>NC_140994.1:62160449-62760449 GCF_052327205.1 Somniosus microcephalus
TCTCTTCCCCCCAGTCGCTCTCTCTCTTCCCCCCAGTCGCTCGCTCTCTTCCCCCCCAGTCGCTCGCTCTCTTCCCCCCCAGTCGCTCGCTCTCTTCCCCCCAGTCGCTCGCTCTCTTCCCCCCAGTCGCTCGCTCTCTTCCCCCCAGTCGCTCGCTCTCTTCCCCCCAGTCGCTCGCTCTCTTCCCCCCAGTCGCTCGCTCTTCCCCCGTCGCTCTCTCTTCCCCCGTCGCTCTCTCTCTTCCCCCGTCGCTCTCTCTCTTCCTCCCCAGTCGCTCGCTCTCTTCCCCCCAGTCGCTCGCTCTCTTCCCCCCAGTCGCTCGCTCTCTCTTCCCCCCAGTCGCTCGCTCTCTTCCCCCCAGTCGCTCGCTCTCTTCCCCCCAGTCGCTCGCTCTCTTCCCCCCAGTCGCTCGCTCTTCCCCCCAGTCGCTCGCTCTCTTCCCCCCAGTCGCTCGCTCTCTTCCCCCCCAGTCACTCGCTCCTCTTCCCCCCAGTCGCTCGCTCTTCCCCCCAGTCGCTCGCTCTCTTCCCCCCAGTCGCTCGCTCTCTCTCTTCCCCCAGTCGCTCGCTCTCTCTCTTCCCCCGAGTCGCTCGCTCTCTCTCTTCCCCCCCAGTCGCTCGCTCTCTCTCTTCCCCCCAGTCGCTCGCTCTCTCTCTTCCCCCCCAGTCCGCTCGCTCTCTCTCTTCCCCCCAGTCGCTCGCTCTCTCTCTTCCCCCCAGTCGCTCGCTCTCTCTCTTCCCCCCAGTCGCGCGCTCTCTTCTCTTCCCCCCAGTCGCTCGCTCTCTCTCTTCCCCCCAGTCGCACTCTCTCTCTCTTCCAACAACAACATGCCCTCAAAAAAACCCTCGGCACCACCGGGCACCCCCAGCTAGTATATGTATATAGAAACGTAGGATTGCTAGATGAAGAAAGACCACATAGTTTGCCTTCTACCATCTTGGTAGTCACATTATATGACTGTGTAAAAATGATAGAGCTAGTAACTTTTTTAGCTTTCTATAGTTGGCCTGACCTACGAAATGGACTCTTAACAATTAAAATTGTAGAAACATTTATACAGTACACAAATGTTTGTTGTAACTTTATTTGAAGAGCAACAATACCATGAAAGTAATACATGACTGAAAATCCGCTTGTATTTAAAATGTGAGTTTTAGAAAAAATATATTCACAAGGTGACTGAAGCAGTCCTGCAGACCGAAATTCGCAGCCACAATCTTTGCCAAGGTGACAATCATCCAGTGGATCTAAGGGCACGAACCTGCACATGAAGCAAAATGTACATCAGACACTGTAACCATGATATCAACAACCTCTAGCATGGACTTTGATGGATTGCTATAGTTAAGCGTAAATATTCCTTTCAATCAAAGATACAAACATTGAAAGTAAAGAATATTCAAAGAATCAACAGATAAATCAAAAAGCATTTAACAGTGCGGCTTGCTCAAGCTCAGTCAGAGTGCAATAGTGACTACTTGTAAATCTCAGACTCCAAGTTATTAACTTTTTTTCTCATTTTTTCCCCCGATATTTCATCTCACTCTTGACAGATGTGAAACCAAATAAAACGTCACCTTGTAGAGCACAGGAAATAAAACAAAAACATATGGAGCCTTGCTTCTGAAACTATATTCTCACAAATCTGCCTTAATAGCAAACTCTTTGCTCGTTCACGAATTGTTGTTTGGTGAGGGAACTATGGAAGTTGGAGTGTGTTGTCATTTCATTTGCTGGTGACAAGCACCCAGCATTTTAAGGTTGTTTTTGCACCTGTAAGAACATGTGATGTTTGGAGCATGGCATTAGGAGTGTGAGGTCCGTATATATTGATGTGCCATTTTTTAAATATTACTTGTTGATCTCCCAATGCATTGTGTAAGGGGAGTCAAGAGCAAGTATAGTTTTCAGGTAAAGTGGGGTTTGAAGGTGGGGGTGGGGTGGGGGGGATAATTGGGCCAGGACACAGACATAATTCAGTCCCCATTTTAAAGTCATACTCTCTGTACTTATT
Organism: Somniosus microcephalus; assembly: GCF_052327205.1. Taxonomy (NCBI): domain Eukaryota; kingdom Metazoa; phylum Chordata; class Chondrichthyes; order Squaliformes; family Somniosidae; genus Somniosus; species Somniosus microcephalus. Next base: position 62,162,464 of record NC_140994.1, read on the forward strand.
TTTATGCAATAGTTTGATTTTATATTATTTATAGTTTAATAAAACTTACAGCAATTTGGGAAGCAGAGAAGTAGAGATGGTTGGAGCAGGAGTTTCTCGACAACACAGGCTGAGTTACAGCACCACCACTAGCTATAATTACAGCATTACAAGTTTCTATTGGCAGTTTCTACTATAAATATGGACATAGGAATTTAGAACAGGAAAAAGTGACACCAGGAGACATAGTTTTATAGATAGGAAGTGCATGCATTCAGAAGATTTTTATATATATTGTAGATAATATCTACGTCTATCCTATTTTAAAATGGCACATCAGCACACAGACTCCAGATATAACAATTGACTAAAGATGCAAAACAACCTTAGAAAAAAAAAGTTCATAACTTGGAGTCTGAGATTTACAAGTAGTCACAATTGCACTCTGACTGACCTTGAGTTTTCAAGCTGCTACAATTAGCTGGATTTGCCCATGTAGACCAATCTTTTTCCAGATAGAATACAAAGAGTGGCCTTAAAAGGCACAGCCAAGGTTAGCAGCTAAACATGACAATCATCTCCAGACTACTCATGAGCAATGTCACTGGGAATCTGCCAAGGTTTAGCATGCATCTGCCACAATTCAAAGCATCACATTTGAAAGTGTGCATCACAGTTGTAAACTGCTCTATTTAAATATTGTTTTCATAAAATACCAACAAATCACAATTAAACAGATGCAGCATGTACCAATCAACAAGTAGCAAGTGGGAGTGCAAAACTAACAATCAAAAATTGGTAGTTAGGGAATAGTTTCCAATAAAAAAATACAAACCAATTAGGTAATTCAAAATATTTTTTGAAAATAGTTTTGATTACTATTTTGTTTGCCCATTTGAGCAATATTGTACCAAATACATTTCCAATACGTCTCCTCCTCCTCCACCCATGTCTACCTTCTCTCAGCGAGTGAAATTCCTCCTTCAAGTTGGTTTTCAAATCATTTGGAAGAACAAAGGAACATACAAACCTTTTCACAGCATGAGAAAAGATACAGTTCCAATTGCACTGAGAGAATTACACTGATGCATCCTGGAAAATATTTCACGCAGCATGCACTTCAACAGTGGCAGCTTGGGAATTGGAGGCCATGGGATAGCTGGTAATTCCTTTCAGCTAATAAGAGTGATAGCCCTGAGAAAAATATCTATCCCTAGCTCAGGATTTTGAGGGAGCATGAGGCCCCTGAGTAAATACACGAATGAAGGCATTCAAAGACAAACTATTTTATGGGTAAGCTAAACCATGTCATTGTGAAAAATGTAATTTTTATGTTTCTTATAATGTTATTTTGAGTTCTGGATATTTGAGTTTATGAAAAATGGCAAATGAAAAGTTTTGAAAAGACATTTTGAGTTGTTTGATTAGGTCAGTTTTGGTTTCCTTTGGTAGGTTTATTTTGGGGTTGGCTGCACTGGTAAGAGGGTCTTGGTGTCTAATCATTCAGGGAATATGCTGGGGTCTCAAAGCAGGAGGGGAGCAACCCTTGTGTCCAGGAATACTAGGAAGGTGTGTTCCTGAGTCTGGAAGCGCTTGGGAGAGGCTCCAGGATCTGGGAATACTAAGGAATGAACTCGGCATCTGGAAGCAATGTGAAATTCATGGGACCTGGCAGCAATGGGAAAGTTATAGGTCTGGAAGTACTCTGGGGGGTGTCTCATGGTCTGAAAGCCTTGTGGAGAGAAGCCCAAGGTCTGGAAGTGTTGGGGAGGGAGAGGTTCCAAGGGTTTGGTAGTACTAAGAGGAAGGCCCCAGAGTTTGAAAGAACTGGAAGGGGGCCCTAGAGTGTGATATACCTATCAATTCATCCAATGAAAAGCGACGAGTTAAGAAAGTAACTATAGGTTTTTATTGGCTAAATAACAGAGCCCACCCTCGTGGGTGATCGGATCCAACAAGGAGGAATACCAGCCAGTCGACCACCTTTATACCTGGGCAAGTAGGCGGAGCTATGGGCGGAGTCAGCAGTGGTCAGTCCAGGTATAACAGCGTGGCAAGAGGCGACCTCGTGTAGTGATACAACAGTGTAAACAGTGATAACCATAGTGTAACGGTAGTGAACGATAAAAGTGGTTTACCACATTCACCCCTTGTTTAGATTTGAGTCCGGCGGGGTGAAGTGTACTACCAGTTCGGGTATGTCAGTCTGTCCGGAGGCCTCGTAAGTCTTTCTGATCGGCGCAGCAGCGGCGGCGGTGTTGCAGTCTCCGGTGTTAATGCTGGTGTCTGCGTGGTTGACGAAGGCTCGTGGGGTTCCGGCATGCCGTCTACCTGGGCTGGATTTGGGGGGGTGGTGGGGGGTAACGGTGGTGTCTCAGGGGTGCCCGAGGGTGCAAGGTCTCGTAAGGAGACTGTGTCCTCCCGCCCGTCTGGGTATGCCACGTAGGCGTACTGGGGGTTGGCGTACAGGAGGACCACCCTCTCGACCAGGGGGTCCGTTTTATGGGCCCTCACATGCTTTCGCAGTAAGACGGGCCCCGGAGAAGTCAGCCAAGTTGGCAGCGTGGTTCCCGTAGTCGATTTCCTGGGGAAAACAAACATTCGTTCATGGGGGGTGGCGTTAATGGCTGTGCAAAGTAGTGACCGGATGGAATGCAGCGCTGCCGGGAGGACTTCCTGCCAGTGAGAGGTTGGGAGGCCCTTAGACTTTAAGGCTAAGAGAACGGCCTTCCAGACAGTCGCGTTCTCTCTTTCCACCTGGCCGTTCCCTCGGGGGTTGTAGCTGGTGGTCCTGCTTGCAGCGATACCTCTCGCTAATAGGAACTGGCGAAGTTCCTCGCTCATGAAGGAGGAGCCCTGGTCGCTATGTATATAGTTCGGGAACCCGAACAAGGAGAAGAGGTCGTTCAGGCATTTGATGACCGTGGTGCTGGTCATGTCTGGGCAGGGGAAGGCAAAGGGGAAACGGGAGTACTCATCAATGATGTTGAGGAAGTACACATTACGGTCAGAGGACGGGAGGGGCCCCTTAAAATCGATACTCAAGCGCTCGAAGGGGCGGGTGGCCTTGATCAGGCTTGCTCTGTCCGGCCTAAAGAAATGCGGTTTGCATTCGGCACAGGTTTGGCAGTTCCTGGTCATGGTCCTGACCTCCTCGATGGAGTATGGCAGGTTGCGGGCCTTAATGAAGTGGTAAAGTCTGGTGACCCCGGGGTGGCAGAGGTCGTTGTGGAGGGTCTGCAGTCTATCAGTTTGCACGTTGGCGCATGTACTTCGTGATAGAGCATCTGGGGGTTCGTTCAGTTTACCAGGCCGGTACAAGATATCATAATCATAGGTGGAGAGCTCGATTCTCCACCTCAAGATCTTGTCGTTCTTGATTTTGCCCCTCAGCTTGTTATTAAACATAAAAGCGACCGAACGCTGGTCGGTGAGGAGGGTAAATCGTTTGCCTGCCAGGTAATGCCTCCAGCGTCGTACAGCCTCCACGATCGCCTGGGCCTCCTTCTCGACCGAAGAGTGTCGGATCTCAGGGCCCTGGAGGGTCCTTGAGAAGAAGGCCACCGGTCTCCCCTCCTGGTTGAGGGTTGCGGCTAGGGCGAAGTCGGATGCATCGCTCTCCACTTGGAAAGGGATAGACTCATCCACCGCGTGCATTGTGGCCTTAGCAATGTCTCCCTTAATGAGGGAGAAGGCTGCGCACGCTTCTGCCGTCAGGGGGAAGGAGGTGGACTTCATGAGGGGTCTGGCTTTGTCCGCATAATTTGGCACCCATTGGGCATAGTAGGCGAAGAGCCCCAGGGTTCTCTTCAGCGCCTTTGGACAGTGGGGGAGGGGAAGCTCCATGAGGGGGCGCATTCTTTCGGGGTCGGCGCCGATGACTCCGTTCTCTACTACGCAGCCGAGGATGGCAAGGCGCGAGGTGTTAAACACACATTTCTCCTTATTGTAGGTGAGGTTCAGCCGTTGGGCCGTACGGAGGAATCTTTTCAGATTAACATCGTGGTCCTGCCGGTCGCGGCCGCAGATGGTGACGTTATCTAGATAGGGGAACGTGGCGTGCAGCCCGTTCTGGTCAACCATCCGGTCCATCTCCCTTTGGAAGACCGAAACCCCGTTGGTGACGCCGAAGGGAACCCTAAGGAAGTGGTAGAGGCGGCCGTTCGCCTCGAAGGCTGTATACTGGCGGTCCTCAGGGCGGATAGGGAGTTGGTGATAGGCCGACTTAAGGTCGATGGTGGAGAATACCCGGTACTGCGCAATCTGATTGACCATATCAGATATGCGGGGAAGCGGGTATGCGTCCAGCTGGGTGTACCGGTTTATGGTTTGTCTGTAGTCGATGACTAGGCGGTTTTTATCGCCGGTCTTAACGACTACGACCTGGGCACGCCAGGGGCTGTTGCTCCTCTCGATGATGCCCTCCTTCAGGAGACGCTGCACCTCACAGCTAATAAAAGCTCTGTCCCCGGCGCTGTACCGCCTGCTCTTGGTGGCGACGGGTTTACAGTCGCGGGTGAGGTCAGCGAACAGGGAGGGGGGCGGGACCTTGAGGGTGGATAGGCCGCAGGTGGTATGCGGTGGGCGGTTTAAAGGCTGCTGGTTGTCGACTGTGAGTGGGGGGAGGGGTCCACCGTATGCCAAAGTGACACTTTGCAGGTGGGATTGGAAGTCCAGCCCTAGTAGGACGGCAGCGCAGAGCTGGGGCAGGACGAGGAGTTTAAAATTTTTATACTCCGTGCCCCTAACCGACAGGGTCACAATACAGTAGCCGCTGATGTCTGTAGAATGGGACCTCGATGCCATCGAGATCCGGTTGCGCGTTGGCCGGACAGTGAGGGAGTAGTGGCTCACCGTGTCTGGATGTATGAAACTCTCCGTGCTTCCGCTGTCGAACAGGCAGGTCGTGGCGTGGCCGTTTACTTTGATGTCCATCATGGACTTGGACAGGTGATGCGGGCGAGCTTGGTCCAGTGTGACGGAGGCTAGTGTATGGCTGAGCGAGCTGCTGTAGTCTGCGGGTGAGGCGGTGGTCGGGTCTGGCGACAAGGTGGCGGTCGACTGTGGTGGACAAAATGGCGGCGCCCACGAGGTTGAATAAGATGGCTGCCCCCACAACTCACATGAGGCATTGCTGGTGTCGGTTGCCTTGATCAAAGATGGCCACCCCCACGACTCACACGAGGGGATACTGGCATCTGTGGCCTGGATGAAAGATGGCCGCCCCCACAATTCGCATGAGGCACCGCTGGCGTCTGTGGCTCTCCCCCTGCAGGCCTTAGCGAAGTGGCCTTTCTTCTGGCAATGGGAGCAAGTCGCGTTTCTCGCAGGGCAGCGCGTCCTCGGGTGTTTCGCCTGGCCACAGAAGAAGCAGCCGGCGGCCCGATCGCGGGGGTCCGATGTTGCAGCCGGTACCGGGGGTGGCGGTCCCGATCGGTTCTGGGACGCCGACGCCGAGGTAGGTCCCGGAGGCGGCGTTGCGAGGGGTATTACGGCCGGGGTCGGGCCGGAGTCCCAGGGTCGCGCAGTACAGTACCTGGAATACGCCTCGAGGTCCCGATGGGCCACTTCCAGGGAGCGGGCGAGGGCTGCAGCTGTGTTCAGGTCGAGGTCCTTTGATTCGAGCAGTCTTTGCCGTGAGTAGTCGGACCGAAGGCCTTTCACGAAGGCATCGCGGATATTCTCTTCAGTATTTTCTGCAGCCGTTACCGCTTTAAAGTCACAGTCCCTGCCGAGTGTTTGTAGCGCCCGTAAAAATTCATCTACAGACTCTCCTGGCTGTTGCGGGCGGGATCTTAGGAGGTGTCTGGCATACATAGAATTTACCGGGCTCCGGTACTGCTGTTTCAGCAGGTTGATGGTGGCCTCGTATGTAGTAAGGTCCTGTATGAGTGCGAATACTTTAGGGCTCACTTGGGCGGTCAGCACTCTTAGTTTGGATCTCTGAGGCACGCCGGATTCTCCCAGGTAGGATTCGAAACAGCTCAGCCAGTGTTTGAAGTCGAGGGCTGAGTTTGCTGCCTGTGGGTTTAGATCCAGGTACGGCGGTCGGAGGGCTCGCAGCCAGGCCGGCTGCTGTGGCTGTTGTAGCTGGGCGTCTGACTGGTCTGACGGTTCGTTAGACATTTTTAAAATTTAGCCAATAAAATTGATATACCTATCAATTCATCCAATGAAAAGCGACGAGTTAAGAAAGTAACTATAGGTTTTTATTGGCTAAATAACAGAGCCCACCCTCGTGGGTGATCGGATCCAACAAGGAGGAATACCAGCCAGTCGACCACCTTTATACCTGGGCAAGTAGGCGGAGCTATGGGCGGAGTCAGCAGTGGTCAGCCCAGGTATAACAGCGTGGCAAGAGGCGACCTCATGTAGTGATACAACAGTGTAAACAGTGATAACCATAGTGTAACGATATAACAGTGATAACCATAGTGTAACGGTAGTGAACGATAAAAGTGGTTTACCACAGAGTGTAGACCATAGTTATAGCCTAGAGGGTTAGTGGGCTGTGGGGAGGTGTAGCATGGCTAGTGGGCGGAAGGCCAGGTAGAGCAGCGTTAGAGGCCAAGGTGAGCAGGGGGCGGGGGAGATGAAACATAATTGGAAACTGGAAAGAGGTAGAGCAGTGTTAGATGCCGAGGTGAAGCATGATTAGAGGTTGGGGGGTTACAGAGAGGGAATGAATGGCGGAGCCAGATGAAAGGACCAGTAGACCCAGAGGAAGCAGGCCAGAGGCTACTGTGGGAGTCCTTGGAAATGGGATGACTGGCTGAGGGGGAGGAGGGGAGAAAGGGGAAGGTGGCGGTGACGAGTGCCATTTTCCTCTGGTGAGGTTAAGTGGGCAATTGGGAGACAACCGTGATTCCAGCTGTGGGAGTCATTTTCTCAGGTGCAGGGGATTGGGTCCCACATAAAATGCCAAAAGAAAGAATATTGAAAAATTTAAATTCAAAATGAAAAACCTACTTACCTCTGTCAAAAGAAAGATTGAGTATTGATAGATGGAACCCTACCGTGACACTACATGGTAGATTTTTGTCTTCACTGCATGGGCGGTATTCTGGTGAGGCAGATCGCCCAACCCTATATAGAACCCATTTGATTCTTATTCCATTGTGGAATGAAAACCAGGCAGGTTCTATCAAGGGTTTGCGTTCCACCCCACCAGATTACAGCCCATGCTGTGAAGACAAAAACCTACCCCGATGGGTGGTGGAGCTGGGAGCTGAGACAGAGACTTGAAAGCACCATCAGTGGTGCAAGGCCTGCAACTCCAATGCTGAAGACTGGAAGGATTTTGAGTAAAGTGTGGTGTTACAGGGAGCCATTACAGGCCAGTGATCAGATTAACATTGGTAATCCTATTAGAGTACCTCTTACCATTAGAGGGAAGCATCACAACTCCGTGTAGACATTTTACATACGAATCCCCACTGGAATGTTTACATAGCACTTTACAATGGAACACAACCACAATTTTCAACACATTTACCTGTTTGAGCGACACGCTTATATTTGTATGCCAGGCAGAGATGCTCTTGCCGTTTTCGGACTATGCGTTGTACTTCAGGGGTCAGTCCTTTAAAATCCCGCGAGAACACAAATGAATAGCTGTCTGCACAAGTTCCATTTTCATTCAGCTTTCGGCATGTATACGTGATGGCATAGGTATCATAATCAGTGTCAACAATCCAGTGATCATCATCTGAAATAAAGAAACATGTTGTAATGTATTTTTTACCCTAATGAATAGCAATTTAACCTAGTCCCTGATTATTATCGAAAAACCTAGATGAAGGACCATGGCGTATAGTGCAGGACAGCACAAGGTGAAGAGAGTAGGAGAGAGACAAGATAAATCAAGACGTAGGGATTAGCTTGAGTTTTGAAAGCGTGTAGGTTACAGGAGGAAAGGAAGACTGAGGGAATTAAGAAATTCTTCAGTCTTGAGGTCCCAGGAGAGAATGGGTTTGAGACAGTATAAGACGATTTGATTTCACCCAAATACAGGGAGGAGGAAGAGCATGGTACCTTTGGACCTTAGGATGAACATGAAGAGAAGTTTCAGGTACCAGTGACTGTATTGGAAACTAATGGACAGATTGGTATACTTACAATAGTGGCTGACTGTTACCAATGCTCTCCTGGCCGGTCTCCCATCTTCCATCCTTCATAAACTTGAGCTCATCCAAAACTCTGCTGCCCATATCCTAACTCGCACCAAGTCCCGTTCACCCATCACCCCTGTGCTCGCTGACCTACATTGGCTCCTGGTCCGGCAACATCTCAATTTTAAAATCCTCATCCTTGTTTTAAAATCCCTCCATGGTCTCGCCCCATCCTAGCTCTGTAACCTTCTCCAGTCTACAACCCTCTGAGATATCTGCGCTCATCTAATTCTGGCCTCTTGCGCAGCCCCGATTTTAATCGCTCCATCATTGGTGACCATGCCTTCAGTTACCTAGGCCCTAAACCTCTCTCTCCTCCTTTAAGATGCTCCTTAAATCCTACCTCTTTGACCAAGCATTTGGTCATCTGTCCTAATATTTCCTTATGTGGCTCGGTGTCAAATTTTGTTTGATAACGCTCCTGTGAAGCGCCTTGGGATGCTTTACTACCTTAAAGGCACTATATAAATGCAAGTTGTTGTTTGCACACTGTCTGTCTGATTTTATGTCACATATGTGGAGCTGCAAAGCCAGACCAGTTACCTAGGCCAGTAATGCCAGTACCAGGAGAGCAGGATCCTCAGAAGTCCACTGATGCGTGCTCACTTCTGCGGCACACATCCAAGGACCAATCCTGCTTGGAGCAGAGCAGAACTTGCTTTGTCAACAAATATGAAAAATCAACATTTCTGAGCACCTGTGTTATTCCATGTTTTGTCATTACTCTACCCAAGTATATTTATATATTCTTTTATGTTGTTCTGACCAAAAGAGAAAAATAGCAGGAAAAAACAAAATGATAAAGGAACTATGGAAAGAAAACAAGGAAATGTACATAATCTTAGTTTATTGGGTGAGAGGGTTTTATTGTATGGTAATGTAAACAGGGATTCTGTTAGTAGTTAAATGAATAACTGGATAAAGGAGTTTGTCTTGCATGAAAGTGTATGATTTACATTCAGCATTGTAAATGAACCAGACTGTGGGAATTATTCTGCCAGGTTAAAGTGGCTTACCCTGGCAATAGAAAAATATTGGCCCGTATTTTCCGGTCCCTATGGGTGTGTACCGAAGTGCATGCACTGAAAACCGGCACTTCCGATCAGTCAAGAATGCTCTTGACAGATCGGACACCTGCCCTGGAGAAGGGCCTCTGCGGGTGGAGAGTTCCGCTTTCTGCAGAACCTCCGTCCGCTGAAATCCCTTAAAAATCTTACGCTTGGTAAAAGCAGGCGTAAGGCCTGCTTTTATCAGCATAAGAGTTTTAAAAAGTTTTTTAAAAGTTTTTTTTTACTCATTTATAATTTAAAAAATACTTTAAAAAAAGATAAGTTTATTTTAAGCCCCGTAAAAAACTTTAAATTATTTTTTTCATGAGTTCATAATTGTAACTCATTTTAAAAACGTGATGGTTTTTTTAAAAATGTATTTAATGTTGTAGTGTCTTTTTTCAGTGATGCCCATTCATACTTTTGACAGGTCTACCTGTCAAACGTATGAAGGGGGATTTCCTTCTCCAATTGGCTCGCCTGGCCCACGTGATCCCAGGGATGTTTGCGAACCGCATGCGCCCCTGGGATATCTGGGCCTTTGCGTGCGCGCACCAGGAGCGGAAGAGTCCGGACCTCAGGAGCCCTCAGGTGAGGACGTAGATTTTTTCCCGATAGGGGGCATCCACACGCAGGAAGCCTCCAATCAGAAATTATGGGCCATTATACCAGTGGGACAGCATCTTGTATTTATGGGCCATTATACCAGTGGGCCAGCATCTTGTATTTATGGGCCATTATACCAGTGGGACAGCATCTTGTATTTATGGGCCATTATACCAGTGGGACAGCATCTTGTATTTATGGGCCAGCATCTTGTATTTATGGGCCATTATACCAGTGGGCCAGCATCTTGTATTTATGGGCCATTATACCAGTGGGCCAGCATCTTGTATTTATGGGCCATTATACCAGTGGGACAGCATCTTGTATTTATGGGCCATTATACCAGTGGGCCAGCATCTTGTATTTATGGGCCATTATACCAGTGGGACAGCATCTTGTATTTATGGGCCATTATACCAGTGGGACAGCATCTTGTATTTATGGGCCAGCATCTTGTATTTATGGGCCATTATACCAGTGGGCCAGCATCTTGTATTTATGGGCCATTATACCAGTGGGACAGCATCTTGTATTTATGGGCCATTATACCAGTGGGCCAGCATCTTGTATTTATGGGCCAGCATCTTGTATTTATGGGCCATTATACCAGTGGGCCAGCATCTTGTATTTATGGGCCAGCATCTTGTATTTATGGGCCATTATACCAGTGGGCCAGCATCTTGTATTTATGGGCCAGCATCTTGTATTTATGGGCCATTATACCAGTGGGCCAGCATCTTGTATTTATGGGCCAGCATCTTGTATTTATGGGCCATTATACCAGTGGGCCAGCATCTTGTATTTATGGGCCAGCATCTTGTATTTATGGGCCATTATACCAGTGGGACAGCATCTTGTATTTATGGGCCAGCATCTTGTATTTATGGGCCATTATACCAGTGGGACAGCATCTTGTATTTATGGGCCATTATACCAGTGGGACAGCATCTTGTATTTATGGGCCATTATACCAGTGGGACAGCATCTTGTATTTTGGAAGAAAGAAAGGGAAGTAAACGGGGTCACTTGGTGGTCAAGCTGGCTCTAAAATGATATAACAACAGAAAACGCTGGAAAAACTCAGCAGGCCAGGCAACATCCATGGAGAGAGAAACAGAGTCAATGTTTCGGGTCGAAACCCTTCTTCAGAACTGAGAAAAAAGGCAGGAAATGAAACAGATTAAAAGGTAGTTTGGGGGCTGGGAAACGGGGGAGGGGATGAAAGAAGAGACATTAAGAGATATTCAAGGTGAGACGAGATGGTAATGGGACAGGTAAATAAACAAACAATGGCTCTAGATGAAGTGTGAAATGCGCTGGCAGAGTGAAAGACAGCTGCCATGTGGGAAGAGAGAAAAAAAAGGAAAAGGCACAAACCAAAAGTGTGGATAAAAAATATAAAAATATAATAGGGGCCGAGGTTATGATCTGAAATTGTTGAACACGATATTGAGTCGAGAAGGCTGTAAAGTGCCTCATCGGAAGATGAGGTGCTGTTCCTTGAGTTTACGCTGGCTGAGCTTCCACGGAACAATGCAAGAGGCCACAGACGGTGAGGTCTGAGTGGGAATGGAACAGTAAATTGAAATTACAGGCGACCGGAAGCTCGGGTCACCCTTACGGACTGAACGGAGGTGTTCCGCAAAGCGGTCACCCAATCTGCGTTTGGTCTCCCCAATGTAGAGGAGACCGCATCGTGAGCAGCGAATACAGTATACTAGATTGCAAGAAGTACAAGTAAATCGCTGTTTCACCTGGAAGGGGTGTTTGGGGCCCTGGATAGTGGGAAGGGGGGAGGTATATGGGCAGGTGTCGCATCTCCTGCGCTTGCACGGGAAGGTGCCGGGCGAAGGGGAAGGGGTGCTGGGGGTGCTAGAGGAGTGGACTAGGGTGTCTCGGAGGGAGCGGTCCCTACGGAATGCTGAAAGGGGAGAGGAAGATGCGTTTGGTGGTGGGATCATGTTGGAGGTGACAGAAATGGCGGAGGATGATCCGTTGAATGTGGAGGCTGGTGGGGTGAAAGGTGAGGACAGGGGGAACCTTATCGTGGTTCCGGGAGAGAGGGGCAGGGGTGAGGGCAGAAGTGCGGGAGATAGAACGGACCCGATCGAGGGCCATGTGAACCACGGTAGAGGGGAATCCTCGGTTGGGGAAAAAGGAAGACATGTCGGAAGCACTGGTGTGGAAGGTGGCATCGTCGGAGCAGATGCGGTGGAGACGGAGAAACTGGGAGAATGGAATAGAGTCCTCACAGGAGGCGGGGTGGGAGGAAGTGTAGTCCAGGTAGCTGTGGGAGTCACTGGGCTTGTAGTGAATGTTGGTCAATAACCTATCCCCAGAGATAGAGACGGAGAAGTCGAGGAAGGGAAGGGTCGGAGATGGACCATGTGAAGGTGAGGGAAGGGTGGAAATTGGAGGCAAAGTGAATGAAATTGTCTAGTTCAGGGCGAGAGCAGGAAACAGCACCGATACAGTCATCAATGTACCGGAAAAGAGGTGAGGGAGGGGACCAGAGTAGGACTGGAACAAAGAGTGTTCCACATATCCCACGAAAAGGCAGGCATAGCTAGGACCCATGCGGGTACCCATAGCAACACCTTTAATTTGGAGGAAATGAGTGGAGTCAAAGGAGAAGTTGTTCAATGTGAGAACAAGTTCAGCCAGGCGGAGGAGGGTGGTGGTGGATGGGGACTGGTTGGGCCTAAAATGATATGCCTGGTAACAGAAAGACTTGTATTTATATAGCGCCTTTCATGACCACCAGATGTCCCAAAGCGCTTTACGGCCAATGAAGTACTTTTGAAGCGTAGTCACTGTTGTAATGTAGGAAATGTGGCAGCCAATTTGCGCACAGCAAGGCCCCACAAACAACAGTGTGATAATGACCAGTTCGGACCAGCGGGAGCAGCTAGGAGGAGCCGGTATAAAAACCGGAGAGAGGCGAGGCCCGAGACCAGTCGGGACCAGCGGGAGCAGTGAGTCGGAGCCCGGTATAAAAACCGGAGAGAGGCGAGGCCCGAGACCAGTCGGGACCAGCGGGAGCAGCGAGTCGGAGCCCGGTATAAAAACCGGAGAGCAGCGAGGCCCGAGACCAGTCGGGACCAGCGGGAGCAGCGAGTCGGAGCCCGGTATAAAAACCGGAGAGAGGCGAGGCCCGAGACCAGTCGGGAGCAGCGAGTCGGAGCCCGGTATAAAAACCGGAGAGAGGCGAGGCCCGAGACCAGTCGGGACCAGCGGGAGCAGCGAGTCGGAGCCCGGTATAAAAACCGGAGAGAGGCGAGGCCCGAGACCAGTCGGGACCAGCGAGTCGGAGCCCGGTATAAAAACCGGAGAGAGGCGAGGCCCGAGACCAGTCGGGACCAGCGGGAGCAGTGAGTCGGAGCCCGGTATAAAAACCGGAGAGAGGCGAGGCCCGAGACCAGTTCGGACCAGCGGGAGCAGCGAGGAGGAGCCCGGTATAAAAACCGGAGAGAGGCGAGGCCCGAGACCAGTTCGGACCAGCGGGAGCAGCGAGGAGGAGCCCGGTATAAAAACCGGAGAGAGGCGAGGCCCGAGACCAGTCGGGACCAGCGGGAGCAGTGAGTCGGAGCCCGGTATAAAAACCGGAGAGAGGCGAGGCCCGAGACCAGTTCGGACCAGCGGGAGCAGCGAGGAGGAGCCCGGTATAAAAACCGGAGAGAGGCGAGGCCCGAGACCAGTTCGGACCAGCGGGAGCAGCGAGTCGGAGCCCGGTATAAAAACCGGAGAGAGGCGAGGCCCGAGACCAGTCGGGACCAGCGGGAGCAGTGAGTCGGAGCCCGGTATAAAAACCGGAGAGAGGCGAGGCCCGAGACCAGTCGGGACCAGCGGGAGCAGTGAGTCGGAGCCCGGTATAAAAACCGGAGAGAGGCGAGGCCCGAGACCAGTCGGGACCAGCGGGAGCAGTGAGTCGGAGCCCGGTATAAAAACCGGAGAGAGGCGAGGCCCGAGACCAGTTCGGACCAGCGGGAGCAGCGAGGAGGAGCCCGGTATAAAAACCGGAGAGAGGCGAGGCCCGAGACCAGTTCGGACCAGCGGGAGCAGCGAGTCGGAGCCCGGTATAAAAACCGGAGAGAGGCGAGGCCCGAGACCAGTCGGGACCAGCGGGAGCAGTGAGTCGGAGCCCGGTATAAAAACCGGAGAGAGGCGAGGCCCGAGACCAGTCGGGACCAGCGGGAGCAGTGAGTCGGAGCCCGGTATAAAAACCGGAGAGAGGCGAGGCCCGAGACCAGTCGGGACCAGCGGGAGCAGCGAGTCGGAGCCCGGTATAAAAACCGGAGAGAGGCGAGGCCCGAGACCAGTCGGGAGCAGCGAGTCGGAGCCCGGTATAAAAACCGGAGAGAGGCGAGGCCCGAGACCAGTCGGGACCAGCGGGAGCAGCGAGTCGGAGCCCGGTATAAAAACCGGAGAGAGGCGAGGCCCGAGACCAGTCGGGACCAGCGGGAGCAGCGAGTCGGAGCCCGGTATAAAAACCGGAGAGAGGCGAGGCCCGAGACCAGTCGGGACCAGCGGGAGCAGTGAGTCGGAGCCCGGTATAAAAACCGGAGAGAGGCGAGGCCCGAGACCAGTTCGGACCAGCGGGAGCAGCGAGGAGGAGCCCGGTATAAAAACCGGAGAGAGGCGAGGCCCGAGACCAGTTCGGACCAGCGGGAGCAGCGAGTCGGAGCCCGGTATAAAAACCGGAGAGAGGCGAGGCCCGAGACCAGTCGGGACCAGCGGGAGCAGTGAGTCGGAGCCCGGTATAAAAACCGGAGAGAGGCGAGGCCCGAGACCAGTCGGGACCAGCGGGAGCAGTGAGTCGGAGCCCGGTATAAAAACCGGAGAGAGGCGAGGCCCGAGACCAGTCGGGACCAGCGGGAGCAGCGAGTCGGAGCCCGGTATAAAAACCGGAGAGAGGCGAGGCCCGAGACCAGTCGGGAGCAGCGAGTCGGAGCCCGGTATAAAAACCGGAGAGAGGCGAGGCCCGAGACCAGTCGGGACCAGCGGGAGCAGCGAGTCGGAGCCCGGTATAAAAACCGGAGAGAGGCGAGGCCCGAGACCAGTCGGGACCAGCGGGAGCAGCGAGTCGGAGCCCGGTATAAAAACCGGAGAGAGGCGAGGCCCGAGACCAGTCGGGACCAGCGGGAGCAGTGAGTCGGAGCCCGGTATAAAAACCGGAGAGAGGCGAGGCCCGAGACCAGTTCGGACCAGCGGGAGCAGCGAGGAGGAGCCCGGTATAAAAACCGGAGAGAGGCGAGGCCCGAGACCAGTTCGGACCAGCGGGAGCAGCGAGTCGGAGCCCGGTATAAAAACCGGAGAGAGGCGAGGCCCGAGACCAGTCGGGACCAGCGGGAGCAGTGAGTCGGAGCCCGGTATAAAAACCGGAGAGAGGCGAGGCCCGAGACCAGTCGGGACCAGCGGGAGCAGTGAGTCGGAGCCCGGTATAAAAACCGGAGAGAGGCGAGGCCCGAGACCAGTCGGGACCAGCGGGAGCAGCGAGTCGGAGCCCGGTATAAAAACCGGAGAGAGGCGAGGCATACCAACTCAGCAGCGGGGAGAGAGGTAAAAAGTAATCAGAGTGTGACGTCACCAGGGAGCAGGTAAGTGATTGGTTGGTGAGTATTTCTCTTTTTTAAACTTTAACTCTGTAGTTTATAGTTACCAGGGTCTTTCTGGTGCAGCAGGGACTGTTGGCAGACTATACAAGCGCCTTAGAGATATCTTTAATTGGTGATAGTAAATTAATTTAAATTAAGTAAAGGGAAGGTCATGCCAGGTGAGCCCAGCCCCGTGATATGCTCCTCTTGCTCTATGTGGGAATTCAGGGACCCCGGTGCCCCTGATGACTGCGTGTGCCAGAGATGCATCCATCTGCAGCTACTAGCAGACCGCATTGAGGCGCTGGAGCTGCGGGTGGATGGGTTGTTGAGCATTCACGATGCTGAGAGGTTCGTGGATAGCACGTTTAGTGAGTTGGTCACACCGCAGGGAAGGGCTGCACAGGAAGACAGGAAATGGGTGACCACCAGGCGGAGCAATAGAAGCAGGCAGGTAGTGCAGGAGACCCCTGTGACCATTCCCCTCTCAAACAAGTATACCGCTTTGGATACTGTTGAGGGGGATGACTCACCAGGGGAAGGCAGCAGCAGCCAACTTCCTGGCACTGGGGGTGCTCCTGCTGCCCAGGAAGGGGGGAAAAAGAGTGGGAGAGCAATAGTGGTAGGGGATTCTATAGTAAGGGGAACAGATAGGCGTTTCTGTGGCCGTAGACGTGAATCCAGGATGGTTTGTTGCCTCCCTGGTGCCAGGGTCAAGGATGTCACTGAGCGGCTGCAGGGCATTCTGGAGGGGGAGGGTGAACAGCCAGTGGTCGTGGTCCACATTGGTACCAACGACATAGGTAAAAAGAGGGATGAGGTCCTGCAGCAAGAATTTAGGGAGCTAGGTGAAGGATTAAAGAGCAGGACCTCAAAGGTTGTAATCTCTGGATTACTCCCGGTGCCACGTGCTAGTAAGTATAGGAATAGGAAGATAGAACAGATGAATGCGTGGCTAAAGGGATGGTGCAGGGGGGAGGGCTTTAGTTTCCTGGATCACTGGGTCTGCTTCTGGGAAAGGTGGGACTTGTACAAGTCGGACGGTTTACACCTGAACCAGAGGGGCACCAATATCCTTGCGGGGAGGTTTGCTAGCACTGCTGGGGAGGGTTTAAACTAACTTGGCAGGGGGTTGGGGTACAGAGTGGAGCTATAGTAGGGGGTGATTTACAGCCAAATACAGAGGGAAAAACAAGTCAGCTGGGAAGGCAGAGCAAATATGTGAAGGCAAAAGAGAATATGGCAGGGCTGGAAGGCATTTATTTTAATGCAAGGAGTCTTGCAAATAAGGTGGATGAACTGAAGTTGTTGTTGAACACATGGGAGTACGATATTGTTGCTATCACGGAGACATGGTTGAGGGAAGGTCAGGACTGGCAGCTCAATATTCCGGGGTATAGAATCTTCAGGCGAGGCAGAGGGGGGTGTAAAAGGAGAGGGGGTGTTGCAATATTAATTAAGGAGTCAATTACTGCTGTAAGGAGGGATGATATATTAGCGGGTTCCTCTAATGAGGCCATATGGGTAGAACTTAAAAACAAAAAGGGGGCAAGCACTTTGCTGGGAGTGTACTATAGGCCCCCAAACAGTCAGGGGGAGATAGAGGAACAGATATGTAGGCAAATCTCAGAAAAGTGCGAAAATAATAGGGTAATAATAGTGGGGGATTTCAACTTCCCCAATATAAATTGGGACAGTCAGAGTGTGAAAGGCTTAGAGGGTGCAGAATTCTTAAAGTGCATCCAGGAGAGCTTTTTGAGCCAACATGTAGAAAGTCCTACAAGAGAGGGGGCGGTACTGGACCTAATTCTGGGGAATGTAGCCGGGCAAGTGGTGGAAGTGTCAGTAGGAGAGCATTTTGGCGACAGTGACCATAATTCGGTGAGATTTAAGGTGGTCATGGAAAAAGACAAAGACGGCCCGGAAATAAGGGTTCTAAATTGGGGGAAGGCCGATTTTAATATAAGGCAGGATCTGGCCAAAGTGGACTGGGAGCAGCTGCTTATAGGAAAATCCACATCAAAACAGTGGGAGACTTTCAGAAGGGAAATAGAGAGAGTACAACGCCAACATGTTCCTGTAAAGGTCAAGGGTGGGACCAACAAGCAAAGGGAACCTTGGATGACAAGGGATATACAAAAATGCATTAGAAATAAAAGGGGGGCTTTTGGCAGTTACAAAAGACTAAAGACAGAAGAAGCCCTAGAGGAGTATAAAAAGTGCAGGGGCATACTTAAAAAAGAAATTAGGAGGGCGAGGAGGGGCCATGAAATAACACTGGCGAGCAAAATAAAGGAAAATCCTAAGATGTTTTATAAGTATATTAAGGGCAAGAGGATAACCAGGGAAAGGGTAGGGCCCATTAGGGACCAAAGTGGCAATCTGTGTGTAGAGCCAGAGGATGTAGGCGGGGTTTTAAATGAATTTTTTGCATCTGTGTTCACTATGGAGAAAGACGATGCAGACATAGAAATCGGGCAAGGGGACTGTGACATACTTGAACATATTAGCATCGAGAGGGAGGAGGTGCTAGCGGTTTTAGCAGGCCAAAAAGTGGATAAATCCCCAGGCCCGGACGAGATGTATCCCAGGCTGCTGTGGGAGGCAAAGGAGGAGATTGCAGGGGCTCTGACACAAATTTTCAGAACCTCTCTGGCCACAGGGGATGTACCAGAGGACTGGAGAACAGCTAATGTAGTACCATTATTCAAGAAGGGTAGCAGGGATAAACCAGGGAATTACAGGCCAGTGAGTCTAACATCTGTGGTGGGGAAATTATTGGAAAAAATTCTGAGGGACAAAATTAATCTCCACTTGGAGAGGCAAGGATTAATCGGGGATAGTCAGCATGGCTTTGTCAAGGGTAAATCATGTCTGACAAATCTGATTGAATTTTTCGAGGGATGACTACGGGGGTGGATGAGGGAAATGCTGTGGATGTGGTTTACATGGACTTCAGTAAAGCTTTTGACAAAGTCCCGCATAGGAGACTGGTCAAGAAGGTAAGAGCCCATGGGATCCAGGGTGCCTTGGCGCGTTGGATCCTAAACTGGCTGAGTGGCAGGAGGCAGAGGGTGATGGTCGAAGGTTGCTTTTGTGACTGGAAGCCTGTGTCCAGTGGGGTACCTCAGGGATCGGTGCTGGGTCCCTTGTTGTTTGTGATCTACATAAATGATTTGGATGAGAATGTAAAAGGTATGATCAGTAAGTTCGCAGATGACACGAAAATTGGTGGGGTGGTAAATTGCGAGGAGGAAAGCCTCAGGCTACAGGACGATATAAACGGGTTGGTCAGATGGGCGGAAAAGTGGCAAATGGAATTTAACCCTGAAAAGTGCGAGGTGATGCATTTTGGACGGACAAATAAGGCAAGGGAATACACAATGAGTGGTAGGACCCTAGGAAGTACAGAGGGTCAGACGGACCTTGGTGTACATGTACATAGATCCCTGAAGGCAGCGGAGCAGGTAGATAAGGTGGTTAAAAAGGCATATGGGATACTTGCCTTCATTAGCCGAGGCATAGAATATAAGAGCAGGGAGGTTATGATGGAGCTGTACAAAACGCTGGTGAGGCCACAGCTGGAGTACTGTGTGCAGTTCTGGTCGCCTCACTATAGGAAGGATGTGATTGCTTTGGAGAGGGTGCAGAGAAGATTCACCAGGATGTTACCTGGGATGGAGCGTCTCAGCTATGAAGAGAGGCTGGACAGGCTGGGGTTGTTTTCCTTGGAGCAGAGAAGGCTGAGGGGGGACCTGATTGAGGTGTACAAAATGATGAGGGGCATAGATAGGGTAGATAAAGAGGAACTTTTCCCCTTAGTGGGGGGGTCAATAACAAGGGGGCATAGATTCAGGGTAAGGGGCAGGAGATTTAGAGGGGATTTGAGGAGGAACTTCTTCACCCAGAGGGTGGTTGGAATGTGGAATTCAATGCCTGAAAGGGTGGTAGAGGCAGGAACCCTCACAACATTCAAGAAGCATTTGGATGAGCACTTGAAATGCCATTGCATACAAGGCTATGGACCAAATGCTGGAAAATGGGATTAGACTGGACAGGGATGGATGGGCGGTGCAGACACGATGGGCCGAAGGGCCTCTTTCTGTGCTGTAAAACTCTATGACTCTATGACTCTAATGACCAGATAATCTGTTTTTGTGATGTTGATTGAGGGATAAATATTGGCCAGGACACCAGGGATAAGTCCCCTGCTCTACTTTGAATTAGTGCCATGGGATCTTTTACGTCCACTTGAGAGAGCAGGCAGGGTCTCGGTTTAATATCTCATCCGAAAGACGGCACCTCTGACAGTGCAGCACTCCCTCAGCACCGCACTGGAGTGTCAGCCTAGATTTTAGTGCTCAAATCTCTGGAGTGGTAATTGAACACAAAACCTTCTGACTCCTAGACGAGAGTGCTACCACTGAGCAACAGCTGACACTGTAAGTGGCCTTACAGGTTGGGCATGGTATCCTGGGCATTGTAATCAATACATCCTTGTAATAGGTTTTAATAAAGGAGAAGGGTGGTGCCGTTTGTAAATGTGTTGCACCACAGAGCAAAAGAGATTCTGTTCCTTTTGCAAACATAAAATATTCTTAACATAAGCCAAGTAGAGTGGTCCAGATATGCAGGCAAATATACTGCAATAAAATAGTAATAAAAAAGATAAATAAATAGACCAGGGAGAAACACAGAGGATCCTCGGAACTACATGAGTGCCATGAGTGGAAAAGTCATTCCTTTAGTTTTAAGTTCAAATACTTTGAGAGCTAAGCTGGTTTGTGGGCCCTTTAACAACATGTGCAGCAGTGAAGGTATAAAAGTGAACAGGATTGGTGGGATTCAAACATTGCGACATGATGGTAATTCAAATCATTCCCATACACAGCATTAGGGGGGAGGCACACAGAAAATACTTAATAATAATTATTAGCAATGGCCTTTCCAATCTTTACACGCTACTAATGGATCTCCTGTGATATTGATCACAGTGCAGGTAAGTTTTAACTTCGCCACGAAAATTGGGCGGGTTCTACATCGGGCGGGCAATCTGCTCCCCCAGGTTCCTGCCCAGGCGGTGCAGTTGAAAATTCTCCTCAGTGAGTGAGTGAATGACAACCAAAAACTCCCATTCCTACTGGGAGAGGAGAGAAGCTGTGTAACACTGGCGGCACACTATGTTACAGCTTGCCATGAACAGAGGGACAACCAGTAAACTAAGAAAATATATATAAACAATGCGAATGTATATTTATACACTCAGGGATATACCTGTTTATACACTGTATGAATAGAACTGCGTTTATGTGCTCAACCATAAATGTATTTTGATGCTTTGGCAACATAAGATGTAACTTATCATGCCAATAAAGCGATTTGAATTGTGAATTGTGAATTGTGAGTGAGAGGATGGCAGGAGTGTTCAACATGGAACACACAATGTGTTATTTTATAACACTAGAGATCTCCCATGGTGTTGGGGGTGGGTAAGTGCTGCAGTAGGGAGGTGGGGGCATGGGGGGGGGGTGGTAGTGGGTGTAGTGGGGGGAGGTGTAGTGGGGGGAGGTGTAGTGGGGGGGTTTAATGGGGGGTGTAGTGGGGGGATGTAGTGGGGGGGGTGTAGTGGGGGGAGGTGTAGTGGGGGGGTTTAATGGGGGATGTAGTGGGGGGGTGTAGTGGGTGGGTGTAGTTGGGGGGTAGTCGGGGGGTGTTTTGGTTGGGGGGCAGGTGCTGGGTGTCAAACATGGAAAGGCAGTTGAATTGGTAATTTTAATGCGTTGTTATGGTAGAAACCTTATTCCTCATACTGAGGCAAAATGGCAGACAAAAGGAATTTCAAAAAGCATTTGGAGATTTCATTCTCTTCCTTGTTACTGGTGGCTGTTTGCTCACTGCTCATTTTTAATTGGTACTTTTTGAATGGGTAGTTGTCATTTCTGTTTACTGCTCGTTTCTTCATAGGTTTCCTGTCTGGTTAGTTGTGATGTGTTGCTGTTTTATGAATATGATGATGACATTTGAGCGAATCAGGTGCAAGTTTGACACATACTTTGCATATGTAACAAAGCGTGACACTGAGATGATGAATGTGGGCTCGACATTTATATAGCTAGTGATTTATAATTTGTACATAAAACTGTCTAGGTTTGGGATGTCCAGGCTGCAGCTCCCAAGTCAAGCCACTCTGACCCACCAAATCCTGCCAGTCTGACCCACCAAACCTTCCACTCTGACCCACCAAACCCTGCCAGTCTGACCCACCAAACCCTGTCACTCTGACCCACCAAACCCTGCCACTCTGACCCACCAAACCCTGCCACTCTGACCCACCAAACCCTGCCACTCTGACCCACCAAACCCTGCCAGTCTGACCCACCAAACCCTGCCACTCTGACCCACCAAACCCCGCCAGTCTGACCCACCAAACCCCGCCACTCTGACCCACCAAACCCCGCCAGTCTGACCCACCAAACCCCGCCAGTCTGACCCACCAAACCCCGCCAGTCTGACCCACCAAACCCCGCCACTCTGACCCACCAAACCCTGCCAGTCTGACCCACCAAACCTTCCACTCTGACCCACCAAACCCTGCCAGTCTGACCCACCAAACCCTGCCACTCTGACCCACCAAACCCTGCCACTCTGACCCACCAAACCCTGCCACTCTGACCCACCAAACCCTGCCACTCTGACCCACCAAACCCTGCCACTCTGACCCACCAAACCCTGCCAGTCTGACCCACCAAACCCTGCCACTCTGACCCACCAAACCCTGCCACTCTGACCCACCAAACCCTGCCAGTCTGACCCACCAAACCCTGCCACTCTGACCCACCAAACCTTCCACTCTGACCCACCAAACCCTGCCAGTCTGACCCACCAAATCCTGCCAGTCTGACCCACCAAACCCTGCCACTCTGACCCACCAAACCCTGCCACTGACCCACCAAACCCTGCCACTCTGACCCACCAAACCTTCCACTCTGACCCACCAAACCTTCCACTCTGACCCACCAAACCTTCCACTCTGACCCACCAAACCCTGCCACTCTGACCCACCAAACTCTGCCACTCTGACCCACCAAACCCTGCCACTCTGACCCACCAAACCTTCCACTCTGACCCACCAAACCTTCCACTCTGACCCACCAAACCCTGCCACTCTGACCCACCAAATCCTGCCACTCTGACCCACCAAACCCTGCCAGTCTGACCCACCAAACCCTGCCAGTCTGACCCACCAAACCCTGCCACTCTGACCCACCAAACCCTGCCAGTCTGACCCATCAAACCCCGCCAGTCTGACCCACCAAACCCCGCCACTCTGACCCACCAAACCCCGCCAGTCTGACCCACCAAACCCCGCCACTCTGACCCACCAAACCCCGCCACTCTGACCCACCAAACCCTGCCAGTCTGACCCACCAAACTTTCCACTCTGACCCACCAAACCCTGCCACTCTGACCCACCAAACCCTGCCACTCTGACCCACCAAACCCTGCCACTCTGACCCACCAAACCCTGCCACTCTGACCCACCAAACCCTGCCACTCTGACCCACCAAACCCTGCCACTCTGACCCACCAAACCCTGCCACTCTGACCCACCAAACCCTGCCAGTCTGACCCACCAAACCCTGCCACTCTGACCCACCAAACCTTCCACTCTGACCCACCAAACCCTGCCAGTCTGACCCACCAAATCCTGCCAGTCTGACCCACCAAACCCTGCCACTCTGACCCACCAAACCCTGCCACTCTGACCCACCAAACCTTCCACTCTGACCCACCAAACCCTGCCACTCTGACCCACCAAACTCTGCCACTCTGACCCACCAAACCTTCCACTCTGACCCACCAAACCCTGCCACTCTGACCCACCAAACCCCGCCAGTCTGACCCACCAAACCCCGCCACTCTGACCCACCAAACCCCGCCACTCTGACCCACCAAACCCTGCCAGTCTGACCCACCAAACCTTCCACTCTGACCCACCAAACCCTGCCACTCTGACCCACCAAACCCTGCCACTCTGACCCACCAAACCCTGCCACTCTGACCCACCAAACCCTGCCACTCTGACCCACCAAACCTTCCACTCTGACCCACCAAACCCTGCCAGTCTGACCCACCAAATCCTGCCAGTCTGACCCACCAAACCCTGCCACTCTGACCCACCAAACCCTGCCACTGACCCACCAAACCCTGCCACTCTGACCCACCAAACCTTCCACTCTGACCCACCAAACCCTGCCACTCTGACCCACCAAACTCTGCCACTCTGACCCACCAAACCCTGCCACTCTGACCCACCAAACCTTCCACTCTGACCCACCAAACCCTGCCACTCTGACCCACCAAATCCTGCCACTCTGACCCACCAAATCCTGCCAGTCTGACCCACCAAACCTTCCACTCTGACCCACCAAACCCTGCCACTCTGACCCACCAAACCCTGCCACTCTGACCCACCAAACCCTGCCACTGACCCACCAAACCCTGCCACTCTGACCCACCAAACCTTCCACTCTGACCCACCAAACCCTGCCACTCTGACCCACCAAACTCTGCCACTCTGACCCACCAAACCCTGCCGCTCTGACCCACCAAACCTTCCACTCTGACCCACCAAACCCTGCCACTCTGACCCACCAAATCCTGCCACTCTGACCCACCAAATCCTGCCAGTCTGACCCACCAAACCTTCCACTCTGACCCACCAAACCCTGCCACTCTGACCCACCAAACCCTGCCAGTCTGACCCACCAAACCCTGCCACTCTGACCCACCAAACCTTCCACTCTGACCCACCAAACCCTGCCAGTCTGACCCACCAAATCCTGCCAGTCTGACCCACCAAACCCTGCCACTCTGACCCACCAAGCCCTGCCACTGACCCACCAAACCCTGCCACTCTGACCCACCAAACCTTCCACTCTGACCCACCAAACCTTCCACTCTGACCCACCAAACCCTGCCACTGACCCACCAAACTCTGCCACTCTGACCCACCAAACCCTGCCACTCTGACCCACCAAACCTTCCACTCTGACCCACCAAACCTTCCACTCTGACCCACCAAACCCTGCCACTCTGACCCACCAAATCCTGCCACTCTGACCCACCAAATCCTGCCAGTCTGACCCACCAAACCTTCCACTCTGACCCACCAAACCCTGCCAGTCTGACCCACCAAACCCTGCCAGTCTGACCCACCAAACCCTGCCACTCTGACCCACCAAACCCTGCCAGTCTGACCCACCAAACCCCGCCAGTCTGACCCACCAAACCCCGCCACTCTGACCCACCAAACCCCGCCAGTCTGACCCACCAAACCCCGCCACTCTGACCCACCAAACCCCGCCACTCTGACCCACCAAACCCCGCCAGTCTGACCCACCAAACCTTCCACTCTGACCCACCAAACCCTGCCACTCTGACCCACCAAACCCTGCCACTCTGACCCACCAAACCCTGCCACTCTGACCCACCAAACCCTGCCACTCTGACCCACCAAACCCTGCCACTCTGACCCACCAAACCCTGCCACTCTGACCCACCAAACCCTGCCAGTCTGACCCACCAAACCCTGCCACTCTGACCCACCAAACCCTGCCAGTCTGACCCACCAAACCCTGCCACTCTGACCCACCAAACCCTGCCACTCTGACCCACCAAACCCTGCCACTCTGACCCACCAAACCCTGCCAGTCTGACCCACCAAACCCTGCCACTCTGACCCACCAAACCTTCCACTCTGACCCACCAAACCCTGCCACTCTGACCCACCAAACGCTGCCACTCTGACCCACCAAATCCTGCCAGTCTGACCCACCAAACCCTGCCACTCTGACCCACCAAACCCTGCCACTGACCCACCAAACCCTGCCACTCTGACCCACCAAACCTTCCACTCTGACCCACCAAACCCTGCCACTCTGACCCACCAAACCTTCCACTCTGACCCACCAAACCCTGCCACTCTGACCCACCAAACCCTGCCAGTCTGACCCACCAAACCCTGCCACTCTGACCCACCAAACCTTCCACTCTGACCCACCAAACCCTGCCAGTCTGACCCACCAAATCCTGCCAGTCTGACCCACCAAACCCTGCCACTCTGACCCACCAAACCCTGCCACTGACCCACCAAACCCTGCCACTCTGACCCACCAAACCTTCCACTCTGACCCACCAAACCCTGCCACTCTGACCCACCAAACTCTGCCACTCTGACCCACCAAACCCTGCCGCTCTGACCCACCAAACCTTCCACTCTGACCCACCAAACCCTGCCACTCTGACCCACCAAATCCTGCCACTCTGACCACCAAATCCTGCCAGTCTGACCCACCAAACCTTCCACTCTGACCCACCAAACCCTGCCACTCTGACCCACCAAACCCTGCCAGTCTGACCCACCAAACCCTGCCACTCTGACCCACCAAACCCTGCCAGTCTGACCCACCAAACCTTCCACTCTGACCCACCAAACCCTGCCAGTCTGACCCACCAAACCCTGCCACTCTGACCCACCAAACCCTGCCACTCTGACCCACCAAACCCTGCCACTCTGACCCACCAAACCCTGCCACTCTGACCCACCAAACCCTGCCACTCTGACCCACCAAACCCTGCCAGTCTGACCCACCAAACCCTGCCAGTCTGACCCACCAAACCCTGCCACTCTGACCCACCAAACCTTCCACTCTGACCCACCAAACCCTGCCAGTCTGACCCACCAAATTCTGCCAGTCTGACCCACCAAACCCTGCCACTGACCCACCAAACCCTGCCACTCTGACCCACCAAACCTTCCACTCTGACCCACCAAACCCTGCCACTCTGACCCACCAAACTCTGCCACTCTGACCCACCAAACCCTGCCACTCTGACCCACCAAACCTTCCACTCTGACCCACCAAACCCTGCCAGTCTGACCCACCAAACCCTGCCACTCTGACCCACCAAACCTTCCACTCTGACCCACCAAACCCTGCCAGTCTGACCCACCAAATTCTGCCAGTCTGACCCACCAAACCCTGCCACTGACCCACCAAACCCTGCCACTCTGACCCACCAAACCTTCCACTCTGACCCACCAAACCCCGCCACTCTGACCCACCAAACCTTCCACTCTGACCCACCAAACCCTGCCACTCTGACCCACCAAATCCTGCCACTCTGACCCACCAAATCCTGCCAGTCTGACCCACCAAACCTTCCACTCTGACCCACCAAACCCTGCCACTCTGACCCACCAAACCCTGCCAGTCTGACCCACCAAATCCTGCCACTCTGACCCACCAAACCTTCCACTCTGAGCCACCAAACCTTCCACTCGGACCCACCAAACCCTGGCACTCTGACCCACCAAACCCTGCCACTCTGACACACCAAACCCTGCCACTCTGACCCACCAAACTCAAGCAGCTCTGCCCTGTTTGCTGTTTCCTGGTTTGTCCTGTTTGGATGTTGTGGGAAGTTTGGAAAGGGCTGTTCTTTGTGCTGTTGCTCAGAACGCCGAGATTTTTGAACATCGGCAACTTGAAACATATAAAACTGAATGAGAAGATGGATTTAAACTTTTAAGTGCGGCCTCTGGTCTAGGCTATGACATGCCCAGTATCGTAGGTGAAATGCGGGAAGCCTGCTTTGACTTTTACTTTGAAAGAAAGCTGCCCGCTGACCTTGGGCCCCTGCGCAGACTGGTGGTTACTCACCGCCTTTCTGGAGGTGCTCGGCCGCGCCCCAGTATTTCAGTCTGAACTTGGCGGGGTTCTCGGTATTGTTGAAGGTTCCCATCATTTCGGCGCACACGATCCACTCCCTGCAAGAATAAAAAGACAAGGTGCAGAGATGGTGGTTAGGAGAGGGGGGTGAGGAGGCTGGCGCTCACTAAAGGCTGGCCTGGGGGGACAAGTGCTTACGGCAGTAAGGTGACCAGTCCTGTTGCTTTGGCGGTCATCGTCTCGTTTTCAATCTTGAACTCGGCGTGGATGTTACTCTCCAGAAAAATGCCCTCTGGATCCTTCTTTGCGAAAGCGTACCATTTCCCCGCGTACTGTAAGAGACAGAGAAAGGGCGGAGGGTTAGGGGGGGGGATGATCATCTCCTTCTCCTCGCCTGCGAACACCAGTCACCAACTTACCCGGCTCTTGTTGAAGTTCTCCTTCACTTGGAAATTGCTCACGACGCAGTCGGACTTGGCGAAGCAACTGGAAATGGAAAGCAGGGCAACCAGAAGCCCCAAGATCTTGCACTGTACCATCGTCCTTCAGAATCTCTATAGTAAAACACATACACAGTAAATGGGCGAATCCGCCGAGACGTTGCGTGCAGTCTGGCTCCAGCTGCTGACACTGAAATACCAAACTCATGCTGTGCTTACCGTCAAGAGTGTGTGTGTGTGGTACAAGTCTCAATTATCGCTCGTGTGAAGATCTCAATCAAAATAGGGATTTACCTTTAATCCAGTTGTGAATAAAACGCTGTAAGCAACTTTCCCGAACAGTTAGTTGGCTCCCTGCACCTATATATACATCGATCACACCCCACCCCCCCGTGTCGTCTATCTTTCGTAATCTGTCCGTCCCCTCCCCCCACCCAAACAGGGAAAAGCGTTGGAATGTAAATCATTGACCATTTGTAGACCCTGCTCTCAACAGTTACATAACTGCACGATTGATCGTCTTCCCAGTCCACCCTCCACGCACAACACACACTGCTGGCCTTTTTCCCCACATTCATTTAACTCCATGAAAGATTCTCAAAGTGATGCTGGATTTCTGAGTTATGATTCTCCAGATAGTGTTGAAAAGCAGCACAACTTGTGCTGCTCACATCTGGCAGCCATCGACAGAAGAACGAGGAGGTGCCTGCTTCTTGACAGAACGCAGATGCTCTGCAAATGTTTGGGACGGTTAAATAGCTGCTTTCACAACAGTTTTCCTTGTACAATCCCCCTTTCCCTTGCACAATCCTCTATATTCCACAAATAACTGGCACCAATGCTGACAGCTCTTGGCTGTGCAGCGGTCACAGATGTTTGAGAGACTTGCTGGAAACTGGGTCAGTGCCATATACTGAAATGCTGCACTTTGTTCGAGTGCAATATATTTGTTAAAACGATGTTATCTGCACGCTGACTTTAGTTTTTTTGCAAGTAAATGTATTCTGGAACAAAAGGTTTATCAAGTTCAATGTGTCTCTGAGTTTACTTGCCAACTTCTTTTAATTGCATAATTCAACAGGATCCACGTCACAAAATTATATAAATGGACCTTTGTTATATTTCATTTGCAGTAGGGCTGAAGTGATTCATGATGTCTTATGCTGCACCTTTGTTGCTGGTGAAGCACTGAGATCCTCAGCCCACCAGTGCACCTTTAAGAGAGAGTTTTTGCTTTGTACTATAGCAGCATAATAACTCCCAGTGTGAAGTCTGCTTTTCTCCATCCCCATATTCTCCTCTTTCCCCTCCTTCCCAAAAGGTGGTAACTTTTGCTGGATTACAGAGCCCAGCAGTCCTCCAGTACCTTGCCCAGGTAGCTACTCTTCATATCCTAGCTTGGACAGTGAAGCATAGCTTTTCCAATCAGGCATGTGGATATTGTGTGAATTCATGTAGTACCATCAGTTGCAACGAATGGGGGATTTACATTCCAACAAGGTGTCTGGTCTCCATATGAACCAGCTACAAAATGGATCCCGGTATATAGTGCTTGTTCAATATACTGACATCATGACGTCACTACAGGGATCATGCTGCCACTGAACAACACTGATCTTCCAAGGCTTCACCCCTCTCTATCTCTGTTATGTCCTCCAGCCCTACAACCTTCCAGGATCTCTGGGTACCCCCAACTCTAGCCTCTTATCTATGCCCCACTACCTTTGCCCCACCATTGGCCATCCTGCTCAGCCCTGGAATCCCCTCCCTAAACATCTCCGTCTCTCCACCTCTCATTCCTCCTTTAAGAGCCCCTTTAAAACCTACTTCTTTGACCAGGCTTTTAGTCACCTGTCCTAATATTTCCCTCTCTGTCTCTGTGTCAATTTTTGTCTGATTACACTCCTGTGAAGCCCCTTGGGTATTTTCTTATGTTAAGGAGGCTATATAAACACACTGTTGTTTACTGGGGATGCCGACAGCCGGGAAGACTGAATAAAAATAAATACTTGTTTTCCTGGCCAAGTTGCCAGTCTTAAACAATCGGATGAATTTAACATGTGAATGTTGCAGCAGATTGGGACCCATTGGCTGGAGCCTGTGGCATAAGAAGAAAGAAAAAGTAGCATGTATTTTTGTCTGTTACGCTGAGGCACTCTGCAAACTACAAATTATGAAAGTATGAGTATGTGTTATAATTGCAATAATGAAAATCAATAAAGTATAATGTATTAAAAATATTATAGGTTATAACCTACTAAAGTTATACTGCCTTCCTGAAAACATATTTGGTGAACACCTTTCAATATTTAGAAGAGAAGCATGATCTTCATAATGCTGTTACTTTTCCATCTAGCACCACCCTACCTGTTAGGGCATTGGCTTGACGGTTAGCTGGAGCCAAGTAAGAGGAACTATGGACCCTAGGGATGCAGCATTTTAATACAAGTTACTGCATTGTTGTTTTTTTTATTTTCATCCTAAAATATGCACAGGGATACTGCTGGAGTTTAATCAGATAAAATCATGCAGCTAGAACCATCCTAACAGTTGGTGCATAAATTTGCAGGATTAGCTGGGATGTCCTGAGATTGTGAAAGGCACTATATAAATGCGAGTTCTTTCTTCTTTATTTATCTAGAGCTCAATGAGATGAATTCTGGCCTACCCCTCCAGGTTCTATTCATGAGCTAGGTTGGCTGGCTTATCATTAGCAACGTCCTGTAGTACTGCAGACCTGCCTAGTATGGATGCTGGATTATCGAATCTACCACATAAAGTTGGCATTATCAAGTGTGTCATCTTGGAGCCAAAAATACCCTACTTCCCTCACTTCACCGCCCCCCCCCCCCCCCCGCACACAAGCACAAGGAGGATAGCCACTAGCTGATCAGTGGACAACTATGGGTTTGACACTCGCAAGATAGACAGCAGGTAAAAGGAGCTCCTTATGAGAAGCCTGATGAGCAGCCCAAGTCACCATAAGATATGTGAATTCATTGCTACCATTCCCCTGAGGACAGCAAAGACACGCACCATACCCCATTGGATTAATGGCCTAGTTCTAATTTTAAGATTGTGTCCCCTTGTTCTGGATTCCCCCACCAGAGGAAATAGTTTCTCTGTATCTACCTTATCAAATTCCTTAATCATTTTAAATACCTTGATTAGATCACCCCTTAATCTTCTAAACTCAAGAAAATACAAACTAAGTTTATTCAAACTGTCTTCATAATTGAACCCTTTAAGCCCTGGTATCATTCCAGTGAATTTGCACTGTATCCCCTCCAAGGCCAATCATTGTCACTAGTCCAGTTTTATGATTGAGGACAGACTTTAGCTAATAGAAAAATAATTTAGAATCATAAAATTCTATAGCACAGAAGAGGGCCATTCAGCCCATCACACCTGTGCCAGCTCTCTGAAAGAGCTCTCCACTCAGTCCCATTCCCCTTACCATTTAACTTTTTTATTTTTCAAATCTTTATCCACTTCTCTTTTAAAATCTATTACGGATTCTGTTTCCACCACTATTGCTGGTAGGGCCTTCCAGTTCCTAACAACCCTCTGCATAAAAAAAAATCTCCTAACCTCTCTCTTTGTTCTATTGAGGATGATGTGAAATTTATGCCATTTAATTACTAGCTCACTGACCAGTGGAAATAGTTCTTCCCGATTTACCTCATCAAAACCTCTCACAACTTTAAGATCATTAAGTGTAATTATGCAACCTTTTGGATAAATACAACCTACTGATCCTCATTCATCTCCCTAATGACCCTCCTGACCTCAGAACACACTGGATCACCTTTGCAGACGCTCACGACTTTCTGAAGCGTCTTCAGGTGCTGCATTAAAAGGCCTTCTGCTTTTGTTTTAGTTATACACGTACTCTTAGTTTGTCTTATGCCAATTGTTTCAGTGGTGCCCTCCTTGTAGAAGGCAGCACTTGTCGGTAACTGATGGTTATTTTGTGGCAATGGGGGAAACGGGTGCCAGTTTGCTGGTTCCAGCAAAATAAGGCTAACAGCTCTCTGTCTCTTTGTGGTTACCTTAACTGGAGCCTGCTTAGTGGATGGGTGACCAGCACCCTTTGCATGGTAACGTATGTTTGTAAGAAATGGAAAAAGCTTGCTAAACACTTTTTCGTGGGGAAGCTGCTCCTATAATTCCAGTCATAATTGTGGAACATTTGTTATAACTTAAACAACGCTATACAGAAAATGAACATCCCCACCCTTAATTCTTACACTAACTGAACTTATGCCCCAGTTTGACCTAGGATGTTAAATTTAGGTGGAACATTAATTCATTAGTGCAGATACTGGATTATATAAAATGCCTGAAAAGGGCTACACAGATTCTTTACAAAAACCCTTCTGAAATATTATTACATATAAAATATAGTGGCATGAAATGTTATCAGTAATATACTGCAAGAAAGTTAAAGGAAAACCAATGGGTAGAAAACTACGATATGCACAAAACTGCAGATGCTCAAAATCTGAAACAAAAACAGAAAATATTCAGCACATCTGCCAATGTCTATGAAAGAGACCAGTCAACATTTCAAGTGTAGATCCTTCATCGGATTATATGATAGATGGATTTTTGTTAGGCAAGGGTTACAGAACCAAGGGTGGTAGATGGAGTTAAGATACAGATCAGCCATGATCTAATTGAATGGTGGAATGGCTTGAGGGGCTGAATGGCCTCCTCCTGCTCCTATGATAGTTATGTCATAGAATACATTTTAATCATATGTTTTTATTCAGAAAAGTTACAGATCCATTTGACCAATGACCCTGTGTATCGACATGCATCGAAATCTGCTGAATTAGTTGTGCACGACCTAATGTGGATAAAAGAGGTTCTTGCCCACTCTTGACAGCTCATATATATGTACAGAACTCATACACAAACTTCCCAGATTACTTCAACTAGTATCTCCAGGGAAGTAACGAAAACCCGTTATGAAACCAGGTAGAAAATACATGGAGAAAAATGTCAGTTATCAAAAGGTGAAAACAGCCACGAGACAGGACATTATTCGCATTAATTTTTTCTTACATCCACGAGGACCCTGTGGTTGGCTTTCAGTCACCTGGCTGGTGACATTCTCCTGCCTTCAGTCGCAGTTTGGCACAGTGGGAGTGACCCCATCCTGTTGGAGCCATTCTCTGTCGGTTTAACTGGGAGAAGCTCTCCTATTGAACGGCGCCGATGTACTGAGTTAGTGTCATTGTTCAATATTTAAACACACAACGATTTTTAATTCCTTGCGATTTCTGATAGACCCTCAACAATAGAATAGCGCCCAGCTAAATTTAAATATTGTTTCCACTCTTTTTAGATTATTTAAATTCGGAAAGCACATTAGCGAACACTCTAATCGCCGAGGTGTAAATAGCAACACCGTTGATCGTATTATGGGGAATTACAGGAAGCAAGAGGTTTTATCTTTCATAATAATGCGGCTTCTCCACCGTCCCAACAGCGTAACAGTAACCTTCCTTTCTTCTCAAAGCACCCGGCTCTGCCCCAAGGGGTTGAGGTTGCAAAATGTTGTTTTATAATGGGATAGAAACCATCCGCAAACTTAACAGTAAACATGTGTCTGTTGGGTGACGATAGAAGTAAACCTCATGTTAAAGATCAGTCTTACATTGCACACATATAAAGCTTTCTAGTTGAAAAGAAGTCTAAATTTACTGTGCGAGTCTCACGTGGACCTGTGATCTTTGGGAATATTAATGGGATTGGTCAATCTCAAATGAAGATTGGCCTTCACGATCTAAGAATGATCAGGACTTAAAGTCCTGACTAACAACAGAAAATGCTGGAAAAACTCAGCAGGCCAGGGATGTTGCCTGGCCTGCTGAGTTTTTCCAGCATTTTCTGTTGTTATTTCAGATTTCCAGCATCTGCGGTATTTTGCTATCTTAAAGTCCTGACGTCAGGTTTAGGAGCAGTCTGGAAGATGTCCCAAAGGCATCAGCAGCTTTGGAAGCGGCTGGTCACAATTCTCATGACAAATGGGCTGCTTGGTGCCTGGATCTCACCCTGACCCGCGGCAGGCAGAGGGGTACTGCTGATTCCACCCTTCTCCCTCCCAACCCTCGGTGATGCAAATCTAAAAAAAGGAAAACAGCAGCAAACATGGGGGACGTCAGCAAGGAAGCCGTCGAGCAATATCTGGAGAATAACCCACAATTTGCCAAGGAATATTTTGACAGGAAGCTCAGGCTAGAGTTAATTGGTGCAATCTTCAACGGTGCAAAGGTCGAGTTAAAGGACGGGGCTTCCTTCAAAGATCTGTGCAAATTGGAGGAGTCTGACATTGTGTTTGAGCTGGTCAAAGAGATGCAGGATGTCTCCAATGTCGAGAAGCAGATACACAAGGTGCTACAGAGGATTGTGACCCTGGTCAATGCAGATAGAGGCAGCATGTTCGCATTCAGGTCGAGGAACGGCGTCGCCGAGCTGGCCACAAGACTTTTTAATGTGACCAGAGACTCCAATTTCGAGAATAATCTTGTGGCACCACAAAGCGAGATTGTTTTCCCGTTGGATATGGGGGTTGTGGGATGGGCTGCACATACCAAGAAGATGCAGAATATTGCTGATGTTAAAAAGGTAGGTTGCTACTGAACCATTGAAATGATGTGATGTCATGCATTCAATAATATTTAGTAGCTACATTTTAGTGCAATTCAAATCAGTATCTAATCAGCACCATATATACAAGGTAGCTTTCTTAAAACAATTAACTGAGAATTATTGTTTAAAAAGTTTAAACTTTCCTACATTTACATCTACACATAAATATTACATGCTGTGCACAATATACACAAGACGTAAACACAATTCCTAGTGAATCTCCTGTGACTGGAGAATTCATAGTTTGCTGTCTTTTCATCTGTCTGTGTTGTCTTTGTGTTGTGAGTTGTGTGTCTTTCATTCTTCTCTTAATTCACTATGCCCACTTCTGTTTTTATTTCATTGCCTCTGTGTGCTTTTTGCTTCTGTGTCTGTGGTCTTTTGCGGTTCTTTCGCTATTGCATTGTTTTCTGTTTCTCCTTTCTTTTGTGCTTTGTCTCTAGTTGGTTGGCTTCCCTGTCTCTTATCTTTTGTCGGTGGGAGGTGATGGTTAGGGGAGGGATTCACCAAGGGAGCTTTCGGGTGATGTTTAGGTGGTGGGGTGGGGCGGGGCGAGGGGGGTGGGGTGGGGTTGCTTTGCCTAAGGTGCAGAGTAGAAGTGGAAAGCAATGTGGAAAGGGTCATACTAGAACCACTTCATTTCACATCTGCTCCCCAGTGCTACACCTTGTTTGATCTCCTCCCCTTCACCCTATAATTTATTCTCCCACCCTCCCAATGCCGTCACCCCATGCGTTCCTGCCTTCCATCTTCACAGCACCTCACTGTCATCATGCACAATAACCTGACCATGTCGCCTGACCCATCTCTTCCTTGCTCCTTTTCCCTTACACTCCTCTCCCTGCTTCACAATTCCCTCCATTCCCCTTATCCTTTTTCTCCCATTACTCCTCTCTCCATTTGCTCCCCTCCCATATCCTGTCTTGTTCTCTCCTCTCTTTTGCTCCTTTTCCTCCCACACCCTTTCTTTTCCATCTTTCCTACCTTCCTCCCTTTTGCTTGATCTCTTCTATGCTCTCTCTCTTCATCCAGCCCCTTTTTTCCCCATTGCCCACTGCATCTTTCCCTAAGCTTCCTGTCCCGTCGTCCATGTCCCTCTCTTGCCCTCCCACCTTCCCCCTCCCCCCCTTCCTATCCACATACCAATGTCACCTCCAACTGTTTTGGAACCATAACTTCCACCACCAACACCTTCCCCACCACTCCCCTAGACCTACAGGTTGTTTTGTTGCAATGAGCTCAAAATTTGGCAATTTGGTTTTTAAAGGTGCTGAAAGCATTTATAATGTATTTGTTGGCTGGGAGGATGGTCCAAAGGTAGAATCCTGTACCCTCGAGGACAAATACATGGGGGGGGCAGTAAAAAAACAGGTAGCAGGTCCATGGATGGTAGGGGAGAATCGCGAGTGGGATGTTGGCAGTAGGAGGAGAAGCCTGAGGCCTAAGGCCTGTGGAGGTGGCTGCAGCCTAAGGCCCATGGTGGCAGTGAGGAGGGGAGGGGGAGATGTCAAACAATATGGAAGGAAGAAATAAAACTAGAAAAGCAAGTACTTAGAAAAAATAAAACTTACCAAAAACTTAGCTGGAAGTTCAATAATGGATCTGGAAAAGGAGCAGCAATGCTACCTAGTGTCAGGAGGACTGCACCTAGGAGATAGAGTTTGGAGGAGCAACAGCATCACCTAGCACTGGGAAATCTGAAAGGTAAGTGTAATTGGTAAGTATGGCTTTAAACTAGCTTGCAGACATGATGGAAATAGCTAAATCTGATCTTGTAAGCACAAGAAGTGCATACCAGATGTAAAACTTTGTTACAATAAGCCACAAATTGCTCATTCAATGATAAGAGAGGATATAACAAGAGCTAAGTAGGCAGTGGAGACTTTATGGGTAGAATTAAGAAATAGAAAAGGATTTTAGACTGTAGTGGGACTTATGTATAGGCCCCCTGGTAGCATGCAGGTGCAGCAGGCGGTTAAGAAGGCAAATGGTATGTTGGCCTTCGTAGCGAGAGGGTTCGAGTACAGGAACAAGGATGTCTTGCTGCAGTTGTACAGGGCCTTGGTGAGACCACACCTTGAGTATTGTGTGCAGTTTTGGTCACCTTATCTGAGGAAGGATGTACTTGCCATGGAGGGAGTGCAGCGAAGATTCACCAGGCTGATACCTGGGATGGCAGGAATGACGTATGAGGAGAGATTGGGTCGATTGGGCTTATACTCGCTGGAGTTTAGAAGAATGAGAGGGGATCTCATTGAAACTTATAAAATTCTGACAGGACTGGACAGACTAGATGCAGGAAGGATGTTCCCGATAGTCGGGGAGTCCAGAACCAGGGGTCACAGTCTAAGGATAAGGGGTAAGCCATTTAGGACAGAAATGAGGAGGAATTTCTTCACCCAGAGAGTGGTGAACCTGTGGAATTCTCTACCACAGAAGGCAGTAGAGGCCAATTCATTAAATATATTCAAGAAGGAGTTGGATATATTTCTTAAGGCTAAAGGGATCAAGGGATATGGGGAGAAAGCAGGGACAGGGTACAGAATTTGGATGATCAGCCATGATCGCATTGAATGGCGGAGCAGGCTCGAGGGGCCGAATAGCCTACTCCTGCTCCTATCTTCTATGTATCTATGTGTCTATGTGAAGTGCTAGATTGTATAAATGCAAAGGATTAGACAAGCGTGTAGCAAACGCTTCTATGTTTCTATGTTTCTAAAGGCAGAGTAGTTTTAATGGGTGATTTTAACTTTCATATAGATTAGGATAAGCAGACTAGCACCTGTCAGATGGGTAGTAAATTTCTTGAGTGTGTCTGGGATAGTTTTCTACAACAATATGTCCTAGAGGCAACAAGGGGGCATGCCATATTAGATTTTGTTATGAGCCAGATTTAGTTAACAGCCTAACTGTGCATGAACATTTATTCAATAGCGATCACAATATGATCGAGTTCAATGTAGCATTTAAAATGGAGAAACGAGAAACAGCTACTAAGATTCTAGATTTGTGTAAGGCCGACTTCAACGGGATGAGACAGAGACTGTCCACAGTAATCTGTTA
This sequence comes from Somniosus microcephalus, assembly GCF_052327205.1. Taxonomy (NCBI): domain Eukaryota; kingdom Metazoa; phylum Chordata; class Chondrichthyes; order Squaliformes; family Somniosidae; genus Somniosus; species Somniosus microcephalus. The sequence goes on from NC_140994.1 coordinate 62,199,761, forward strand.
ATAGGTAAAATGACAGTAGATCAGTGGAAGATGTTCCAAAAAGAATACAAGGTGATACAGAACCAGTTTATACCCCTGAGGGATAAGAAATCTACTTGCCAAAAAAAAACAGCCATGGACGACTAAAGAGATAAGGGACCGCACAAAACCAAAAGAAAAAACATACAAAAATGCAAAAAAATTGCACAGATCCTGGCAAATGGGAAATATACAAAGAACAGCAAAGGGTCACAAAACAGACAGTAAGAGCTACAAAAAGGGAGTATGAAAAGAAACTTGCAAGGGATATCAAAATCAACACACAGAGTTTTTACAATTATATTAGGAAAGAGGGTAGTCAGGAGCAATGTTAGCCCCTTAAAAACTGAAAGCGGTGATATTGTCAATGATAATAAGGAAATGGCGGACATGTTGAATAATTACTTTGTGCCAGTATTTACAGTAGAGGAAGAAGATGACATGTCGGAAATCCCAAGGAAACTAATATTGAATCGGGGACAGAGACTCAATAAAATTAATGTAAGTAAAATAACAGTAATGAAGAAAATAATGGCACTAAAGAGTGACAAATCCCCAGGGCCAGATGGTTTCCATCCCAGGGTTTTAAAGGAAGTAGGTGAGCACATTGTAGATGTCCTAACTATAATCTTCCAAAGTTCTCTCGATTCAGGAACCGTTCCTTTAGATTGGAAAATTGCGCATGTCACTCCGCTATTTAAGAATGGTGAGAGAGGGAAACCAGGGAATTATAGAGCAGTTAGCCTAACATCTGTTGTCAGGAAATTGCTAGAGTCTATAATTAAGGATAGTGTGACTAAACACCGTGAAAATTTTCAGGTGATCAGAAAGTGCCAGCATGGATTTGTGAAAGGTAGGTCATGCCTAACAAACCTGATTGAATTTTTTGAGGAGGTGACTAAAGTAGTGGACAGGGGAATATCTATGGATGTTATTTATATGGACGTCCAGAAGGCATTTGATAAAGTCCCACATAAGAGACTGTTAACTAAGATAATAGCCCACAGAATTGAGGGCAAATTATTGACCTGGTTAGGAAATTGGATAAGCAAAAGGAGACAGAGAGTAGGGATAATGGGTAGGTACTTCAATTGGCAGGATATGACTAGTGGTGTCCCGCAGAGATCTGTGTTGGGGCCTCAACTATTCACAGTATTTATTAACAACTTAGATGTTGGCATAAAAAATCATAATCCAAGTTTGCCGATGACACAAAGATAGGCGGCTTTGTAGACAGTGTAGATGAAATCATAAAATTACAAAGGGATATCGACAGATTAAGTGAACTGGCAAAATTGTGGCAAATGGATTTCAATGTAGGCAAATGTGAGGTCATCCATTTTGGACCTAAAAAGGATAGAACAGGGTACTTTCTAAATGGTGAAAAGCTAAAAACAGTGGCGGTTCAAAGAGACTTGGGGATCCAGGTACATAGATCATTAAAATGTCATGAACAGGTACAGAAAATAATCAAAAAGACTAATGGAATGCTGGCCTTTCTATCTAGAGGACTAGAATACAAGGGGGTAGAAGTTATGCTGCAGCTATACAAAGCCCTAGTTAGACCACACCTGGAGTACTGTGAGCAGTTATGGGCACCACTCCTTAGGAAAGATATATTGGCCTTGGAGGGAGTGCAGCGTAGGTTTACCAGAATGATACCCGGACTTCAAGCGTTAAGTTAAGAGATTATACAAATTAGGGTTGTATTCCCTAGAAATTAGAAGGTAAAGGGGTGATCTGATCGAAGTTTTCAAGATATTAACGGGAACAGATAGGGTAGATAGAAAGAAACTATTTCTGCTGGTTGGGGATTCTAGGACTAGGGGGCATAGATTAAAAATTAGAGCCAGACCTTTCAGGAGTGAAATTAGGAAACACTTCTACACACAAAGGGTGGTAGAAGTTTGGAACTCCCTTCTGCAAATGGCAATTGATGCTAGATCAATTGTTAATTTTAAATCAGAGATTGATAGATTTTTGTTAACCAAAGGTATTAAGGGGTATGGGCCAAAAGCAGATATATGGAGTTAGGTCACAGATCAGCCATGATCTCATTGAATAGCGGAACTGGCTCAAGGGGCTGAATGGCCTACTCCTGTTCCTATGTTCTCCAAGACAATAAACTACCATTATATTTCTGCCCACTGTTTTGCACATTTGCTGCTTCTTGCCAATAAAGTAATTCTAACTCGGGTGTGTTGAATGTTGCATGTGCAGAACCTTGCTCACTAGTTGGAATGTTTAACATGTGACAGTACAAATGGGGATGCGTCTGCTTTCTCATAACATTAAACAGACTCGGTAGGAAGTTTATAAAGTGCAGGAGCTCCAATGGACTGAGTATTTTTTAAACCCAGCTCTTGTCACTGGATTGAAGCTATACTCTGCACAGCAGAAGGTGCTTTGCATTGATATGAAAGTGGTAATAGAAATGCACCCAAAAATATTATTCCATTAAGTAACTGTTATCCAATAGAACTGAAAAATGTTCTTAACAGTATTCTGGTTTTAACAATATGGGATAAACCTCAACGAACCACAAAATAAAAGGTTCAGTCAGTTGCGATTTGTTTTGAGAAAAGCGAGGGCTTAAATCTGAGTCATTAATTATATTGTTGGGACGGTTATTGCAAATCCACCATTGACAGATAATCGTGTTTCAGAATGGATCATGCAGATGGGCTTTGTCCATGCAAAGCACCTCCAGGCACTATCAGTACTCAAATATAATAAAGATCCTGTAATGTTTCTATAACATTATACTTCATTCTATTTTCTTTGATTTACACTGTAGTTGTGAATACAACAACAACTTGCATTTATATAGCGTAATTAATGTAGTAAAACTACAAGGCACTTTACAGGAGCATTATCAAACAAAATTTGACACGGAGCCAAATAATGAGATATTAGGACAGATGGTCAAAGAGGTAGGTTTTAAGGAGTGTCTTAAAGGAGGAGAGAGAGGTAGAGAAGTGGAGAGGTTTAGGGAGGGAATTCCAGAGCTTCTGAAGTAACTAAATTACTATTATACTTTAATTTTTATGTTAGAATATGTATAATGTAGCACCAATGTACAAAGTGGAGGTAATGAGTTAATTCATACCCTGAGTTAAACGATATATGGGTCTGTATATTGCATTTACCCAGCTAAGCTTTAAAAACATGATTAAGTGACTTCAAATGCTGAGAAATTAAACTGCAGAGCAACTCGTGGGAAGATTGGGGAGGATGTCTGCTTAGCCAGGTGAGGCAGCGCATATACAAGATAACATATCGAAGAATTTGTTTGTTGTAAACTCACAACAGGGTTCCATTACATCAAAGTATGGTGGGACTAATCAGGATGTGCTTGCTTTGCAGAAGCAACCCAAGACAAGGTCAGAATCTGTGCTTTGCAGAGATTTAACGAGGACTGTTATCTTAAAGAAAACATGTAACAAGCAAACCACCTGGTCAGAGACAACTGGACAGTTGTAAAGTAATTAAGATGAGGCCCCAGTCACAGAAAGTGACAGGAGCAACTGATAACAGAACTGCGAGTTTGTAGGTGGCAGGAAGGATTAAATGTTACGGTTTATAATTGCCATTTAGCTATAACTCTGTATATGCTGATAAGCTTTGCACCCGCCCCTAGGGCAGGGGTTTGATTTTTGTATAATTGTGAACGCTGCTAGGATATCGGTGGAGTCGGATTCAGACAGCGGTCTGAAAGGTTCTCCCCAGGCCTGAATAAACCGTTGTGACTTCAATTAGTTGGTCTGTCTTTCTTACAACTAGCCGGTGACATCAACCTTGTATATCACTTGGTCCGCACTTTGGGGGTTTACTTCAATTGGCGACGAGGATGGGATACGCGATCTGAACAAAACTCTCAGACAACAATAACCTAAGATAGGTGAGTATGTTTAAATTACCACCTGTAAAATTAGAGGTTAATCGCTGGCGAGACGTCAAGTAAGATCGACGTACAAAAAGAACTATAAAAAGAAAGACACCTTTAATTGAAGGCGGTTAAAACTGCCGGACTGCGGTACCAGAAAACAGGGGTTTAGAAACCTGGTAGGCCCATGAGGTGCGGCTCTTAAAAGAAGTAGTTAAATGGTTTGTTTTAACACTTGGTGAAGGACGAGTCCTTCTGGCCGAAAAAGTAAACTGACAGGGGCGGTAAGTCCCCTAACCCGGGAGGTGGGAAATCCTTATAAGCCGAGAGGCGGCGAAACCTCAGTAAACGAATAAATGATTGTACAATCGTGAGTAAATGAAATAACTCAATAGTCACAAAGAGGTTAAAACGGACAAGGGTGAGGTCTGTCCCAAACGCCTAGCCTGAGCCGGAATTAAGAGGACAGTAGTCCCACGTGATGGCCAGGATCAAGTAGGACGTAGGGAGACACAGACCCCACAGTATCAAAATCTTGTGACTAAAGGGTTGGTGTGTGTGTTTAATGAAACGGAGTGATTGACAGGAAGTAAAGAAGGAAATCTGAGAAGAGATATATAAAGTGAGATGAGTGAATTTAGAATCATGGGGAACAAAAGGAGATGGAAAGGAGGACTCCCCACTGTCGGGTGACCTGGATTCTATAACCCGATTCCTGGTAGATAAAAAAATTAAAAAGACAGTGCAGAGAGCCAAAAGGCTTGGTGGGGGGGAGAAACCAAAGATAAAGAGGGAATGGTAATCTTAGCTTGTTACCAGAAACAATGTAAGGAATTGAAACAGAAGGGAGAGATAAAGAAGGAAAAAGATCTAATTTGCAGGCGAACCAATTTGAAAACTCAGCAAAGGGGAAAAAAAAGAAATAAACAGGGATTTGGAAGCCAGGGAAAGCTGCTGAGTCACCAATTTAAAAAGGAAGAAAAAGATAAACTTAAAGCTTTACCAACATGGAAGTTATTAGCATCTGTACCGAGACAAGTAAAACACAAGATTTGCTGAGTGAAAGGAACCTTAAAAGTATGCTGGAATTTCAGGCTGTATAAAATTGTGTGTTAAAGTGTGAATGTTTTCCTGACTAGGAATGTTTAAGAGGTTACAATATTTTTTTGTCTGAAAGTCTGTCCTTTAAAAAAAAAAGAAATGTCTGCTGTGTGTTTTAGCTCCACCCACTTCTCTGTATTAAAAAAAGCATTTAACCCTTTTGTCTTTTCTTGGATTTTGGAAGTTTTAAGAATGTGCAAATAAGATTGTGCCCTCAGAATGAAAAAACCTACTACAATTTAAGTTAAGCTGGTGTGTAAAAACTGAGAAGAGCAACAAAAAGTTTGTTTAACAAAAGATTAAGTTTCAGTCTAAGATTTAACCTTGGAGTTATGAGGTAAATTAACCTATTAAAACCAGACTTTCATTGTGGCCACAGTGAAATTCTGGTTGGTGTAAATTGGTGTAGTCCGAATTGAATAAGATAACTCCACTCCGCAAGAATATCCGATAGTGGCAGGTCCCTCTACAATATTTAATTGACTATGGTACTGGGAGCCCTATAGAATGTGGGACTAGAGTTAAACCCTAGAAAGGTACAGGTAGGGAAGGATGAAGTAATCTACCTAGGATACTTAATAACACAAGGGAAGAGACAAATGCCCGAAGACAGAAAGGTGGGTTAATAAAGAACAGTACCTTGAGAGCCAGGTGATAACTAATCAGAATCAGTGTGATGTGTGGCCATTGAAGGAAGCAGATTAGAGACTTAGGGCTGCTCGATCGGGAGTTTGTGATTCTGTGTAATACGGAGGATTTAAGGAAATTGTCCAGTAATATGAATAAGTTGGGGCTAGGAGGGGATCCTGTTAAAAGCTATAGCAGACGTAGAGCAAATGAGACTCCGGCAGCATATGCGACAAACTGTGGCACACATGGGAGGGGCACTAGGACCAAGAGGACAGCTAGCAGGAGCAGCAAACTTTGATTTCTCACAGTCTCCCGTACTTACAAGCAGCTATGGTCAGATTTTGATCCAGAAGATGGGGTAAATACAAAGGCTAAAGTTGTGAGGAAAATGACCATGCGCTTTGAGGTGCGCCAGACAGATAAAAGGAATATCGGGGTAATGAATAAGCCAAAGGGCAAGGTTTGTGAAATGAAAGGGGGAAGCCCTCAGAGATGGCAGCAGGAAGGGACCGCGCCAGAGAGGGGAGGGGGTCAGGCAGGTATTAGGGCTATTTAATTATTGCCGGAACTTTATCCCAGAAGATGCAGAAATGGCCCAGCCTATATAGGATTTGATCAAAGGGGGGAAACCATCCCAGGAGTTGGTGGACTGGGGCCCGACCATGAAACAGCTTTTGTAAAGTGAAACAAGCCCTCGTAAGTGCTCCTGCCCTGGGATTACCAGACCAGAATAGGCCATTCCACATCTATAACTACCACAGTAAGGATCATTACAATGGCAACGGACAGGTTAAAAGGGAAAGTCGGCTAGAAGAAAGCCTATCGGCTCAGGTAGCAGACTTGGTGGCTCTCACCGAAGCCCTGAGGTTAGCCAAAGGAAAAAGTGTAAACATATACAGATAGTCGGTATGCCTTTGGGGTGGCGTCTGATTACATGGTAGCCTGGAGTAGGCGAGGATATATGACACCAGGAGGAGGACCCATAAGACACGAGAATATAATCAAGGAATTCATAGGAGCCTCTCTCCTACCCAAAGAGTGCGCAATAATAAATTAAAGCACACAAGAGGATTACTGACTGACACCAACAGGGCAATGCATGGGCAGACGAGGCAGCTAAGCGAGCAGCTGAGAAAGGGAATCTGACCAATGAAGCCCAAGTGTTCATGTTTAGTTAAAGTGTGAAACCACAACTGTCTTTCGGTCAGGAATGTTTTTTTAAGTTACGTGAAGTGACGCAAGAATGTTTTGCTCCACCTTCAAAAGCCTGCAAAGGAGTTAACCCTTTCCACTGACAGCAACAACTTCAGTATTACTGAATAGAATTTAAAGATATTGGACATTATTAAATTTAAGTTTCTTAATGTTAAGTTAATATTTCCCCACAGTGATAGAAGGAAAATTATGATTTGATAAATGGAAGTTATCTTATAAACTAATTGCAGCACTGTCTCAAATGGCCAGAAGGCTGCTTGGGAGGCTGTCCTGTTACCCAAAGGTAAATCTATACAGATAGTTAGAGACATGAGGCCAAAGACCAACAGATTATACGGGATCTAGAACAGGATACACGGGACGACCAGAAGGAGGTCCCAGCTGTAGGTAGCAAGGTGATGGCAAAAATAATACCAGCCAAACCAGGGCTAGCACCCAGATGGTCAGGACCTTATGAAGTATTAATGAACAGTGACACATGCGCTTGTATAGATGAGAACGGAATGGGTAAAGGAAGGTGGAAGCACTGGACTCAGTTAAAAATATATAACAAAGACAATGAGTAAGCCAGAGATGGTGCCTTTTGAGCAGAGTGAGGGGTATGCTAGAAGGTATAAAGAATGGGAAGGGGAGCTTCTACATATATCAATGATAGGGCTGTGTATGATGATAATGTTATATGCCATAGTTTGCATCTTCAGGTATGTCTGGAGACAGAGCCACAGACCAAGAAATGAACAAGATGTACAGCAGTTTGAACTGATAAAACGGATAAGAATAGAATAATTCTAATTGGCTGGTGACGACCAGCCCCCTTTTTGTAATTACAGGAACACTGGACGTCCGGAATGAGGTGGAGTGTCCTCGCCTTGATCCTAGGGATGAACATAAGTATTGCCGTTGTCGAGGGAGATTAGTAATAAGGAAAACACAGGATGAGGTGTATTTTAGTGTGGCACGTAGAGTTATTAAGCTTGCCATTAATATGAGTACTTTTGAGATGCCCACAATGTGTAACAATCATACAAAACAAATATGGAACTCCCTGTGGGTAAAACAATTAGAGGGTCCACAGGAAAAATCTATCTTACAAAGATGTAAGAAACGGGGAGTATTGGAAATGGCCAGAGCAGGGTATGCGGCCGGGTTAGCAACAGTTAATCGCTTGGACATAGAAGGAGTAAACGAAGGAGTAGAACTACAAGCAAAAATAGAGAAGTTACTAAAACAAGCTACCGGAAATAGCCAGCAATTGGCACTGGCAGGAAAACAAACAATAATGCAAATGTTGGGGGTGGAAGAGGTAGTAGCCCCCCATGCAGAAACAATCAATACAATTATTGATCGACTTAATAATGCTTCTCGCCAAACCCATAAGGAACTAATATGTGCCATGTATGGCTCATGGCTATTGTCGAATGCTCAGCATAACATGAAGCAAATAAATAATGGACAGATCCCTGATTGGATTACTAACGAGGATCTGGAACCTTGGATTGACACAAATAAAAGCCTATGTAAGGGGCGTAAAATGGGACAAGTATACCGGGCAGGCAATAGTCTGACCCCATGTACTAAGGTGATTGGCTTTGTACTGGCCATCCCACAAATCCCAGAAGAGGGACAGCCCCTATACGACGTGATTAATATAGGAGAGGTACAAAGGGAGAGTTGGGTTAAATATCATGATGTCCCTACCAAGGCACTTTGGGAAGGGGATGAAGATAATAAACAGAAGAATGGAACCTTAAGGGGGGTGGTAATGGACGGGGTGCCACCACAAGGGAAGGACAAGGGCGTGCACACCCCCCCCCCCCACCGAGGGAGACACATCCGAGTGCGGATTTACAAAAAACACCAAGTACACCCAAGGGGGATACACCGAACAAGGGTAGCACCAAAGAACAATGGGACATTTTGTGTCACCACAACTGAACAGAAATATGAATATCAAGATCTGACTTGTCCCATTCCCCAACCAAACTTTTGTTTTGATCCAAAGATATCTACACAGATAGGACACCAATATATACACCCACTAAGACCACAGGAAACGAAAACCTGGTCACTTGATAATATGGGACTTAATAAAGAGGTTGAAACTTATGTCATACCAGAGCCCAAGGCAATTCCTAAGTTAGAGGAAGAGGAAGCTTGGAAGAAATTACGGCAGGAAACAAAGGAAATTTTAAGACTTAAAGAAACACTGTTGCTAACCACCAACAAACAAGGGGTAGGGCGTGAGAAGAATTATTATGAAAACTGTGTTTAGGATTGCGGAAGTATGAGTACTAGACACCCTGGCTCGGTACCACCAGGGTGACGGTACACATAGCAAACAATCTTAAAATATAGCATATTGGCCATATTGGGTCAAAGTGACCAATGGGCCATAAGGGGGGACTGAAGTAACCAAATTACTATTATACTTTAATTTTTATGTTAGAATATGTATAATGTAGTACCAATGTACAAAGTGGAGGTAATGAGTTAATTCATACCCTGAGTTAAACGATATATGGGTCTGTATATTGCATTTACCCAGCTAAGCTTTAAAAACATGATTAAGTGACTTCAAATGCTGAGAAATTAAACTGCAGAGCAACTCGTGGGAAGATTGGGGAGGATTGCTGCTCGGCCAGGCGAGGCAGCACATATACAAGATAACATATCGAAGAATTCGTTTGTTGTAAACTCACAACAGGGTTCCATTACATCAAAGTATGGTGGGGCTAATCAGGATGTGCTTGCTTTGCAGAAGCAACCCAAGACAAGGTCAGAATCTGTGCTTTGCAGAGATTTAACGAGGACTGTTATCTTAAAGAAAACATGTAACAAGCAAACCACCTGGTCAGAGACAACTGGACGGTTGTAAAGTAATTATGAGGCCCCAGTCACAGAAAGTGACAGGACCAACTAATAACAGAACTGCGAGTTTGTAGGTGGCAGGAAGGATTAAATGTTACGGTTTATAATTGCCATTTAGCTATAACTCTGTATATGCTGATAAGCTTTCCACCGCCCCTAGGGCAGGGGTTTGATTTTTGCATAATTGTGAACGTTGCTAGGATATCGGTGGAGTCGGATTCAGACAGCAATCTGAAAGGTTCTCCCCAGGCCTGAATAAACCGTTGTGACTTCAATTAATTGGTCTGTCTTTCTTACAACAAGCCGGTGACGTCGACCTTGTATATCACTTGGTCCGCACTTTGGGGGCTTACTTCACTTCATAAAACCATGCTGACTCTGCTTGACTATATTATGATTTTCTAAATGTCCTGCTACCACTTCCTTAATGATGGACTCCAGCATTTTCCCAATGACAGATGTTAGGCTAACTGGTCTATAGTTGCCTGCTTTCTGTCTCCCTCCTTTCTTAAATAGGGGCGTTACAGTTGCGGTTTTCCAGTCTGCTGGGACTGTTCCAGAATCCAGGGAATTTTGGTAGATTACAACCAATGCATCCACTATCTCTGCAGCCACCTCTTTTAAGATGGTAGGATGCAGGCCATCAGGTCCAGGGGACTTGTCTACTTTAGTCCCATTAGTTTACCAAGTACTTTCTCTCTAGTGATAGTGATTGTTTTAAGTTGCCCCCCATCCCAATAGCCCCTTGATTATCCATTATTGGGATGCTTTTAGTGTCTTCTACCGTGAAATATTTGTTCAAAGTCTCCGTCATTTCCCTGTTTCCCATTATTGACTCCCCAGACTCATCCTCTAGGGGATCAACGTTTACTTTAGCTACTCTCTTCCTTTTGATATACCTGTAGAAGCTCTTACTGTCTGTTTTTATATTTCTTGCTAGCTTACTCTCATAAGCTATCTTCTCTCTCCTCATCATTTCTTTAGTCGTCCTCTGCTGCTTTTTAAAAATTTCCCAATCCTCTGGCCTTCCACTATTCTTCGCAACATTGTATGCCTTTGTTTTCAATTTGATACCATCCTTTACTTCCTTAGTTAGCCACGGATGGTTCATCCTTCTCTTAGAGTCTTGCTTTCTCACTGGAATATATCTTTGCTGATAGTTATGAAATATCTCCTTAAATGTTTGCCACCGCTTTTCCACAGTCTTACCCTGTAATATATTTTCCCAGTCCACTTTAACCAAGTCTGTCTTCATACCTTTGTAATTACCTTTATTTAAGTTCAGGACACTAGTTTGAGACCTAGCTTTCTCACCCTCAAACTGAATTTGAAATTCTACCATGCTATGATCACTCTTCCAAAGAGGATCCTTCACTTCGAGATCATTAATTAACCCAGCCTTGTTACACATTACCAGATCTAAAATATTCTGCTCCCTGGCTGGTTCCACAATGTATTGTTCCAAGAAACCATCCCGTATACATTCTAAGAACTCTTCCTCAAGTCTACCTTTCCAATTTGCTTTGTCCAATCAATATGAAGATTAAAATCTCCCATGATTATAGCCTTGCACTGTAATATATTTTCCCAGTCCACTTTAACCAAGTCTGCCTTCATACCTTTGTAATTACCTTTATTTAAGTTCAGGACACTAGTTTGAGACCTAGCTTTCTCACACTCAAACTGAATTTGAAATTCTACCATGCTATGATCACTCTTCCCAACCCTTTCTTACAAGCCATTGAAGTTCCTAAATTTTATGAAAGTAGCGTATGTGCGTGGGTAGTGTATATGGTTGGGTAGGTATGTGTATGGGTAGTATATTTTCATGGATAGCATATGTACATTGGTAGTGTATGTGCACAGGTAGTGTATGTGCAAATAGGTAGTGTAACTGCATGCAAAGTATATGTACATGAATAGAATATATATGTGGGCAGTGTATGTACATGTGTATATATGGGTAGTATATGTGCATGGGTAGTGTAACTACATGGGTAGTGTATGTACATGAATAGCATATGTTCATGGGTAATATATGCATAATTATATATGTATGTTTAGCATGTGCATTTTAGTTTATTTACATGGGGATGGTAGGTACATGGGTAGTGTATGTGCCTGTTTAGTGTATGTGCATGGGTAGTGTAGGTGCATGGATAGTGTATATGTGCGTAGCTAGATAAATAATCATACATGATATAATTACTGTAATAGTTATATGCATGGACCAAACAGGTCTTTATAACTTGTTTACATCACTAAGAGTAGTTCCATATGTTACTAAGTTAAACACTACAGCTATCGACTTTCAACCACTTACTGCTAAATCAAGACAATGATGGGAAATCCTTCTAAACTTAAGGCTGATTAAGGGAATGATCAAGAGGGATCACACAGATATGCATTTCTCAGGACTTGCCTTGTCCTCACAATTTGTGGTCAGAACGTACAAAATAGCTTCTCTGGTGGGAACACACTAGCCCCTGAAGCATTTGGTCTCTGATCCTGGTGTTTGCTAATGCACCGGTATCTGCATTACCCATATTCCAATTATCTACCTTCCTGATTATCTGCCAGAATTTTTGTGGAACTGTACTGTGCCAGACATCAAAATTACATGTTTGTTTTGTTAATTGTTTTGCGCATGTCTTTATTCCTGTGCCTAATGGGTCGCTATACCATATATGCGAGAACAAAGCGGGTAATTTTAACACTCGGCGATGATGTAAAACAGGCGGTATCGGATAGTCCGCCTATTATACACCACGCCCCGATTTTGTTTTGCATTGACTTCAATGGAAAAGAAAATCGAGCGTGGCATACAACGCGTCACCCCTCAAAAATCACCTGTTTTAGACTATCGGCGAAAGTTAAAATGACCATGGGGAACTTTCAATGATCTGCCAATTTCCGTTATGCACGGGGTGGGCTTTGTACTTTGGCGAATAGTAGAGGCTCCTCTGTAACTCTAGCTATTGAAAGACAGTCACACTAATGAGTATTGACTGGCCAGTGCATCCAAAATCTGTTACTGTAGCCTTGAATTTCCTTGAATCTTCAGCCACTGCGCACCATAATTTAACTGGAAGTATGACAGAAAACCCATTGATGCGTGTAAACAGGGTTTTGGCGAAATTATGACGACGCGGTGACAGAAAATCCAAATCAAGGGCTTTATTTCCGTTTGAGATAATCCAGAGGGTTTTCCAATCAACAATAACTGTTTTCATGAAGTTTTGCTACATCCCACAGTGGATGCAGGCGGGTGTGGCTTTGCCAGATTGTCTTGATTAAATAAATTTACCATTAACGTCTCACCCCGCTCCTACCTGCATAGCACGTCTCTTCCAAACTTCGACAGACTGACTTTTCCTATTTTTAACTGGCAAGTGGATGTGTGCAAGCTTGTAATAGAGATTTCATAGAATGCAGTTCAACTATTATCATAGTAAAAAAAAATAACAATTTCTGTTCGATTTATCACATCCCTCATTTCCCCCCAGAATTATAAAAAGGAGAAATTGCAATATTGAACATCATGAATGGAGGGAGAATCCTGGTTTTCCTAAAATATAGAATTATAATTAAATGGAGTACATGAACGTTTACTTAGACATCTAAATACGAGGACACTATTATTGTAAAAATGGCCTATAACATGTCTTGGAGACAAACGGAAATGTGACTCTGTGGTTCTGTCCTACGATGCCCATTTTTCTGAATTTGTTGATAAACAGACTGGCTACACGACCTTGAACATGCTAGCTGCTCCAATGGTGCAGGGGAAGGAGGTATTAGCAGTCCTGATGGTGATCAACAAAATTGGTGAACCACAGTTCACAAAGGAAGACCAAGAGGTAAATAGAGATAACTGTCTGAGATTTTTGTACACGTTTAAGGAAAAGCAAATCTATTGACTGATAACCTATCTACACATTTTATATTCCTAGGTTTTTACAAAATATCTTAATTTTGCATCTTTAGCACTGAAATTCTCTCACGTGAATTACCTCTACAATGTGGAATTGTGACGGTTCCAGGTAATATTTTATTAAATTAAAATAAATTCTCATTAAACTTGATTCTTTCTCTGATGCTCATACATTACATTTTAATGTTAATCTACACGATTGAGAATGTGCTAATCTGAACAATAATGAAATCAGTAGCATAGGAAGGGCTGCAAGAGAAAATCTTTCCCCGGGGTGTGTCCAGGTGAGTTATAACTCCTGAAGCTTCTCTCTTGCAGTTGATAATGCAAACTGAAAATGATATGACATAACCACTGACGTAATAAAACTCACTACGCACTTGGTTTGAGCATAAAGCAAGGCTTTAATCAACTTGTTTCAGAACATGGAGGCCTAGTTGTATTCCACTAGCTCCTTGTCTTACAAAATGTCCGTCAAGCTGGGCCCACGCCCGAGTATTTATACTCCTTGGACGGCACCACCAGCTGGCTGTCCAGCGTTATTTCATGAGTAGTTTCTTGATGAATGATGAGATTTATAACATTCTTCTTGCCTAAAAGATTTGGAAGTCTGACGACTTCCTCTTAGCGGATTAGGCGGACCACGAATAGCCGCAGTCTTTTAGATTTTTGTTTATGGCTAGAAGGCATGTCTCCCTGGACCGTGTCTTGGTCCCTGGGCCACTTGATCCGTACCGGTGAATCGACAGGGCCCGTGTTGCTCTGATCGACCCGAGGGAGGCTGCGGAGATCGTGACTCCAGGTGTGGGTCCCCACAGGCGCAGAACTGGCTTCATCCTGTTGGATAGCCAGGAATTGACCGGCGTCCTGGCCTCGGGTGGCCATCCCATGGGGAGCGCTCGGCTCCCCGAGTGGATTCGGTGGGGCAGCTGGCAGATCTCTCGACGTCCCAGGTAGGGCGTCATCTTCGGGGGAGCGCAGAGTGTCGGCATCATCCCCGTGGAACCGGCTAGACAGGGAGCCAGGTCCCGGAGCGAAACGGTGGACTCCCGACCATCAGGGTACCGCACGTGCGCGTATGTGGGGTTGACGTCCGTGAGTTCTACCTCGTCGATGAGAGGATCGTTTTTAGATGATCGGACGAATCTTCAGAGCAGCACGGGGCCGGGAGCTGCCAACCATGACGGTAGAGACGTCCCATGGGTGGAGCGACGCTGGAAGCTGAAGAATCGCTCATGAGGTGTGACATTGGTAGACGTAGAAAGGAGAGACCTGATGGAATGCAACACATCAGGGAGCATAGTGTCCCACTGCTGGTCTGGTAGGTTGCGTGACCTCAGCACAAGATGAACAGCATTCCAAATGATAGCGTTGTATCTCTCAACCTGTCTGTTACCAATGGGATGGTATGGTGTCGTTTTACTTGTGGCGATTCCCCGTTGGGAGAGATAACTTTTGAGTTCACTTGACATGAAGGAGGGACCCCCGATCAGAGTGGATGAAATTGGCCGTACCGCAAAGGGAAAAGACTTGATCAAGGCATTTGATCACTGTGGAAGTAAGCATATTGGGACAGGGGAAAGCAAAGGGAAAGCGTGAATATTCATCCACCATAGTCAGTAAGTAGGTGTTTCGCGTTGAGGAAGGCAATGTCCCTTTAACGTCAATGCTGAGTCGCTGCATAGGCTGTGTAGCGTGTATGAGCGAGCCATCCGACGGACGGAAGAATTGCGGTTTAAATTCCGCACAAATTCTACAAGAGGAGCACGTTCTTTTCACATCTTCCGTAGGAAAATGGGAGATTTTTAGATCGCACAAAGTGCAACATATGGGTAATGCCAGGATGGCATAAGTCAGTATGAAGATCCGCCAGTGTCGAAGTTGACATAGAAGAGCAGAATGCCCGCGTGAGGGTATCCGGGGCCACATTCTCTTTGCCGGGTCGATAATGTATGGTGTATCCAAAGGCGGCCAATTCCATCCTCCAGAGTTGTATTTTGTTATTCTTGATCTTAGTGCGTTTTCGGTTATCCAGTAGAAAGACCACGGAGCGCTGATCGGTTATAAGTGTGAAATGGCGACGAGCGAGAAAATGACTCATTTACGTACCGCTTTGATGATGGCTGTAGCCTCCTTCTCGACAGGAGGATAATGGAGCTCGCTACCCTGCAAAGTTCTGGACAGAAATGCAACGGGTCGACCACCTTGATTCAAGGTAGCAGAGATCGCCACATCCGATGCATCGTACTCGACCACGAAAGGAAGATTTTCATCAATGGAACGAAGCGTGGCTTTTTCCAGTTGTCGCTTGAGGAGGTTGAAAGCTGAAATAGCCATTGCCTCCAATGGAAATGACATTGCGTGAAGCAGGGGCTGGATCTTGTCGGAGAAGTGGGGTATCCATTTCGCATAATAGGCGAACATGCCGAGTGCCCGACGAAGAGAGCCGAGATTCGTAGGGGGAGGGAGCTCCTGAAGCGGACGAAGTCGCTCTGGATCCAGTTTGATGACACCGTTGCCCACCCAGTAGCCAAGGATGTTGACTGATGGTACTGATTTCACAGATTTGGACTCATTTAAGGTTAAGTTGCGACGACGGAGAACATCAAAAAATTTCTGGAGGTTGGCATCATGCTCCTTCTGGTCATGACCAGCAATGGTGATATTATCCAGATATGGAAAAGTGTCTGTTAAGTTCTCCTGTTTGACTAGGCTATCCATTGCCCATTGAAAGACGGCCACCCCATTGGTGACCCCAAATGGAAGGCGACAAAACTGGTAAAGCCGACCATTGGCCTCAAAGGCCGTATACTTTTTGTTAGAGTCCTTTAACGGTACTTGATGATATGCGCTCTTTAAATGAAAAGTTGAAAATATCTTGTAGTTGGCAAGGTTATTGACCATGTCATCGATGCGTGATTGTGGGTAGGCATCCAGGTCAGTATACTGGTTAATAGTTTGCGAGTAATTGATGCAAAGACGTTTCTTGTGTTGCTTCAGAGGATTTTTAACAACGACGACTTGAGCCCGCCAGGAAGATGAACATGGCTCAATGATACCGTCAGCTGGAAGGCGAGAGATTTCTGTCTCAATAAAGGATCGATCATCTTGGCTGAAACGTCGTGATTTAGTGACTATGGGCTTACATCGGGGTGAAAGATTGGCAAACAAGGAGGGCTCGTCGAGCGAAGCCGCCGAAAGCGCACAAAACGGTACTTTAGAAATAGTAAGCTCCGGCTTTGACCTGCCAAACTCGAAAGTGAGTCTTTTGTGTTGTTTCTGGAAATCCTGTCCCAGGAGCACATCACTGCATAGGTTCTTGAGCACCCCGAGCCAGGTGGAGAAATAAGTGCGGCCATTGAGAATAAGGTCAACAAGACAAAAGCCGGAAGAATTGGTGGTCAGTGTCGTCAGAGCCATTGCAATTTCCCTGTCTGAGGGGACCGAGTGTAACATATCAAAGTTTGCAGATGATACTAAGATGGGAGGGAAAGTAGTGAGTGAGGAGGACATAAAAAACCTGCAAGGGGACATAGACAGGCTAAGTAAGTGGGCAGAGATTTGGCAGATGGAATACAATACTGGAAAGTGTGAGGTTATGCACTTTGGCAGGAAAAATCGTAGAGCAAGTTATCTTAATGGCAAGAAACTGGAAAGTACTGAAGTACAAAGGGATCTGGGGGTCCTCGTGCACGAAACTCAAAAGGTTAGTATGCAGGTGCAGCAAGTGATTAAGAAGGCCAATGGAATGTTGGCTTCCATTGCTAGGGGGATAGAATATAAAAATAGGGAGGTATTGCTTCAGTTGTACAAGGTATTGGTGAGACCGCACCTGGAATACTGCGTACAGTTTTGGTGTCCATACTTAAGAAAGGACATACTTGCTCTCGAGTCAGTACAAAGAAGGTTCACTCGGTTAATCCCGGGGATGAGGGGATGGACATATGAGGAGAGGTTGAGTAGATTGGGGCTCTACTCATTGGAGTTCAGAAGAATGAGAGGCGATCTTATTGAAACATATAAGATTGTGAAGGGGTTGGATCGGGTGGATGGGGGTAAGATGTTCCCGATGATGGGTGAAACTAGAACTAGGGGACATAGTCTTAGAATAAGGGGCTGCTCTTTCAAAACTGAGATGAGGAGGAACTACTTCACTCAGAGGGTGGTAGGTCCATGGAATATGCTGCCCCAAAAAGCTGTAGAAGCTACATCATTACATAAATTTAAAACAGGAATAGACAGTTTCCTAGAAGTAAAGGGAATTAAGGGTTACGGGGAGCGGGCAGGAATTTGGACATGAGTCTAGGTTCGGATCGGTCATGGCCCTGTGGGTAGCGGAATGGGCCCAGGGGCCGTGTAGCCTGATCCTGCTCCTATTTCGTGTGTCTAATTCTGTTAGATTCAGGAGATGGTTCTGTGATAGTGGATTGGCGGTTAGGATCAGATCAGCCATGATCTTATTGAATGGCGGAGCAGGCTCGAGGGGCCGATTGGCCTACTCCTGCTCCTATTTCTTATGTTCTTATGTAAATACGCAGTTTTAACTTACTGACAGCCCGCTCACTAATGATGCTGTCAGAGCTGCATGAGTCGATTAGTGCACTCAAAATGTGTCCATTTACCGAAACCTTCGTGTCTGCATGGGAGAGACTTTGGGGAAAAACAGCTGTGATGGGAGGAGGGGCAGTTTTACCCTTAACAGCTGTAACCTTAGTAGTGGTTCTTGGGGGAGGAGCAGTTTTATAGATTGCAGCTGTAACCTTAGTAGTGGCTCTTGGGGGAGGAGCAGTTTTATAGATAGTAGCTGCAAA
This sequence comes from Somniosus microcephalus, assembly GCF_052327205.1. NCBI lineage: Eukaryota > Metazoa > Chordata > Chondrichthyes > Squaliformes > Somniosidae > Somniosus > Somniosus microcephalus. Next base: position 62,218,224 of record NC_140994.1, read on the forward strand.
ACTAACAGGAGCTCTCGACCGGTATACCTTAGAAAAGTGGCCTTTCTTACTAAAAGCGGCTCTTGACTGGCATACCTTAGAAAAGTGATCTTTCTTGCTGCAATGATTGCAGGTCACCTTACGAGCAGGACAAAATTTCCTATATTGGAACATACCTCCACAGAAGAAACACTTCCTTCCAGATTGCCAAGATGCCGCTAGGGCAGGGTCATCATCAGTGAAGGTTTCTAGGGTGGGGTTGTCATCAGCCGGGTTGGAGTCATCATCCGTGAGGGCTTCCGCCCGAGGCCTATCGAAAGAGTCACTAAAAATGATAGCAGCAGCCCATGCACGTGGTGAAAGATAGGTATCTGCATTCCTCTTTGCTAAGTCCAGAGAACATGCCTGGTCATCGGCAGCCTGTAACTTGAGGATTTTATTCTCCAACAGGCCACTGACGTATGAAGGGAGACGCAATCCCATTAATAAAGGAATCACAAATTAACTCCTCCTGGTACTGCTCAGCTGTAACAGCTTTAAGATTACAATCCTTGCTGAGCCTGCGAAGTTTCTGAAGGAATTCGTCAAGTGAGTCCCCGGGTTATTGTCGAGTTGTGGCCAGTAGATGCCGAGCAAAAATTTCATCTGGGACTTGACATATAGCTGTTGTAGTATTTGGATAGCGGCGTCATATCTACACAGTCTTTGATATAATCAAACACATGAGGGGATACATAATTAGCAAGCATTCGTAACTTGTTAGGAACATTCTCATCACACTCCTCAAGAAAGTTGCTAAAGGTACGTGAATTCGGGTCCAGGTCAAGATGGGCGGGTCTGAGTAGTTTCTCCATGATGGATCGATTACTTGTCTGAGTTCCCTTCTACGGTTCAAGTCGTAGCTGGCTGTTCCCAAAGCGTGGAGTCGATATCAAGTTGATTAAATTGACGTAATAAAACTCACTATGCACTTGGTTTGAGCATAAAATAAGGCTTTAATCAACTTGTTTCAGAACATGGAGGTCTAGTTGTACTTCACTAGTTCCTTGTCTTACAAAATGTCCCTGGCAAGCTGGGCCCACGCCCGAGTATTTATACTCCTTGGACGGCACCACCAGCTGGCCGTCCAGCGTTATTTCACGAGTAGTTTCTTGATGAATGATGAGATTTATAACAACCACCATGTAATCATTTCCAGGTATCCATTGTTCTCAATTCATATTGCTCAAGAATCAAAAGAAACTTCCTCACTTGATTTTCAATGCAAGTTTGCAACACTGTCCTCTATCAAATCATTAAACGTACAAATAAGCATGATCACTTTCATTATTCAGTGATCGCTCTGCCCATTTGTCTCAGGTGGTGAGCAGCCTAACCATTGGGGTACTCTCTTGCAGGGTTGTTTGGTGTTGAGTGGCAGGAGTGCCAGTTCCCAATGCAAAGTCTACCTCTCTAGGTCCCATTAGGGAGCCAGACTGGCTGGTCAATCATTCATCGTGCTTCGCCTTACTGCAGACTTTCCTGTTCGGGCATCAGATTACCAAACCTGCCACAGAGAGTTGATTCCGTTCTGATCGTCTGTTGCCAGGCATGTCATCTCGGAGCTACTCTCCCTGCCCCAAGCAGAGTAATCACCAGTTGGTCATTACACAACTGATAAGCTTGAAGGGGAGTAGTCGGTACCAGGAGCTCCTTGTAAGTGACATGGTGAACAGCGCAGTTCACCATAAAATGTGTTATGCACTGCCACTATCCACCTGACCACAGCACAGGTACACACCACACCCTATTGAATGGTGGTTGTACCAGCGGCAGGTGCAGAGCTTCAGCCACAACTGCTTGCCTCTACAAGCCAATCATTATAGGCATGAAGGCTGGATATATGAGGACATCTTCTCATACCCACATTACAACAGTGACTCCACTTCAAAAATACTTCATTGGCTGTAAAGCGCTTTGAGACGTCCGGTGGTCATGAAAGGCGCTATATAAATGCAAGCCTTTCTTTCTTTTCCCAGTCTCCTGGTAATGCCTTCCAGAAGCTTTCACCCCAAATCTCAGAGTTTCCTCATCAGCGGTTTGTCAAAAGTCTACCTGCAGTATAGTGGAAAGAATTACGCAGAACAGCTTGCAAGATGCTGATCACCTCGATATTCCAGATGTCCAAGGCCCACGTTGCATATTAGGTTTACTCATCTGCTTAATTCAGATCATTCAGAGGCTTTGGTAAAGAGATGTGCTCGATGTGAAGCTGACCCCACCTGAAGGGCGTTCAGTGACAGGTCGGTGTAGAATGAAACCCTCCTTCTGTACAATTGTTTTCCCTTTCTGTTACAAATTCACCTCACAACTTGGTCTTGGATTTTTACATGTCCTGAAGGAAGTTTTTCTATTGAATGCCTAGGAGTTCTGAACTATGAGGAAAACTGTTTGGACACATACCTTATACACTACAATCTTAACCTGCATTAGGACTTTGTTATCATTGAAGAAAGAAGAGAAAGACCAAGGTGTTTGTTGTTGCTTCTCAGGGCAGTCCCAAAGGACTGTGTCCAGGCTAAAGTTGGCATTCACCAGAACTTGCAGATACCACTATGAATCAATATTTAGGATGGATGCTCCTTGTATCTTCCACTAAAGAGATTCACGATTGCTTTTTGCACCATGTGAAACCATAATACCGCACTTGTTGCACCCAACACCATATCCCACTAGCTAGCCCATTGTTCAAGATGGTGATGCAGGTATGACAGAATACAGGACTGCGCCACAATAAACATCTAGATTAAATTCTTCATATATATCAATCTGAATAGGCTACAACCAGAACTGGAGAAATATCAGGTGATCCCTTTCTGGGCCCACTCAATTAGATTCCTCCTATCACCCCTAACCTCTGCAACCCTATATTCTTTCCTATGAATGGTGTAAAGGCTGACTAGTCAGATACATAGAGACAATGGCAAAAAGATCCTAAACCTAACTCTAAATTCCATGGAGAGCATAACAACCAGAGCAGCACCATCACCTTTCAATGGAAGATAGATTCTTACTTCTAATTTACAAGACTTGAGATCGATAGATTTTTGTTGGGTAAGGATATCGCAGGATATGGACCAGTAGCGCAGTGGTAATATCACTGGGTGAGTAATCCAGAGGCCTGGACTAATGATCCAGAGAGACGTGAGTTCAAATCCCACCACAGCAGCTGGGGAGTTTAAATTCAGTTAATTAAATAAATCTGGAATAAAAAAAACCTAGTATCAGTAATGGTAACCATGAAACTATCAGATTGTTGTAAGAACTCATCTGGCTCACTAATGTCCTTTAGGGAAGGAAATCTGCCATCCTTACCTGGTCTGGCCTATATGTGACTCCAGACCCACAGCAATGTGGTTGCCTCTTAACTGCCCCCTGAACTGGCCTGACAAGCCACTCAGTTGTAACAAACTGCTACAAAACACAATAATAAGAATGAAACTGGAAACGAGGGACCACTCGGCACCAGCTAAGGACACGGCAATGGCACACCCCGCCCAGTTGATCCTGCAAAGTCCTCCTCACAAACATCTGCGGACTTGTGCCAAAATTGGGAGAGCTGGGATCGGTCCTTGGACCCCAGCTATTCACAATATATATTAATGATGTGGACGAGGGAACTAGATGTAATATCTCCAAGTTTGCAGATGACACAAAGCTGGGTGGGCGTGTGTGCCGTGAGGAGGATGCTGAGAAACTCCAGTATGATTTAGGCAGGTTGGGTGATTGGGCAGAAGCATGGCAGATGCAATATAACGTGGATAAATGCGAGGTTATCCACTTTGGTGTCAAAAACAGGAAGGCAGATTATTATCTGAATGGCAATAGATTGGGAGAAGGGGAAGTGCAACGAGACCTGGGCGTCCTTGTGCACCAGTCACTGAAAGTAAGCACGCAGGTGCAGCATGCGGTTAAGAAGGCAAATGGTATGTTAGCCTTCGTAGCGAGAGGGTTTGAGTGCAGGAACAAGGATGTCTTGCTGCAGTTGTACAGGGCCTTGGTGAGACCACATCTTGAGTATTGTGTGCAGTTTTGGTCGCCTTATCTGAGGAAGGATGTACTTGCCATGGAAGGAGTGCAGCGAAGATTCACCAGGCTGATGGCAGGAATGACGTATGAGGAGAGATTGGGTCGAGTGGGCTTGTACTCGCTGGAGTTTAGAAGAATGAGAGGGGATCTCATCGAAACTTATAAAATTCTAACAGGACTAGACAGACTAGATGCTGGAAGGATGTTCCTGATGGTCGGAGAGTCCAGAACCAGGGGTCACAGTCTAAGGATAAGGGGTAAGCCATTTAGGACAGAGATGAGGAGGAATTTCTTTACCCAGAGAGTGGTGAACCTGTGGAATTCTCTGCCAAGGAAGGCAGTAGAGGCCAATTCATTAAATATATTCAAGAAGGAGTTGGATATATTTCTTAAGGCTAAAGGGATCAAGGGATATGGAGAGAAGACAGGAACAGGGTACTGAATTTGGATGATCAGCCATGATCTCATTAAATGGCGGAGCAGGCTCGAGGGGCCGAATGGCCTACTCCTGCTCCTATTTTCTATGTTTCTATGTCCCACAGACTAGTCAAGCAACAGCCTGACATAGTCATACTCACAGAATCATACCTTTCAGCCAATGTCCCAAACTCCTCCATCACCATCCCTGAGTATGTCCTGTCCCACCGGCAGGACAGACCCACCAGGGGTGGTGGCACAGTGATATACAGTCGGGATGGAGTGGCCCTGGGAGTCCTCAACATTTACTCCAGACCATGAAGTCTCATGGCTTCAGGTCAAACATGGGCAAGGGAACCTTCTGCTGATTACCACCTACTGCCCTCCCTCAGCTGATGAATCAGTACTCCTCCATGTTGAACACCACTTGGAAGAAGCACTGAGGGTAGCAAGGGCACAGAATGTACTCTGGGTGGGGGACTTCAATGTCCAGCACCAAGAGTGGCTCGGTAGCACCACCACTGGCCGAGACAGTATTGGTAGCAGTGACCACCGCACAGTCATTGTGGAGACGAAGTCCAGTCTTCACACTGAGGACACCCTCTATCGTGTTGTGTGGCACTACCACCGTGCTAAATGGGATATATTCAGAACAGATCTAGCAGCTCAAAACTGGGCATCCATGAGGTGCTGTGGGCCATCAGCAGCAGCAGCAGAATTGTATTCCACCACAATCTGTAACCTCATGGCCCGGCATATCCCTTCACTCTACCATTACCATCAAGCCAGGGGACCAACCCTAGTTCAATAAGGAGTGCAGAAGAGGATGCCAGGAGCAGCACCAGGAGTACCTAAAAATGAGGTGCCAACCTGGGGAAGCTGCAACACAAAACTACATGCATACTAAAAAACGAAAGCAGCATGCTATAGACAGGGCTAAGTGATCCCACAATCAACAGATCAGATCAAAGCTCTGCAGTCTTGCCACATCCAGTCGTGAATGGTGGTGGACCATTAAACAACTAACGGGAGGAGAAGGCTCCATGAATATCCCCATCCTCAATGATGGTGGCACCTAGCACGTGAGTGCAAAAGACAAGGCCGAAACGTTTGCAACCATCTTCAACCAGAAGTGCCGAGTGGATGATCCATATCGGCCTCCTCCCGAGGTCCTCACCATCACAGAAGCCAGTCTTCAGCCAATTCGATTCACTCCACATGATATCAAGAAACGGGTGAGTGCACTGGATACAGCAAAGGCTATGGGCCCTGGCAACATCCCGGCTATCGTGCTGAAGACTTGTGCTCCAGAACTAGCTGTTAAGTCTGTGTGTTATAATGAGAATTATTACACAGACCACAAGAGTAAATTTTAACAGGTCTTTACTAGTTGAAGGTCAGGGCGGAACTGCCCAATAAATCCTTACACAGCACTTATATACCGGTGTGGTCACCACCGGTATTACAGTATACAGCAGCCAAGATAAAGTAGTGCAACTCTTAAAATAGTTCTCTTAAAGGTGGAACGGTTCTCTTAAAGGTGGAACGGTTACATACACTACAATCCTCCCTTTTTAGCTTAACAGTATATATTTCCCATTAAACATAACATCATAACATATATACACAACTTCATGTAAAAACAGTTCACAGATTCAGTCGCTGAGGCGGCGCCTCCTGCGCCTCCTGACTCGGTCCGGATAACGCCTCGGTGGTGTCGTCGTTTTCGGTGGTGTAGTAGGTTTTCGTTGCTGGGGTGACTCATCTAATAGTCCTTCACTGGGCTTAACAGCTTGAATTTTCGTAACTTCAGAACCAGCATTGTTGACTTCTAAAGGCTCGAGTACCTTGGGAAGTTTTTCTGCGTCCAGACTGATTTGGCTCAGTTCGGAGGGACCACGTGCGTGACCTGGTAGGGGTGATAATGGTTCAGATGAGTCATCATCCTGGGACAACTCACATGAATATACTAGATTGCTGTCCTCCTCAGTATCTACGTCCTCCAAATGTTTTATTATTTCTATTTTTGGAGCTTCAACTATGAGTGTGGCTGTGGTCTGTGCATTACTTGATTTGCAGCTATATTCACCAGAGTCTTTGGGTATGAGATTTTTAATGGTAAGTTCTATCACATTCTTATTTTGTTTAAATTTGTATCGGTCAGAAGATTCGATTAAGCTCTGGTCTTTGTACCATCTGACCATCTTGGGAGTAGGTGTAAACTCACAGCTCAAAGTAGCAGAATGCTTCTCTTCCACTGTAATGTTCTGTAGTTCTTTGACTACCTTTGACGGAGGCTCTTTAATAGTCAGCCTCGCCTTAGATTTTGATTTCCCTGCAATAAACTGCAGCAAGCCGGTCATCTTACAAATTGTTTTTTTCAGAGTGAGACGATGAATAGTGCCACAATGCTCAATGTCCACATCTTCAGAAGCATGAAGAATTTCACCATTTAGTATCCATTTTGGAGGCTTCACGTCAGCAACTGAAAGCTCACACTCAAGAATGGCGTCACTTGGCTCTGTCACTTCCACATCACATATGGGTTTAATGATGGCAATTGATTGCTCTTCTACATATAACTTTGCTGTGCTTTGGTCATCTATGGCATCGCACATGTAGTTGCCTTCATCTTCAAAAGCGACATTATTAATAACGAGCTTCCTGTACACATCTTCACTCACAATCTCATATTTATTACTGGGATGAATCTCTTTGTCTTTGTAATACCACTTGACAGCAGCATTTGACCTGGAAACCTTGCATTCGAAAATGACACGATGTTTCTCCATGCCAATCTTCTCTCTTAAGGGTTTCACAATTTTAACTGGCAATTCTTTAATTCGAAGCAAAGCTCTGGAAGTAGCGCTTTCAGCAACAAACTTGATCTCTGCAGCATCTTCAGGTTTTGCCTCTGCCACCAATTCCCTGAGTGGCTTATTACTGCTGACACTGCTCACAAAAGGGTGCTCTTTCTTCTTAGCTTTCAACTGATCGATGAATTCGACATATTCCCTTTCTTGCTCAGCTTTGATTCGTTTGGCCTCATCGCGCAGACGGTTTGTGTGTTCCTGTTCCATTTTCTCAATCAGCTGCTTCTGCTGTCTTTCCAGATTCTCCCACTCTGTGTCAAAGAACTTTTTCTTTGCATTCATCTCTTGCTCAAAACGGCGACTCATTTGTTCTAATTGCTGTTGTAGTTTGAAATTGAGTTGAGTTCGAGCCCGGTGTTCCTCAGAAATGTGCATGTCTGTAGACTGGACAGACTCAGAATTCTCTGTCAAACTATGTTGTTGTTGTTCAGTGGAATTCTGTTCTGATACTTTGTTCTCTCCTGAAGCATTTATACACTCCTTCGTTTTTCCATCATTAGTCTGCAAGTCCATTTTAGACTTGTCTTTTGCACATGGGCTGGTCTTACCATCATCAGTTCCAGGGTCTGAGCTGATTGTCTTCACCGAGTTCTCACTCTCTGCTTTGTAACTGTCACTGCTGCATATGCCCTCATCCAATATTCTGGACAATCGTGCAGGTTTGACATCTTTTCTTTTTCCGGAATCTCCCGTTATTGCTTTTAGGGGGTGCCAGTCCATATTTATTGTCCTGATCCACTCCCGTCCCAGAAGTGGTGGACCTCCCTCAGGTAGTACATATATGTCCATTCCTTGGTGTTCTTTGCCCTTGTGTACCACCTTGACTTTTATCCTTCCGATGGGGTATACTCTTTGCCCCGTGTATGTCTTTAATACTATCTCCGTATCCCGTAGGGGAATATGTGTGAATAACCTTTTGTAATCTTGCTTATTCATGACCGTCAACGCCGATCCGGTGTCCAATTCCATCTTCACTTGGACTCCTGCTATCTGCAGGGTGACCCAGATAGTTTGTCGGTCAGCTTCCTTACTCACATTGTGAATTCTCAGACTACCCAGTTCCTTGCTGTTGGAGTCTGAATCTGAATTCTGTTCATCCGAACTCTTCTCAGCCACCTTGTGTACCTTGCTGCACTTTTCCTGCGGTGACTTTTTGTTGCTGGTCTTCTTTCCTGACCGGCATACTTTAGCTATGTGACCAAGCTTGCCACATTTTCTACATTCCTGGTTTTTAAACCAGCATTGGTTCTGATCGTGTGTTGTCTTCCCACAACGATAACATTTTGTTGTACCCAAAGCCATTTGATCTACGCTGAGTACCGCTGCCTTCAACTGCATTTCCGCAGTGCCTCTCGCTGCGGCTTCGTGCGATGCTGCAATAGAGACAGCCTCATCAAGTGTAAGATCATTCTCTTCAAGTAGCCGCTTTTGTGTTCCTTCTTTCGACAATCCGCACACGAATTTGTCTCTCAGTGCCTCTGTCAGTCCTTCCCCAAACTGACAGTATTTCGCTAGCTTACGCAGTTCAATTAAGTACTCCGCGTTGCTTTCCTCTTTCAGTTGCGTTCTCACATAAAATTTAAATCGTTCCGCTAACATCAGCGGTGTGGGGTTCAAATGATCCTTCAGGACAGCAACAATATTAGCGAAAGTCTGATCCGCCGGTTTAGCTGGTGATAGAAGATGCTTCAATAGCCCGTATGTCTTCGCACCCATTGAGTTTAGTAAGGTTAATGCTTTATCTTCATTTGATATTTTATTTGCCTTACAATATATCTCTATGCGTTCTACATACGTGGCCCAATCTTCAACATCGGGATCGAAATCGTTGATGTTACCACGCTTAGGCATCCTTGCAATCTTCTTGAGGAACAAGAAGAAATTTTTCTTTAACTTTTTTTTTTTAAATGGCGGTTTCCCGCGCTTGTCTTCTTCCCCGCCTACTAAAATGGCGGCTTCCCGCGTTTGCTCCCGCGCTTGTCTTCTTCCCCGCCTACTAAAATGGCGGCTTCCCGCGTTTGCCTTTCTCCCCCGCTGGCTGTAATGGCGATTGCCATATTGCTGCGTTCGCCCTCCCCAGCGGTTTTCAAATCGTGCCTCCCAGCCCCTCTTGCAGTCCGGTCCTTTCCCCCGGCTGCGGCTGAGTTCTCCGCGGTTTTTAAAAAATTTTCTCCCGCGCCTTACGCTGACCCGGTCGCTGCGCCTCGCGGCCTCGGTAGCTGCCCGGCCTTTTTCACCGGTCGCGGTCGAGCTCTCTCTCGACGCTGTTGCGTCTCCCAGCCCGCTATTTTCTCCCGCGCCTTACGCTGTCCCGGTCGCTGCGCCTTGCGGCCTCGGTAGCTGCCCGGCCTTTTTCATCGGTCGCGGTCGAGCTCTCTCTCGACGCTGTTGCGTCTCCCAGCCCGCTTGTAGCCCGGTCTCTCACACCGGCTGCATTTGCATTCACCGCGGCTTCCGTGCCTTACACTGCCCCAGTCTCAGCGCCTCTGGCCCCGATTTCTGTCCGGCTCTTTTCCCCAGCCGTGGTCGAGTTCTCCGCCCTTATATCCTCCGTTTTTTTTATTTTCTCCCCTACTCACAGTCAACGTGGCCGACTTGCTGCTCGTCGCTGATCGGCTTACCCACCACCGTGATAGAAGGGATGATCACTGCCTGTTGCTGATGGAAGGCTTCGTGTCAGAATTCTTCCTTTGCTCTGCAGACCCGAGTCTTTTCTCAGCAGAATGATGAGGGCGGATGCCTCTTCTCGACGCCCGTTAAACTGCCTTGGATGTATCTCTGCCGCAGGGTAAGATTGTACTCGTCGCCACTGTTAAGTCTGTGTGTTATAATGAGAATTATTACACAGACCACAAGAGTAAATTTTAACAGGTCTTTACTAGTTGAAGGTCAGGGTGGAACTGCCCAATAAATCCTTACACAGCACTTATATACCGGTGTGGTCACCACCGGTATTACAGTATACAGCAGCCAAGATAAAGTAGTGCAACTCTTAAAATAGTTCTCTTAAAGGTGGAACGGTTCTCTTAAAGGTGGAGCGGTTACATACACTACACTAGCCGCGCCTCTAGCCAAGCTGTTCCAGTATAGCTACAACACTGGCATCTATCCGACAATGTGGAAAACTGCCCAGGTATGTCCTGTCCACAAAAATCAGGACAAATCCAACCCAGCCAATTACCGCCCCATCAGTCTACTCTCAATCATCAGCAAAGTGATGGAAGGTGTCATCGACAGTGCTATCAAGCGGCACTTACCAATAACCTGCTCACTGATACCCAGTTTGGGTTCCGCTAGACCACTCGGCTCCCGACCTCATTACAGCCTTGGTCCAAACATGGACAAAGGAGCTGAATTCCAGAGGTGAGGTGAGAGTGACTGCCCTTGACATCAAGGCAGCATTTGACCGAGTGTGGCATCAAGGAGCCCTAGTAAAACTGAGTTCAATGGGAATCGGGGGGGAAATGCTCCACTGGTTGGAGTCATATCTAGCACAAAGGAAGATGGTTGTGGTTGTTGAAGTTCAATCATCACAGCCCCAGGACATCGCTGCAGGAGTTCCTCAGGGCAGTGTCCTAGGCCCAACCACCTTCAACTGCTTCATCAATGACCTTCCCTCCATCATAAGGTCAGAAATGGGGATGTTCGCTGATGACTGCACAGTGTTCAGTGCCATTCACAATGCCTCAGATAATGAAGCAGTCCATGCCCGCATGCAACGAGACCTGGACGATGTTCAGGCTTGGGCTGATAAGTGACAGATAACATTCGTGCCACAGAAATGCCAGGCAATGACTATCTCCAACAAGCAAGCATCTAACCACCTCCCCATGACATTCAACGGCATTACCATCACCGAATCCCCCACCATCAACATCCTGGGGGGTCACCATTGACCAGAAACTTAACTGAACCAACCACATAAATACCGTGGCTACAAGAGCAGGTCAGAGACTAGGTATTCTGCGGCGAGTGTCTCACCTCCAGACTCCCCAAAGCCTTTCCACCATCTACAAGGCACAAGTAAGGAGTGTGATGGAATACTCTCCATTTGCCTGGATGAATGCAGCTCCAACAACACTCAAGAAGCTTGACACCATCCAGGACAAAGCAGCCCGCTTGATTGGCATCCCATCCACCACCTTAAACATTCACTCCCTCCACCACCAGTGTACCGTGGCTGCAGTGTGTATCAGCTACAAGATGCACTGCAGCAACTCACCAAGGCTTTTTTGGCAGCACCTCCCAAACCCGTGACCTCTTCCACCTAGAAGGGCAAGGGCAGCAGGCGCGTGGGAACACCACCAAATTCCCCTCCAAGTCACACACCATCTGACTTAGAAGTATATTGCCGATCCTTCATCGTCGCTGGGTCAAAATTCTGGAACTCCCTCCCTAACGGCACTGTGGGAGTACCTTCACCGCACGGACTGCAGCAGTTCAAGGCGGCGGCTCACCACCACCTTCTCACGGGCAATTAGGGTAGGGTAATAAATGCTGGCCTTGCCAGCAACGCCCAGATCCCATAAACAAATTTAAAAAAAATATGGATCAAAGGCAGGAAAATGGGGTTGAGGTGCAGATCAGCTATGATCTAATTGAATGGCAGAACAGACTCGAGGGGCTGAATGGCCTACTCCTGTTCCTATGTTCCCACATACTCCTGCTTCCTGTTGTACCCATATGACTATGCCTTACTCCCAACAATCTAAATGCCCTCACTGTAAAGAGCCATCTAAGTCTGTACAAATCCCTTCATACTTCAATCTATCGATACTGTATGAACCAAGATGTAATTACCAGATTTAGTGTGATAAAATGCATTTTTCCTGTGTGTTCTGTAAATGTCTCTTTGCTTCCCATCAACAGATCCTATTGCGGTCTGCCAACAAGGTGTTTGAAGAACTTACAGACATTGAACGCCAGTTTCACAAAGCTTTGTACACAGTTCAAATTTCTTTAAATGTCGAAAGATATTCAGTTGCTCTTCTAGATATGACCAAGCAAAAGGTAGTTGAGCTATCTGTTACAATTATACATCTTTCTTTTGATTGTTATTTAAAAATGTCATCCACAATTAAAACATATGATTATGCTTTGTTTGATTAAATAAGATCTAATGAAATACTATGTATATCTTAGGAGTTCTTTGATGAATGGCCAATCCTGCTGGGAGACGTCCCCCCTTACAAAGGCCCCAAAACCCCAGATGGCAGAGTAAGTTTATACACGTGTATCATCATCAGTTCATATTCAATCCCTGAAATACATCATGTGTATTACTAACAAACAACTGTCTCTCAAATTGTGCAGGAAGTCATCTTTTATAAGATCATTGATTATTTGCTGGCTGGGAAAGAGGAAATCAAAGTCATCCCGTAAGTACTACCAGCTTTTTACAAACCGGTAAAGCATATTTTATTAGAAAGGCACTAACAAGTCATAACTTTGCCTTCATTTTAAACTTGAAGGTCCCCCCTTGCAGATCATTGGTCCCTTGCGAGTGGGCTGCCAACCTACGTCGCTGAAAATGGCTTTGTAAGTAGATTTATAAAGGCAATGATTAACTTGGTTGGTATTAGTTGCTTTCCATTCCTATTACCATTACATGGGTTCACTATAGCAGCCACTGGCATTCATAATCAATATTCAGCTCATCATGCATTACTCTGTTGAAAGGACTTTTATCTTAGTGTATGCAGTACTAGCTGAAGTGCCCGGCGGTGCCGAGGCTTTTTCGAGGGCATGTTGTTGTTGGAAGAGAGAGAGAGAGCGACTGGGGGGAAGAGAGAGAGCGACTGGGGGGGAAGAGAGAGAGCGACTGGGGGGAAGAGAGGGAGGGGAGGGGAGGGCGGGGGAGGGGGGAGGGGGGGAGGGGAAGGGAGGGCAGGGGAGGGGGAGGGAGGGAGGGGGGGGAAGGGAGGGCAGGGGAAGGGAGGGCGGGGGGGAGGGGGAGGGAGGGCGGGAGGAAGGGAGGGAGGGCGGGGGAGGGGAGGGGGGATGGAGGGCGGAGGGGAGGGAGGGCGGCGGGCGCCCACCCCCGAGGGTCGCGGCCCTCGAGGGTCGCGACCCCCCCCCCCGAGGGTCGCCCCCCCCCCCCCCCCCCGGAGGTGAAGACCGCCGATTACGCGCGCAGCAGGAGCTGAGACGCGGCGTCTCTCTCGGCTGGCGGGCCCGGTTGCCAGGGCAACCGTGACACTGACCAAGCCAGAGAGAGAGACGCCGCGTCTCAGCTGCTCCTGCTGCGTGCGCAGCCCCCCCCCCCCGAGGGTCGCGGCCGCCCCCCCTCCCCCCGAGGTGAAGACCGCCGATTGCGCCCATTGCCAGGGTAACGCTGGACGCTCAGCAAGCCCCGGCAGAGAGAGACGTCTCAGCTCCTGCTGCGCGCGCACCCTAGCGGCGCTGGGCTGAGGCTCGGCCCTCCAGCCTTCGAGTGGGGCCGGGAGGTGCCTAGCTCGGGCGTGTGTGCGGAGGAGACGCCGAGGCTTCTAGGCCTACCTGGAAAAACGGGGAAAGGTAGGAAAATTAATGAGATTAGATAAGTTAATTACTTTCTAAATCATTTTTTAAAAAAACAATATGTGTTTTAAAAGCAACGTTTTTTTTTAAGACGCAGAAAGCGGGAAAAAGGAAAAGTTTGGAATCAAGATGGCGGCGACTCACCTCGGTTCAGAACGATAAAGCCCGGCCACACGCGCACCGATTGGCCCGGCGTACGATTGGTCGAGCTCGAGGTCACTCTGTCGCTAATGAGCGGATAATGAGATGCTAATGAGCGGAATGTTGAAGGTTTTTGGGATACCGCGGGCGCAACTTTAGCCCGGCCGAAACGTAAATACGCTTAAAACCGTCTCGGAAGCGTAAGCTTTCTTTGGAGGTAATGCGCGCGTAGGTACGCCCTGTAACTTTCGAGTGCATACCCGCAACGCACACGCGATGACAGACAGATAGACAGAAAGACAGAATGACAGAAGTACCGATTTATATATATAGATGAAAGAAACTGGAAAAGAATTAAATGTTCTGTGTGCCCTGGCCAATATTTATCCCCCAATCAATATCAATAAAACAGATTATCTGGTCAGTATCACACTGCTGTTGTGGGAGATTGCTGTGCGCAAATTGGCGGCTGTGTTTCCTACATTACAACAGTGACTAGACTTCAAAAAGTATTTCATTGGCAGTAAAGCGCTTTGGGACGTCCGGTGGCCGTGAAAGATGCTGTATAAATACAAGTCTTTTTTCTTTTTAAATATACTACCTTTAAAATAGCAATGATACAGCACTTTGGCTGTGTAACAGTACTTTAGATTATAAAAGTAAATCTATTTTATAAACAAAATCATTTGCGTAAATGAATATGCTATGATTAGCATACCTGAAGAAAGAACTTGAATTTATATGCATCATTTGTAGTAGCATCTTTCCAAAACAAATATACACACTAAGTTTCAAAAAGGCTTTTCCACTCTGTTACATTGTTATAGTATCACATCGTTAAATGGAACTACTTTGGTATGGAACTACTTTGGTATGGTATAGTTATATTGCTATGTGGCACACTGTGCACGGGCAGTGCACAGTGCAGCGTCGGACATCTTGTATCACTCCACACCATGCGGCAGCAGAGAAACAAGGCAAGGATACAGCTAGTAAAAGCAGTAACTAAAACGAGCTAAAAGTGTCTGTATTATTTATAGTATAAGAACACAAGGAGACACAACATGGTGGCAGCGATATAAGTGAGTACAAAATTGTGCTATACGAACTACGAATAAGACGAAGTGATTTTATGAGCTGATTGTGAGTGCCGATGTCTGCGGTGATTTGAGAGTGAATCGTACGGGAAACTAAAATGACAACTGTGCAAATGCAACCCCTCATGAACTGGGAAGCCGACGATATAGTAGAAACATTCCGCAAGTTCAAACAGAAATGTGAGCTTACATTCAAAAGCTTCCTGAAGGGCGCTACCAACGAGGAAAAGGTTAGTTACATTCTGTTGTGGACAGGAGAAAAAGGTCTAGATTTGTATAATAGCTGGAGTTTGACTGAAGAGGAAAAGGAAAACCCTGCGACAATTTTTGATAAATTCAGCAACCATCTAGAGCCTAAATCCAATCACCGTATACACAGATACAAATTTCAGAGTCTAAGACAGGAACCCGGTGAAACAGCTGACAATTTCCTGACAAGGCTGAGAAATGAAGCCAGCAAGTGTAAATTTAAGGAAATGGAAGAAAGGCTTGTGGACCAGCTAATATGGGGGTCAGCGCATGTAGAGGTACAAAAAGCCCTGATAGGAAAAGAAAAGCTCGGAATAACAGAGGCTGTAGATACTGCGAGAGCTCATGAAGCAGCAAATGAAAACGCTGATTTCTCCAACGGCTGACATGTGGACGGCTTCTGAGACAGACAACAGAGTGGATGCAGTGAGAGAAAAGTACAACACACAAAGACATGCACATGACAACGGGGGAAACATATGCAGAAATTGTGGAAGACTGCACGATTACACAGACAAGAGGAAATGTCCAGCATATGGAACAAGCTGCAATGCATGTGGCAAACTAAACCACTGGGAAAAGAGGTGTAGAATGAGGAAAGAAGGAACATACATCAAAAACAAAGGCGGACAGCAGAACCAGAGAAAGAAACACAATATCCATGCCATGGATGAGCAGGATGATGATGATGATCATGACAATGCACTAAACATTGAAACCATAAAGATACAGCTTCACGAGATGTCCAGAGCAGAAAATACTCCGAGGAGAGAATTGCACACCATCATCCAAATTAAAAAAAAGTCAAAGGTCGGCCCAAAACCATCAACTTAAAGTTGAAGCTGGACACAGGGGCTCAGAGAAACATTCTCCCATTGAGACTGTACCAGCAGATCTTTCCCAAAAACCTGAGAGAAGATGGCTACCCGAAAAATGGTTGTTTAAAGGCAAGTAATGTCACGCTGACAGCATACGGGGGGAGTGAGATTAAACAACTCAGAATAACCTTTATCAAAGGGACACATAAAAGATCAACTGCGATCCTGGGATTAAACAGCTGCGAGAAGTTGAGATTGATCTCAGTGCATCACGAGCTGATGGAAACGCCACTGAAGATAGACAGCAACACCCCACTGGAGAACCGCCCACAAATCAAGAGTAAAAAAGACTTGATGGACATGTATCCGGGATGTTTCGATGATACAGTGGGATGTTTCCATCACCATCGATCCAGAGGTAAAGCCTGTTATCCATGCTCCACGAAAAGTACCCATCGAGCTGAAGACAAAGCTTGAAAGAGAGCTAAAGGAGATGGAAGAAAAGGGAGTGATCGTAAAGGTCACTGAACCCACAGACTGGGTAAACTCAATTGTGGTACGAGAAAAGCCAAACGGGCGTCTCAGAATATGTTTGGACCCCAAAGATCTAAACCAGGCGATAAAGAGGGACCACTATCCCACCCCAACGCTAGAGGAGATTACGCCATCACTGGCAGGAGCCAAGGTTTTCTCAAAACTAGATGCCAGAAATGGATATTGGAACGTGAAGTTGGATGAGGAATCAACAACACTGACAACATTCAACACACCATTTGGGCGTTACAAATTCCTGCGGCTACCATTCAGGCTAAAGGTCAGTCAAGATATCTTTCAACAGAAAATAGACGAGACATACAGAGGCTGTGAAGGAGCTATAGGAATAGCTGATGATATTCAGATCTATGGAGCAGATGAAAGAGACCATCTCATGCACCTACATGAGGCCATGGAGAGTACCAGGAAGGCTGGCATCAAGTTAAATGCAGATAAGTGCATAGTTAAAGTCAAGGAATGCCAATTCTTCGGTATGATTTATACACCAGAGGGAGTCAAGCCAAATCCAGAGAAGATTGCGGCGATTGCTGAAATGAAACCACCCAAAGGCAAGAAAGAGCTGAGGAGTTAACTCGGCTTCGTCCAATACACGAGTTCTTTCATCCCACACATGTCGGAACATACAACAAATCTCAGAGAGCTATTGAAAGAAGACGCCGAATACCAGTGGTCTGAATCACACGAAAGGAATTTCAAACAACTTAAAGAACTGTTGTGCAAAGAAACAAGTCTGTCATATTATGACAGAAGAAAACCAGTCACTCTGCAAGTAGACGCTTCTACCAGAGGACTAGGGGCAGCTCTGGTGCAGGAAGGAAAGCCGATAGCTTTCGCATCAAAGGCCTTGACATCAGCCGAGACGAGATACGCCAACATAGAAAGAGAACTATTAGCAGTAGTGTACGGATGCGAGAAATTCCATACATACCTATATGGCAGGCGATTTACAGTAGAGTGACCATCGTCCACTAGAACAGATCTATAAGAAGAATCTGTGCAAAGCGCCTGCAAGACTGCAAAGACTACTTCTAAGGATCCAAAGCTATGACTTCACACTTAAATATAAGCCAGGAAAGGAAATGGTGCTAGCAGATGCGTTGTCTCGATTGTCACCATATGAGAAACACGAGGTGCAGGGCCTAACAGTAAAAATCCACCACCTAGTGAATGTTACCCCTACAAAGCTCAGTCAAATCAGAGATGAGACTAGCAAAGATAAGGGCCTAGAAATTGGGTTCTGGTCTTGCCAGGGCTGTAGCGCCAGAAAGTTTGCGCCAGCGGTAATGCGGCAGCGCGCGACGAAAATTCGGGTGCGCCGGGCCCAGACGGCGGCGGGCGCTAAAACCCTCCTTTAGCGCCTCAAAACGGGCGTGAACTTGGGTTTCCCAGCGCTAATCCCCCGCTGCGGCACCCGATGCGGTGCGGCAGGCGGGGGAACTGCAGGCCTCCTCCTCCTGTTAAGGAGGAGCTGCCTGCAGCCGACAACTGTCCGGCGGATTGACCCGACATCTGAGCCCGGCACCTCGGGGAAGTGCCGGGCTCGCATGAGACACTGATCAGGGCCGCGGGGGGGGAATGCAGGAGTCCGGGAAGGGAGGTGCGGGCAGGCGGCCGCCGGGAACGCGGCCGGCCGCCGCTCCACCTTTATGCGCCGGCGCACACTGGGGGAAGACTCTGTTGCCAGAGTCTTAGTTGCGCCTGCCACGGGCGAGGCGGGCGCAACTGAATTTCGGCTTGGGGCCGGGTTACCACGGCAACCGGGACGCTGCGCACACCGATGACGTCATCGGTGCCGGCGCAGCGCTACCGGTGCAACGCCGATTTAGGGCCCCAGGGAATTTCTCAACTGGCCATAACTCCGGCGCTAGGCCCTCTAGCGCCTCAAATGCGGCGCTAAGCCTACCGAATTTCTAGGCCTAGGAGTTGCAACTACTCACACAAGTAATAGCTTATAAATTCTTTTCCTATTCTCCAAAACATAAAAGATCATGTTCTTTGCTGTGGATATTCTAATCAATTACTGATTGATAATACTGAGGTCTATGAAGCATGTTATAAAGTCTGAATCATATATTAAAATGATGCTCAACCACAGATCACAAGCACCTCTAGCAAGGTTGCATGGGTCCTCTATTTTGGAAAGACATCACCTTGAATACAGTAAAATGTTGCTTCAGGATGAGGTCAGTATGCCAATCATTTCTGAGTATATTAGCATGACATTTCACATAAAAGTGCAGTTATTTATTTTAAATATTGATAGGATATACATCTTTATTTTAAATATTGATAGGATATACATCTTGATTTTACTGTTTTCCCTTTACTTCTCTTCAACGGGCAGAGCATAAACATTTTTCAGAACCTGAACCAACGTCAACATGAAACAGTCATCCATTTAATGGAAGTTGCTATAATCGCGACTGATTTGGCCTTGTATTTCAAGTAAGTGCTCATTTACATTACCTTTTCTTGTTATTCACTAATAATTAGCTAGCTGAAGCAGTGCAAAGGGCACATTTTCGATGACTGGAGATTGTAGGAGACAAAACATTTCTTTTAGTCATAAAAATACATTCTAATGAATGATCTTATAAGGAAAACAAACTATCTGGACATACACAGAGCAGTGCTCTGGCAACGGGTCAACACCTAAATCATGAACCTATCCCGTGCATTAGAATAGTTGAATTTGGAGGTGTTGAATTGAAGGTATGTATAAGTGATGGAGGGGCCATGGTAGGAGTGGAAGTGTGCAATGTTACCGAGATGGAAATAAGCATTCTTGGTGATGGATACGGTGTGGGATTTAAAGCATAGCTCACAAACCCTGTTAGAGCAAGGGAATGGATTTACAAAAGCATTTTCAAAGGTTAAATAATTGGCAGACACAGTTTATCAATGATAAATGGAAAAATTGCACAAAATACATTTATGAGTGGAATTGAATTAGCATCCAGGAAAACTAGAAAGCAACCTGAAAATGTTAGTACACTCATCATCGTCAATATCCAGACAATGTGGTGAAGCAATTAAAAAACACAAATAGAATGCTGGGATTATATAATTCAGAATATAAAATAAACTTCGACAAAAGTTACGCATTGCACTGGTCATTCACACTTAGAATATTGGATACAAAACTGGCTTAGTGGCAGAAGGCAGAGGGTGATGGTCGAAGGTTGTTTTTGTGACTGGAAGCCTGTGGCCAGTGGGGTACCACAGGGATCGGTGCTGGGTCCCTTGCTGTTTGTGGTCTACATTAATGACTTGGATATGAATGTAAAGGGTATGATCAGTAAGTTCGCGGATGATACAAAAATTGGTAGGGTGGTAAATAGCGAGGAGGGTAGCCTCAGTCTGCAGGACGATATAGATGGGTTGGTCAGATGGGCGGAACAGTGGCAAATGGAATTTAACCCGGAAAAGTGCGAGGTGATGCACTTTGGGGGGACTAACAAGGCAAAGGAATACACAATGAATGGAAAGACCCTAGGCAAGACGGAGGGTCAGAGGGATCTGGGTGTGCAAGTACACAGATCCCTGAAGGCGGCGGAACAGGTGGATAAGGTGGTAAAAAAGGCATATGGGATACTTGCCTTCATTAGCCGAGGCATTGACTATAAGAGCAAGGAGGTTATGATGGAGCTGTATAAAACACTGGTTAGGCCACAGCTGGAATATTGTGTGCAGTTCTGGTCGCCACACTACAGGAAGGATGTGATCGCGTTAGAGAGGGTGCAGAGGAGGTTCACCAGGATGTTACCAGGGCTGGAGCGCTTCAGCTATGAAGAGAGACTGGGCAGATTGGGTTTGTTTTCCTTGGAGCTGAGGAGGCTGAGGGGGGACATGATTGAGGTGTACAAAATTATGAGGGGCATAGATAGGATGGATGCTGAGGAGCTTTTTCCCTTAGTAGAGGGGTCAATAACTAGGGGGCATAGATTCAAGGTAAAGGGCGGGAGGTTTAGAGGGGATTTGAGAAAGAACTTTTTCACCCAGAGGGTGGTTGGAGTCTGGAACTCACTGCCTGAAAGGGTTGTGGAGGCAGAAACCCTCACAACATTTAAGAAGCATTTGGATGTGCACTTGAAATGCCATAGCATACAAGGCTACGGGCCAAATGCTGGAATATGGGATTAGATTAGACAGGGCTTGATGGCCGGCGCGGACACGATGGGCCGAAGGGCCTCTATCCGTGCTGTATTACTCTATGACTCTAATACTGTTCTGATGAAGGCTCGCACACCCAAAATGTCATAATTTGTCTTTTCTCTTTACTGACTGACCTGCTATTATTTGCAGGATTTCACTTTTTTCTTTTTATCGTAGAACACTATGTTCAGTTTTGTTCACCACCACCACACAAAAAAAAACCTTATATTTGAATGTGTTTAGAAAGGAGCAGCAAGACTGTTCCCAAGTGTTGAGGGGATGAGCCATGAGAAAAGTCTGTATAGCACAAGCTTACAAAGAAGGTGTTGTGGAGATGGATCTCACTGAAGTATAAATAATATTAAAAGGTATAGATAAGTTAAACTCAATTATTACTTCAAAGTAAACCAACAAAATAGTACCATAGGACATAAATGGAAATAAATTTAGAAGATATCAAGAAAAACATCTTTTCCCCCAAAAATGTTTGGAATACAGAATCATTTACCAAGCAAGGCAATAGAGGCAAAATATTGGGGTATTTCAAAATGTAATTAGTTATCATGCTGAAGGAAAAGTTAAATGTACTGGAAGGAGGAGCCTGGACATGCTGAATGGTTTTTCTGATCCATGAACTAATGTTACAAAGGAACCACTGTTTTAGCCAATAAAATAGTTTGAATCGAGTGTCACAAAAGCTATCTGTTGTTTGGGATGGACCCATGTCCTCAGTTTAACTATGCATAAATTGCATATATGTTGTTGTAAAGTCCGCGCCTCAATAATACACGGACTTTGGGAGCACAGTTTAACAGGTACTTTACTGAACAGGAGGGCAACGTCAGACTGAAATACAGAAGCCTGCTAGGGCCTTTTATACAGGGGTGGTCACTGCCGGTACTGCAGTCTAAAACCAGTTCTTCCCTTAAAGGTACATACACAACAATTCCTCCCCTTTTAGCTAAACAGTACATAACATTCATTTAACAACTAAATAATAACTAATTACAATTTTCTGGATACTGTATACATCAACTGAAATAATCATTTATAAGTTCAATCTTTGAGGAGGCTTCCTGATCCTGACTGGATAGCGCCTTTCTCGAGTATCCTGTTCTTGCGGCGGAGTTGATTCTGGTTCATTGTCATTCGTTGGTTCGTCAGCTTCCAATACCACTGCTTCTGAGGTAGACGCAATCTGTACTTCGGGTTGATTACCGGGTGCACCTTCTCGTGGTATGGGTTTGGCTTGTTCCTGTGACTCTAGAATCTGGTCAGCATGGCGCCTCACGATGCTCTCTCCAACGTCCACTGTGTACATTAGTGGTCCCTGCTGTGTGCATATCGTTCCTGGCTGCCATTTTTCTGTTCGGTAGTCGCGGGCCAAGACTGGTTGCCCTATCTTGAAGCTCCTGGTTGGCTTCTCATGTATGTGCTGGAATTGCTTATCCTCAACATCTCGTCTTATGTTTGGTTTGAGCAAATCCAGGCGACATCTTAGCCTTCGGTTGAAGAACAGTACGGCTGGAGCTTGGTTGGTGACTGCATGTGTCGCATTCCGGTAAGCAAACAAGAAATTATCCACCTTGTGTTGTAGTGGTATGTCGTCATTATACATTGGCTTTATGGCCTTTTTAAAGGTCTGAACAAACCTCTCAGCCAATCCATTTGTGGCTGGATGATATGGGGCAGATGTGTAATGTTTCACCCCATTATTCCTCAGAAACCTCCGGAAATCCTCAGACACAAACTGTGGCCCATTGTCAGAGCAAATCTGTTCTGGCAACCCATTCCTGGCGAAGATGGTCCTTAGGACTGCAATAGTTTTCTCCGTGGTGGTGGAGGACATTTTAATGACCTCTGGCCATTTCGAATGGGCGTCCACAGCGATTAGAAACATTGGGTCCATAAATGGACCAGCAAAATCAATGTGTACCTGTTGCCATGGAGATGAGGGCCACTCCCATGGATGTAGCGGGGCCTGTGGTGGAGCGTTTTGGACCCTTCTGGCATCCTGTGCATCTCTTGGTCATATCCTCGATTTCTTTATCGATTCCCGGTCACCACACAAATGCCCTGGCTAGGCTCTTCATTTTTACCCCTCCCAGATGACCCTCATGAAGCTCATTGAGCACTTTATCTCTCAACTTAGGTGGAATTACCACTCGGGATCCACACATCAAGGTCCCCCGGCACACTGACAGCTGTTCTCTCCTTGGCGAGAATGCTGGCAACAGTGAGTCGCCATATGCTGGCCATCCCTTCACCGTCAAATCATAGACCCGAGAGTGTGTCGGGTCATTTCGGATTTCCTTCTCTATACTCGAGTTTGTAACAGGCAAACATTCGACTATGGTCGCATGGAATATCTCAACAGGGTCCACTGCAGGTGCTTCTTCTACCGTAGGCAACGGTAGGCGCGACAGCCCATCAGCGTTTCCATGCTGTTTCGTACCCTTGTACTCTATGTCATACTGATGTGCCCCTAGAAAAAGTGACCATCTTTGCAGCCGTTGCGCCGTCATCACCGGAAGGCCCTTCTTTGGGTTAAAAATGGAGACCAGGGGCTGATGATCAGTCAGTAGGGTGAATTTCTGCCCGTGCAGATAGCGATTGAACTTCTTCACCCCCCACACCAGGCCGAGGGCCTCCCTGTCAATCTGGGCATAGTTACGCTCGGCTGAGGTTAGCGAGCGCGACGCAAAGGCTATTGGCCTCTCTGAACCGTCAAGGAATTTGTGTGACAGCACCGTTCCAATGCCGTCGGGTGACGCATCACATGCCAACCGAATCGGTAGTGTTGGGTTGTAGTGGGCCAATACTTCTTTTGAAGTGATTAGGCATTTACATTCCTGAAAGGCACGCTTACACTCATCACTCCATTTCCATGTTACTCCAGTTTGCAGTAGGGTGTTCAGTGGGTGCAGAATTGTAGATAAATTCGGCAAGAACTTATGGTAGTAGTTCACCAACCCGAGGAATGACCTCAGTTGCGACACATTTTCTGGTGCTGGAGCCTTGACTACAGCCTCAATCTTGTCCGGCAACTTATGCAACCCTTCCTCATCAATCATGTGGCCACAATACGAGATTTGTCTCCTGAAGAACTCGCATTTGGGGCGGTTGGCTCGTAGCCCATATTCCTGTAATCTCATGAGCACCTGCTCCAGGTTGGCAAGGTGTTCACTGTCATTTTCGCCCGTAACCAGGATGTCGTCCAAATAACACTGGGTCCCCGGGATCCCTTGCAGGACTTGTTCCATCGCCCTCTGCCAAATAGCCAGGGCTGATGCTACCCCGAATACCAGTCGATTGTACTGGTAAAGGCCTTTGTGAGTGTTTATCGTGAGGTATTTTCTAGATGCTTCTTCCACCTCCATTTGTAGATACGCTTGGGCCAGATCAATCTTTGTAAAACGTTTCCCTCCAGATAGTGAGGTGAAAATATCTTCTATCCACGGAAGTGGATACTGTACTGTGTGCAGGACTGGGTTCACAGTCACCTTGAAGTCCCCACAGATGCGAACCTTCTTCGGCTCCCCAGACGAGCTGCTCAATGCTTTCTTCATTACAGGAAGGATGGGTGTGGCCCACTCGCTCCAGTCCACTTTGGACAGCACACCCGAACGCTCCAGACTCTCCAGTTCAGCTTCAACGGCTGGGCGGATCGCGTATGGCACCGGTCTGGCCTTAAAACATTTTGGGTTTGCGTTATCTTCAACCTTTATGGTTGCCTTTACTCCTTTTAGAGTCCCAAGTCCTTGTTGGAACACCTCTTCCGCGTCAGATAGAATTTGTGATAGACGTCCAGGTGCGACGTCATCATCCTTTTTGTCAGTCACAGTTAGCGCCTGAATGGAATGCCAATCCAATTGTATTTTTCAGATCCATTCACGTCCCAATAATGGTGGTCCTCCATCTCGTAGTATATACATATATAGTTTCTGTGTTTCCTTGCCGTTATATTTAACTGGCACCCTTATTTTTCCTCTGGGGTAGACTTTTTGCCCCGTGTATGTCTTCAATACAATGGACGTGTCCTTTAAGGGTATGTGTGAGAATAGCCGCTCATAGTCTCGTCGATTCATGACAGTTAGGGCTGATCCTGTGTCCAATTCCATCTTTACTGGGGACCCTGCTATCATGAGGGTGACCCAAATGGTTCGGTGATCCTCCTTTGCGATCACGTTGTGTAACTTTAGACAACTTAGTCTCCTGCTCCCGGAGTCCTTGTCACTCTCCTGATCTTCCGAACTACTGTCTGTCAATTTCTTTACTTTCTTGTACTTTTCCTTAGTAGTTCTTGTCGTGTTGGTTTTCTTTCCCG
This sequence comes from Somniosus microcephalus, assembly GCF_052327205.1. Classification (NCBI taxonomy): domain Eukaryota; kingdom Metazoa; phylum Chordata; class Chondrichthyes; order Squaliformes; family Somniosidae; genus Somniosus; species Somniosus microcephalus. The sequence goes on from NC_140994.1 coordinate 62,243,422, forward strand.
ACCTGCAGACTCTTGCTATATGTCCCATTTTTCCGCATTGCCTGCATACTTTGTCCTTAAACCAGCAGTCCTTCTGCTCATGGGTTGTTCTGCCGCAGCGATAGCACTTTTCTGCTCCATACACCATTTCGTTAGCGCTGTATTCTTGTGGTTTCCGTTGTATTTCCGCAGCTCCCTATGCTGCTGCTTTGTAGGATACTACCACGCTGAAAGCCTGTTCTAGCGTCAGGTCCTTTTTCGAAAGTAGTCGTTTCTGGGTTCCTTCACTCTGGAGCCCGCAGACAAACTTATCCCGTAAGGCGTCTGCCAGTCCTGCTCCGAACTGGCAGTGCTTCGATAACTTGCGTAGTTCCATAAGATAGTCAGCATTGCTCTCATCTTTGTGCTGGTTTCTTTTACGGAACTTGAATCTTTCTGCTATCAGCAGCGGTGTAGGGTTTAGGTGTTCCTGTAAGATATTAACAATCTCCTCAAAACTTTTCTCCATTGGTTTAGCTGGGGTAATTAAATTCCGCAATAGGCCGTACGTACTCGCGCCCATCAAATTCAATAATACCGACGCCCTCTTTCCATCGGCCACCTCATTTGCCTTGCAGTACACTTCAATTCTTTCCACATACGTGGTCCAGTCTTCTACCTCGTTGTCGAAAGCAGTGATACTGCCACTTTTCGGCATCTTGGGTGATTTAAAATGGCGCCTCCCACGCTTTTTCTTCTTCCCCAATGGAATAAAATGGCGCCTCCCGCGCTTTTCCTTCTTCCCCAACGGGATAAAATGGCGCCTCCCACGCTTTTCCTTCTTCCCCTTGCTGCCACGCTGCTCCTAGCGTTCTACAGGGTAATGGCGGCGACCCGCGGCTTCGGCGCGTCTCGCTTTCCTTCCCCCCGTTTATTTTCTCTCCGCTGCCCAGTTCTTGAGCACCGACCGCGCGCTGTGCGCTCCACCCTCTCTTGTTTTCTTTTCCCGGCGACGCTGCGCAGCCCGTTTTGTAGAGCCGCTCGATCGAGCTTGAGCCCGCCGCAGTCCGGAAGGGTCAGCGCACTACCTGCTACCAGCACGATTTGCTGGAACACCTTAACTGGGGAGCCAAGCACAGCTCTCCACAGCCTCTCCCGCAATTCTCCGAACACCGATGAATCCTTTGGGCGGTTGCCCGCGGTCGACGCCCGTTGCTCAGACTACGACCTCCAAGAAACCTCCTCTCAGGGTGAGATCCCCGTGAGATGATGCAACACTGCAGGTGAGTCCGAACTTACTCGTCGCCACTGTAAAGTCCGCGCCTCAATAATACACGGACTTCGGGAGAACAGTTTAACAGGCACTTTACTGAACAGGAGGGCAACGTCAGACTGAAATACAGAAGCCTGCTAGGGCCTTTTATACAGGGGTGGTCACTGCCGGTACTGCAGTCTAAAACCAGTTCTTTCCTTAAAGGTACATACACAACAGTTGTCATTTCAACTGAGCTGTTTTGCTTGAATCTTCAGCAATGTTGATCATACCATATACAAGTCTCCGAAACACCAATATAATAAAGGAAAGTAAACTGAATAGATGTTTGAAGGAATTTGATTTCAAAGTTAGACCAAGACATTTGCTAAGCCTGGTGCTTTAAAGATGGGGCGACTACTCAGTGCATTGCTGGGCCTCTGGTCCTTTGGATGAGCAAAAAGCATGACTGGGGTAAAATTAGTCTTGGGCAAAAACGAATAGGCAGCTGTTTTACATCCCACCCGATTTTTCTTTCCATTAACAGAGGCGACAGTAATTGGCATAGTAATTAACCACGGAGTACTACGTATAGTGCCATCAAAAAGTTATAGTCTGCATTGTGATATCTTCTCAGTGGAAACAAATTAAGTGGAGTTGATTGGAAAAATAAACTATTTTAATATAATATACTTTTTGAAATGTTTTAAAGGAAAAGGACAATGTTTCAAAAAATTGTTGACTATGTCGAACAAACAGAGAATGAGGAAGAGGCCATAAAGTATATTTCTTCTGACCCAACCAAGAAAGAAATTGTCATGTATGTATTTTCTTCTTTATTATATGTATATTTTATTGCTAAGACTTTGGCTGTGATTTTGCCTTCCAAGGCGGGTACGGTGCGGTCGGGGTGCAAACCCGCTGCTGGCTCCATCCCGCTCTGTGAAATTTTTTTTACACTGATTGGGCTTGTTGAGCTCATCCAGCACGTTTCCCGGCCAGTTGAAGGAAGCAGGTCGGATGACGTCACTTGATGACGTGTCATCAGTCAGTTTCCTTAAAGGGACCATGCGCCAATTTAGTTTGACAGTCCTGCTGTTACTGTTCTACAGAATTGAGGTGCTGCAAACACTGACAGGCACTGCACAGAGGAGCACGGCTGCACCCAGGCTCTCTCCATATGTTTATGGAGGGAGTCACAGCATGCAGGGAGGTTCTCTTCCCTTCCCATGGGTGGAAGAGACCTCCACAGGAAATCAACACAGCCTGGTTGCACATTGCACAGGACACAAGCAGGGATGTCATCAGGACGACCAGGCTGCAGTGGCGCAAACCTTTCAATGATCTCAGTAGATCACGAAACGTTACTGCAAAGCCACACTCAACCTTATCCTGCTGTGCCACTCATCACATCTCCATCTCTCTGCCTTCCCTACCCTATTCCTGCACGTCCTTACTCACACCAACTTACCTTGCATCTCTAGGGGGATGCTAGCTTTCATTGCTAGGGGGATAGAATATAAAAATAGGGAGGTATTGCTTCAGTTGTACAAGGTATTGGTGAGACCACACCTGGAATACTGCGTACAGTTTTGGTGTCCATACTTAAGAAAGGACATACTTGCTCTCGAGTCAGTACAAAGAAGGTTCACTCGGTTAATCCCGGGGATGAGGGGATGGACATACGAGGAGAGGTTGAGTAGATTGGGACTCTACTCATTGGAGTTCAGAAGAATGAGAGGCGATCTTATTGAAACATATAAGATTGTGAAGGGGTTGGATCGGGTGGATGCGGGGAGGATGTTCCCGATGATGGGTGAAACTAGAACTAGGGGGCATAGTCTTAGAATAAGGGGCTGCTCTTTCAAAACTGAGATGAGGAGGAACTGCTTCACTCAGAGGGTGGTAGGTCCATGGAATATGCTGCCCCAAAAAGCTGTAGAAGCTACATCATTACATAAATTTAAAACAGAAATAGACAGTTTCCTAGAAGTAAAGGGAATTAAGGGTTACGGGGAGCAGGCAGGAATTTGGACATGAGTCTAGGTTCGGATCGGTCATGGCCCTGTGGGTAGCGGAGTGGGCCCAGGGGCCGTGTAGCCTGATCCTGCTCCTATTTCGTGTGTCTAATTCTGTTAGATTCAGGAGATGGTTCTGTGATAGTGGATTGGCAGTTAGGATCAGATCAGCCATGATCTTATTGAATGGCGGAGCAGGCTCGAGGGGCCGATTGGCCTACTCCTGCTCCTATTTCTTATGTTCTTATGTTCCACCCATCACTTCCCCATCTCACACTCACCCTAGTCTAATCATATCAACTAACAACACACAAGGGTAGGCACTTGGGTGTTTTAGCCAATGTTCACGTGAAGTTTCTGTTAATGTGCTGTCAAACATTGAAATCTTTATTTTCAATACTGCGCTCTTGGACAGATTTGTGTGCACCTTTGGAAGTGGCTTACTGAGTTGCAGTGAATGATGAGACATAACGCTACCCCCCGCAATGGCGATGAGTGTGAAAGGAATGGCTTGGGCATTGTAGGGATGCTTTATGGTGTTGCCAATCTGTCGCATCATGTGGCAGCCAGGGTGTACAGTGTCAAGTGAAGTAAATGTGGCCATGGTGCGGCCATTCCTGTCGCTCGCGGGCAGCAATGTGCTCGGGTGCTGATGCCCTCTGTCCTATTCAGCACCAGCTGATTGCGGAGAAGGTTGATGTTGTTGTCAGAGCTGCTGGTGTGCCTGGTGCTGCTGGCTGATTGTGGTGGGATTCTGCAGACCAAGGTGAGACTTTTTTAAGGGCACCCATGCTGATGGAATAGACAGCAGGTGAGGTTGAGATGACAGAAACGACCTGTCAATGGTGAGAGGTTGTTCCAATGAGATGACACTGGATAGTGAGTTTACTCCAAACACTTGCAAGCTGCATAAAGCTCAATCTGTCTTCCAAATGCAGCAAGCAGCAGCTTCTAGCCTTGGAGAATGAAGACCTGTGAAATGGGAGCTTTTATAGACCATTTGCAGCTGTCAAGTTTAGAAATCATCCCATGCTGACACAATGCCCGACCTCCTTACCTGACATGATCCCCAAGCAGCGGGAAAGTCGTTGGCGAACTCTAAAAATCTAAAGGTAAGATTAAAATACTAGTTAATTGCCTCTTAACAATCCAGCTAATGATCTAAATTGCCTCCCCTGCTGGGTGGTGTCAGGTCCCTACCCGCTGTCAAAAAAAACCAATTTTCTCAGCTGACCCGGCTCCAAACATGCCCCCTGACCCCCTGAAAAATTCCGGCCTTTGTATTTCTTTGGCTTTATTGACCAACTATCTTCTCGTACCTTTGCAGGGCAATAATGATGACAGGATGTGATTTGTCTGCTGTTACCAAGCCTTGGGAAGGTATGCAAGGTATGCAAAAATGCCAATCTTAACCTTACTGCAGTTGGTATTATGCACTATTTTGAATTTCCAACCAACTACATTGAGAAGTCTGAAAAGACAATGAGCACAAAATGTTACGATTTAAGTTATTACAGTCTAACAATTGCTTAAATCAATAAATGGATTGGTATTGGAAATTTCAACATGAAAAATAAAAATGATTGCAGGGCATTCATATTTATTTTGTTTTAAAATTCCCCAACTATCTTAAAGGTTTTCTATTGTTCCAAGTATTTTAGCATGGCTCAATGTCTTTGATTAGATGGATGCCAGTGTTTTTGAATGAATTTTTTTCTTTTTTAAATAATATCTTGAACTTACTCCATGAAAACATAATCATCTTCATATGCCAGAATTTCATAGAATGAGAGAGATTTGACAAACCTTTTTATATTTTGGACAGAAATATGTATGTGTAATTTTTATCCTGATGGTGTCATATACAAATGCCAGGATGATGCATTTTGATGTAATTTACATCTCTGTGTTTATAAACCAATGAAACGATGGTTTGCCAAACTCTTTTTTATGAAATTGTGACACTTAGTGTTTAAAAGGAAACTTGTGCTTTCAGTTTATGACACGTGGAAAAGCAGTCACAGGGAATTTTATGTAAAGTTTGGATTCACATGGCCTTGAATTTACTTTGTGCCATATTAGTGTATGGATGCTCAATGTGCCCTTTGTTTGCTGTGAGAGACTTTAAGCCTGTTTAAAACTTGTTTCTACAAGACCACTATTTGTGTTATGCCAGTTAGATTTGCAATTAAATATTTTCTTCAGCTATATTTCACTCTGTGTTTTCATTCCAGGTTGCATATGGTTTCTAATTAATTCTGGGAGCAGGGTGATCTGGAACGGACCGTTTTACAGCAACAACCAATTGTAAGATCTCAAAGCTTAAATTAATGCTGATGTAACATTGTTTTAAATCCACAATTTTTTGGGGGGATAATTAGTGATGTGATATATAAAAAGTGTTAGCAGGGGAAAAAGCAAAAAAACACAGCTTATGTTGCATTACATTTGTAACTCTACACTAATATAGCAGCACTGTATTTGTAACTTTGAGGGTGTACAGTGTAGTATAATGTTTCATACCAATCATAGAATCATAATAGCACGGAAGAAGGCCATCCGGCCGGTCGAGCCCGTGCCGGCTCTCTGCAAGAGCACTTCAGCTAGTCCCACTCCCCCACCCTTTTCCCGTAGCCCTGAAAATTTCTTTTCATCATACTTATCCAACTCCCTTTTAAAAGCCGTGTTTGAATCTGCCTCCACCAGTGCATTCCAGATCCTAACCACTCGCTGCATAAAAAAGCTTTCTCTTACGTCGTCTTTGGTTCTTTTGCCAATCACTTAAATCTGTCTCCTCTGGTTCTCAACCCTTCTGCCAATGGGAACAGTTTCCCTCTATCTACTCTGTCCAGACCCCTCATGATTTTGAACACCTATCAAATCTCCTCTTAATCTTCTCTGCTCCAAGGAGAACAGTCCCAGCTCCTCCAGTCTATCAACGTAACTGAAGTCACTCATTCCTGGAATCATTCTCGTAAATCTTTTCTGCACCATCTCGAAGGCCTTCACATCCTTCCTAAAGTGTGGTGCCCAGAATAGGACGCAGTACTCCAGTTGGGGTCGAACCAGTGTTTTATACAGGTTCATCATGATTTCCACATTTTTATACTCTATACCTCTATTCATGAAGCCCAGGATTCCGTAAGCCTTTTTAACTGCTTTCTCAACCTGCCCTGCCACCTTCAACGATTCGTGCACATATACCTCCAGGTCTCTCGGTTTGTGTACCTCCTTCAGGATTGTACCATTTAGTTTATATGTCCTCTCCTCATTCTTTCTACCAAAATGTATCACTTCACACTTTTCTGCGTTAAATTTCATCTGCCACATGTCCGTCCATTTCACCAGCCTGTCGATGTCTTCCTGAAGTAAGAACATAAGAAATAGGAGCAGGAGTAGGCCAATCGGCCCCTCGAGCCTGCTCCGCCATTCAATAAGATCATGGCTGATCTGATCCTAACCGCCAATCTACTATCACAGAACCATCTCCTGAATCTAACAGAATTAGACACACGAAATAGGAGCAGGATCAGGCTACACGGCCCCTGGGCCCGCTCTGCTACCCACAGGGCCATGACCGATCCGAACCTAGACTCATGTCCAAATTCCTGCCCGCTCCCCGTAACCCTTAATTCCCTTTACTTCTTGGAAACTGTCTATTTCTGTTTTAAATTTATGTAATGATGTAGCTTCTACAGCTTTTTGGGGCAGCATATTCCATGGACCTACCACCCTCTGAGTGAAGTAGTTCCTCCTCATCTCAGTTTTGAAAGAGCAGCCCCTTATTCTAAGACTATGCCCCCCTAGTTCTAGTTTCACCCATCATCGGGAACATCCTCCCCGCATCCACCCGATCCAACCCCTTCACAATCTTATATGTTTCAATAAGATCGCCTCTCATTCTTCTGAACTCCAATGAGTAGAGTCCCAATCTACTCAACCTCTCCTCATATGTCCATCCCCTCATCCCCGGGATTAACCGAGTGAACCTTCTTTGTACTGACTCGAGAGCAAGTATGTCCTTTCTTAAGTATGGACACCAAAACTGTACGCAGTATTCTAGGTGCGGTCTCACCAATACCTTGTACAACTGAAGCAATACCTCCCTATTTTTATATTCTATCCCCCTAGCAATGAAAGCCAACATTCCATTGGCCTTCTTAATCACTTGCTGCACCTGCATACTAACCTTTTGAGTTTCGTGCACCAGGACCCCCAGATCCCTTTGTACTTCAGTACTTTCCAGTTTCTTGCCATTAAGATAATAACTTGCTCTATGATTTTTCCTGCCAAAGTGCATAACCTCACACTTTCCAGTATTGTATTCCATCTGCCAAATCTCTGCCCACTTACTTAGCCTGTCTATGCCCCTTGCAGGTTTTTTATGTCCTCCTCACTCACTACTTTCCCTCCCATCTTAGTATCATCTGCAAACTTTGATATGTTACACTCGGTCCCCTCCTCCAAATCGTTAATATAGATTGTAAAGAGTTGGGGACCCTGCACTGACCCCTGTGGAACACCACTTGTTACTGATTGCCAGTCTGAGAATGAACCATTTATCCCAACTCTCTGCCTTCTGTTAGATAGCCAATCCTCTATCCATGCCAGAATATTACCCCCAATCCCATGATTTTTTATCTTAAGCAATAATCTTTAGTGTGGCACCTTGTCAAATGCCTTTTGGAAGTCTAAATACACTACGTCCACTGGTTCCCCTTTATCCACCCTATATGTTACTTCCTCAAAGAACTCCAGCAAATTTGTCAAACATGACTTCCCCTTCATAAAACCATGCTGACTTTGTCCTATTAAATTATGATTATCCAAATGTCCTGTTACTGTCTCCTTAATAATGGACTCCAAAATTTTACCTACCACAGATGTTAGGCTAACCGGTCTATAGTTTCCAGCCTTCTGTCTACTGCCCTTTTTAAATAAGGGTGTTACATTAGCAGTTTTCCAGTCTGCCGGGACCTTTGCTGAGCCCAGGGAGTTTTGGAAAATTACCAATGCATCCACAATCCCTACCGCCACTTCCCTCAAGACCCTAGGATGTAAGCCATCAGGTCCAGGTGATTTATCCGCCTTGAGTCCCATTATTTTAGCGAGTACCACTTCCTTTGTGATTTTGATCGTGTTTAGCTCCTCCCCCCCCTTTAGCCCCCTGTTTGTCCAGTGTTGGGATATTCTTAGTGTCTTCTACTGTAAAGACTGATATAAAATATTCATTCAGTGTTTTTGCCATCTCCATATTTCCCACCATTAATTTCCTGGTCTCATCCTCTAAGGGACCAACATTTACTTTAGTCACCCTTTTTCTTTTTATATAACTATAAAAACTCTTACTATCTGTTTTTATATTTTTTGCTAATTTACTTTCATAATCTAGCTACCCTTTCTTAATCAATCTTTTTGTTATATTTTGCAGTCTTTTAAAGTTTTCCCAATCCTCTATCCTTCCACTAGATTTGGCTACCTTATATGCCCTTGTTTTTATTCGAATACTCTCCTTAATTTCTTTACTTAGCCACGGATGGCTGTCTTTTCTTTCACACCCTTTTCTTCTCAGTGGAATATATATTTTTTGGAAGTTGTAAAATAACTCCTTAAATGTACACCACTGATCATGTATCGTCTTACCCTTTAATCTATTTCCCCAATCCACTCTACTCAATTCCGCTCTCATACCTTCATAGTCTCCTTTATTCAAGCTTAGCACGCTTGTTTGAGATCCAACCTTCTCACCCTCTAATTGAATATGGAATTCAACCATGTTATGGTCACTCATTCCAAGGGGATCCTTTACTAGGACATTTTTAATTAATCCTGTCTCGTTACACAGGACCAGATCTAAGGTTGCTTGCCCCCTGGTTGGTTCAGTTACATACTGCTCAAGAAACCCATCCCTAATACACTCAATGAACTCATCCTGAAGGCAGCCCTGCCCAATTTGATTTGTCCAATTAACATGATAGTTAAAATCCCCCATAATTATAGATGTTCCCTTATTACAAGCCTCAACTATTTCCTGATTGATACTCCGTCCAACAGAGTTGCAACTGTTCGGAGGCCTATAGACTACGCCCACTAGTGTTTTTTCCCCCTTATTCCTTATCTCCACCCAAACTGTTTCATTATCCTGATCTTTTGACCCAATATCATTTCTCTGTATTACAGTGATTCCTTCCTTTATTAACATAGCCACCCCACCTCCCCTTCCTTCCTGCCTGTCCTTCCTGATCGTTAAATAGCCTGGTATGTTTAATTCCCAGGCATTGTCACCCTGCAGCCATGTTTCTGTAATGTCATCTGCAAATTTTGAAATTGTGTCCTGTACACCCACGTCCAAGTCATTAATATATATGAAGAAAAGCAGTGGTCCTAGAACCGACCCCTGGGGAACACCACTGTATACCTTCCTCCAGTCTGAAAAACAACCGTTCACCACTACTCTCTGTTTCCTATCACTTAACCAATTCCGTATCCATGCTGCCACTGTCCCTTTTTTATTCCATGGGCTTCAACTCTCTGGCAAGCCTATTATGTGGCACTTTGTCGAACGCCTTTTGGAAATCCATGTACACTATGTCAACTGCATTACCCTCATCAACCCTCTCTGTTACCTCATCAAATACGATTTGCCTTTAACAAATCCATGCTGGCTTTCCTTAATAATCCACACTTGTCTAAATGACTGTTAATCTTGTCCCTGATTACTGTTTCTAAAAGCTTCCCCACTACCGGGGTCAAACTGACTGGCCTGTAGTTGCTTGGTTTATCTTTACACCCTTGTTGAACAATGGTGTAATATTTGCAATTCTCCAGTCCTCTGGCACCACCCCCGTATGTAAGGAGGATTGGAATATTATAGCCAGTACCATGATTTCCTCCCTCATCCCCCCCTAGGATGCATCCCATCCGCTCCTGGTGACTTATCTACTTTAAGTACAGCCAGCCTTTCTAATAACTTCTCTTTTATCAATTTTTAGCCTATCAAGTATCTCCACTACCTCCTCTTTTACTATGTCTATGGCAGCATCCTCTTCCTTGGTGAAGACATGCAAAGTACTCGTTTAGTACCTCAGCCATACCCTTTGCCTCCATGTATAGGTCTCCTTTTTGGTCCCTAATCGGCCTCACTCCTCCTCTTACTACCCTTTTACTATTTATATGCCTAATAGAAGACCTTTGGATTACCTTTTATGTTGGCTGCCATTCGATTCTCATACCCTCTCTTTGCCCCTTTTATTTTCTTTTTCACTTCTCCTCTGACCTTTCTATATATAGCCTGATTCTCAGATGTATTTGCAACCTGACATCTGTCATACATGCTCCTTTTCTGCTTCATCATTTTCTGCTTCATCAATAAAGCTCTGTCTAATAAAATACACATCAGTTTAAAAAATCTCTTCTGATTCTTTTGTTTTAAACAGCCCATGATGGACAGAAACAAAAGGAGGCAAACTCCCCAAACTACAAGTTGGTTTCATCGACTTTGTGTGCACCTTTTTGTGTATAAAGTAGGTGCAATTACTGTTTTATTCCCTATCTAGTCTGAATTCTATTAAATTGGTGTTATTTTTTAGTTATCATTATAATACAGACTTATTCATTAAATGTTTAACACCATTTAATTATCACTAAACTGGCATTTAATTGCTGATGTGGCGGAACCACCAGAGGATTACGGACAATTGTATATAATTCCTTTTACAGCAATGTAGTACAGCTGGGGGCTGCACCTTTAATGTATCTGTTAACTGTACTAGGGCTTCTTTCCTGTACTCCGCGTGATGACGTCATGCCGTCCGTCACGTGATCTCTCAACGGCGGGAAGAACGTGATGACGTCATGACGTCAGAGCTCGGAACCTTCTAGCAGTAGAGCTCGGAACCTGCTAGCAGTTTCCAGAGAGGCTTTCAAGCAGACCAGACCTATTTGCATTGTATCCTACAGTTTCCTGTACAGCTTCGTTTGTTCATTAAATTTTATTGTTTTTGATTTTCTGAGTTGATCTCAATTCTTCGGCTAGGAACCCCAGTTCCTACACTGATGTCTTTTGCAGGAATTTTCAAGATTCCACAAAGAAATAACACCAATGTATGATGGGCTCCAAAACAACAGAGTTGAATGGAAAACACGAGCTGATGATTATGAAGCAAAGATGAAGCTGACTGAAGAACAAAAGGAACAGGAAGAGAGCGGAGAGGCTGCGGACCTGCGAGGGAGCACCAAAAGCGGCGGTGGTACATAAGGAGCAGCCCCAAGGCAGCGAGCAGCGAGGCCCAGAGCCCCAAGAGAGCGGAGAAGCGGCGGACCTGCGAGGGAGCACCAGAGGCGGCAGCGGTACATAAGGAGCAGCCCCAAGGCAGCGAGCAGCGAGGCCCAGAGCCCTGAGAGAGTGGAGAGGCGGCGGACCTGCGAGGGAGCACCAGAGGCGGCGGCGGTACATAAGGAGCAGCCCCAAGGCAGCGAGCAGCGAGGCCCAGAGCCCCGAGAGAGCGGAGAGGCAGCGGACCTGCGAGGGAGCACCAGAGGCAGCGGCGGTATTTAAGGAGCAGCCCCGAGGCAGCGAGCGGCGAAGCCCAGAGCCCCGAGAGAGCGGAGAGGCGGCGGACCTGCGAGGGAGCACCAGAGGCGGCTTACCAATCCAGGTTCCGGGAGAGGGAAGCAAAAAGTAATCGAAGTGTGACGTCACCAAGAAGCAGGTAAGTGATTGGTTGGTGAGTATTTTCTTTCTAAATTTTTCTAAACTTAAATTTTGTGGTTTCTAAGGTCTCTGTTGTGTAGCGGGGACTACTATTAAGCAAGGGCCTTTGAGTATATCATTTAATTGAAGTGAAATTGGTGGGATTCATTTAATTTTAATTAATTAATTAAAGGGTAAGTCATGGCAGGACAACCCAGCCCTGTAGTATGCTCCTCCTGCTCTATGTGGGAAATCACGGATGCTTCCTACATCCCTGATGACCATGTGTGCGGGAAGTGTGTCCAGCTGCAGCTACTGACAGACCGCATTGCGGCACTGGAGCTGCGGATGGATTCATTTTGGAGCATTCGTGATGCTGAGGACATCGTGAATATCACATTTAGCGAGTTGGTCACACCGCAGGTAAAGGGTGTACAGGCAGGAAGGGAATGGGTGACCAGCAGGCAGAGTAAGAGGCGCAGGCAGGAAGTGCAGGAATCCCCTGTGGCCATCCCCCTCTCAAACAGATATACCACTTTGAATACTGTTGGGGGGGATGACTCATCAGGGGAAGGCAGCAGCAGCCAACTTCCTGGCACCATGGGTGGCTCTGCTGCACAGGCTGGGAGGAAAAAGAGTGGAAGAGCTATAGTGATAGGGGACTCAATTGTAAGGGGAATAGATAGGCGTTCTTGCGGCCGCAATCGAGACTCCAGGATGGTGTGTTGCCTCCCTGGTGCAAGGGTCAAGGACGTCTTGGAGCGGCTGCAGAACATTTTGGAGGGGGAGGGCGAACAGCCAGTTGTCGTGGTGCACATAGGCACCAACGATATAGGTAAAAAACGGGATGAGGTCCTAAAAGCAGAATATAGGGAGTTAGGAGGTAAATTAAAAAATAGGACCTCAAAGGTAGTAATCTCAGGATTGCTACCAGTGCCACGTGCTAGTCAGAGTAGAAATAGGAGGATATTTCAAATGAATACGTGGCTAGAGGAATGGTGCAAGGGGGAGGGATTCAAATTCCTTGGACATTGGAACCGGTTCTGGGAGAGGTGGGACCAGTACAAACGGGACTGATGTCCTAGGGGGAGTGTTTGCTAGTGCTGTTGGGGAGGGTTTAAACTAAAGTGGCAGGGGGTTGGGAACCTGAGCAGGGAGACAGAGGAAAGGGAAACAAGGAAAAAAGCAAAAGACAGGAAGGAGAAAAACAAAATTAGAAGGCAAAGAACTCAACGGTTTAAATCAAACATGGTCACAGTAAATAATAATTCATATAGGCCCGAGAGCGTTAAAAAAACAAGCCTGAAGGCTTTGTGTCTTAATGCAAGGAGCATTCGGAACAAGGTGGATGAATTAGCTGCGCAAATAGAGGTAAACGAATGTGATTTGATTGGGATTACAGAAACATGGCTCCAGGGTGGCCAAGGCTGGGACCGCAACATCCAGGGGTATTCAATATTTAGGAATGATAGGCCAAAAAGGGAGGTGGGGTAGCATTGCTGGTTAAAGAGGGGATTAACACAATTGAAAGGAAGGATATTAACTCTGATGATGCGGAATCTGTATGGGTAGAACTGAGAAATATCAAGGGGCAGAAAACGTTAGTGGGAGTGGTATATAGACCTCCAAACAGTAATACGGAGGTTGGGGATGGCATTAAAAGGGAAATTAGAGAAGCATGCAGTAAGGGCACAGCAGTCATCATGGGTGACTTTAATTTACATATAGATTGGGCTAACCAAATTAGTAAAAATACTGTGGAGGTGGAATTCCTAGAATGTTTACGGGATGGTTTTCTGGAACAATATGTCGAGGAACCAACCAGAGATCAGGCCATCTTAGACTGGGTATTACGTAATGAGAGAGGATTAATTAGCAATCTTGTTGTACGAGGCCCCTTGGGTCAGAGCGATCATAATATGATAGAATTCTTCATTAGGATGGAGAGTGAAGTAGTTGACTCGGAGACTAGGGTCCTGAATTTAAATAAAGGAAACTACGATGGTATGAGGCACGAATTGAGTAGGATTGATTGGGGAATGTCACTCAAAGGGTTGATGGTGGATAGGCAATGGCAAACATTCAAAGACCACATGGATGAACTACAGAAGTTGTTCATCCCAGTTTGGGATAAGAATAAAACAAAAAGGGTGACTCAACCGTGGCTAACAAGGGAAATTAGGGATAGCATAAGATCCAAGTAGAGGGCATATAAATTGGCCAGAAAAAGCAGTAACCCTGAGGATTGGGAGCAGTTCAGGATTCAACAAAGGAGGACAAAGGGATTAATTAAGAAGGGGAAAATAGAATATGAAAGTAAGCTTGCAGGGAACATAAAAACTGACTGTAAGAGCTTTTATAGATATGTGAAGAGAAAAAGATTAGTGAAATCAAGTGTAGGTCCCTTGCAGTCAGAAGCAGGGGAAGTTATAATGGGGAACAAAGAAATGGCAGACCAATTAAAGGCATATTTTGGTTCTGTCTTCACAAAGGAGGACACAAATCACCTCCCAGAGATGTTGGAGAACATAGGGTCTGATGAGAGGGAGGAACTGAAAGAAATCAGTATTTGTAGGGAAATGGTGTTAGGGAAATTGACGGGATTGAAGGCTGATAAATCCCCAGGGCCTGATAATCTACATCCTAGGGTACTTAAGGAGGTGGCCCTAGAAATAGTAGATGCATTGCTGATCATCTTCCAAAATTCGCTGGAATCTGGAACTGTACCCATGGATTGGAGGGTAGCTAATGTTACCCCACTATTCAAAAAGGGTGGTAGAGAGAAAGCGGGGAATTACAGACCGGTAAGCCTGACATCGGTAGTGGGGAAAATGCTAGAGTCCATTATAAAGGATGTAATAGCTGAGCACTTGGAAAACAGTGACAGGATCGGACAAAGTCAACATGGATTTACAAAAGGTAAATCGTGCTTGACTAATCTACTGGAATTTTTTGAGGATGTAACTGGGAAAATAGATAAGGGAGAACCAGTAGATGTGGTGTATTTGGACTTTCAAAAGGCTTTCAATAAGGTCCCGCATAAGAGATTAGCGCGTAAAGTTAAGGCACATGGGATTGGGGGCAAGGTATTGACTTGGATAGAGAACTGGTTGGCGGACAGAAAGCAGAGAGTAGGAATTAACGGGTCTTTTTCCGAGTGGCAGGCAGTGACCAGTGGGGTACCGCAGGGATCGGTCCTTGGACCCCAGCTATTCACAATATACATTAATGATCTAGATAAGGGAACTAGATGTAATATCTCCAAGTTTGCAGATGACACAAAGCTGGGTGGGCGTGTGTGCCGCGAGGAGGATACTGAGAAACTCCAGGATGATTTGGACAGGTTGGGTGATTGGGCAGAAACGTGGCAGATGCAATATAACATGGATAAATGTGAGGTTATCCACTTTGGTGTCAAAAACAGAAAGGCAGACTATTATCTGAATGGCAATAGATTGGGAGAAGGGGAAGTGCAACGAGACCTGGGTGTCCTTGTGCACCAGTCGCTGAAGGTAAGCATGCAGGTGCAGCAGGCGGTGAAGAAGGCAAATGGTATGTTCGCCTTCATAGCGAAAGGGTTTGAGTACAGGAGCAAGGATGTCCTGCTGCAGTTGTACAGGGCCTTGGTGAGACCACACCTTGAGTACTGTGTGCAGTTTTGGTCGCCTTATCTGAGGAAGGATGTTCTTGCCATGGAAGGAGTTCAGCGAAGATTCACAAGGCTGATCCCTGGGATGGCAGGAATGACATATGAGGAGAGATTGGGTCGATTGGGCTTATACTCGCTGGAGTTTAGAAGAATGAGAGGGGATCTCATCGAAACTTATAAAATTCTGACAGGTCTGGACAAACTAGATGCAGGTAGAATGTTCCCGATGGTCGGAGAGTCCAGAACCAGGGGTCATAGTCTAAGGATAAGGGGTAAGCCATTTAGGACAGAGATGAGGAAGAATTTCTTCACCCAGAGAGTGGTGAACCTGTGGAATTCTCTACCACAGAAGGCGGTTGAGGCCAAGTCTTTAAATATATTCAAGAAGGAGTTAGATATATTTCTTAGAGCTAAAGGTATCAAGGGATATGGGGAGAAGGCAGGTATGGGGTACTGAGTTTGGATGATCAGCCATGATCTCATCGAATGGCGGAGCAGGCTCGAGGGGCCGAATGGCCTACTCCTGCTCCTATCTTCTATGTTTCTATGTTTCTATAAATGGCAGCCAAAAAAGGTTAGGAGGCTCTTCAATTTATCATTTTTTTCCTCATTAAGCTCCAATGAGACTCACTTTAGTTAAGTGCACCCAGTATTAATTTAACCAGAATGGCACATTTTTACCTTGGTTGTATTGTTCACAAAAAAAGACCATTGGTCTAACAACGATAAAATTGAGGACATACTTTGGGATTTGTTGGTTTACAATAAATTTACCATAGACTGACATCAGGGCATAACTTCGAAACCCAAAGAGCAAATGTGTTATGAAGGCCATCTTACTGAACAATTTCTTTTTTCTGTAAAGCCATTATGTGGCCTCAATACTTTAAAACAACTTCATTCTGTGGAGGCTTGAGATCCTGGGAGACTTGTGCAATGCACAGTTTTAGTGTGAATTAGATGTGGTAGTTGGTGCGTTAAATGAGTTAGTTGATGTTCACAAAAGAATAGAAAATAGCAGGCAAAGTTGATGCCATCTTCCCTGGGTACAAAAGGAGACGTGAAGTGGGGAAGGGGAGAAAACGTTTTAAATAGACTGAAAAAAATTAAGAACAAATTCTTGACCATACTTTACTAGTGGTCACAAAGTTGGGAAGGAGAAAGAGAGGATGAGCGAGAGAGCGAGAGAGAGAGAGAGACTGATTATATGATATGATAAATCTCAACACAGGTAGATTAGCTTGAAAATAAGAGTGCAGTGTGATGGGCTACAATTTTTCTACAATACAAACACAAAGTTTTAAGAGTATTTTCTCCTTTGTGACAGAAACACAAACTGTCTCATGTTGACAACAGCAGAACCCAAAAAACAATATAGGGGTCAGAAGTGTTACATGAACACTAGGATTATTATTGTTTAGAAAAGTCTTTAGATCTTTCTAATTATATACTTTATTTCATAATCCTATTGCAGAATGTTGTCACTTTGAGCTTTTTAGAACTAGTTTATGTATCAAGTCAATATAAACAAAACTGAGATCTCACTCGCTTTATCTTCCTGCAGCAGCAAATGGAGGAGTAGGAAGTGCAGGTGAAGGAAGTGGCGAAGGCAAACGTGGAGGAAAATCCAGAACATGTGAAATATTTAAAAAACTTTGCAAATGAACTCACCTCTCAGGCATATTGCAAACTGTTTGACAATGACCCAGCAATAGATTAATTGGATTACCAGCACAAGTTCAACAAACTGTAAAGCAATAAAAATAACACAATCAACCTGTCACTTCACTTTAACAAAAAGCCAACCCTTCTACAGTCATTTTATTATGTCACATTATTTATATGTAGCGTAATTATCCACATCAGAAAGCAAACCTTCTGATCAACCTTTGGAACCTGTTAATTTCAGTAAGTTGATGGGCATTTCATTTTATGAGTTTTCAAACTAATTGATAGATACATTTAAGCATGGAAGGCACTTGATTATTAGCTATTGAATATGCATATGACAACCTACAAAGCTTGGAAAAGCTGACACAACACTAAAAGAGCTGATAAACAAACAAAAAAATTACAACTGAAAAAGAATCCTGAATAAAGGACTAAGACAAACATAACTGCTTCAAGGTGACAGAATAAGTTCAATTCTTTTTTGTTACATTGAATTTCAGGATTTTTATTAGTATTTTGGGAATATATTCCATAATTCAGTTTGTTTTCTGTGAAAACTAAAACCCAATGGCCTCACATAAAACATACAAAAAAGTAGTTACAATGGGAGTGCAGTGGAACATGAACTTGTTATGATTTAAGCTGCAGATATATCCAATATTCCATCAGTTGCATTATAAAATAAAAGTCATGAATTTCACAAATTGTGATTTCATTTGAAAAACTAAGAATTCAGAACATCAAACTGACAATGTCAAACTGGTCATTAAGAATGGTTAAGTAGGAAATGGAAATGTCACACTGAAGCAGTAGCTTATGAAATTAGGTTTAAGGCACATTGGTGGGGTGGAAAGCTTTGTTCTGCACCTTAGCTTGGTATTCCATGCTCGAATTGAGAGTGCTCAATGTTCATTATCAAATGTACAAGTGAACCTAAAAATAAGTAATTGGAGCTTATTGGATTTAATACAAATTTTTAAAAATGGTAATGGAGAAAATAATGGGACTTAAGATAGACAAACCTCCAGGACCTGATGGTTTTTACCCCAGGGTATTACATTTTCCAAAGCTCTCTAGATTTAAGATTTGTGCCTTTGGATTGGAAAATTACAAATGTCACTCCATTATTTAAGGCGTAGGTGAGGGAGAAACTAGGAAACTACAGACCTGCCAGTTTAATATCAATTGTGGGAAAGTTACTAGAAACTATCATCAGGGAAAGAGTGACTGAGCACTTGGACAAGTATGAGCTGATCAGAGAGTCAGCATGATTGTGAAGGGTAGGTCATCTCTGACTAATCTAGTTACATTTTTTAAGGTCACTGACATGGTGGATGTTGTCTATATGGACTTCCAGAAGTCATTTGATAAGGTTCCGCCTAGAGATTATTAGCAAAAATAAAACATACACAATTGGAGGTAACCTTGTGACATGGGTTGGTAATTGGTTGGGATGTAGGAGACCGAGATTAAGGATAGAGGGAATGTACTCTGATTGGCAGGGTGTGATGAGTGGTGTTCCACAATGATCTGTACTGGGGCCTTAGCTTTTCACCATATATATTAATGACTTGGATGAAGGAATAGAATATATTCATGTTTGCAAATGACACTAAATTAAGACGAACAGTAAGTTGTGTAGATGGGAGCGGGAAGTTGCAAAAGGACATAGACAGATTAAGTAAGTGGGTAAAACTGTGTCAGATGAAGTTCAATGTGGGGAAGTGTGAGGTCATCCACTTTGGATCCAGGAAAAGCAAATTGGAATGTTTTCTTCATGGTGAGAGACTAGGAACTGTGGAGGAACAAAGGGATTTGGTTCCATGTACAGAAATCACTAAAGCTCGTACACAGGTACAAAAAGTCTAATGGAATCTCAAGGAGGTTTGAATACAAAGGGGATGAAGTTTTGCTTCAGTTGTATGGAACCTTGGTCCGACCCCATCTGGAGTATTGGGCAACACACCTCAGGGAGTATATATTGGCCTTGGAGGGGGTGCAGTGTAAATTCACCAGAATACCAGGGCTTCAAGGGTTAAATTATGAGGACATGTTGCATAAACATAGTTTGTATTTCCTTGAGTTTAGAAGGTTGAGGGGTGATGTGATTGAGGTGTTTAAAATTATGAAAAGGATTTGACAGGGTAGATACAGTGAATTATTTCCTTTGGTGGGGGAATCCAGAACAAGGGGGACACCATCTTAAAATCAGAGCTAGGCCATTTAGGAGTGAAATCAGAAAGCACTTTTTCCACACAAAGGGTAGTGGAAATCTGGAGCACTCTCTACCAAAAGGCTGTGGATGCTGAGTGAATTGAAATTTTCATAAGTGGGAGCGATAGATTTTTGTTAGGTAAGGGTATCAAGGGATATGGATCCAAGGCGGGCAAATTGAGTTGAGGTACAGCTCAGAAATGATCTGATTGAATGGCGGAACAGGCTCAAGGGACTAAATGGTCTACTTTTGTTCCTATGTAAAATTGGTGCTGGGCAATAGAACAACAATCCCTTGCTTCAGAAGCATAACAAAAGTTTAAAAATCATAAATCAAATATTTTGAAACATACCAGCTACTGTGCGTCAGCATTTTCTGAAAACTATGCATATAATATCCCCTACATTTCAAATACAATCCTAATAAATTTGTTGGGCACTGCCTTTCAAAAATCTGAGCTGGTTTTGAAGATTTTGGCCAGCACTTTTCTCTTTAGTTGCACCAGTTTCCCACTGTTTCTACATTGGCAACCATGTCACCATCAACAGTCGTGATCAGCAAACTCCACATTTAAAGCAACTCTGTGTATTTTACGACAAGAATAGATACATTTCTCTTTGAGACAACATATAAATTCCCAAGATGGCATTTATTGTGCGTATGCTCAGAAGCTGACCTGTTGTAAGTAAAAGCACATTATTTACTCAACAAACATTGGAGATGGGCAGCTGAGATACAATATGGACAGAAGATGCACTGCCCATTTTGCGACTGTATAGGCACGTTTGTATCAGCTGAGATGAAGATACATCTGTAGAAATACAAGTATAGCTCCAAGAGGTGAATGTAAATAAAATAGTTGTGTTGCCAATATTAATTATTACACAATATTTGCTTTCTATTTGCAAAAAGAAAAACTGTATTGAGCACAAATTGCTCATGTTAAAGACATTTATTAAACTACTATCCTTGGGACCTGACTTGTGTGTTGTGGTAATGCAGAAATGATTGCCTAAAATAAAGTTCACTTATAGATGGCCAGAAGCCAGTAAAACACCACTGCATTAGGCAAAAAATACGGTACAGGTTTTAACTTGGGCATAATGTATGTGTAATAAGTGCCATTAAGCAGATTGAGGTAGGTGATAGGTTCACTTTACATGAAACTTGCAAGAAGTTGATTTCCAAGAGTACAGGGCAGGGAAATCTGCTGATTATAGACATGCTGCTTTTTCAACGTGAAAGTATCAAATTATTAATAAAACATTGCAACAAGAGTATTATGTTTTACTCAATAGATAATAATTGTGTAGGAGCTGGTCACATGTTGATATTGGGACAGTTGCATTTCCCCATAACACACAAAGTTCACTTCTGCACATGTAGTCAAATCATGCCTACGCAGAAGAGGTGTCCGCAATACATTACTGGGCAATTTAAAATAGGCTGATTTGTGGGCCCTTGTGTGAATAGCACAAATGGGGGCCAGAAACACTTATGCCTGTGTGAAAAGTAGATGGTTAGTGACTATGAATATGGCATTTATAAAAATGTCAGCCTTGTTAAGGTGTCAGCTTTGATGCAGTGTCACCCTCCTTTGCTGCACCAAGACATCAAGACCTTGATCACCGAAAGTTGTCTACTTCGGTGGGAGTGCAATGGCTTGGTTTCACTCTTAACTATCCAATCATAGCCAGAGCATATCAACCAATGGCTTTTCTTACCATCCTTGCACCATCACCATGAGAGTTTCTTAAGGATTCACCCTTGGCTCCCTCCTTCCTCATCTGCCTCGTGGCGACATTTGCCAACATGGGATTATCACTGACATCTGCTGCTGATGTCCAGTTCTACCTATTTCACGTCTTGGCCCCTCCACTGCCTCTGTGCTGTCAGACTGCTTGCCCAACATCCAGTCTTGGATGAGCAACAATTTCCTCCACCTATTAGCAAACATTGGGAAAACCAAAGCCATCATCTTCGACCCATCGCAAACTTTGTACCATCGCTACTGCTTCACCCCCTCCCCAGCCATTGTCTCAGACTGTTAATAACCTGTTCGGCTCAGCTGAGCTTCCAGCCTCATATCCTCTCCGTCACAAAGACCGCCTACTATGACCTCTGTAACATTGTCCACCTCCACCCTACCTCAGCCCATTTGCCGCTGAAAGTCTCATCCTTGCCGTTGTCATTCCAGACTCAACTATTGCCATACTCTCCTGGCCAGCCTCCACTCCTCCATAATTTCAGCTTGTCTAAAACTCTGCTGCCAGTATCCTGTCCCACAGCAAATCCCACTCGCCCATCACCCCTGTACTCGCTGACCTACGTTAACTCCTGGTCTCCGAGGTCACAAAATTAAAATTCCCATTTGGTGTTTAAATTCTTTCATGGGTTCACCACAGCCCATCTCTTGTTACCTTCTCTGTGCTGCAACCTACCACTCCAAATTCATTTACACCTCTTCTAGACTCATCATTTGTTTCCTTACTTGTCCCATTACCATCTCCTTTTGCTTTGTACTATCATACCTTTTATCATTTAATCACTCCTGCCTTCCACCCTATCACAGACCTTCCCTTTTGTTCTTTCCTCCCCTCCCCCCTTTTCCTGCCCCTGCACTTGCTTAAAATCTGTTACATCACTAACTTTTTCCAGATCTGACGAAAGGTCATCAACCTGAAATATTAGCCGAGATTTTCTGGGATGTCAGCAGGTGGGATCGGTGGCAGGTCAGGTGGGAAAATGGGATTTTTGACAGCAGGTTGGGAACTCGCTGTCAACCCGCCGCAACGCGCCCAACCGGCAGTGGCGGGCGATCCAATTAAAATCATTAACTTCTGATGCTTAACAGGCTTTTTTTAAACTTACCTTTTGACTTTAACTGCATGACCACGGTTGCCACACTGTTCAGGGACCACAGCTGTCAACCTGAGGCGTGAGTTCCGTGGCCATTGCTCCAGCTGATTACTTGACAGCTTCAGATGTACAGTAAAAGCTCCCACCTGACACATTATCACTTTCCTCAGCCACAAGCTTTTTCTCAGTCCATTTCCAGCACAGATTCTGCAGGCTTTCCACTTTCCATCCACTCTCACCTCATTGGAAGAACTCTCTCACCATTGACAGAATGGTTCTGTCATCTCTACTTCACTTGCCATTTATTCCATCAACGTGGGTGCCATTTACACTCTCTCACCTTGGTCCTCAGAATCTGAGCACGATCAGCCCCAACACCAGCATCACCAGGCACACCAGCAGCACCAACAACACCACTAACCACCTCCGCAATCACCTGATGCTGCACAGGACAGAGGGCATCAGCACCCGACCACATTGCTGCCTGGGAGGCCAGGGATGGCCTCACCATGGCCAGATTTACTTCACATGATGTGCCAGGTTGGCACCACCCCTCAGCAACGCCATAAAGCATATCCAAGCCATTCCTTTCACCTTCCCCACCATTGCGGGGGTTACCGTTATGCCTCACCATTCATTACAACTCACTAAGCCACTTCCAAAGGTGCACACAAATCTGTCCAAGAACAGAAAGTGTTGAAAATAAAGGTTTCAGTGTTTGACAGCACATTAACAGAAGCTTTACATGAACTTTGGATAAAACACCCAAGTGCCTACCCTTGTATGTTGTTAATTGGTATGATTGCACTAGGATGAGGGCGAGTGTGAGGGGTAGCTAGTGAGATGGGGATGTGATAATGTGGATAGAGGGGGATGGGTGGAAGTGCAAGGTAAGTTGGTGTGAGTAAGGATGTGCAGTAGGAGGGTAGGAAAGGCAGAGTGATGGGGATGTGATGAGAGGCACAGCAGGATGAAGGTGAGTGTGGCTTTGGACTAACGTTTCCTGATCTAATGAGATCATTGAAAGGTTTGCGCCGCTGCACCCAGGTCATTCTGATGACATCCCTGCTGGTGACCTCCTCTGCAATGTGGAACCAGGCTGTGTTGGTCTCCAGGGAGGTGTCTTCCGCCCATGGGAAGGGAAGAGGATCTCCCTGCATGCTCTGGCTCCCCCATAAGCATATGGAGGGAGTCATGGGAGAACCCGGGTGCAGCCCTGCATCTCTGTGCAGTCATTGGCAGTGTTTGCAGCACTTCAATGCTGTAGAACACTGAAAACACAAAACACTTGGCTATGGTCCCTTTAAGGAAACCGACTTAAGACGCGTCATGAATGATTTCACTAGACCCGCTCCTTCTAATCAGACCGGGAAATGCGCTGGGCGGGCTGAACAAGCCCTTTAACATAAATTCATTTTCCAGAGCTGGATGGAACAAGCAGTGGGGCCGTGTCCCGGCACCGAAATCGCCCGCCCCAGACCCGCTTAAGGAAAATCTCGGCCATTAACTCTGGGGTAAAAGGGCAGGTGTTGCATCTCCTGCGCTTGCACGGGAAGGTGCCGGGCGAAGGGGAAGGGGTGATAGAGGAATGGACCAGGGTGTCGCAGAGAGAGCCTCCCTTCCCACTGTTCAGGGCCCCAAACACTCCTTTCAGGTGAAACAGCGATTTACTTGTACTTCTTGCAATTTAGTATACTGTATTCGCTGCTCACGATGCGATCTCCTCTACATTGGGGAGGCCATACACAGATTGGGTGACCGCTTTGCAGAACACCTCCGTTCAGTCCATAAGAGTGTCCCTGAGCTTCTGGTCGCCTGTCACTTTAATTCTCCGCTCCACTCCCACTCTGACCTCTCCGTCCTTGGCCTCTTACACTGTTCCAGTGAAGCTCAACGTAAGCTCGAGGAATAGCACATCTTTCGATTAGGCACTTTACAGCCTTCTGGACTCAACATCAAGTTCAACAATTTCAGACCATAACCTCGGCCCCTATCATTTTTTTTCTCTCTCTCACATGGCAGCTGTCGATCATTCTGCCAGTGCCATTTACACTTCATCTAGAGTCATCTTTTGTTTCTTAACTTGTCCCATTACCATCTCCTTTTGCCTTGCACCATCATCTCTTTTGTCTCTTAATCACTCCTGCCTTCCATCTTATCACAGATCTTCCCTTTTGTTCTTTCCTCCCCTCCCCCTGCCCCTATACTTGCTTAAAAACCTGTTACATCTCCAACTTGTTCCAGTTCTGACAAAAATCATCGACCTGAAATGTGAACTGTTCCTCTCTCTACAGATGCTGCCTGACATGCTGAGTATTTCCAGCATTTTCTGTTTTTATTTCAGATTTCCAGCATCCGCAGTATTTTGCTTTTGTACCAATGTAATAATGACGGAGTGTAGATCTGTTAGATTAAAATAGCATTGACTTCATCCCTCTGATTTGATGACACTATTAGTATTGCTGCTTAGATATTGTAATTTTGCAAGTGTGGACAATACAGAGGAATATGATGTTGCAAAGCCATTGAGACACACATGCGTGGGTATAAGCAGATTGCTTTGAATTGGATTGGGAATTTAACCAAGCTTTAAAGATGGACTTAGATTTAACTTTTAAATCTTCTGCTTATCCAAAGTATACTATATATGGTTGGTGATATTTATTCTTCAAGGATATTTGCGAAAACACGTTTCACAGTTGTCACAAAATTCTAACTATTAAAGAGTTCAATGAATGTTTGGCTTATATATTTCATGCCACACTCCCTAATGAAGTATATGGCAAGAGATTAATTCCAAGAGATTGCTTCATTCTAAGAGACTGTTCGAAGGAACAGAGAGGAATGCGATCTAATGGATATTCTGTGAAGCATGTAGTTTAAAATACTGTTTGGGCTTTATAGTATATGTCTGGTAATTTTGTTGTTATATATTAAAGTGCAAATACATGTGATTTATGATTTTAGCCTGAATTAATCTAGTTTGCTTGCTGGTATTTTCTTATATAGGAAACTTTGTTATATCCGGCACCGATGGGACCGAGCTGTTGCCGATCTATCAAAACTGCCGGACATACAAAGTTAATGTTAAAGCATACGGAGGTTTTCATCTCCGTATCTGACAACAAACACTGTTGCTTAGCAACAGCTTCTAAACAGTCGGCTGCAGCTGCAAGCGTCTCTAGCTGAAGTTGTTGCTATAGCTACAGACCTTGCAGTGCCTGACTGGGGAAAAAAAGCAACGAGAACTAAAAAAACTTATAGAAAACGGCTCCTGATTTTTGCCGTTAGATCGAGTATTCCGGACATATAACCTCCGGATAAACCAAAGTTTCCTGTAAAGTGAAGACAATTTGGGAACCTTGCGTAAATTACAGTACACAATTTACAGCTGTCAGAGTTAATTACTACACCTGGCCTACTTTACTGTATGGAAGGACAGAAATACACGGATACCGTTATCAGATCATAAGGGGCACAGCACACTTTCAGAAATGGTCATTAGCATTTGAACAGGAAAAGTGAGAGTCTGAACAATAACAACTGTACGCTTCTGATGTTCTAGCTTTTGTTGGTAACGCATGACAACTGTATTATTTTATAACTGTATTTGAAACCCAATGAAGCAGTGTTAATTTTGGCTAGAAAGGCAGGGTTAATTTTCTTTTTTTTTAAGTTTATGTTCCCAGTCTAAAATGTGCATAAATAAAAAGATCAGCAGTGCAGTAGAACATGGGTCATCATGATTACACTTGGGTCCCGAAGAATGTTTACGTAGAGGAAAGAAGTTAGTACCGATCCCAACAGCCAGCACATTGGATTGCTGAGATTTTATAGTCTCACTGTTTTAAATTACAACATATATGAGCAAATTGATATGATTGCTCTAATTTATGATTATTCTGAGTTCAAGACATGCAGTCCAAGTTTACTTATAAGATGCAAAACTGAGGTGCTACAGTACCACCGGTGGCAGGAAAGAGTAATTACAGCATAACAAATTTATATTGTTATTAGTTTCCTTTATAAATGTAGAAATAGGAATTTATAATGGAAGTTGTCAGAAAGTGCGCAGAAATGTAATATTTTTTGAATATATTACTAGTCAATCTCCCATGGCATTTTAGACTTTGTCAGAATATGGTCTCTCTCTTACCTGTCTCTGCTGTCTTGCTATTTCTCTGTCTCATCTCTTCTGCTTCTCTGTTTTTCTTCTCTCTCTCCATAACTTTCATTTTTGCATCCATTTGTATTTTTCTTATTTTATTCCTTTTTGGGTGGGGAATGATGGATAGCATGACATGGTCTGGTGATTAAAGAAGCCACCAATGGCTACAGGTTACAACTGAGGTGGGTGTTGCTGGGAAAATATGGTCTTCAGTGACTCCCTTCCCATCTCACCTCAAGCATCCCAACCCCTTCGCCTCATCACCAACGCCTCTCACTGCCAGCAATTCCCCTACCTAATGCCCTTTCAACTACGTGTTCTACTCCTGTATTCTCCCCTTCCTCTGCTGTCCTTCACCTCAACCTTAACCCTCCATCCACTTCTCCACTCAATCCTCATCAAAGACAGGTGACAAGTGGCTAAAGGTCCCCTTATCCTTAACACGTTTCCCTTCCTCCTCCTATCCTCATTTTCTACATATTTTCCTCAAAGAGGCTTTGTTTGCTTTCGAAATTCAACTTGTGCTTACAAGGAAAGACTTGTTTGCCTCTTTCTATCTGCATCTAACACATAAGGTGTTAGAAGTTAAAATGTCTGTCTCACAGGTGTAAACAATTAGCATTTATCTGTCCTAAGTTTCACAGACAGGAATTTTAAGTCGATCTAGATAGATAATAGTTTGATTTTATATTAGTACTTACAGTTAAGAAGCAAAACTTTTGACAATTTGGGAAGCAGAGCTGGTTGGAGCATAGATGTTTCTCTGTAGTACGGGTTCAGGAGCTGGGAGATCCAATATTAGCGGGACGTGTAAATACAGTGTCACAAATTTACATAGGCAGTTTCTATTCTAAATGGGAACAGAGGAATTTGTAATGGAAAAAGTTGACGGGAAGTGTTCGCAGTCTAGGATTTCTAATATATTAGATATATAAAAAAACTGTTGAATGAATCATTGTATTTTGATGACTTCAATTTTATTACTTCAATACAATTTGCTCTTCAGAAATATATTTTATTTACTCAGTACTTTTTTTAGGGCTGCTGGATGGTTGCATTCAATTAATAAATGTGTTCCTTCTGATGTCAATCTTCTAGATAGGTTTATGAGGAAAATCCTATTAAGGAAACCAGTTCTCCAACTTGCTCTCCTTTAATTAAACATTTGGTGCATTCTTCACCTTAACAGACATAGAAATAAACCTAATCAAAGTAACTTTCTGAAAACCTGTCTAGTGACAATTCTACTCAATCTATACTAGTGAACACTGGGCCACACACCAAGGAATTCCAAAGGCTTGCAGTTACTGCAGAAACATGGCAATACTGTACCACAGCATGTTGTGCTTTTATGCTGCCTCTTCCACAATAGGATTACATTTTAAGAAGGGCCTAGTGAATTAGATTTACCTTTTTGTGCTAAGATGATCAGAAATCTTACAGCTGAGTATTAAGCCACATGCATTTTTACAGAACTTGTGGTCCAACAAGACGATAAAATATTGGGCCGGATTTTGCGACCCCTACGGGTGCACACAAGGTGTGTACGCGCCCGTAGGGGCTGCGCAAGTGCCGGTTTCAGGCATGCGAAGCGCATGCGCTGAAAACCGGCACTTGCGCTCATCCGCATGGCCAAAAAAAGTGCCTCTGCGGGTGGAGAGTTGCGCTTTTCCTGCTGAAAGGCCATAGAATTCTTACACCTGGTAAAAACAGGCATAAGGCCTGCATTTACCAGCATAAGAGTTTAAAATAACATTAAAATAATTTTTTTCAATCAGTTCAACATTAAAAAAATCTGTGCAATAAGGTAAGGTTATTTTCAGTCCCTTTACATTTATTTATTCAAAAAATTAAATTTTTGTTTAGAATATTTAATTAAATGGCATTTTAATTAATTTTAATTATGTAATTAAAAAAAAATTATTTAATGTTTTAGTGTGTTTTTAAATGTGATCCCCATTCATACTTCTGACAGTTCTGTTCGTACAGAACTGTCAAATGTATGAAGGGGGATTCCCTTCTTTCACTGGTTCGCTCAGCCCACGTGATCCCAGGGGTGCTTGCGAACCGCATGCATCCCTGGGATACCTGGGCCTCTGCGCATTTTGAAGTGGAGAGGCCCACGATCGTAAGCCTCGGGATCTACAGAACCAGAAGGTAAGTTCGTAGATTTTTTTTCGATCGGAGGCATCCGCCCGCAGGAAGCCTCCAATTGGAAATTCAGGGTCATTATTTAGAGAAGAAAATCTACAGGTTAGAATCAATTATCACTAACCATAATTAACTATTATGTTGGCAATAAAAGGTTATGGAAGACAGCACACGGACAGTAAAGTATAGACCAAGATTTGCATTATTTAACTGAATGATCAATTCAATTCAATTTTATTTGTCATATATGCAGCAGACGTGTGTACTGCACAATGAAATGTTGATTTTTACGAGTCCTCCCAACATTGGAATAAATATGGCATAACAATGATAAAAATACTAATAGAAATGCTAATAGAAAGACAGTAATAATAAATAAAACAGTAATAAATAATAAATTAATCGTTCATGAGTCTTATGGCCTGGGGGTAGAAGCTGTTTCGAAACCTGTTGGTACGAGACCGAATGCTTCGGCCATATGGCAGGTATTGACTTAAAAATTAGGCAATGCTTAGCACTTGTGTTATCATAAGTGGATTACAATTACTAAGTATTCCTAATTTTGAAAATATATATATTTTAATGTTCACTGAAAAATTAATGTGTATTTCTAATTGGTAATTTAAGCAGAACCAGAGAAATGTACAGAACTACATTACATCAATTTTTTTTCTTTTCAAGTGTTTATCGAATTCCCTCTTAAATGCCTTTGACAGCCATATGTAGTAAAGCATCCCATACCCCAACAACCGTGTGAAAATAGTCCTTCTAATACTCTTATGTATCTATACTAATACTGAATTTATGCTCCCTTGCTACCGATTCACCGACCCTATTTACCCTTTCAGAATTTTGAACACTTCTATTCAATCTCCCTTGCTGTAGTGAATACAGGAAACTTTGTGCTATCCGGAGGTCAGGAATCCAGCATTCTCGAGCTACCGGCAAAACCGCGCTCCGAAAACTGCACCTCAGTAACCGGCAATGTTGCCGGTTACGAGTCCGAGTCTCCAACAGTTGCCGAGTTCGTCAGTGGGGGTAGTTCTCCAAACTGCCACTACTCAGCCTCTTGGCGCTATCGGAAGTCGGAACACCTCAGAAACCCTGCATGTGGAGTCTCACTCTCCCATGCTGCCAGATAGCCTCTTCTGATCAGTCATTTTTCAGGGTTCCAGTACTGTTTCTCCAACGTTGTTACAACTCATTGGGTTGAATTATGGAAATCCCAAAAGATCATCCAACCAAAAGGAAGAGAGTGGTGTTAACTTTAAAGCAGAAAATCGATATATGTAAACAACTGGAATTGGGAGCGAAGCGTGCGCACATTATGAATGAATTCAAAATCGGTTCGTCAACAATGTACGACATCAAAGCGCAGAAGGATAAGCTGCTCAAGTTTTATGCAAGCTCGGAAACACCTAACAGTGTAGAGAAACGGCACACGCTTCATAAGCCTAAGCTTGAAGAGCTGGATACCGTGCTTCATGAGTGGTTTTGTCTGAAGCGTTCAGAGGGTGTTCCGATTTCCGGACCCATGCTAATCGAGGAAGGGAAGGATTTCTATGCAAAGATGGAGCTCACTGAGAAGTGTGCTTTCTCTGATGGATGGCTATCGTGCTTCAAGACACGGCATGGGATACGACGACTCGATGTTTCTGGGGAGAAATCAGCTGATCACGACGCCACAGAAGAATACTGCGAATATTTCAATCGGATTGTGAAGCAACATAATTTGTCGCCAGCACAGATATATAATGCCGATGAAACTGGCTTATTTTGGAGGTGTTTGCCAGAATCAACACTTGCTGGGGCTAGTGAGGCTAATGCTGCAGGTTACAAGAAAAATAAGGATCGTGTAACTGTGCTAACATGTGCGAACGCTGCAGGATCACACCGGGTTAAACTGCTCGTCATTGGGAAGTATAAAAATCCCCGTGCATTTAAGAATGTGAAGCACTTACCTGCGGAGTACAAATCTCAAATGAATGCTTGGATGGATAAAGAAATCTTTTCAAATTGGTTCCATCATACTTTTGTTCCATCTGTGAGGGGACATTTCCATAGAATAGGGAAACCTGAAGATAGCAAATGCATTTTATTGCTTGATAATTGTAGAGCCCATCCGCATGAATCAAAGTTGGTTTCGGGAAATATTTTCACCATTTATTTGCCACCAAATGTAACTTCTCTCATACAAGCCATGGACCAGGGCATTATCCAAATAATGAAGTGTCATTACAAGAAAGACTTCCTACGTAGACTGATAAACCAAGATGACAGTACAGGTATACAAGCATTTCAGAAGGCATACAATCTTAAAGATGCCATCTTTAATGTTGCATGTTCCTGGAAATTGGTGAAAGGTCACACTTTGAGACAAGCCTGGTGCAAATTGTTGCCTTCTGTAATGTTTGCTGAAGGTTCTTCTGCAGAGGAGGAATTTCATGGGTTCAATGTTCATCCGCGGAAGACTGCAGCAATGGAAATGGCTGGCATGCTGAAAAATGTAGGCCCAGCAAACCCTCTACGTTACCTCAGTGAATGTGATGTTCAGCAGTGGGTTGATGCAGATAGAGAAGTTGCTGTTGTGCATTTGCTAAGTGATGATGAAGTAATGGATAATGTTTTGAATCCAAAGAAAAAAAAGGAACGTGTGATGGAAACTGACGAGGATGAGATTTATGAAGTGAGGTTTCTTGGGCTAAAGCTGCAGAATATTTTGAAGGATTACTTATATTTGCTGAAAGCCATTCTTGCTATTCTGCCCAAGAACTTATGCAGCTCCATGTTCTGCATTCCAACTTTCTACAAAAAAGGCAAGCGTCCACAAAGCAAGCAGACATCCGGGACATGTTTAAGAAACCTTCCAAAAGAGTTGGAGCAGTGGAAGTGCCTGAAGAATCTGTTGAAGTGCATGATCCTGATGACCCAGCTGGCATGGATATTCCTGATGAAATAGTTCACAGAATCACAGAAACCCCACAGTGCAGATAGAGGCCATTTCGGCCCATCGAGCCTGCACCGACACATATCCCACCCAATCCCTGTAACCCCCACATATCCCACCCTATCCCCGTAACCCCACGTATTTAATCCCCCTAACACTAAGGGTCAATTTATCATAGCCAATCAACCTAACCCGCACATCTTTGGACTGTGGGAGGAAACCGGAGCACCCGGAGGAAACCCACGCAAACACGGGGAGAATGTGCAAACTCCACACAGACAGTCACCCGAGGCCGGATTCGAACCTGGGTCCCTGGCTGTGAGGCAACAGTGCTAACCACTATGCCACCGTGCCGCCCTGTTGTCTTGGAATAAGTATACAGTCAACCACCGTACAGTACTTTATACTGTACTGTACAGTCGTTTAAGTTTTGGTGCACTGCAGTCATTTATAAGTTTTGTTTTACAGTACTGTTAACAGTAAAACAAAACTTATAAACGACTTAAGTTAATAAAGAGTTATGGATTACCATCAACTGGCAGTACTGTACTTAATCAAGCATCTTTCACCATCCATTTAACACAACATTCTGTAGGTGAGTACAGTCCCCAATTACTGTATATTGCACATTTCTTGAATTTTACATTTTTCTTTGTTAAAAATAGCCTGGGTAGATAACCCCCGCTCAGGCATCCGGAGCTTTTCAAAAAAATGGCAGTAGCTCAGTCCCGTCGGTGCCGGATAGCACAAAGTTTCCTGCACAACACTTTTTAATTGGAAAAAAGTTTCTCATCAAAATGATATAATTTCCTGCCTGGCTTCATCCTATGTTGTTGCTCTTCCATGGCACCCACATCCTATCGTTAATGAGGTGCCCAAACTGCACACAATACTTCAAAACTGCGGCCTAATATCTCGTACAAATTCATTTTAACCTCCTTGTTGCAATATATGTAAGCTCCAGAATTACAAGTGCCCTTTTACACCTGTGTAATGAAACCCGTTTGTCTTGCCTGTATTCGTTTTGCACTCATGTATATTACCCTCCCCCACACGGTGTATAGTTTCACTTCCTCTTTCCTGACTAACCTGGAAGATTCCAGGTCTTGGCTCTGCCCCTGACTTCTCTTACATAAAGATCCCAGGATCTGTATAACTCATTCCTGCGAGCCAGTCGGTGTGTTGAGATGTTAGCTCTGATCTTAGTGATTAAAAGCCAACTTGTTAAAGTCTATAACTTCTAGTTTTGTGGTTATTGAAGGCACATCAACCTGCAATCCTGCTTTTAAAGATCTAATTCCACCCCCTTGATTACTCTGGTCCTCCACTACAATAAGAACAGTAGAACTCACGACACATTTTCATTCTATGCTCTTTTTCCCCAAAGCGTACTGCTTCACATTTGTCTATGTTTGAACTGCATTTGCCACATATTTGCCAAATCGTTTAAATTGTATGTATTCTGCTGAAATCTTCTGCATTTTGCCATGCCCTAATTTGGTACAGGAAACTTTGTGCTATCTGGAGGTGAGCTATCCGGCAATAATCAGCCGCCGTTTTTAATTCTTTGTTTGTTTTTTTTGCTTTGTTTGAACAGTCAAGCTGTGCAAGGTCTGTAGCTATAGCAACAGCTTCAGCTACAGAGCTTTAGGGCCACACCCGAGTGTTTAGAAGCTGTTGCTAAGCAACAGTGTTTGTTGTCAAATACGGAGATAAGAATCTCCGTATCTCTCAACATTAACTCTGGAGAGTACGGCACTTTTTAGGCAACGGCAGCAGCTCGGTCCCGTGGGTGCCGGATAGCACAAAAAGTTTCCTGTACTCAGTATTTCCCTCTATGATGCTCAAATCATCTGTGTATATAGAGAACAAAACAGTTTCGCCTCATGAGATTGTGGACAACAAATGAGAAAAAGATTAGCTATACCCTATGAAAAACTCATTTAATTAAAAAACTTAAATGTGCAGTTTATTTGAGGAAAATACAACAGCATAATAAAGGACATACTGTTCAAATCAAAAAGTTACAAAAGAAACAGAATTCTTGTATCTGAACAATTGGTTCTTCATTTATAAAACAGAAAATCTAATTTAATGCTACCTTCATACAATAAGCTGACAAGTCACTGGTTATATTATAGGATTTCATTGATAAATAATTCCCTTACCCACACACACCAGAACAACTAAAAACAGTAAATAAGTTAATAAGTAAAGCTTTGTGGTCTTGTTGCTGTGTTTAAGGAACAAATCTACCTTGAGTTATTAAAAGATATTTTCTGTTCATTTGGAGTATTCTTACCATTGAAACTTAACAATTCAAAATGGATTATTGAGAAGTTGGAGATGTTAGTGATTCCCCAAGATGATCCCAACATATTACTGTACATAGCAGGTAGCAGCTCTTCTGTGAAAATTACTGTGAAGTTAACTTCAGCAAAACATTTCTAGTTATGTTCACAACTCAGTGTTTTGGATTCTCAGTTTTCAAACTTAATTATATTCTGGGCTTTTCAATCTTTAGATTTAAATGTGAAAAATAAAATTTGTTGCCTGTAAAAAATTAAGTTTGAGTCCTAAAAGGTAAATTAAATATTTAAGTAATGATTGAGGAAGCTGCTTCTGGAATAAACTGAATGAAGCAATTAACCTTTGATATCCTCTTCAAAGCACATATCACAGAAACATGTCTTCAAAATATTCGTCAAATTCGTCCTCCCTGCAGATGAAGAACAGGGTTTAGTATAGTTTTCACTTCATAACTTCACCTCCTGTGGCATTGCTCACAAACAAGGAAACAGTCCCTCTCTTCCCGCAATTGTCGCTACTCACCTCCACTTTCTATTTCTGTCTCCAACTGCTTTTTTCTTGTCTTCTAATCTTTGACTGCCTTTTTCCATGCTTCTCTCACACTCTAGTCATCATGGCTGTACCTCTCTCCAACTCTTTTTCATGCTCTTTGAGGTTTCTCTTTCCTTTGGTCACCTCTCAGTCTCCAACTATCTGTTATATACTCTGTCTGCATGCCTCTCCTTTCCCATATTCCACTTTTTCTCTATATATATTTGCAGTCCCAGCCATTCTTTGCTCCTTTTTGAAAAACATTGAAAAATTCCTTGCACTTTCAGGGAGATCTGGAACCAGATTCACGTTTTGACTCGAATAGGTGCAGAAGTCATTTAATCTGTCCATAAGTAAGAGGAAGGGGAGCAAGAGGGCCAGGGTCTGTGATTGGGATGGAGGGGTAGCTCAGACAGGGAGAGCTGATGTGACACATCACCTCAGATTGGATGCTCTTCCGCTAGATATCATGCTGGATCTGGAGTCTTGGACCTGATCAGTATTAAGAGTGCTCAAAAAAAAAATGGTGTGAATACACAGATGAGGAAGAAACTGGTGGGTTGGGGTTGGCCTGGGTCTGCTACTGGATGTGGGAGGGATATGGTGGGGAGAAATAGAACCCATTCATCCACACCGACAAGGCTTGAAGGGAGAGGTCAGCGTCTGGAACTGCTGCGGACTCAAATATTGCTTTTGCCACCTTGCATCCACTTGAGGAACATGTGGCTTCACACTGAGACTGTCACTGCATTAGGACGGAGGTTGGCTCCATAAGCTGGCTGGGACTGCGAAGAAGCTGTATTTGTGCAAGGAGCGGCAGTACATAAGGCTCCTAGGCCAGCTACATGGGGAGAGGCTGACAGCAGAGACATTGGGCTGGCTTTTCTCAATGGGGGTGCATTGGGGGCAGGACTGCTGGTTATTGGGTTTCAGTCCCGCCCCCAACAATGTCCGGCCAACCCACGCTATTTTCCCTTGATTGACCTTGTTAAGCCCGCCCTGCGGGCTTAGCCAGCCAATTAAGGGAAAGCCGGTGACAGGACGTCAGCGTATGACATTTCATCTGTCGAGAATTTTTGACAGATGAATTGTCAGCGTTTGACAGCTTTGAGAAGCTGTCAAACACTGACAATCTCTGTTCTAAGGTGAGCCCTTGCACAAAGACTCACCAAAACCTCTTTCCTCAGCAGAAATCAGATGACTGTTGCATCGGAGAATGCAGCAGCCATTCTGTCATCTCTGCCGTTGAGATGAGGCACCTCTGGATCCCCAAGGGTTGAAGCCTGCAGGATGAAGCAAAGTAAATTTTTTCTAACACTTTACACTCGCCTCTCATACTTACCTCTCCACATTTGCACCCATCACTCACCTCCACAGCGGACTTTTCAATCCCGCTTACCCCGCAGACCCACTGCTCGCCTCGCTGACCCTGGTGAGGTACACAAGTGTCGGGAAGCCTGCACTTGCAGGGGTAAAATGGGGATAAGCCTCTTAACTGCCTGTTAGGCTGTAATCCCCTTCCCGCCTCGAGGAGACAGGTCCCTGTGAGAGTCGGGACCCGCCTCCCGGGAAGATGGCACAGAGGCGGGTTCGGTACCCGCTCCCAGTTTCTGCCATTTTCCCGACAGTCCCGCCTCCCAGGGCTGGGAAAATTCCCCCCACTGACCGCGAGTGGGAAATTCGCCCCAGTAACCACATGACCGATAATACATTAACAGTCGCATGGTTCCCACGATTCAATGTTTGGATGCAAAACACAATCTTTTTTAAGATGGGTACATATCAACTACAACAGTTTTCATTCAGTTTATTTTATTAATTTGTTTAGTAGGGATCAATGGGTTGATTCCTGTGGTTGGGATGGAGGGGGTGTAGAAAAATGTTGACTATGTTTTCGCCATTCATTACAATTTGCATACCTGGCTAGATCACCTACCAAACAGGAAGAAATTATAATTAAGCCTGTCTTTTGAAGACTTCTAAGGCAGAATTGCATGATTGTTGCCTTTCTGCACTATGCGTGTCCCTGGTCGGTTATTCTCAGTTTTTCTATCTCTCACTGATGTTAACAGTACATTGGGTGTTCTCTCCATCAGGACACATGCCTTTTTCAGCTAAAATAACAATTTTGATGTTTTTGGCACAAGTTACTCTCTGGACATGTTTTAAAATAAAAAGCATGGCAGGAATAAAACAGATGGCAATTATTTAAAAAAAAACTACAATCCTCACAGAAAAACAGTTAACAATTAGCAACAAAAAGTCTAAATGTCAAAGATTAATACAAGTTTTGCTACAGAAGGAGGATATTCAGCCCGCTGTGCCTGTGTCGATGGCAGCTATGCCACTAGAGTTATCTACTTCTGCTGGAACACAGACTCATTAAAACCAAGTGCAGTGAAGAAAACAAACAAGATCTCGGTGTATAACTAGGGAGTTAGAACACAAGTCCCAGTGAGTTAATAGTGTGCTTGTATACAAGCACCATTTCAGCTGCACATAAAGGACTGTGTACAATTCTGGTCACCATATTATAGTGGGGACTTCCTGGTTTGGGAGAAGATACAGAACAAAGTAGCTAAACTGATACCAGGGGTTGGGCATCTAGCTACATGAGACAAAGGAAACTGAAAATATTTACAGAAAAAGCAAGATCTTATTAACATTTTTAAGATTCAGTGGTAGATACAAGCTGAACCCTAATAAATCATTTGGCATAACCAAAAACTCCAAAGAGGGAAGATAAACAGACAGTTTAGATTTAATTCCTTCCTATACAGGGTGGTGAATGAGGGGAATAGAATGCCATGGGAGGCAGTGGAGACAGACAGTTTTGGTAAATTCATGCTTGTGTGATGATTCTGAATTGTTGTGCAGCTTACATCCTTTTTAATGATCATTGCCACTGGGCTTTTTGCATCAGCATTATTTTGCGTATACGCCATAGCAAAATCTAGAATGCTAGGCTAGTGCTAGTTCCTGGCTTTTTAAATATATAACTTAAATAGGAAAACATACCTGGTCTTATCTTCAACAACCTGAGCTGGCCCTTTCCAGTATTCAGCCTCTGAGGGATTATCTGCATCCGGTTTATCTTCTGACTCTGATTTAACAATTATATTTCAGAAATAAGTGCCATAACACTGAGCAATTACATTTCAAAAGTACATCATGACAGAAATACAAAATAAGCAAATAGTGACAGAATTTCACTAAACTGGCAGATTAATTTACGATTTTTTTTTTTTTTTTTTTTTTTTTTAAGTAACCCAGTAGCTGAAGTAAGAGCACCTGACTACATCCATTTGCTTAGCAGAGGTAAGGTGCTGAACTGTAACTGTGGTCTGACTCACTTCTGGGTACAATTGGTAAACACAGCTGAAGAACCTATTCATTGCGGAAGCACAGCTCACACAAGTTGCTGACTAGGCCAAGTTACTTAAAGAAAAGCACAACAATAGACATGCAATCAAGTGAATTACTCAAGCCAAGGAACAGAGTGACGTTGCAATGAAACTTGTTTGAAATTATATCTAGTCCACTGTAAAGAATTGTTAAAGTTCTTTATTAACATGAGAATTTTACTCAGCAGCAATTGGTTTAAATATCAATGGTCTATTTCTAACAGAATGTTTACTGTTCCAATCTTTGCTAAAAATTGTAGTGAGTCACAACATTCCATTTCAAAATGGACTGAAAACATTGTAAAAGGAGCAACATCTGCCTGCAGTACCAGTCCTGCCCATAGGTAGCGCTGTAAACAGATTTCCATTTTAAATCCGTCACAGTATCGTTAGTTGGAACTGCTGGTTTCAATATTGTAAACCGACTTTTGTAAAATGTCCTGAACTTCCACACAGTAGCCACCTGATGGTGCTGTAACAGCCTCTTCCAGTAACTTATCTCGGGAAAGCTGAATAGCAGCCACTCCCCTCGTCCGGACTTCAGAAAGCCAAATGGAGAATCTCTGCAAAGTTAAAAGACTTTCAACAACCCGTCTGAAAGAACCACCAACTCCAGAAAAATGTGAAGTAGATGTGCTTTATCTCTTTGTCCTTCCTAACCCCAATATTTCTTTCTTTTCAACTTTTGTAATGCCCTTGTCTAGCTGCCTCCACCGATGTGGCACATTGCAATTACTGTAGTTGAAAGAAACTTCACTCAGTGATCGGTATAACTATCGTCGATTGAACCTTGTGCTCAGTGCCAAGGACCACTCCCATAAGCAAGGCTTGCTCGAAATGAACAAAGTGTGATCCTATATGCACAATATCTGGCAACAGAGAGTTGCTCAGGGTCCAAACAGAACACTAATACAAAAGCAAAATACTGCGGATGCTGGAAATCTGAAATAAAAACAGAAAATGCTGGAAATACTCAGCAGGTCAGGCAGCATCTGTGGAAAGAGAAACAGAGTTAACGTTTCAGGTCGATGACCCTTCGTCAGAACTGAACAAAACACATTGGTTACTGTAATTTGCTTATTGGAAACAATACAGTTCTCCTTGTCTTCAGACAGATGAATAATCACTACCAGACCGTGTAAATTAGGCTATAATCTATGAATCAGCTTAATTTAGAAGTAAACAATAGCAAAAGAACGAAAGTGGATTTTATTTAAAGAATGTTGATCCATTGAACTTGTTACAAAACAAAAACAATTTTAAAATCCAGCAGGCTTTAAAAATAAAAACTGTAAAGGCTGAACATCGGAAAGAAAAATAGAAAATGTTGCCAATACATAAAAGGCCAGTAGGCATCTGTACAGACGAAAAACATTTCAGGTGTAAGACCCTTTGTCAGATTGAAAGTAAAGGTTTTCAAGCCCTTTTGTAGGGTGGGAGAGAGCAAAAATTGAAGGAGGGGGGAAGGAAGAATAGACAATAGAAGGCGAGGGGGAGAGAAGAGGAGAAGGAGGGGAAAGAGGAGGAGAAGGAGGGAAAAGAGGGGGAGGGAAAAGAGGAGGGGAAGAGGAGAAGGAGGGTAAGAGGAAGAGAAGGAGGAGCAGGAAAGAAAAGGGGAGGAGGAATGAGGAGGAGCGGCAGGAGAAAAGAGAACAGATACGCCAATCACAGAGAACTTAGTAAGTTGAACAGAAGAGCAGGAACCTATGAGATTGGATAAAATATCATCTCAGTGAATTACTGAAAATAAAATAAAAATATGTATAAATAGATGATGGAAAAAAGCAGGGGACAGGCCCATACATAAAATGCTAGAAGATAGGAGAAAAAAAATGCAGGAGGAAAAAAAGAGAAAGGATGTAGGAGATAAATTGCACTGATTTAAACATGGTACAAGAATTTTAACTGTAGATTTTCAAAGCTGCTTATGCATTGTGACTGGATTTAAAAGGCAAACCACCAAACCAAAACTGCACAAGCAAAAATACTTCAGTTCTGTCACACATCTGCGACAGTTTTTTGTAAAAATAAGATGCCAATGGGTAGAAAGTGACGGAAAGAAAGGGCTTGTATTTATATAGCTTCCATCATGTCCTCAGGTTTTCCCAAAGTGCTTTACAGCCAATCAAGCACTTATGAAGTGTAGTCACTGTTATATAAGCAAACATGGCAGCCAGTTTGTGCACAGCAAGGACCCACAAACAGCAGTGATATGAAGGACCACTTCATATGTTTTTGGAGATGTTGTTTCAGGAATAAATGCTAGCCAGAACACCAGGAGAAATCCCGCAAGATTTTGTGCTCAAGTCCTGCGGTGGGGCTTCAACTCATGACCTTCCGACTCAGAAGCGAGTGTGCTACCACTGAGCCAAAGCTGACATCCTATATACAAGTTAATTTAACAGATTAAACCTTTACAGGGTTCCATATAAGCAGGTAGGAACCATGAAATGCCAACTAAACAAAGATATGTAACACTAAAAGCAAAAAAATCCACAGAAACTATTGCTGCATAGCAGGCACTGTTTATGAAAAACTACCTTGGTCAGAATCATCATCACAGTTTTCTGTTCTGCTGCTGGAAGATTTGCCTGCATAAATAGAAAAAAAAATTTGTATCAATTGGTAATCAGTTAAATATAAGACTCAGTTAAATAATTTTAAACTGACAGATGGCAAAGCCTCTACCTATATAAATGGGGCACTGTGGGCACTTAACCAAGAAACCAGATCTTTAATCCCACTCTGAACTGCTGTTCATACTCAAGCTTCCCCTGAAGGAGATGCTTCAGTAGTCTTATGCTCTATAATAATCCTGGTAACTGCATGGACCTTGCTATATCTGT
This sequence comes from Somniosus microcephalus, assembly GCF_052327205.1. NCBI lineage: Eukaryota > Metazoa > Chordata > Chondrichthyes > Squaliformes > Somniosidae > Somniosus > Somniosus microcephalus. The sequence continues at coordinate 62,284,093 of NC_140994.1, forward strand.
ACTCTGCTCTCGTCAGTGACTGCTGTAAGAGAAGAGTAGCCTTGATCTCCTTGCAGTCTGCCTTTGTCTTCGAATAAGCTGGGCACAGTCCTAAAATGAAAGTATCTTGACTGCTGCCTGGGAACCAGGCATTGACCTGTATGATAGTGTTACTGGTCGATAACAAGTTTCAGATTGATGGAATGGACCCCCATTCTGCTCACATAGACCACAGCACTGTGCCTGGGGGCCCAGGTGGCCACATGGATATCAATGGTTCCTGGACTCTTAGAAATCCAACAATGTGGTAAAATTGCACAGCCCCATCAAACTGCTGTTGCTCGTGTATGGAAAAGGAGATGAAAGTGCTGGCTCTGCTGGACAATGAATCAGTCACCTGTTTGATACATTTTTGGACAGCAAATTACCTAATATTGCAAGGATCCAGAGGTCAGAGCCATGACTGCCACTGGCAGTTCCGTGTCCAGGGTGGGAATCGTCTGCAAATGGCACAGCTCAATAAATTGGAACCTCCAGCTCAGATATAAAATTCCAACCACTCTGCTTTTGTACAAAATTACCTTCAATTAAAATTGCTGACTCAGTATAATTTTCTTGTCACCTACCCTTGCTTTTAGAACTGTGCTTCTCTGTGGTCTTGGATCTTTTTTCTGCTGGGGCATCATGGTGGTGTTCCTCGCTGTGCTTCCTCTTTACGGCTTTCACTTCTTTCCTCCTTCATCAATTTTTAGTAATAATAGTACAATGTAAAAATACTGATTTCTGCAAACATCGCACTGTCTATATTTTACACATATAAATGGAACCCTTATTACCTCAGAGATGAGCCATGGTGGTAGCCCTCTCACCCGAGTCAAAAGGTCACGAGTTCAAGCCCCACTCCAGAGACTCGAGTGTATAATCTAGGCCAGCACTTTAGTTCAGTACTGTTGGAGGTGCCATCTTTTGGATGAGTCAATAAACCGCAGCCCCTTCTGCCCTCTCAGGTGGACAGAAATGATCCCCTGGCACTATTCCAAGAAGAGCAAGGGAGTTATCCCCAGTGTCCTGGCCAACATTTAACCCTCATAAAATTTATTATAACAAATTATCTGGTCATTTGTCTCATTGATGTTTGTGGGACCCTTGCTGTTTGCAAATTGCTCGACAAGTTTCCCTACAGTGACCACATTTCAAAAATTAATTAGCAGGCAGTGAAGCATTTTGAGAGAATGGCAGTGACTTTGCAGCACTAAGGAAGGGTGGTCCTGAAGTTTGGCAGTAGATTGGTGGGGCTTCAGTGATCTTGAAGCACCATGACGATGCTGGGATTTAGCAACAAGAGGGAGAGTTGTGTGCTTTGGCAGTATGGAGAAGATTTTTACCACTCTTAAGGGACAATCTGAAGTTCAGCAGAATATGTGTAACGTCCGTGTGTAATTGAGACACGGACTGCAGGAGTTGGTTATAACAGGTGTTTACTGAACGGAGACAAAACTGGAACTACTATGCAAGGTTACCGCACAGGCTTATATACCGGGGTGGTCACTACTGGTACTGCAGTATACAGGGGCTGCAGAATATAGTTCCTTCTTCAGGTTACATACACTACAATTCCTCCCCTTTTAGCTAAACAGTACATAACATTCGATTAATAATTAAATAACATATTTACAATTACAGTTGCTATATACATTAGCTGAAGTTAATCAATTATAAATTCAGTCTTTGAGGAGGCTTCCTGATTCTGTCCGGATAACGCCTCTTTGGGGCATCAGGTTCTTCTGGCAGTGTTGATTCGGGATCAACGTCGTTGTTTGGTTCGTCTGCTTCCAATATCGCCGATTATGAGGTAGATGCAATTGGTACTTTGGTTTCATCACCAGGTGTATAGGATCGCGGTGTAGATTTGACGTTTTCCAGTGACTCTAGAATCTGGTCAGCATGGCGTCTTACAATGCTCTCTCCAACGTCCACAGTATACATTAGAGGTCCTTGCCGTGTGCAGATCGTTCCTGGCTGCCATTTCTCTGTGCGGTAGTCCCGGGCCAAAACCGGTTGACCTATCTTGAAACCCCTGGTTGGCCTTCCATTCATATTCTGAAACTGCCTGTTCTCCACATCTCTTCTGATGTTTGGCTTAACCAAATCCAAGCGGCATCTTAGTCTTCGATTGAAGAACATCATGGCTGGAGTTTGGTTGGTAACCGCATGTGTCGCATTCCGGTAGGCAAACAAGAAGTTATCCACCTTGTGTTGTAGGGGTATGTCTTCATTACACATTGCCTTGATAGCCTTCTTGAATGTTTGAACGAACCTCTCAGCCAATCCATTGGTGGCTGGATGATATGGGGCGGATGTGTAATGCTTAACACCATTGTTCTTTAAGAAGCTCCGGAACTCTTCAGACACAAACTGTGGTCCATTGTCGGAGCAAATCTGTTCAGGCAGCCCATTTCTGGCGAATATGGTTTGTAAGACTGTGATAGTTTTTTCTGTGGTGGTTGAGGACATTTTTATTACCTCTGGCCACTTTGAATGTGCATCCACCGCAATTAAAAACATCGAGTCCATAAATGGACCAGCAAAATCAATGTGCACCCTTTGCCATGGAGATGAGGGCCACTCCCATGGATGTAGAGGGGCTTGTGGTGGGGCATTTTGGACCTTCTGGCATCCTGTACAGCTCTTGGTCATCTCTTCGATTTCTCTATCGATTCCCGGCCACCACACAAACGCTCTGGCTAAGTTCTTCATTTTTACCCCTCCCAGATGACCCTCATGAAGCTCATTGAGCACTCTATCCTTCAATTTGGGTGGAATTACTACTCTGGATCCACACAGCAAGGATCCTCGGCACACTGACAGCTGTTCTCTTCTCGGCAAGAATGCTGGCAACGGTGGTTCGCCATGTGCTGGCCATCCCTTCACCGTTAAATCATAGACCCTGGAGAGTGTCGGGTCATTTCGTGTTTCCTTTTCTATGTTTGCATTCATCACAGGTAGACATTTGACTATGGTCGAGTGGAATATCTCCACAGGATCCACTGCAGGTGCTTCTTCCACCGTCGGCAACGGTAGGCGCGACAATCCATCAGCATTCCCATACAGTTTAGTTCCTTTGTACTCGATGTCATATTGGTGTGCCCCTAGGAAAAGGGACCACCTCTAGCCGTTGTGCTGCCATTATCGGGACGCCCTTCTGAGGGTTGAAAATGGAGACAAGAGGTTGATGATCAGTTAGTAGAGTAAATTTCTGTCCGTGCAGGTAGTGATTGAACTTCTTCACCCCCCACACCAGGCGGAGGGCCTCTCTGTCAATCTGGGCGTAGTTACGCTCGGCTGAAGTTAACGAGCGTGATGCAAAAGCTATCGGCCTCTCTGAACCATCAAGGAATTTATGTGACAGTACCACTCCAATGCCGTAGGGAGACGCATCACACGCCAGTCTTATCGGTAGTGATGGGTTGTAGTGAGCCAATACTTCTCTTGAAGTGATCAGGTCTTTACAATTCTGAAAGACCCGCTTACATTCATCGCTCCATTTCCATGCTACTCCAGTTTGTAGTAGGGCGTTCAGTGGGTGCAGAATTGTGGACAAATTCAGCAAAAACTTATGGTAGTAATTCACCAATCCGAGGAATTACCTCAGTTGCGACACATTTTCAGGCGCTGGAGCCTTAACTACTGCTTCAATTTTGTCAGGGGACTTATGTAACCCCTCATCATCAATCACGTGGCCACAATACGGTATCGGTTTCTTAAAAAACTCGCACTTGGGGTGATTGGCTCGTAGCCCATGTTCTCTTAGTCTACTGAGCACCTGCTCTAGGTTGGCAAGGTGTTCACTGTCATTTTCACCTGTCACTAGGATGTCGTCCAAGTAACACCGAGTCCCCGGGATCCCTTGCAGGACTTGTTCCATCGCTCTTTGCCATATCGCCAGAGCTGATGCTACTCCGAATACCAGTCGATTATACTGGTAAAGACCTTTGTGAGTGTTTTTCATGAGATATTTCCTAGAGGATTCTTCAACCTCCATCTGCAAATATGCTTGTGCTAGGTCAATTTTTGTAAAATGCTTCCCTCCAGATAGTGAGGCGAAAATATCTTCTATCCTCGGAAGAGGATACTGTACTGTGTGAAGGACTGGGTTCACAGTCACCTTGAAGTCCCCACAGATGCGAACCTTCCTTGGCTCCTCAGACTTATTGTTTAACGTTTTCTTCATGACAGGAATGATGGGTGTCGCCCACTCGCTCCAGTCTACCTTAGATAACACGCCTGCATTCTCCAGATTCTCCAGCTCTGCCACGACGGCTGGGCGAATTGCATACGGTACCGGTCTTGCTTTGAAAAACTTGGGAATTGCATTCTCTTCTATTTTTATCGAGGCGGTTACGCCTTTAAGAGTTCCCAGTCCTTGTTGAAATACCTCTTTAGCGTTAGCTAAGATTTTTGACAATCGTCCAGGTGGGACGTCGTCATCCTTTTTACCAGCCACAGTCAGTGCCTGAATGGAGTGCCAGTCTAAACTTATCTTTCTGATCCATTCACGTCCCAATAACGGTGGTCCACCATCTTGCAGTATGTACGGATACAATTTCTGTATTTCCTTGCCATTGTATTCGACAGGCACCCTTATTTTCCCTCTGGGGTATACTTTCTGCCCCGTATACGTCTTCAAGACAATGGATGTGTCTTTCAAGGGTATGTGTGAGAATAGCCGCTCGTAGTCTCGTCGATTCATGACGGTCAGGGCTGATCCTGTATCCAATTCCATTTTGACTTGGGACCCTGCTATCGTGAGGGTGACCCAAATGGTTCGGTGATCCTCTTTTGCGATTACGTTGTGTAGTTTGAGACAGCTTAGTCTCTTGTTCCCGGATTCACTATCGCTCTTCTGGTCTTCGGAACTACTGTCCGTCATCTTTTGTACTTTCCTGTACTGTTCCTTAGTAGCCTTTTTGTTGTCGTTAGTCTTCTTCCCGGACCTGCAAACTCGTGCAATGTGTCCCATCTTTCCGCATTGCCTGCATATTTTGTCCTTGGACCAGCAGTCCTTCTGGTCATGGGTTGTTCTGCCGCAGCGATAACATTTTTCAAATTCCCGTGTCATTTCATGGGTGCCGTATTCCTGTGGCTTTTGCTGTATTTCCACAGCTCCCCTTGCTGCTGCTTCGTACGATACTGCCACGCTGAAAGCCTTATCTAGCGTCAGCTCTTTCTCTGAGAGTAACCTCTTCTGGGTTCCTTCACTCAGGAGTCCACAGACAAATTTGTCCCGTAGGGTATCTGCCAGTCCTGCTCCGAACTGGCAGTGCTTTGATAGCTTGCGTAGTTCCGTAAGGTAATCAGCATTGCTCTCATCTTTATGCTGATTTCTCTTGTGGAATTTAAATCTTTCTGCTATCAGCAGCGGTGTAGGATTTAGGTGTTCCTGTAGGATATCAACAATTTCGTTAAAACTCTTCGCCATCGGTTTGACTGGAGTGGTCAGGTTCCGCAATAGGCCGTACGTTCTTGCGCCCATTAAGTTTAGTAGTACCGATGCCTTTTTCTCATCGGCTACTTCATTTGCCTCGCAGTATACTTCGACTCTTTCCACATACGTGGTCCAGTCTTCTATTGCATTATCGAAGGCAGTGATATTGCCAGTCTTCGGCATCTTGGAGATCTAAGATGGCGCCTCCCGCGCTTTGCCTTCTTCCCCGCTGGATTAAGATGGCGCCTCCGGCGCTTTCTGCCTTCCCGCTGCTGCTAGCGCTGTTGCTGGCGTTTTTATGCCTTGATGGCGACGCCCTATGGTCTTCACGCGCTTCCCCCCGCGCTGCTGCCAACGCCGCTCTCCGTGGCAAACTGCAGCTCCTCGCGGCTTTCTGCGCTTCTAATTTCTTTTATTTTAATTACTGTTCCCGTCGTCAGAGCAGACCCTATGGGACACTTCCCTCCCACTTCTCGGGTCTGTACGCTGCCCGGCTTCGTAGCACCGGCCGCGCCCTGTGTGCTCCACCCTCTCTCTCTCTCTCTCTCTCTCTCTCCTCTTCCCGACAACGCTGCTCGGCCCCGTTGAAAAGCCACCCAATCGAGCTCTAGCCTGCCGCAGCCCAGGAAGGATCAGTGTACTACCTGCCACCAGCCCGATTAGCTGGAACACCATAGACTGGATAACCAAGCCCCGCTCTCGACAGCCTCCTACAAATCTTCTAATTCGATGAATCAGAGGGCGGTTGCCCACGGTCAACGCCTGATTCTGCTGTTTGTTTTTTTTTTTCTTTTTGGATTTCTTCCTTCTGGCCTCGACCTCCAATAACTTCGCTTCAGGGATGGATCCCCGTGAGGTGGTGCAGAACTGTAGGTAAGTTCGGATCTGTTCGTCGCCAGTGTAACGTCCGTGTGTAATTGAGACACGGACTGCAGGAGTTGGTTATAACAGGTGTTTACTGAACGGAGACAAAACTGGAACTACTATGCAAGGTTACTACACAGGCTTATATACCGGGGTGGTCACTACTGGTACTGCAGTATACAGGGGCTGCAGAATATAGTTCCTTCTTCAGGTTACATACACTACAATATGGAGTTGGAATGTGGGGTTTAGCTGACTCAGAGGTCCCTGGGTTTGGAAGTACTGGGGTAGGGTCCAAATGTGGTAGGGCTATCATGGCACGGTACCATAAGAACATAAGAAATAGGAACAGGAGTACGCTATACGGCCCCTCGAGCCTGCTCTGCCATTCAATAAGATCATGGCTGATCTTCAACGTCAACTCCACTTTCCCGCCTGATCCCCATATCCCTTGATTCCCTTAGAGTCCAAAAATCTATCAATCTCAGCCTTAAATATACTCAACAATTTGGCATCCACAGCCCTTTGAAGAATTCCAAAGATTCACAACCCTGAGTGAAGAAATTTCTCATCTCAGTCCTAAATGGCTGACCCCTTTATCCTGAGACTATGCCCCCTAGTTCTAGACACTCCAGCCAGGGGAAACAACCTCTCAGCATCTACCCTGTCAATCCCCTTCAGAATCTTGCAGGTTTCAATGAGATCACCTCTCATTCTTCTAAACTCCAGAGAGTATAGGCCCATTCTACACAATCTCTCATCATAGGTCAGCCCGCTCATCCCAGGAATCAATCTAGTGAACCTTCGTTGCACTGACTCCAAGGTAAGTATATCCTTCCTTAGACAAGGAGACAAAAACTGTACACCGTACTCCAGGTGTGGTCTCACCAAGGCCCTGTACAATTGTAGCAAGACTTCCTTACTCTTATACTCCAACCACCTTACAATAAAGGCCAACATGTAATTTGCCTTCCTTATTGCTAAGGTTACTTAGATTGTGACAGAATGGTGAGAGCTCAGGTTCTGGTATCACTGGGGAGAGTCATGGGGGGTGGTTGAATTGACGAGGGTGGTCTGAAGGCCTAGTGGTACTGGGAGAGGGGCCAGAAATTTGGTGGCACTGGAAAGTTCCTAGGGTATGATTAACTTGGCAGAGGGGTCTCAGAATTCAGCAGTACTTAGAAGGAGATCTCAGGATAAGCATGGGGTAGGGGAGGTATCTGGGGTCTGTCAGAATTGTTGAGAAGGGCCTCAGGATCTGGTAGTTCTAGGAGGACATTCCTGAAATTTGGCAACAATTCTTACCCTATAATTAGTACTGGACTGTGAGAATGTATTTTAAGGATATTAGGAAAATCAATAAGTTGTTGAGCGTATTTTTCTGGAACACATTTTACTTTACCCTTTCCAAAAGTGATGATTTATGGAGTTACAAATATGGATTAAAACCACAAATTGGCAAGATACGGATGCTTTAACGTATAACATGCCAGCACTGAATATACAAGTACTGGAAGAATGTGCTAACAGATGGGTGGGCTTGTTTTCTTTGTCTGTAGATTACTAACTTCATTTCTAAAGAATTCAGCCTACATAGGCTCTGGCAGTTTCTCAACATGACCTAGGTCCAAAGAAACAGAAGGTCTGTGATTTGGGGCATGTCAGTGTTTTAACTTTTGATGAATATTTCACTGCAAGGCAGGAGGGGAAAGCTTTAGGCAGTGGACTCGCGTGTGCTAGGGTTAGGTTTATCACTGTAATTTCTTAAGCTTGTGCCCACATTTGTTCCATGCCTTTAAACTAGATTTCAGTTTTACTTTGCAATCAACCTCACAATTACAGTAATCCTCTATTTGGGATATTCTCTTTAATGGCTATTTATGTGTTTAACATATGTGAAACCAGTTAGTTTCTCCTCCGCCACTTCAAAATGCATCTTTTGCCTGTAATGGGAAGAACATTAAACTCGGAGCAGGACCGGAGAGATTGGGCTTGGAATACAGCTGCAGGTAGTGGTCTGGGTTGGGGTCAGGGCCCAGGGCTTGGTTGGGAGGCAGAACTTTAAGAGGACATTTCCAGCCTTAACAGGAAAATGACAACTGGGAGCACAGTAAGTGAGTGGACTGGGCCAAGAGAGATGGGTCTGGGCTGGTATTGGAATGGGCTGGGAACAGAGATGTGGGTTGGAGTCTGCTTTGAGATTGAGTCCAGCGTTGAAACTTCAAGGCGGCATTTTTACCTTCAGTGGGGAGACTGCGCAGCTGGGAGGGCAGCAGGGGAGTGTGTGGGATGGAAACAGAAATGCGTGTCAGCATAGTGACCGGAAATTCAAGAGAGCACTTTCACCCTCAATAGGAAGAATGGACAGCCCGAAGCAGTGGGCGATAGTTGGCATTACAGGTTGCGGGATAAGAGGAACAGGACAGGAGAGAGCAGGCCTTACAGGCAGCTTTTCTTTAAATAATTTTAAAAGCAACTGAACAGAAGCTGCTAGAAGCCAAAGAAAAATGTCCCAGCAGCTTAGCTGACTGAATAGTACTGGTAAGAAATTAGATACATTGTACATATTCAAAGTTCATAATCTACATTCAGCGAACAGTGACAAGTCTAGGCAAAGCCCAGGCTTTTGGGAGAGATTTAGGCATTTTTAAGTAAATACTTTAATGAAGGTATTAAAAGGTAATTCAATGGAAAAAATAATTATATTGCGAAATATATAATTGTTCAAAAACCCCATTTTGTACATTAGAAATTTTAGTTACTGAAGAAAAAAATGGCAGATGAACAGTTTTCCAGGAAGCATTTTGAGTAATTTGTTGTGAAAAAAATATATAGCAGCAAGTATTGGTGTGACAGGCAATTGTTACAGGTCACTTGTCATTTATCATTGGCATTCCCATTAAAGCACCACCTAGTAGTGTGACAGTAATAGTTATAGGCAAGTGTTACAGCGAAGTGTGTTGATATTGTAAAACTGAAATTCCCATAGGAAATATTTACAGGTTTCAACGACTCGCATGACCTAACAAACAATTTTAATCTATTGTATAGATAGATGTAATTTTTAATGTTTTTGTTTACATACACAAAACACTGATTCGAGGATGTGGAAATAACTCTCTCCATTCATTTCAATTGAAGTTTCTTAATCACGTAACCCACTTATGCTTGTTTAAAAGTTAGCAATTCTGATCATTTGTAAGGAAGCAGCAGATATAGCATGACAACTATCATTAATATATAACCTGATATAAATATAGCCAATACATCTTTCTTTGCATTTATTTTAAGCAATAATGTAGAATAAGGTATGTTACCTGTGATGATAGTTCAGTTTATAGGAGCATTCTGGGCACATTCCTATAAAGAAAAGAAAATTTTCAATTTAAACACAACTTCAGAAAGATTGACATCATTGACTATCAATTAGAAAAATTAACAAATAAACGAATACTAAAATTTAGTCTGCATGGCTTGACTAGATTTTTTATTGCATTTTTGCTGAAGCACAATGGTTATACATTTGTACATTGCTGATGTAGTGTAGTGTACAGAGTACCTTGTTCAATGCACAAAAAGTACAGAGTGTGTTAGGATTTGAACCTTACAAACAGGTGTTTAGGTGGTCCAGGGGGCTGATATTGGTTAAGTACACTGCTGAATTGTCCATTAGAATGAAATTGACGATTCTTGGATTGTTTTGGTTGCATTGTTAGTACACGTGACAGCCTCGGAAGCAAGACGGTCACAAGTTCAAGCCCTACAACAGGACTTGAGTACATAATATAGGCTGACACTTCAGTGCAGCCTAAAGGAGTGCTGCATTGTTGGAGGTGCCGCTTTTCGGATGAGATGTTAAACCGAGGCTCTGTCTGTCAGTTCAGGTGGATGTAGAAAATCGCATGGCATTATTCAAAGAGAAGGGGAGGGAATATGGCCTGGCATCCTGACCAACATTAATCCCTCAACCAACACCGCTGCCAACAAGATTATCTCACTCCTGTTTGTGCGATCGTGTTGTGTGCAAATTGGCTGTTGTTTTTGTCTACATTACAAGAGTGACTTAAAGTAATGAATTAGCTGTGAAGCACTTTGGGACATTACAGTGACTTGAAAGTCAATATATAAAAGCAAGTTCTTTCTTTATTTCAGAAGTGTTTGTTCTATGTGGGATGCTGTTCATGTGCCAAGCAGCCTGAAGCAATAAGAATTTCTCCTTTTCAGCCTCAGCGATTAATTTATTTTTTCAGATTGGGCTATTTTCCATAGCCTTGACTGACATCGACTAAATAAGGAGTCTGCCTGCCACCACCAGTTAGGCTGTGGTTAGAGTTCAAAACTTGTCAAGTGTCGAGCTTTGATCCATACAACTGCAATATGAAGCATCAGCATTCTCATTACAACAGGTGAACATTGAATTACGTGTCGTGGTTCACTGTTGAATGTGTACAGCAGGAAAGCTGATCTTCATGAGCTCAATACGTAGTGCTAAATATTTGTCCTATAATTCACATGAACTTAGGAGCCAGGGAAGGCTATCTTGTTACCTTTTCCTGATACTGGGAGTCACAAGTCACACAGCTCAAGTATTTTTGCATTTTAAGTTTAAGCAAATAATGGTAAATCAGCACAATATGATGGTTAACAACACAAGATCAGCTGGTCAGGCAAATAACAGTATAAACAAGATATGACCACCTGGCCCCGCAGATTAACTAAGTGGATCAGCAGCAACAGATTTATTTCCAGATCTCAAAATAGACTAATAAACTCGTCACACCCAAATGTAGTAACAAGATGATAGAGATGTGACTTACTCAGTTTCACAAGGGCATTCCTTTTTTCCCCATGTTCAGTGTAACCAAAGTTAACCTCCCAACTTTTCAGTCCTTCTTTCACATCACAATATTTGTTTCCACAGCAAAACTGACCTGAAGTGGAAAAAATTATATTAACAAACTTGAACTCATTCACAAAAACATTGCCAATTGGTGGTATTCTCACTCTCTCTTGATTTTTCTTGTAGTCATGGGACAGTATTGGTATTTCAACTGTGTACAGGAAACTGTGTGTTATCCGGAGGCTAGATGTCCGGCAAGCTCGAGCCACCAGCAAAAATCAGGAGCAGTTTCGTTAGGTTTTTTTTCTTTTCGTTGCGTTGCTTTTTTCTCAACAGTCAAGCTCTGCAAGGTCTGTAGCTAAGCAACAGCTTCAGCTAGAGACGCTTGCCGACTGTTTAGAAGCTGTTGCTAAGCAACAGGGTTTGTTGATTCACACGGAGCTGAAAATCTCCGTTTCAACATCAGCGCTGGCGTGTCCGACAGTTTTGAGGGAACGGCAACAGCTCGGTCCCGTCGGTGCTGGATAGCACAAAGTTTCCTGTAGAATGAATGGGGTTTTTAGTACATGACATTACAATGGCAATAAATAAGTTGGAGGAACAGTATGATTTTTCTGTAATTGTAAGCTGTCAATTAATTTTAGGTGTTGTATGTAAAACAAATGGTAGAACGTCAATTTATACTATTTCTCTTTATAAAACGCATGTAACATTAATTTCTGTTAACATGCAATCGTTATCATTTGCTCAGAACACACATTTTACTATATGCGCAGGCCAAGTATCTCCCCGTCACTGAATTTTCCTATATTGTTACTCGAGATTTTTGAGAAAATTTGTAAAAGTGCATGAGATTTTATTAAGAATGCATTCACACTTTTTGTATCCCACAACTAGGTTTATATAGGTTAAATAAATATTTCTAATGACTAGTTTTTGGGCAAAAATGCAGTCATTTAACAGTATTTAGTAGGCTATATGTCATCATTTTTATGTAGCCCTCAACAATACAAACTGAATTTGTCCCAGATTGACTTTGCTGTGTTTATTTAAGCTGCCAATTAATGGCTTGTATTTGTCCTCGGATATCTCAGGCCTCTGCCGTAAATCTTCCTTTAATTCTAATGTCAGCACTAGTGTCAACACAATTACATTTTAATTCACTCTTGGGTTTATTATTGACTTTAACAGCACAGTCTTGTCCCCAAATCACAGAACAAGTAAGGCCACCATTGAATCTACCAATTTTATAAAAATATTAAGTTCAAAATTTGTGGCCACTTCAAGAAAATTCAAATGCAGGACTGGCTGAACAATGTGATATAATGCTGGAGTTATTTCTTTTTAAATTATGCAAAACAAAGAATTTTGGACTTGCAGAACACGTAACATGCGATAAATGCAGTGACATAAACTCACATTTCCTTGTCTAATAAGACTGTTATTTATAGATAGCTTACAATCAAGTTCACACAATTATAAACAGGAATATTTCTGAGAATCCAAAAAAAACTATAAAACAAAATTTTAGTTAAGTTTAACGCACGTAAAGGCAGTACCAGTTTTAATGGTAAATTAAATGGAAATAGGGTGGTGGCACGAGTGCATTGGGTACTCTGTCTGAAAGATCAGAACTATGTCCTGTTTAATTTCATAAGAATCTTTACACTAGGGAGGTTCTAGCTATGCCAATGATGTGGCCTCTTTAAATTGTTTACTGTATTGAGAGGTTCTCTGTTGTTCCTGTTTCTACATGGGGAAGTTGCGAATATGCAATAAAGACTGCAGGACAATATAGTTGATTACTACCAGACATATGAGGCTGGGTAAACAGCTGCTGTATCCACACACGTGCTAGATTGATCATCAGTCCATTAACTATTTATGTCTGTCTATGGCATTTGCAATTGTCCCATTGGAGGCATATTGTTGGAGAAGGGTAAGAAAGCTGTATTCTGCAACTAGTTGTGCTATACCCGAGCAGGACACCAGGATAACTCCCCAGCTCGTCTTCCAATAGTGCCATGGAATCTTTTACGTCCACCCGAGAGGGTAGATGGGACTTGGTTTAAATGTCTCATCCAAATGACAGCACCGCCAACAGTGCAGCACTTCCCCCAGTACATTAGAGTGCCAGCCTAGATTATGTGCTCAACTCTATGAAGTGGAGTTTGAACAATAGACCATCTGACTCAGAGGCGAGAGGGCTACCACGGAGCCAAGGCTGACATCTTAATTTGTACAATGCTGAAAGATCCAGATATAAGCACTATAGAAATTTAGATGGTTTTACCTGAATTTTGTGCTCACCAAAGTTGATAAATGCCAAGTATAGAAATAACAGTGGTACTGGTGCAACATTTCTCCATTTCCCTCTCTCAGATTGTCAACTTAGTGTCAATTATTGGCAATTTTGTGCTGTAGACTCATACCCCACAAAGAACTGGATTAAGACTGCCTAAACTCATTTATGTGGGACTCTTACAACCACCAAATAGAAGAGACTTTCATGGTCACTCCATCAACTTGGGATGAATTTGAATCAGGTCTCAGAAATGAAAGTCTGGTGTCTAACCCATTGCACCAACCAGTCTTATCGTTTGTTTTAACATTGGAAAAACATTACCTTTTCCTGAAATCACTTCTTTATCCACTCGCCATCGAAATCCAAACTGTCAGATGAAAAACTGATACTAGTAAATGGAAGATACTATAGTCAAGATAATTAAAATAGAATTAATAAGGAACATAGTGGTTAAGTAAAAAGTTACCGTAGAACCATTTGATGACTGATGTACATTTAAACAGCATTTACCTCCAATTAATTTTTGTATTTCTATTTGAAGTGTTACTTTTTAATTGTAACACTACTACGACTAGCTTTGCTGGGATAAGAAAAACATTCTCATTATAAAGTATAAAGGCTTGTATCACTAATACTATTAGATAGCTATCTTCTATAGTGGTAAAGGTCTTGCGTCTAGCACGCATCCAGAGAATGTAGGACAATGCTTGTAGTGTGGGTGTATTTTATGTTCTGCTAACATAGCTTCAGCCATTTTATTCCCTCCCAGTCACTTTCTGCCCTCAGTTTATCAAACAGTTCTACCATAACATCATTTCAGTGTGAAAATATTACTTTTGTTCCCTTGTATAAAATGATTGCCCTGGATTTTGCGGTTAGCAGCGAACAAATGGCACTAGCTGTCATTACATTTACACTTGCCCACAGACTTCTATGGGCTTTTGCACTGGAACTTGCAGTGATTAGAGAGCCAAAACAGCGCTGCACCCTCTACTGGGGATCTGGGACCTGTATGAACAAGGCAAGCAACTGTGTACCTCCTTAGCCAATCAGATTCAAGATGCCTTACTGAGGTACATTGATAGCATCACTGTTATTTCTACTGCAAAATCTGGGCCATTATCATCAAATGAACATTTTCACTCTATGTATATGTAAATAAAGTGTCACAGTTTTCAGATACATACCTTATTGTGTTTGTATCGACTCAAATCAGCAATACAATATTCTTTGAATAATTTATCATAGTATTTCTTTGCCAGTGTTTTCTCCCTAAAAGATGAAGAAACCTTGTTCAGATAAGGAAACCATTTTCGTTTATGTGCGCTTCAATGCAAAATTAAAATTTCCTTCAAATCAACATGCTTCCCCTCAGTTCCCTGGTCTAGAACAGGCAAATATCCAGCTATCCAAGTAGTTAAAATTCTGGCCTCCTTCTCCAGTGACGCCAGACTCAATCCACTGCAAACCAAGATCTGCCAGGTCCCAGACCTTCTGAGTGCTCGAGTGGTAAATACAAGATGCCACTGGCTATGTCTCCAGTTAATTCAGATCTACCATATTTCCAGTTCCTTGAGGCGAGGCACTGTCAAGGCAAACACTTGCGTAAAACCTCATCAAAAAACTCAGTTTGAAGATGGAGAATCTAAAAATAATTTGTGTTAGATTCAGAAAACAGTTTAAGGTACCAATGAAAGTTAGGTACCATACTGTTCATCTTAATTCCTGATTTATAAACCATTCCCAGCTTAGCATGAAACACGTGGCCAATCAGTGTGGTGTTTTCCCTGGTGTCTTTCCATTACTGTCAAGTCTGCACTGTGTACTAGGAGCTTGTTGAAGAGATCAGTAGACTACAATTCCAGTTACAGACAGCAGAACTGTCCAACAGCTCCGGTGGCAATACCAGATCTGATGGAACAGTATATCAAATCTTGCTAAATGATTAAAAATTCCACTATTTTGCTTTAGACTTCAAAACAAGATTTTTAAACACGATGGTAATTAATACTCATTACAAGAGTTAACATCAAGGAACTAAACAGTATGTTATTAAATACAAACACCTGACTAAATTAATAAAATCTTTGTAAGCGTTTCACTAAAAGGTTGTAAGATATCAAACCGATATACAATTCACTATTGGCGTGAATACATGAACTCATTTCTCTTATTTGGAAGGAGGAGTGCATGCCAGGGGATCTCAGACGCCGTAATCGCGACCATCTTCAAGAAAGGCGACAAGTCCGATTGAGAGAGGAGTCTCCCTGCTATCTGCCACAGGGAAAATCATCGCAAGAATCCTCCTCAATTGCCTTTTCCCAGTGGCTGAAGAGCTCCTCCCAGAGTCACAATGCAGATTCCGCCCACTAAGGGGCACAATGGACATGATCTTCACCGCGCGTCAACTACAAAAGAAATGCAGGTAACAGCACCAACCGCTGTACATGGCCTTCTTTGACCTCACAAAGGCCTTCGACACCGTCAACTGTGAGGGATTATGGCGTGTCCTCTTCACATTCGGCTGCCCTCAAAAGTTTGTCACCATCCTCCGCGTGCTTCACGACGACATACAAGCTGTGATCCTGACCAACAGATCCACCACAGACCTAATTCATGTACGGACCAGGGTCAAGCAAGGCTGTGTCATCGCACCAACGCTCTTCTCGATCTTCCTGGCTGCAATGCTCCATCTCACCCTCAGTAAGCTCCCCGCTGGAGTGGAGCTAATCTACAGAACAAACGGGAAACTGTTCAACCTCTGTCGCCTCCAGTCCAGATCCAAGGTCGTCCCATCCTCCGTCATCGAATTACAGTATGCAGACGACGTTTGCGTCTGCGCACGCTCTGAGGCCGAACTCCAAACTATCGTCAACACCTTCACCGAAGCGTGAGAGAGCATGGGCCTTACACTAAACATCCTAAGACAAAGGTCCTCTACCAACCTGCCCCCGCCACACAGTACTGCTCCCCGATTATCAAAATCCATGACGAGGCCTTGGACAACGTGGACCACTTTCCATACCTCGGGAGCCTACTGTCAACAAGGACAGACGTCGATGACAAAGTGCAACACCGCCTTCAGTGTGCCAGTGCAGCCTTCGGTCGCCTGAGGAAGAGAGTGTTTGAAGACCAGGAGCTCAAACCCAGCACCAAGCTCATGGTCTACAGAGCAGTAGTGATATCCACGCTCCTGTATGCTTCAGAGACATGGACCATGTACAGCAGGCACCTCAAAGCACTGGAGAGGTACCACCAACGCTGCCTCCGCAAGCTCCTGCAAATCGATTGGCAGGATAGGCGCACCGTCAGTGTTCTCGATCAGGCCAACATCCCCAGCATCGAAGCTTTGACCACGCTCGATCAGCTCCGATGGACATCGCCCGCACGCCGATACAAGACTTCCAAAACAAGCGCTCTACTCGGAGCTCCGACATGGCAAGAGAGCCCCAGGTGGGCAGAGGAAACGCTTCAAGGACACCCTCAAAGCCTCCTTGAAAAAGTGCAACATCCCCACCAACACCTGGGAATCCCTGGCCCAAGACTGCACAAAGTGGCATCCGGGGAGGCGCTGAACACCTCGAGTCTCTTCGCTGGGAGCAAGCGGAAGCTAAGCGCAAACAGCGGAAGAAGCGCACATCAACCCAAGCACCCCACCCACCCGTCCCTTCAACCACCATCTGCCCCACCTGTGACAGAGACTTTAGGTCCTGCATTGGACTCATCAGTCACCTGAGAACTCATTTTTAGTGTGGAAGCAAGTCATCCTCGGTTCCGAGGGACTGCCTAAGAAGATACAATTGAAGCAAAAATGGTACAAAATATTTGTTTTTCCCTTTACTCTTTGTTATCCCAAGCTTATGTTTTCTGCAGAAGGTTGGCAAATATAAGCAGTAACTTGAGCAGTAAATGTAAAAGATTAAAAGACAAAAATGATCCATAAGCATTTTGTAAAAAGCACTGATTACCATGTCATATCAGCTTCATCGTCTTCTGTCCATAAGAACCTATGGTTTTCTCTGATCACGTCCAGGTCTGTTTTATCATTCACCCTGCCAACAAAAATATTCAGCGAACTCGGTAATCATGGAGGCTTAAAATGCAAAAACAAAATAAAGTACATTGCAGGGTTCAAAAATAGCACTGGTACATTAAATCAAGGCCATGAGTGTTTGATTTGGACCAGCAATGTAGTAGGGAAACTGATTTAATTGTCGAGCAACACAAGTCAAGTGGAGTCCTGCAAGGTTTCTGGTATACCAACAAGTCTTTACAAGACATCAGCAGCTAAGGTTTCACACATTTTACCTCACTGGTAATATCAACTAGCTGTCAAGTGTTGAAGTTTGAAATTTACACTTCCATAGCCATTCCTCATTGGCTACAAATTCAAAGACAAAATTCAATTAAAACATTTTCCTTTCGTGGCCAATAATAGTAAACAGATGTTGAGTTGAAGCAGTACTACACCCCACAGACTGCTTTGGTGAGGTTTTATTTTAGAACTTGGTTTGCACAGACTGCTGTGATTGACATCAAGGTTTACATAATGTCTTAGTTTCTCCTCGGTAATTTTCTTTCATCCAGGTCAATTACACACTGTTATATTACTAAAAACAAATAAACTGCAGCATTATACATGATTGATTTTTTCCCCATTTTAATTTACTGGTGATCTAGTTGTTTTTGCTGCAGAGCAGTAGATGTACTGTATTTACTATTCAATAGATTTGAATTTCAAGCTCTGATGCAGCAAAAAATAATTTAAAAGGCGAACGTTGGTCTTTATCTCAAGGGGGCGGGAATGTAAAGGGGTAGAAGTTATGTTACAGTTAGACCTCATTTCGAGCACTGCGTTATTTTGGGCACCGCACCTCAGGAAGGATATATTGGCCTTGGAGGAGGTGCAGCGCAGATTCACCAGAATGATACCTGGGCTAAAAGGGTGAAATTTTGAGACGAGGTTGCATAGACTAGGGCCGTGATTTTCCCTACCTCAGTGGGTCCCGGCCTCGCTGTTGGCTCCATCCCGGCCTCCGACATGAATTTCCCCCGATTGGGCTTGTTAAGTCCGCCCAGCACGTTTCCCAGCCAACTGAAGCAAGCGGGTCTGATGACGTCATTTGACGACGCATCACCAGCCGGTTTCCTTAAAGGGACCATGCGCAAATTTACTTTGACATTTGTGCTGTCAGTGTTCTACAGCATTGAGGTGCTGCAAACACTGACAAGCGCAGCACAGAGGTGCAGGGCAGCACTCAGGCTCTCCCATGACTCCCTCCATATGCTTATAGAGGGGGTCACAGCACACAGGAAGGTTCTCTTCCCTTCCAATGGGCGGAAGACACCTCCCCAGGAGATCAACACAGCCTGGTTTACACATTGCACAGGAGGGCACAGCAGGGATGTCGTCAGGAGGGCCAGACTGTAATGGCACAAACCTTTCAATGATCTCAGTAGATCACGAAACGTTACTGCAAAGCCACACTCAACCTCATCCTGCTGTGCCACTCATCACATCCCCATCACTCTGCCTTCCCTACCCTATTTCTGCACACTCTTACGCAAAGCAACTTTCCTTGCACCTCCACTCATCCCTCTCTCTCTACATTATCACTTCCCCATCTCACTAGCCACCCCTCACACGCACCCTCATCCTAGTCCAATCATACTAACTAACAACACACAAGGGTAGGCACTTGTGTGTTTTAGCCAATGTTCATGTGAAGTTTCTGTTAATGTGCTGTCAAACACTGAAATCTTTATTTTCAACACTTTGCTTTCTTGGACAGATTTGTGGGCACCTTTGGAAGTGGCTTAGTGAGTTGCAGTGAATAGTACCCCACCCCGCAATACTGATGAGTGTGAAAGGAATGGCTTGGGCATTGCAGGGATACTTTATGTTGTTGGTGTGGGGTGGTGTCAACCTAGCACATCATGTGGCAGCCAGGGTGTAGTAGCCAGGTGAAGTAAATATAGCCATGGTGAGGCCATCCCTGGCGTCCCAGGCAGCAATGTGGTCGGGTGCTGATGCCCTCTGTCCTGTGCAGCATCAGGTGATTGCAGAGAAGGTTGGTGTGGTCATTGGTGCTGCTGGTGTGCCTGGTGATGCTGGTGTTGGGGCTGATCGTAGTCAGATTCTGAGGACCAAGGTGATAGGAGTATAAAGTGCACCCATGCTGATGGAATAGATGGCAGGTGAAGTAGAGATGACAGAAGCGATCTGTCAATGGTGGGAGAGGTAATGATGTCAGACTGCATGGAGACTTGTGTAAAGACTTGCAGCATCCTGAATCTGTAGTGGAAATGCAATTTAGAGATGTCAGTGTTTAAGGGAAGATATCTCAATCAGCTGGGAGCTTTGAGTTGACATTTGAAGCGGTCACCTCATCAGCTGATTCAATGGCCGCTGACCTCACGCCTCAGCTTCACTGACTAGATCTAGGCACAGCGGGAAACCCGTGGGAGACCTGAGGAAGTTAAAAAGTTGGGGGAAAAGCATTGTTAAGTGGCTGTAAACAAGCCACTAATGATTTGAATTGGGTCCCCCGCCACTGCCTGTCAGGTCTGCTCAGTGCTGGCAGACCTGACATTGGGAAATGCCGGTGTGCGCGTTTTGAGAGCGGGTTCCGGCCTGCTGTCAATCATTTTAAATTTCACAGCTGGCACGCCACCAATTGGGTCCGCTGAACGCCAGCAAAATCGTGGCCTAGGCTTCTATTCACTTGAATATAGAAGATTAATGGGTGATCTAAATGAGGTGTTTAAGATGATTAAAAGGAGTTGATAAGGTGGATAGAGAGAAACTATTTCCTCTGGTGGGGGAGTCCAGAAAAGCAGGCATAACCTTAAAATTAGAGCTAGGCCATTCAAGGGTAATGTAAGGAAGCACTTCTTCACACAAAGCGTAGTGGAAATCTGGAACTATTTTCCACAAAAAGCTGTTGAGGCTAGGTCAACTGAAAATGTCAAAACTGAGATTGAAAGATTTGTGTTAGGCAAGGGTATTAAGGGTTATAGAACTAAGGTGGGTAGATGGAGTTAAGATACAGATCAGTTATGATCTAATTGAATGGTGGAACTGGCTCAAGGGGTTGAATGGTCTACTCCTGTTCCTATGTTGCTAGCGTACTGAACATTCTTTTTATTTGTATTGTTCTGTTTTTTTTTTTAAAAAGGTTAATTATTGAAAGTTATACAGTAACAATATCATTTAGATTTTTAATATATTTTTTACAAAGTACCATTTTGCATTTTACTAAGCCAAATATTTAGCCAACTAGTGCTGGTAGTGTTTGTAATTCAAACCTAAATAAAAGTTTTCTACACCTTTTGGGCATGCATAATGCATATAAATAATATATTCCCTATAACTTGCAGTGAAATGATTCCTGATATGATGGCTGTTCAAATAACTATTCTATACAGTCTGCAATAACATCTCCAGCAGCAAAGAGCCAAAAATAAAAAACAGTGGTAAATAATGTCAAGTTTGTACAAATACTTAATAAAATGAAATGAATTCCAAGATAGTAACACAGTTAGAGGGCTGAGATGATGTTACTAAAGAGCTTGAATATTATTCTCACAATTGATATTATCTCGACCTGTTGATGTGTCGGTACCAGGGGACACATTGCAGATTGAGCATTATCACGTATGAATTAATTAGAGTTGTTTCATATTTGATTACTTACGTTGATCTCTTTAAGTCTTCTTTCGAGCCACCATAATATAGCAAATAATCATTGATGTATTTCTTGTGTCGTGCATACTTAAAAAAAAAGTTAAGAAAAATGCCACAATTCTGTAGATGGCAGCAAACGCCACACAGTATTACTCTGTCATTAGAATGCAACACACAGCAACAAGAATGAAGCACTGGAGCTTGAGCCCACAACCTTCTGACTCAGACATGAGAGTTCAACCACTGAGTCAAGGCTGGTACCTTATCAAGATGTATAATACCATTATACACAATCATTGGGTAATACAGTACATCTAGTAAACAATACTTTTCAAATTTTAACAATCTATCATAAAAGCCACCAAACAGAACACAGCTATTTTTTTCGGAAGCAGTATATAAACTCCTCAGAAAGCAGAGTTTCAAGTGTCTCATCACCAAAACGAGAACAGTGTTTTATAGAAATGATGATTCTAGCTGCGGAAAATGCATATTTGATCTATAGAATTGGAATTATGGACAGAAAACAATTTTACAATCTCTGTAGTCAAAATCCCCATGCACGCCCAAGGCTTGCTGCAAAAGGTTATATCTCTCACTCTACTACTGCCAGATTGTTAATGTTGTGCATGCAGAGGCAAATGATTGTGAAACAGATGTCTGTATTGCCAGCTTCACTTCCTGCGTCTGCCAGTATTTCCATCAGACTCACTTGTTGCAGCTGAAGTATCTGGACGTGTTGTTGTCCCAGTCATTTTCAAAGTCACAAGGACAACAGTTTTCCATCAACTGTTCCAACAATTTTCCCATGATAGCAATTGCAGGCATTAAGAAAGATATTATCTACATCTGTGTTTGAAAAACTCCTGGATTCTGCAGTATTTTACTTCAATTATTAAACAAGCGCTCCTTTATCCTACTTCTTATAACCAAAGCAAGGACTTTGAAAATAGACATATTCAGGGCATCCAACTAACTCTCCATAACCTTCATGGCAGCATCAACTGTGAGAAAGTTGGCATCTCTACACTGTAGAGCTTTTACAGCCAATTTGATTAGTTGAAATGCAGCCACTATCTGATTAATTGCTTCAGAAATAAGGACTATGTTGAAATGGCATTTCAGATCAATAACACTCTGAACTAGTATGCATTACAGTTTATGTTTCTTCGTAGCATATCTCTGAAGCATGTCATTTTTCCCACGAGAAAGTTGACAACATTTAATTGGCATCATGCACGAGTATGGTTATGTCATAAGTTGGAACTCGGGGATCAAAGGTATTTGATATTGATGGATATCCTGTATAGAAAACTTTAAGAACTGTAATACTGTAGCAAAGTTAAGATTTAAAAGTGAGATTCTCTGTTAAAAAGATCGTATTTTTTTCTCTTTTTAGAACTGTTAACATTGCGATTGACTGATTCACCAACTGTAAATTGCATGTCGGTTCTTTAATAAATCTCTATATATTTTTAGAATTGTCTCACATAAGTCTTCTGTATCAATAACTCGAGAACTCAATCTCTGTACACTCTTTGGTGAAGAGTTACATAATTCTGAAGGAGTTCCCCAGACCCTCAACTTTATCAATACCGGTATACTGATCCTCATCATATTTACAATGATTGCTGTCACGACTACCCCATTTGGCTTAATCATCTTCAGCTTTGGAGTTGGACTTATCGAACAACTTAGGAATGAAATGGTGTGAAGGAATATACTATATAAGGAACTCTACCGTATAAATTCTTTAAAACATGACAAACTGGGTTTGGAAATTTAGAAACCTAACTAAGAATGAATTCTGGCTATTGAGATAAGACAGTTGTGAACCCTGAATAAATAACCTTATTGACACAGAAGGTGCATGGCTCCGACAAGCTGACTTTTGGGAACAAAAACAATGGTCCACCCTGGATAAGGTGTTTTAATTTAAACTTTGTAAAGATGGCACATAAGATAAGGAACATCTGCCCTCGTAAAGATGACATAAAATAAGGGACACCTGCCCTTCACACCGTTTTATATGGTAAACCCAGAACACCTGGAGAGGAGACAAGATTCTGGAACATTACAAGTTGATGTAGCAGTAAAGAATTGCAGAGGTCAGCAGAAAGATGAATAGGGATAATTAACTTGCATCAGCAGAAAACCTTAAAGGAAATACAACTGGAAAAGGGTATAAATATTGAAGTTTCAAATGGGATATCAGTCGCTTTAAATCGGGCAAAGCGATTCTCGGCTTCAGAGGCGGCTCTGTGGTCTACCACTCTTCGTATCTCGGGGATCAAAAAGGTATTTGATATTGATGGATATCCTGTATAGAAAACTTTAAGAACTGTAATACTGTAGCGAAGTTAAGATTTAAAAGTAAGATTCTCTGTTAAAAAGATCGTATTTTTTCTCTTTTTAAAACTGTTAACGTTGCGATTGACTGATTCACCAACTGTAAATTGCATGTCGGTTCTTTAATTAATCTCTATATATTTTTAGATATTTAGTCAATAAAATTGATATACCTATCAATTCGTCCAATGAAAAGCGACGAGTTAGGAAAGTAACTATAGGTTTTTATTGACTAAATAACAGAGCCCACCCTCATGGGTGATCGGATCCAGCAAGGAGGAATACCAGCCAGTCGACTACCTTTATACCTGGGCAGGTAGGTGGAGCCATGGGCGGAGTCAGTGATGGTCAGCCCAGGTATAAGTGTGACAAGAGGCGACCTCGTATAGTGATACAACAGTGAGAACAGTGATAACAATATAACAGTGATAACTATAGTGTAACGATAGTGAACGATAAAAGTGGTTTACCACATGCCTCACATAAATCTTCTGTATCAATAACTCGTGAACTCAATCTCTGTACACTCTTTGGTGAAGAGTTACATAATTCTGAAGGAGTTCCCCGGACCCTCTCAATATCCGGGACATTACTGTCTAGCTAAACTTATTAAAAGTGCTATCTGGAGGACGGTAACATTCTCCGGTTGTTCCTTTCCTTTAGGGAGAGATAGCCCGGACCTTTAGACCCAATTAAGCGTCTTTAGGATTCAGCTACCTCAAACTTTAGTTGAAAGTGAACGTCTGAGAAATATGCCTGATTCGGGTCTTAGGACTAGTAAATATCCCTTCAGTTGGCAAACGACGTGTGTGTTAACGAGTTGATACAGAAGCCTATACTTATATTTATATCTACATCCATCTCGTAGATTGTTAAGTATAAAAGGATTGTTTTACTGAGTGGTGCTAAGACCCAGATTTAAGTCTCTAGAGACGACAAGTCCCTGATCAGGCCTTGTAGAACTTAAATCAGAACTCCCTCAATATATTATTGAGGTCTAGAAATTCCTTATAAAGTTCATATTAAATCCTAACTGAGGTTAGGTCCTGACGAAATGGCAAATCCTGTCGGAAACGGCCAAGTCTTTTTATTAGGAAATTCAAACGATTGCTACCATCAAGTCATTTACTGTGAGGGATTGTCATTGACGATTAAAAAAGAGACATCCCAACAATCCTCAGCTGGGATGGGGATAGTAGTAGGGACTCTTCGAGATTCCTATTCTTTTTATCCAGAAGAATTACTGTCCATACCCCTTAGCCATAAGCCGCAGTGCTATGGTATGCTTTAGAAAAGGCAGACCCTATTTAGTCACTATCTGTACAGATTAACGTGAGTTTTTGTAAAAGAGGATATAACCAAGATCTAGTTTTCTGGGAACAAACAAACTTTACCAATCATAAGGATAAACCCATAAAACATAAGTCATTGTGGGAAGACATTTTTCGTTCGAGGATGGAGAAACAGAATTGTCAGGTGATTCATGTAAACGGGCATACCACTGGGACAGTACACTCAAAAGGCAAGTCTTACAAACAAGCAAAACGTTCGGTCTGCATGACACCCCCTCGAGAGGGGCCTGCCAATATTAGTGTTATCACTAGGGCAGAACGGGCAGCGAATCAAGATGAGGAACTGATTCAGCTATTAGACCCAACAAAAGAGAATCCACCAGGATATCCATCAAAGTACTTTTACTCAGAAACCCCTACTGGTATTGTGCTAGTTAAGTTGCCCAAGGGAAATCAAGAAGTACCCCCGAGACACAGATGAGAACAGCTTGTAAAAGAAGTTCACAAGGGCATAGGTCAAGCACGTTGTGGTGCCAGAACAACATTCTGCAAATTGACTCCCTTATATTGGTGGCCAGGCATGCTTAAGGCCTGTAAAACATATGTGGCAAATTGTGAGCCATGCAATTTAACCAGTAAGTCATCACTAATTAAGCCACCACCATTGGCTCCTGTGAAAGCTGATGAACCAATGGGAAAATTCTTTATTGACTTCATTGGACCACTTCCCCCATCTTTGGGATACAGGCATGTTCTTGTTTGTATTGATGGATGCACTTCCTTCTGCTGGCTGGTCCCCACAAAAACTGTTTCGGAAAACGCAGTCGCCAATGCTATTACTGACATAATTACTGTAGCTGGTGCACCCAAAATCTTACACTCCGATCAAGGCGGAGCCTTTGGGCTCGAATTTCCAAGCCCCGTGGAGGCGGGTTTGGGGGGAAAATTGCAGAATCAGGGGGGGGGGGGGGGGGCACGAATCCGTCCCGCCCCCATGCCCGTTTCCCAGGAGGCGGGTACCCGACCTGTGCTGGGAGCCGCCTCCAAGGCGGGAAGGGGATTAGTGCCAATTATCAGGCAGTTTTTGGTCTAATCCCTATTTTTAGCCTTTAAGTGTGGGCTGCCCGACGGCTCCAAACCACGCCAAGTTAGCGAGGCGGACTGTCGGGTTCGAGATGTCTGGTGTTCAGGTGAGTGATGGGTGCAGAGGTAAGTGTGTTTGGCGTGTGTAAGGTGTTTAAATAAGTTTTACTTACCTTTACTTATGCAGGCTTCCTTCCTTCAGGTCTCGGGAGTCCCTCATCTCACCGGCACAGAAAGCAGAATGGCCGTGAGCTGTCAAAAGTTGCAGCATTGTGCTTTCTGTTCTGGAGAAATTTCTAACTGAGTCTGTGGAGAAGGACTCAAATTAGAAGTCAGATTGTCGGCGTTTGACAGCTTCACAGAGCTGTCAAACGCTGATATTTCATCTGTCAAAAGTTCTTGACAGATGAAATGTCAATCCCTGACGTCACCTGTAACTGGGTGTCCCTTAATTGGCCTGCTGAGCCCGCTGGGCGGGCTCAACAAGGTCAATCAAGGGAAAATCGCGTGAGTTGGCCACAAACCGATGGAGGCATAACTACAACCCAAAAAGTGGGAGTCCCACCTCCATCGCGTCCCCATTGACAAAATCCAGCCCTTTGTCTCCAAGGTCTTCAAAGACTACTGCGAACAAAGGGGGATTGGGTTAGAGCACAGCATGCCGCGTCATCTGCAATCAGCGGGGCTGGTGGAACGTAAAAACCAGGAAGTAAAAAAGCTATTGGTCAAACTGTTGAGAATCAGGGGAAATAAGTGGACCGCCGTCATACCGGAAGTGCAGCTATCACTTAATAATGTGCCCGCATCGGCATCAGGGACAGAGTCTGCTAAAACTCCATATTATTTAATGTATGGGGTTGAGATGCATACACCGCTTACCCATGGTTCTTTTATTGCCTCTACACTCTCTGATTCCTTGACCCGACAGCGACAGTTAGCTTTTAAAAAAGTAAGAGGAGATACATCAAATTGATCAGAGGATAAGGGAGACAAATAGGCAGAAAAAATTGACAAACAAAGCATGGCAACCCCTAGCAGGAGAATGGGTACAGGAAAAAAAGTTTGAGTAAAAACCTGGTTTAAGACCTAAGTGGAAAAAACCTGTTCAAATACGTTCCATTATTAACAAAAGAACTGCTGAAATACATATTAATCTGCCGAATGGCAAGCACATTCTTAAAACTGTCTCCATAGAAAACCGAAATGGAGGAACAATACAAGGTGCAGTCGTACACTGTCTTCCAAGACCCAGCTTGATGCACGACACAGGAAATGGATGCGATTAAACTACTGACGGCGGGTCAGCCAGACGGTGTCGCCGACTCCTCCACACGATGTTTGGCAACGCCTCAGAAATTGGATTTTGCAAAAAGCCACAACCAAAACAAGTAAAGACCAACAAGTTACTTCAACGAAAGAGGAAAACACTAATACTGGGGGCTGGGAGGGAAGGGGAGGGCTACCAGGCTTGTTGCTGTTGTACAGTATGTCTAGCACTACAAGTTGCTTTACATGTGCATGAGTTGTTGTATAGCTTTTAGAAGTCTACCAACTTTTACCATCGTACTGCAAATGTAAATTGTGATGCATACATTTCCAATTGACAGAGGCCAGATAATTTGAGCTTCACTTCTAGTAGCTGGATGCATTTTTGATTTCATAAAACCATTAACATTCATATATCTTCCATGTTTCATATATCTTCCCTTTTGTGTTAAAGTCCATTCACCTAAAGTCAGGTTGAACTTTCCACCTTTTTCCACTGTGAGCCAGTATATCAATTGTAGTGTATGTACCTTGAAGAAGGAACTATATTCTGCAGCCCCTGTATAATGCAGTACCAGTAGTGACCACCCCTGTATATAAGCCTGTGTAGTAACTTTGTATAGTAGTTCCAGTTTTGTCTCCATTCAGTAAACACCTGTTATAACGAACTTCTGCAGTCCGTGTCTCAATTACACACGGACATTACATCAATTATTACAGGAAAATCCATTCACAATTTTCTTCATAATGTGCACTAACTTTTGCAAAATTAATCTTTTACTTGTAACATTGCTGGAAGGTAGGCGAGGAACAGAACAACCTTAATGGCAAACCATCTCTTGCAATCATGTGCTCAAGTGTTGATTGAAAACTTATTTTATAAGTTATGCACTTTATCTTTGCAACATACGGTGGAGCCTCCAGAGTAGTAATCAACAAGATTAGTACAGATAGGCGTGTTCTTTTGCATACGAATCGCCACTGATCTTCAAGATTTGTTGGCATATTTTCCCTTTGTTCAATTTACACAAGGCTAGCTGGCCATTCTTTTTTCTTAAAGTGCTATATTCCTCATGACTTACATTCTTCAAAGAGAGCAGCCATCAATAATCTTTTAAATATCTGCATTCTATATACTTTTACTATCTGCATCGCTCAATTTTACACACCAAAACGGCACCAATTGTTGTTGTTGAGAGAAACGCTACAGTAGGTAGCAAAGCCACCACAGTCCAAAGTGCAGTTGTTTTTCCTTCAATAAACTTTGTTCCGTGTTGCATCACTTCCATAATCTCAAAGCCTTGGGATCTGAAGCTATAAACCCCAGGATCTGAAGCTGCAAACCCCAGGATCTGAAGCTGCAAACCCCAGGATCTGAAGCTGCAAACCCCAGGATCTGAAGCTGCAAACCCCAGGAGCTTGGGTCCATAAAATTGACTAAGATCCAAGGATTGCAAATCTTAATCTTCTCCATGGTCTGCAATGAGGCAAAGTAGTATTGTTTATTTCAATTCTTACACAAATCTAACCAATAGCTACCATCTCTTATCCTTGATGAGTCCACTCTCTGCCTTCTTCATTTATTGGCATTCTTGACCTCACTATCTCCTCTGACCTTAATTGGGACGCCCACATCTCTTCCATTGCTGAAGTTGTCTCCGAGGTGTGCAGTTTTCTGCTTTATTTCAAATGCCTCTTTTCCCCTCAGCAACTCCTGACTCTATAAAGCTTAAGCACATCCAAGACGTAACTACTACTCTTATATCTGTGACAACTCTTATAGTACCTGTCTTGCCTGGACAAGATACAAGAAAAAACTGGTCATCAGACAGGCAATTTCTCATCTCCATTCTCCCACTTTTCTCTGTCGCAATCTTTCTTGTCTTATCAATACTACTATAGTCAGTAAATGCATCTCTGAACTGTCTTCTTTTGTTCCTTCTTAGATGCAAAGATGCTACCCTAAATGCTGTTTCTCCTCTCCATATTCCCAGTCGTTTTTACTTATTCTTTTCCAGGACCTCAAAATTATCAATCGCCTTATCTCTCTTCAACTCACAATCTCTGGGTTTTGAAAAACTCAAGCTTGGCATAATCAAATCTCATTATTTCCTGATGTCTCATTTCCTTTATTCTTTTCAACTTTGCTGGTGTCCTGCAATAAGGCCTTGATCTTTCACTGTGGTTTCTCAAAATAAAATGCATTGAAGCAGTTGCCTATCTATTTCACAAACTCATTTTTTGGCCCGGTCTCATTTTTATGGCACCTATAGTCGAATTACAATGCCTATGTTTATAGAAATATATGTGAGATCAATATATTTTTGTTAGTTTTCTGTTGAGGGCAAGGCTCCTTCTTAAGCTGTTTCTCCATACCCCTCCTTGTATTCGGACAAGTTACCTCTGATTTCAAGGATACAGCATCCATAGCAATAAGATGGAAACGCCGGTTTCTTGCTTCTTCCCTGTTAAATAAATAAAATTTTACAAATTACAGAAAGAAAACTTGGGTTTTTGTAACACCTTTCACATTCTCAGGACATCCCAAGCGCTTCATAGTCAATAAATTACTTTTGACGTGTAGTCCCTGTTGTTTTGTAGGCAAATGTGGCAGCTAATTTGTGTACAGCAACGTCCCACAAACAGCAATGAGTTCATCTGTTTTAATGGCTGAGATTTTTCTTACCTTGGCTGGTCCGATGCTGCTGGGATCGGTGGCGGGTCCTGACCCCACTGTGGAAAATGATTTTCCATTGATAGCGCTTGTTAAGCCACCCAGTGCGTTTCCTGGTCCAATTAGAGGAAGCCGGTCTGGTGACATCATTTATGACGCATCTTCAGCCGGTTTCTTTAAAGGGACCATGGCCAACTTTATTTTGACATTTGTGCTGTCAGTGTTCTACAGCACTGAAGTGCTGCAAACACTGACAATGACTGCACAGAGTTGCAGGGCTGCACCCAGGTGCTCCATATGCTTATGGAGGGAGTCAGAGCATGCAGGGAGGTCCTCTTCCCTTCCCATGGGCGGAAGACACCTCCCCATGAGACCAACACAGCCTGGTTGCACATTGCAGAGGAGATCACAAGCAGGGATGTGATCAGGAGGTCCTGGGTACAGTGGCGCAAACCTTTCAATGATCTCAGATCACGAAATGTTAGTACAAAGCCACACTCACTTCATCCTGCTGTGCCCATCACTCTGCCGTCCCTACCCGACTCCTGCACATCCTTACTCACACCAACATACCTCTCTATCTACATTATCACACCCCCATCTCACTAGCCACCCCTCACACTTACCCTCATCCTAGTACAATCACACCAACTAACAACACACAAGGGTAGCCACTTGGGTGTTTTTTGCAATGTTCATGTTAAGTTTCTGTTAATGTGCTGTCAAACATTGAAACATTTATTTTCAACACTTTCCGTTCTTGGACAGATTTATGTGCACCTCTGGGAGTGTCTTCGTGAGTTGTAGTGAATGGTGAGGCATAACGGTACCCCCCACAATGGTGGTGAGTGTGAAAGGAATGGCTTGGACATTGTAGGGAGGCTTTATGGTGTTGGTGTGGGGTAGTGCCAACCTGGCGCATCATGTGGCAGCCAGGTCGTACAGCATCAAGTGAAGTAAATGTGGCCATGGTGAGGCTACCCCTGGACTCCCGGGCAGCAATGCGCTCGGGTACTGATGCCCTCTGTCCTGTGCAGCATCAGGTGATTGTGGAGAAGGTTGGTGTTGTCATTGGTGGTGCTGCTGGTGTTGGGGCTGATCGTGTCAAAATCGGAGGACCAAGCTGAGACAGTATAAAGGGCACCCATGTTGATGGAGTAGATGGCAGGTGAAGTAGAGATGACAGAACCATTCTGTCAATGGTGAGAGAGTTCTTCCAATGAGGTGAGTGTGGTAAGTGGAAAGCCTGCGGAATCTGTGCTGGAAATGGACTAAGAAGCAGCTTGTGGCTGAGGAAAGTGATGATCTGTCAGGTGGGAGCTTTTACTGTACATCTGAAGCTGTAAAGTAATCAGCTGGAGCAATGGCTGCTGAACTCCCGCCTCAGGTTGACAGCCGTGGTCCCCGAACAGTGTGGTTCCCGTGGCCATGAAGTTAAAGTCAAATCTTAAGTTAAAAAAGCGTGTTAATGATCTGTCAAACTCGATGCTAATTAGTTTAATTGGGTCGCCCGCCGCTACCTGTCGGGTCTGCTCAGCGCTGACAGACCCGACATTGGGAAAGGCGCAATGCGGCAGGTGGACAGCGGGGCCCTGACCAGTTGTCAAAAAATCTAATTTTCCATCTGACCCGCCACCAAGCGCGCCTGCTGACACCCCCCCCGGAAAATTCCAGCCAGTGATGTTGATTGAGGGATGAATATTGGCCCAGACACAGGAAGAACGCACTGCTCTTTGATAAAGTGACACAGAATCATTCACATCTACCTGAACAGGCAGAGAGGGTCCAGAGCTTACCTCCAACAATGCAACACTGACGTGTCAGCTAGATGACGTGTTCAAGTCCTAAAGTCTGCAAGTCCTAAACTTCAGAAATACAGGCTGGAATTTTCCCCTAAAAAAGGGTGGATTTGGAGCATGGGGGCAGTTAAATTGTTAAAAATGGGATTCCTGACGTGATCACCTCCAACCCGCCCACTTCCGGTTTTATCAGAGGTGGGACGGGGTGGGGGGTGACCAACCCGCTCCCGGGGGGTGGGGGGGGGGGGGGGGTTACCTCAATTTAAATATTGTAACGAGGCTGGAAGCCTCTTTTCTTCCGCTCCATTTTGTGTTTAACTGCGTGGGGACAGGTTTCACACAATTCATGGTGGGGACAGCTGCATCCAGGAGGTAAGTGGCTTTATACCTACCTCCTGGATTCAGGGTCCCAACCATACCCACCACCCCCTGCGATTGTAGACCCCCCTGCCCACCAATCACATTCCCAGGCTCCCCCACCCCCAACGATGAAGAGGAGGCCAGCCCTGATCCTCTCTTTGCAACCCCCCACGATCCCTGGCCAACCAACCCCCACCCCATCCTGTCCCTGCTCTCTCCCCCGCCCACCCCCCCCCCCCACACAAATGATCCCCAGCCGATCACCCCCACCACCAATCCCTGACCGACCCACCCTCCCCCGCTGCTGAAGCTCTCTCCCCCCTTTTGATCCCAACCCCTGCCAATGTGCTCTCCCCTCTCCCGATCCGACGATTCTCCTCCCGCGATCCCTCCCCCAGACCGGCCCCTCGCTTTTGAGGCCTACCTGCTCGCAGCCAACCAGCCTCTCAAGCAGGCTGGCTGGGGGCGGGAATCCAGGGCCTCACATTCAAATCAGGCCCTGCCGTTAGTAGGCAGGGCCTGCAGGAATCCCGGCCTCCTGGGTTTCCCGCCTGCTTTGGAGGCCCCCAGCCCCCAAACCGCCTACCTGGGGAAAATTCCAGCCAAACTTACAAAATAAAAGCATACATTAAAAATATATGTATATTTTTTTTCTCCAAAATTCCCAAAACATTTTTACCTGTCCCATTCATGAGCTGCAACTTGCTTGTGAGCCACCTGGGCATATTTTTCCTTTTGGAATGGTTTTCTAAGTAGTGCAGCATCTTTACTTGTCCTAGAATGCAAACAGCAAATATGTCAAACTACTTAATACTCACATTGAATGATGATAAAGTACAGATGGAATGCAACTGAACAAATTACAAATCGACACTCTCATTAATAAACTTGGTTACTACAAATCTTCAGTAAGATTTAAGAAACATGCCTCAAGATAAATCCATCATAACCACTACTTTATATCCGCAGTCTTATAAAAATGAGAGCTAAACGTGTATAACTTAAAATCACTCTTTTTCTCCAGGTAATTAAAGCACTACAAATTCCAGGGTCTTAAATAGTATTCTGGCGGAAAAGTCACTTATTTTACAGGAAACTCTCGATTTACCGGCACCCAAACAACCGGAAATCTCGGTTAACCGGCAAAATTCAGGAGTAGGTTCAGGTAAGTTTTATTTCATATTACTTGCCTTCCTCGATCTGTTGCTGTGCAATCGGGTGTGGCTGCAGCTGTTGCTAAGCTACAGAGGCACTTGGAACTTGTGGCCATTGTTCTGCACCTGTTGCTAAGCAACAGGGTTTGTTGCTTTATACGGAGCTCTCAGCTCTCCATATCTTTTACTATAGCTCTCGGTTATCTGGAATTTTTAATGAACCGGCATCACGTCAGTCCCGGATAAAAAAAAGTTTCCTGTACTTAGAATCAGGTGTCAAATTTTGTCTGATAACGCTCCTGTGAAGCGCCTTGGGATGTTTAACTATGTTAAAAGTGCTATATATATATATACATTGCTGTATAGATAAATATGACCAAATATTGACTGTAGCAATCCTAAAAGATGAATGTATTCTATGAGGCATCATGCACTGAAACTCTTGGTAAGATATTGAAACCTTTGTGGTCACTCTTATAAAAGTATGGGTACTCAACTAATTTCAGCAGACAACAAAATCCAAAACTTCTGAAAGCGAATCCTTCCAAAATTATCCCTTTTACCATTATAGTAAAACTCTCAATTTTCAGGTGAAGTTTTAAATTCTGTAGAATAACTCCCTTAGCTCTCATAAATGTGATATATCTCACTCGTTTTCCCCCAACCCCAGCCATGTGCCAAAAAGGGATTTTTTCCCTCTCCCTTCTCGTCTTCGATAGCACCTGTCTGTCATTCTTTTCTCTCCCCATTCCCCAGGCACAGGTCATTCAAAAGAAACAGCCGCCTGCATATGTGCTCATCACTTTTCTTCACTTTTTTTCCTCCTTCACCTATCTATTTATTCCTCCTTACCTTTTTATTCTTCTCACTCTCTTTCAATCTCTTTCTTTGGTTTTTAAAAAGGAAAGGAGAGCATGGTCTTTCTTGCTATTTAACAGAAAATATGTTATAAACTACTATCCAGAAAGCTGGTATGGTTCTTTTGCACTCCTGGAAATTATATTTTTTTTAATAAAGTGTTTTTGGTCAAAAACCAATTGTATCATACCTTTTAGAGTTGGATGTCTCTGCTTCAGTTTCATCCTCACTGAATTCTGAATCATAGCCCCCAAGACCATGCTCCTGTTGACAAAAGAAAGCAGTAACATTTGAAGAAAGATGCAGTGTTGCGTAGTTTAACTTCACGTCTGCCTTTAGGACTTTAAAGCTTTGTTTATTATGTGCACTGATGTTTCAAAGCTTTATTACATGTGACTAATAAACCCCATCACCACCCATTAATACCAAATTAGATTTATCTTCAAAGTTTATGTAATAAATTACAACGATAAAGCTAGAAATATGTATTAGCTGAATATAAAGAATGTAACATCTAATTATAACCACATTTTCAGCATTCCCATATTTTATCCTAAGGATTTTTCTGTATAGATTGATGCTACTTTGCCCAAAAACTAGTTCATGTGTTAACTGTTTAAAAAAAAACACAACTTCACAGTGGATCAGATCTGAATAGGTTACAGCATTATAATGTTCATCCAAAACTCTGCTGGCCATATCCTAACTCGCACCAAGTCCCGTTCACCCATCACCCCTGTGCTCGCTGACCTACATTGGCTCCCAGTCTAGCAACGCCTCAATTTTAAAATCTTCATCCTGGTTTTAAAATCCCTCCATGGCCTCACTCCCTCCCTATCTCTGTAACGTCCTGCAGCACTACAACCCTCCGAGACCTCTGTGCTCCTCCAATTCCCTCTCAAAAAACAAACCCTTGACCGCTCCGTCCTTGCAAACTACCGCCCCATCTCCAACCTCCCTTTCCTCTCCAAAGTCCTCGAACGTGTTGTCACCTCCCAAATCCGTGCCCATCTTTCCCACAATTCCATGTTTGAATTCCTCCAATCAGGTTTCCACCCTTGCCACAATACCAAAATGGCTCTCATCAAAGTCACAAATGACATCCTTTGTGACTGTGACAAATGCATACTATCCCTCCTCGCCCTTCTAGGCCTGTCTGCAGCCTTTGACATGGTTGACCATCCTTCTCTAACGCCTCTCCACCATCGTCCAGCTGGGTGGGACTGCACTCGCCGAGTTCCATTCTTATCTATCTAATCGTAGCCAGAGAATCACCTGCAACGGCTTCTCTTCCCACTCCCGCATCGTTACCTCTGGTGTCCCCAAAGATCTACCCTTGGCCTCCTCCTATTTCTCATCTACATGTTGCCCCTTAGCGACATCATCCGAAAACACAGCGTCAGATGGCACATGTACGCTGGCGACACCCAGCTCTACCTCACTACCACTTCTCTCGGCCCCTCCATGGTCTCTAGATGGTCAGACTGCTTGTATGACATCCAGTTCTGGATGAGCAGAAATTTTCTCCAATTAAACATTGAGAAGACCGAAGCCAGTGTTTTTGGTCCCCACCACAAACTCCGTTCCCTAGCCACTGACTCCATCCCCCTCCCTAACATCTGTCTGAGGCTGAACCACACTGGTCGCAAACTTGGGTGTCATTATTTGACCCTGAAATGAGCTTCCGACCACATATCCACAGCATAACAAAGACCGCCTATTTCCATCTCTGCAACATCGCCCGTCTCCGCCTTTGCCTCAGCTCATCCGCCGCTGAAACTCTCATCCATGCCTTTGTTACCTCTAGACTTGACTATTCCAATGCACTCCTGGCTGGCCTCCCACATTCTACCTTACGTAAACTTGAGGTGATCCAAAACTCGGCTGCCCGTGTCCTAACTCGCACCAAGTCCCATTCACCTATCTCCCCTGTGCTCGCTGACCTACAATGGCTCCCGGTTAAGCAACACCTCGATTTCAAGATTCTCATCCTTGTTTTCAAATCTCTTCATGGCCTCACCCCTCCCTATCTCTAATCTCCTTCAGCCTCCACCCCCAAAGGTATCTGCGCTCCTCAAATTCTGCCCTCTTGAGCATCCCTGATTATAATCGCTCAACCATTGGTAAGCCGTGCGTTTTGTTGCCTAGGCCCTAAGCTCTGGAATTCCCTTCCTAAACCTCTCTGCCTCTCTTTCCTCCTTTAAGACGCTCCTTAAAACCTACCTCTTTGACCAAGCTTTTGGTCACCTGCCCTAATTTCTCCTTATGTGACTTGGTGTCAAAATTTTTTGTTCTTATAATGAAGCACCTTGGAACGTTTTACTATAAAAGGAGCTATATAAATACAAGTTGCTGTTGTTAAACTTGCTGTATAAATGCAAGTTGTTGTTGTTTCCGATATGAAAATTACTTATATTGTATAATATCTTGTCTAAAAATTAGAATCAAAATTACTTTCTGGTTGCTTTTCTAACGTCAGAGGAGAGAAGTTCCGCTTACGAGTGCAGAATAGGATGAAATGGACCAAGATTGAAGCTAGTTCAGAAAAAGATTGTGGTCTTAATTCTAATCAATTATTCTACTTAAACAAAAAGAGGCACCACCTTAAAGATGCATTTCAATTTTTGGGTGGCTGACTGGCAGAGTGCACAGGCAGCCTGCCCATTCCTTCAGCAAAGAGGCCAGAGCCATTTTAAGCCTCACATCTAACTTAAATGGCACCAGCAAACCAATCGCTCCAGGTGGACGTTCTGATGCAGTGTGCCAGATTCAAGCGGCCTGGACATCACATTGGCAGCACGGTAAGTCCTAGGGTGGGGGAAGAGACATATGCAGTGAGGGAGCCCATCAGCAGCAGCCCAGATTATTTCTGTGGGGCCTCCAACTCCTCCTGGCCATACAACAATAATTTTAAACTTGCATTTTCAGGGCCAGCATCACCAGTAAAACTGGTCAGAGAGTGCACGCTCCGACTAGTTCTCTCCTAATATGGCAATTGAGATCCTATTTATGTCACAGCACCCCAAATTGCATATTAAAAGGAGCCTGTCGTCTGCAACAGGTAAACACATCGGCCACCCAGAGGTGGGCCCTTGTAAAAGTGGCAGCATTGATGTGGAGCAAGTGGTAATTTCCCAACCCCAGTCGGAGGCCCCATTAACACTGATTTCAGCAAGTTAAAACAGACTCCACTTGAGAGAGAGCGCATGGGCCTGAATTTGCGGTCGGAGGCTTCCTGCGGGCGGAGGCCTCCGAACCACAATAGAACTACCAACCTACCTGATGGCCCTGGAGTCACGGAGACCCGCGCTCCTGGGCCTCTACTCGTAGGCCTGTGTATCCCAGGGGCGCATGCGGTTCGCAAGCATTCCTGGGATCACATGGGCCAGCCCAACCAATCAGAAAGAGGATTCCCATTATTCTCATGAGGATTCCCATTATTCTCATGGGGATTCCATTTACATACGGAATCCCCATAAGCTTAATAGGAATCATCCAAAAAATACATGTACACAACACTGAAATAAAACAATTACATATTTAAAATTAAATTAAAATACAATTTAATTAAACATTTAAAACAAAAATTTAATTTTTTGAAAAATATAACATTTTTCAAAAAATAACAACATTTTTCAAGGGGCCAAAAAGAATCTAAACTTACTTTATAATTTTATAAAATTATTTTAATATTTATTTAAACCCTTATGCTGGTAAAAGGCCTTACACCTGCTTTTGAGGATGTAAGGCCAGCTCCTTGCATCCTCAAGAGTGCTTACATTTCCCGATATCTAAATAATTTTCATAGCACTCCCAGGGTAATACAGAGAACCCTTTTTAGACTAGTTCAGTTCCTGATTCTAGACTAATATAAAAGCAAAATACTGCAGATGCTGAAAATCTGAAATAAAAACAAAATGCTGGAATTACTCAGCCGGTCAGGTAGCATCTGTAGAGAGAGAAACAGAGTTAACGTTTCAGGTCGATGACCCTTTGTCAGAACTGGAAAAAGCTGGAGATGTAACAGATGTCTCTTAATCTCTCCTGCCTTCCATCCTATCACAGACCTTCCCTTTTATTCTTTCCTCCCCTCCCACCTTTCCCTGCCCCAACACTTGCTTAAAATCTGTTACATCTCCAGCTTTTTCCAGTTCTGACAAAGGGTCATCAACCTGAAACGTTAACTCTGTTTCTCGCTCCACAGATGCTGCCTGACCTGCTGAGTACAGCATTTTCTGTTTTTATTCCTGATTCTATCAGCCATCTCCCATGGTCCTTCTGGTTTTCAAAAGGCCAGAGTAATTCTACACTAGACCTTATTTTATGCTTAAATGCCAAACAAATTTATTAAATAGTAATGGAGCAAGTGATTTATAGCAGTAATACAATATTTTTAAACTGTAGTTAAGCTTAGCTAGTCCACTCCTGATAATTCAGTCATTAAAAAAATTAGCCACTAATTGGAATTAAGCAACTTTTAATTTAAATTAAATGCAGTTTTCTTTTTTTTTTTAAATACACAATTGTCCTTTCGCTTCCTCGCCAACTATGGAAGTATCTACAAAAGCAAAATACTGTGGATGCTGGAAATCTGCAATAGAGCGAGAAACAGAGTTAACGTTTCAGGTCGATGACCCTTCGTCAGAACTGTTTCTCTCTCTATAGATGCTGCCTGACCTACTGAGTATTCCCAGCGTTTTCTGTTTTTATTTATGGAAGTATCTAGTTTAGCTAACACTCTTGAAAAATTACAGACGCATTTTCACTTCCAAGACCACGCAGCACCGTTACTCCTCGAAAGCCCCATACTAACTGAAAACAGGCAAATGCTTTCCAAACAGTAACCCACGCCGTGAATTTAAGAGAATTGGCTTGGCGAGGGGGGTACTACCAATTAGACGAACATGTAAACAAGTCACACAGAGCTGACAACCCTGCGCGGTTCTGCGCTGAACCTTCAAATTTCATGCCCTCTATCATGAAGGATTGCATTGCTTCCTCCCTCCCTTCAATCCAACGCTTCTGACGGTTTGTCTAAACCCTCCCAACCTGAACGAGATCGAATTTCGCCTCTCGGCCGCTCATCGCTCCCTCCGTTAAATGGCGGCGCGGCGGCTGATTGCGTCATCAAGCAATGACGGGGAGCGCGTGCGCCGCCATTTGTTGGTTGCTCGGTGACGGGGAGCGCGCGCGCGGTCAGTAATGGCCGCTCGGAGTATTGGAAGGCTGGGGAGGAGGGAGAGACGACACGTCGTCTTTCATTTAAAAGCAGACTTTTGGAGTCCATTTTTCTATCTGGAAATTCTGTCCCACTTCACTAGCCACACTTGTCTGCCACAGCATTGGAGAGGTGGCAACCCCGGGGCCACGCGGTTCATCTCAGTCTCATACAAAGTTCTGGCAGTTTTGCGGGGACTTCCTTTGCTCTGGTGCCTGGTACGGTGTAGGTGGGCAATGACGGGCTGTTCCATCTGCATTTCATGGGTCATTTCTGCCCCCCCCCCCCCCCCGAGTCCTAGCAATCAGGCTCATGAAACCAATATTTCTCCCCCCATTGGTTTGCCCAGTTTGAATTTCATAGGTCTGGATGTTTGGAAAGGGTTGTAACTGTAGTGTATGTAACCGTCTACCTTTAAGAGACTATTGTATGTAACCGTTCACCTTTAAGAGAACTATTTTAGGTGTGGCACTACTTGTTTGGCTTCTGTATATGGTAATACCGACGGTGACCACACCGGTATATAAGTGCTGTGGCATGATTTATAGGGCAGATTCGCCCTGACCTTCGAATAGTAAAGTCCTGTTGTATGTTACTCCTGAAGTCTGTGTCGTAATTAACTGCACAACCCACAGACTTTACAGTGGCGACGAGTCCGATCGTACCCTGCGGCAACAATATTTTCAAGCAACGAAAGAGCGTCGAAAAGAGGCAACCGCCCTCGTCATTCGGCTGGGAGAAAACTCAAGGCTGCAGCAATAGAAAGGAGGAAGACTTTAGCGACAAAAACTTCCATCAGCAACAGGCACTGACTGTCCCTTCTGCCACGGTGACTGTGAGTAAGGGAAAGTGAAAAGAATAGCCGGAGGATAAGGGCTGGGCACTCGACCACGGTCGAGGGGGAAAAGGAGCCGGACAAAAAGTCGGGTCCAACGGCGTCATGAGAGACCGCGACCGGCGGGAAAAGCCGGGCGGTGACCGAAGCCACGAAGCGCTGCGACCGGGAGCGTAGGCGCGGGAAGAGAGAAACTCAGCCGCAGCCGGGGAGAGAAGCACCGGACTGCGAGAGGGCTGGGAGGCGCGATTGGGGTCCGAGCGAGCGGGAGAGGCAGAGCCGACCAAGAGAGACTGCGCGAGAGCCAGTCCAGCGGCTGAACTGTCCTCCGTCAACGGGGTGTACCCAGCGCCGGTAGAGCCGAGCGAGCGGGAGAGAGGCAGAGCCGAGCAAGGGGAACTGTGCGAGAGCCAGTCCAGCGGCTGAACTGTCCTCCGTCAACGGGGTGTACCCAGCGCCGGTAGAGCCGAGCGAGCGGGAGAGAGACAGAGCCGAGCAAGGGGAACTGTGCGAGAGCCAGCCCAGCGGCTGAACCTGTTCGCCGTCAACGGGGTACCCAGAGCCGGTCGCCCTGCCATAAAATAAAAAAAAAGGGAAAGCCTTGAAGCCGACGCGCAGGCTGTGAACCTGAAAGCCAGCGGCCGTCGCCCGTGGGGAAAGTGTACCCCTCCCGCCAGGGAAGAAACGCGGGAAGCCGCCATTAGGCGGGGAAGAAGACAGAAGCGGGAAACCGCCATTGAAGTGGGCGGGGAGAGAAGATAAGAGCGGGAAACCGCCATTTTCGCGGGAAAACCGCCATCTTAGAAAAAGAAAAGAAATAATAATTTAAAGAAATACTTGTGTTGTTCCCAAAGAGAGGAAGATGCCTAAGCGTGGTAACATCAACGATTTTAATTCCGAGGTAGAAGACTGGGCCACGTACGTGGAACGCATTGAGATCTATTGTGAGGCCAATAAAATAGAAGAAGATGACAAAGCTATAACCTTGCTGAACTCGATGGGCGCAAAGACATACGGGCTCTTGAAGCATCTACTAGCACCAGCTAAACCGGCGGATCAGACTTTCGATGATATTGTGGCTGTCCTGAAGGACCACTTGAACCCTACACCGTTGATGTTGGCGGAACGATTCAAATTCTATGCGAGAACGCAACGGAAAGACGAAAGCAACGCAGAATACTTGGTCGAACTGTGTAGACTATCGAAATACTGCCAGTTTGGAGGGAATCTGACAGAGGCATTGCAAGACAAGTTCGTGTGCGGGTTGGCAAAGGAAGGAACGCAAAAGCGACTACTCGAAGAGAACGACCTTACACTTGACAGGGCTGTCCTTATTGCAGCATCGCACGAAGCCGCAGCGAAGGGAACTGCGGAAATGCAGCTAAAGACAGCAGCACTAAGTGTGGATCAAATTACCTCGACAACAACAAAATGCTATCGTTGTGGGAAGACAACACACGACCAGAACCAATGCTGGTTTAAGAACCAGGAATGTAGGAAATGTGGCAAACTGGGTCACATAGCTAAGGTATGCCGGTCAGGGAAGAAGACCAACAACCAAAGGACCAACAACCAAAGGAAGCCATCACAGGAAAAGTACAACAAGGTACACAAGGTGGCTGAGAAGAATTCAGACGAACAGAATTCAGACTCAGACCCAAACGGCCAGAAGCTGGGTAGTCTGAGAATTCACAATGTGAGTAAGGAAGCTGACCTACAAACTATCTGGGTCATGCTAAAAATAGCTGGAATCCAAGTGAAAATGGAGTTGGACACTGGATCAGCTCTATCAGTCATAAATCGAAGGGATTACCACCGGCTATTCTCACATATACCCTTAAGAGATACCAAGTTCGTATTGCAGACATACACGGGGCATAAAGTATACCCCATGGGAAAGATAAGAGTCAAAGTGAGAGATAGGGGTAAAGAACACCCAAGAATGAACTTATACATACTACATGAGGGAGGACCACCACTTCTAGGATGGGAGTGGATCAAGAAAATAGACATGGAATGGCACTATCTAAAAGCCATAACGAGTGAGGACTCGGTGCAGACAATCAGCTCAGATTCTGAAACGGATGACGATAAGACCAACCCAAATATGAAAGACAAGGCTGAAATGGACTTGCCGATGAAGGTTGGAAAAACGAAGGCATGCATAAAGGCTTATGCTCCAGAGAAGAACAAAGTTTCAGAACAGAACTCCACCGAACAACGACAACCTAGTTCGACAGAAAATTCTGAGCCTGTTCAAGTTACGGACATATCCATGACGGAAGAACACCGAGCTCGGACTCAAACTTATTTCAAATTACGACAACAATTAGAACAATTGAGTTACCGTCTCGTACAAGAGATGAAAACAATGAAAAAGTTCTATGACACCGAATGGGAGAATCTGGAAAGACAACAGAAGCAGCTAGCTCAAGCAGAGAGCGACCATAGAGCCATCGTGACCAATTACCGATCACATCTCCCTTATGCTGTTCAGGAGTTAGAATATTTGCAGGAAGAAGCAAATGAAGAGGAATCTTCAGGAAGCCAGGATTTTATTCCAGTTCTTCTCTACGACTCCTTACAAGCAGAGTGTGAGAAGTTGAAAGAACAGTATGAACAGGCCCAGGCTACAATTCTGGAAGGGGTTAACTCG
Source organism: Somniosus microcephalus (assembly GCF_052327205.1). Lineage (NCBI taxonomy): Eukaryota > Metazoa > Chordata > Chondrichthyes > Squaliformes > Somniosidae > Somniosus > Somniosus microcephalus. The sequence continues at coordinate 62,326,797 of NC_140994.1, forward strand.
GCAACCTCCGAAAAGCTAGTTTCAGTGGAAGCATATGAGCAACTGAAGGTTGAACATGAGCAAGAAATCCAAAGGCTGCAGGAAATTCTTGATGAGCTCAAGGCCAAGACAGACTCATCGGTAGAAGTTCCATCCATAGATGAGAAATTAGAGGTGAAAGACATGGCAGAACCTGAAAGACAAGATGTACAAGAACTCATAAAAATATTAAAGGAAACCCAAGACAAAAATGGGGCGGCAATGACCGAGATTCAACAACTTGAAGAACAGATTCAACTGGGAATCCGTTCAGTGGAAGAAAAGGGAACTGTAAGAAACACAGAGACTGTAAGAATGGCCTCTGAACATGAGCTAGAGAGCATCAAGGCGCAACTTCTCCGAGCGCTGGAAGCCAAAGTACAAGAGGAAAAGAAGGTGAAAGCATTGGAGGAAAAGGTGGATGAAATGGAGAAGACTCTGACCCACAGTGTTCCCGTGGAAGAGTTAACGGTCAGCCAGCTCCTTCATATGCTGAAGGACAAGACTCTACAATGGGAACAATCTGAACACGAGCTTCAATCTTCAAAGGGAAGGAGTTCGGAGCTCTCAAAAGTTATGGAAATAGCTGAGGTTGCAACACAGATTTTACAGGGATGCCAAAAGTACGCTGAATCACGTCAATGTGAACAGCAGAATGTTGAAACAGCTGCTCCAGTAGAAGGATTGAATAGCCTGATCAATCAATCCCCGAGGGAAGGGGAAGTATTGAAATCACAAACGAGGTCATTAGTGAAGGATTTGCAGGAAACCCAGGAAGAGCGGGATGAATATGAACGCATGAAGAAGTCTCTTCAGGAAAGATGTCTAGGGAGGGAACAACAGTCGGCTAACGTCCAGTTGGGTACGGAAGAAGTAGCAGGCCCTCTCGCTAGACTAGCTCCGGACGACACCGAATATTACCATGACCTGTTGAGTGACACTGAATATTACGAGGATCTGGTCTGCCCAGCTTGTGATGAAAACTCCCAAAGTGCAGAAATCAGGATGAAGCACTTAAAGTCTAAGGAACATAGAGAGATGGTGGCGCTACAGCTGGCAGCTGATAAGGGAGCCCCGAGAGTCTCCAAGAAGCAGAAAAGAAAAAGAAGAAGCAGAAGACGATAACCATCAAAATCATTATCACTCCTACCAGATCATGCACGTGGGCCCAACAAAGGGAGATAAATCAGTTGGAAAGTAAGGAAAATTACCAAGGCAATACAGCTGTTTGTAAAAGTCAGCATTGCTGGTTCAGCAGGACGGGAGTTCAAGCTGTTACGTCAAGGGGAAGACTAGTGGAGGAGTCACGCTAGCAATGTGAACCGGCTACACCACAGCGATGTTGTTCGGACCGAGTCAAGACTAGAGACTGAATCTATACACTGTTCCCACAGAGACTGAACCTGTGAACTGTTTCCCACAGAGACTATATCTGTAAATTGTTTACCTGAAGTTGAATATATGTATGTTAATGAGAAATAGTATGTTGTAAGCTAAAAAGGGAGGATTGTAGTGTATGTAACCGTCTACCTTTAAGAGACTATTGTATGTAACCGTTCACCTTTAAGAGAACTATTTTAGGTGTGGCACTACTTGTTTGGCTTCTGTATATGGTAATACCGACGGTGACCACACCGGTATATAAGTGCTGTGGCATGATTTATAGGGCAGATTCGCCCTGACCTTCGAATAGTAAAGTCCTGTTGTATGTTACTCCTGAAGTCTGTGTCGTAATTAACTGCACAACCCACAGACTTTACAGTAACTAATGCTGTTGCCTGATTAGTTGATAAATCCTACATCAGAACACCAACATCTGTTAGTATGAACAGTTTTCGTTCTGAGCAATTTAATGGGAACATGGGTCTAAACTTGATATGTGATCCATGAGGCTCAGTGCTACGCACCTAAGGGGCACATGGAGACCAAAAGCTTGAACCCTTCAATATGCGCTTATAATTAAATAGTATTTCAGGAGATAGAGGATATCAGGGGGAGTAAGTATTTCTTTATTCTGGCTGGATGAGTTCACCTGCATCTGTATCTTGTGAAAATAATTCAGACATCTATCCTAGTGGATCTTCCATGCGTGCTGTAATAAGAAAATGTGCGGTTCTATAAGGACAGGTGCATTATAGAATCATAGAATGGTTACAGCACAGAAGGAGGCCCGTCGAGCCCGTGCCGGCTCTGCAAGAACACTTCAGCTAGTCCCACTCCCCTGCCCTTTCCTCGTAGTCCTGCAAATGTTTTTCCTTCAGGTACTTATCCAATTCCCTTTTGAAAGCCACGATTGAATCTGCCTCCACCACCCTTTCTGCAGTACATTCCAGATCCTAACGTAAAAAAGTTTTTCCTGATGTCGCCTTTGGTTCTTCTGCCAATCACCTTAAATCTGTGTCCTCTTGTTCTCGATCCTTCTGCCAATGGGAACAGTTTCTTCCTATCTACTCTGTCTAGACCCCTCATGATTTTGAACACCTTTATCAAATCTCCTCTCAAACTTCTCTGCTCTAAGGAGAACAATTCCAGCTTCTCCAGTCTATCCACGTAACTGAAGTTCCTCATCCCTGGAACCATTCTTGTAAATCTTTTCTGCACCCTCTCTAAGGCCTTCACATCCTTCCTTAAGTGCGGTGCCCAGAATTGGACACAATACTCCAGGCTGAACCAGTGTTTTATAAAGGTTCATCATAACTTCCTTGCTTTTGTACTCTATGCTTCTATTTATGAAGCTCAAGATCCCATATGCTGTTTTAACCGCTTTCTCAACCTGTCTTGCCATCAATAACAATTTGTGCACATATACCCCCAGGCCTCTCTGTTCATGCACCCCCTTTAGGATTGTACCATTTAGACTATATTGCCTCTCCTCGTTCTTCCTACCAAAATGTATCACTTTGCGCTTTTCTGCATTAAACTTCATTTGCCACGCATCTGCCATTCCACCAGCCTGTCTATGTCCTCTTGAAGTCTATCACTATCCTCCTCACTGTTCGCTATACTTCCAAGTTTTGTGTCATTTGCAAATTTTGAAATTGTGCCCTGCCCTATGTCATTAATATACAGGAAACTGTGCTATCCGGCACCGACGGGACCGAGCTGTTGCCGTCCCATCAAAACTGCCGGACAAACCAGTGCTAATGTTGAAACATACGGAGATTTTGAGCTCCGTATCTGGCAACAAACCCTGTTGCTTAGCAACAGCTTCTAAACAGTCGGCCGTACCTTGCAAGCGTCTCTGTAGCTTAGCAACAGCTTCAGCGAGACCTTGCAGAGCCTGACTGGTGGAAAAAAAAGCAACGAAAAGAAAAAAAACCTAACGAAACGGCTCCTGATTTTTGCCGGTGGCTCGAGCATTCCGGACAGTTAACCTCCGGATAAACCAAAGTTTCCTGTATATCAAGAAAAGCAGTGGTCCTAGTACCGACCCCTGGGGAACATAACTATATCTTCCTCCAGTTTGATAACCGGTCACCACTACTCTCTGTGTCCTGTCACTTAGCCAATTTCGTATCCATGCTACCACTGTCCCTTTTATTCCATGGGCTTCAACTTTGCTGGCAAGCCTATTATGTGGTACTCTATTAAACGCCTTTTGGAAGTCTATGTACACCACATCAACCGCATTGTCCTCATCAACCCTCCCTGTTACCTCAACAATAAATTTGTTTGTCTTTAACAAATCCATGCTGGTTTTCTTTAATTAATCCACACTTGTCCAAGTGACTTAATTTTGTCCCAGATTATCATTTCTGAAAGCTTCCCCACTACCGAGTTTAAACTGACTGGCCTGTAGTTGCTGGGTTTATCCTTACACCCATTTTTGAACAAGGGTGTAACATTTGCAGTCCTCTGGCACTACCCCAGTATCCAAGGAGGATTGGATGATTATGGCCAGTACCTCTGCAATTTCCACCTTTACTTCCCTCAGCATCCTAGGATGCATCCCATCTTGTCCTGGTGACTTATCTAACTTAAGTACAGCCAGCCTTTCTAGTACCTCCTCTTTATCAATTTTTATCCCATCCAGTATCTCACTACCACCTCTTTCAGCATGACTTTGGCAGCATCTTCTTCCTGGGTAAAGACAGATGCAAAGTACTCATTTAGTCCCTCTGCCTCCATGTGTAGGTCTCCATTTTGGTCCCTAATCAGCCCCACCCCTCCTCTTACTACCTGTTTACTATTTATATACCTATAGAAGACTTTTGGATTCCCTTTTATGTTAGCTGCCAATCTATTCTCATACTCTCTTTTCCCCTCTTAATCTCTATCTCTTTCGTCATCCAGGGAGCTCTGGCTTTGGTTGCTCTACCTTTCCCCCTCGTAGGAATGTACCTCGACTGTACCCGAACCATCTCCTCTTTAAAGGCCACCCATTGTTCAATTACATTTAAAGGCAGCCCATTGTTCGATTAAACCATTGTAACAACAACAACTTGCATTTATATATCACCTTTAACGTAGCAAAACGTCTCAAGCTGGGGTATAGCACAGTGTTGTTGACCTATAGAAATTGCTGAATAGTCAAAGGTGTGGCTACGGCGACACCATCTTAGCATCGTATAAATTTTAAGTGTCAGCCGTGGCTCAGTTGGTAGCACCCTTGCCTCTGAGTCAGAAGGTTGTGGGTTCAAGACCCACTCCAGAGACGTGAGCACAAAAATCTAAGCGGACACTCCAGTGCAGTACTGAGGGAGTGCTGCACTGTCAGAAGTGCAGTCTTTTGGATGAGACATTAAATCGAGGCCCCGTCTGCCCTCTCAGGTGGATGTAAAAGATCATATGGCACGGTTTCAAAGAAGAGCAGGGGAGTTATCCCCGGTATACAAGCCAATATTTATCCCTCAATCAACATCACTAAAACAGATTATCTGGTCATTATCACACTGCTGTTTGTGGGAGCTTGCTGTGCGCAAATTGGCTGCTGCATTTTCCTACATTACAACAGAGAATACATTTTAAAACGTACTTCATTGGCTGTAAAGTGCTTTGGGACAACCGGTGGTCGTGAAAGGCGCTACATAAATGCAAGTCTTTTTCTCAAGGCGCTTAACAATTGTAACACGCAATGTACAATTCTGCTAAGGTACCCCACCTCTCTTATGAATCTCTGGGCGAATTAAGAAAAATGGATACTGCTACTATGCCATTCAGCAGAAACACTGTACCAGCTATAGCTACCTGAGAATGATAGAAGAAATTTGTCTTAAGGAGGCTAAGGTTTACCAGCAGACTGTGATGAACTGTGCCATCTTCTTTAGGAAGACCTCCAAACAACATCTAACACCTGTATGGTTCTACCAGAGATTACCAAAGTCACCACATGCCTTGTGTAGTGGCGCTTCTTAGTTTCCAAACAGGCAGCCACTGAGCTGTGGGGCTGTTAACAACGAGTAGACGCGTGTTGAAATAAAACGTTCCCAAACGTAGCTTTGTCCTTTAAACTGTTTACTATAACACTTTACGAACAGAATTACAAAGCAAACACGTATAAACGAACACGGTCAAAAACTGTATTGTTCCAAACCTCACAACTTCTGCCTCCTTCAGCTACGTGGAGTTTAAACTGTAAAATGGCTGCATACCATGTGTGGCTTAGGAACTGTACCATTGTGGCAAGAATGAAGGGGGTGTCTCGGACTATACTACTGGAGCAAGAAAATAGGGGGTTTCTTAATACAATAAGTCAATCAGGTAAATTAACTGTATTATGCTATTTAACCAATATTTTAAAGTATTTTCTTAAGCTTTTATGGCTCTTACATTCCGGCCCCTAATTGACTAGGCACATGAAGCGTATCAATTACTCAAACATTAAGAGTCATAAACTAATGAGTTCAACATATTTACAATATAAGTCCACTTTTTTCATTCAGGAACTTTTCACGCTGCTTCTTGTAGCAGGCAGAGCTTTGTGATCGGTCTTTCCAGGGTACTGGTCTTGGTTTGCAAACAAACGCGACGAACGACGCCTCTGGAGTCTGGCATGGTCTTAATTATTTTTCCCATCAACCAAGAATTTCTAGGGGCTGAATCATCCACGATTAAGACAATGTCTCCGACAATGAAGTTCCTCTTTATTTTGGACCATTTTTGACACTCCTGTAGCAGAGGTAAGTATTCTCTTGTCCATCTGGTCCAGAAAAGGTCTGACATATACTGAACTTGCCTCCACTTCCGACGGGCATACAGATCTTCCTTTTTGAAGACTCCCGGGGGCATGGCTGGCTGTGTTTTCAACAACAACAGGTGGTTCAGAGTCAGGGCTTCGAGGTCATTGGGATCATCTGATGTCTTAGTTATCGGTCGGTCATTAATGATGGCTTCGACCTCGCACAGAACGGTTTGGAGTCCCTCGTCGTCGAGCGCTTGCTGCTTCAGTACAGAACTGAGTAGTTTTCTTACGGTGCGTATCTGTCTTTCCCAGACACCTCCATGGTGGGATGCAGCCGGAGGATTGAAGATCCACTTAATTCCTGTTTGCATCATGGCTTCCTGTATTTTAAGCCGATTCCAACCTTCAATAGCTTCCCGTAGTTCTCTCTCTGCTCCGATGAAATTAGTGCCATTATCAGAACGCATAATGGACACCTGACCTCTTCTACAGACAAAGCGCCGCAAGGCGTTAATACAGGAATCAGTGTCAAGTGTGTGTGCCACCTCAATATGAACTGCTCTGATGGTCAAACGAGAGAAAAGCACACCATATCTCTTGACAAGGCTCCGTCCTTGCTTTACCTCGAAAGGCCAGAAATAGTCCACCCCTACGTTTGTAAATGGGGGCTTGTCTGGTAACAAACGGTCTTCAGGCAGGTCTGCCATTTTCTGCTCCCCAGCTCTAGCGTGTAACCGTCTGCAAACAATGCATTCAGAGAGTATTTTTCTTATTACAGAATTAGCTCCTGGAATCCAGTATCTTTGTCTTAGCTTCGCAAGCACGTGATTCCTCCCACTGTGTCCAATACTCTGGTGTATATGCTGAAGAATGAGAGTAGCGACCCGGAGGTCCTTAGAAAGGATAGCAGGATGCTTGGCCTCCTCTGGCATAGCAGATTTGTTTAGTCTCCCTCCCACCCTCAGTACTCCATCTTGCAGTGTAGGGTCCAGCTTGTAGATATGACTACCTTTCTTGATTGGAGTATTTCGTTGTAAAGCTTCGATTTCTTCTGGGTATCTTTGTCTTTGACTGAAGCAAACTATCTCCATCTCAGCCTTGGCCAAATCCTCCACGGTCAATGAATTCTTACCCAATGTGGTCTTGTGCTGATGCATATACTGCTGTAGGAGCATTCTCTGCTTATCGAGGTTACTTTCAGACTGACTGATAGTGGCTCGGTACTCTTTTCTCTTACCGCTCAGGTGTAGCAGCAACTCTTTCAACCTTAGAAACCATGCAACTGCTTTCCTCAACTGGTGCCATCCTGAGAAATGGTTAACAAGCTTGTTCACTGTGTCAAAGTTCTCTTTCGTAGTTATGAGATTTACTGTGACTGATCTCTTGACTTCGACGTCGTCTTCAGCAATCTGACTTGGCATGTCTGGTCTTTCTGGCCATGATCTCTCTGTTTCCAGCAGATAACTTGGGCCTTGTATCCAAGTTTCACTCCTCATGAAGTTTTCAGCCTTCAATCCCCGTGAGGCTTGATCTGCTGGGTTTAATGAGGTGTTTACATACCTCCATTGAGATGGTTGTGTAGCTTCTCTAATGGATGAGATTCTGTTTGCTACGAAGGTCTTGAAGCGTATCTTCTCATTCTCTATATACTTCAGCACCGTCGTGCTATCCGTCCAGAAGACAGATTCTTCTAGTGGGAGCTGTAACTCTTTCCGCATCGCCTGGTCAACTTTAACTGCAACAACCGCTGCCGTCAACTCCAGACTCGGGATGGTGACCTGCTTCAGCGGAGCCACCCTGGATTTCCCCATGAGGAAGGCACAATGTTTCTGGCCCTGTTGATTTGTCAGCAAGAGGTAAGTAGCCGTGCCATAGCCGTCCTCACTGGCGTCCGAGAAATGATGTAGTTGAGCCATCTTTGTAACTCCAAAACTCACGGGCTTGATGCATCTACTGACGTTGAAGCTAGAAAGTTGTTGCAAATCTGTCAACCATCTGTGCCATCTCTGAGCTTGACCTTCTGGGATATCTTCATCCCATCCTCTCTTGTCTCTACACAGCTCTCGTAGCATCAGCTTCACCGGCAGAATGAGTGGTGCCAGGAATCCAAGAGGGTCGTAGATGGAACTGACCACGGAGAGAATCCCTTGTCTTGTGGATGGTCTTTCGTTCACCATTATCCTGAAGTTGAACGTGTCTGACTCAATGCACCATTGTACACCAAGAGCTCTCTCGATAGGAAGGACATCGTGGCTCAGGTCCAGACCTTTGACTTCAGTGGCTCTTTCCTTTTCTGGGATAGAAGCTAGAACTGCTCTGCTGTTGCTTATCCACTTAGTCAGATGGAATCCTCCATTCGAACACAGAGTTCTAAGGTCTCTTGACAGTGCGATGGCATCGTCTTCTGTTGACACGGACTTCAGACAGTCATCGACATAAAAGTTTCTGAAGATTGTCTCCACAGCCTCTGATGGTGCTTTGCCTTTGCCATCTTCTGCAGTTTTTCTGAGAGCGTAGCTTGCACAGCTGGGAGATGATGTGGCTCCGAACAAGTGTACGGCCATTCTACATTCCACCATTGCTTGACTAACGTCGCCATCTGGCCACCAAAGGAAACGCAGAAGATCAGCATCTTCATCAGGGATTCTGACTTGGTAGAACATTGATTCTATGTCTGCCATCATGGCAACGAGCTCTTGTCTAAACCTAGTCAAGACGCCAATGAGGGTATTAGTAAGATCAGGACCTTGAAGCAGCTGGTCATTCAGTGAAGTTCCTCTGAATGAGGCGGCGCAGTCAAACACTACACGGATCTTTTTCTTCTTTGGGTGATACACACCGTGATGAGGAATGTACCAGACCCTTCCATCGTCTCTGTTCAACTGTTCCTCGGGCACTTTTACAGCATAGCCTTTCACTATGATGTTTCTCATGAAGCCTTTGTAGTCTTCGTGAAAGTCGGGGTTCTTGTTCAGCTTTCTCTTTAGACTGATGGCGCGTCGCTCTGCTATGCAGCGATTGTTCGGCATCTTCGCGGTCTGTCTTCTCAGTGGCAAACCAATGTGATAGTGGCCATCAATGAACTGTGTAGACCTTGTCATCAAATCCATGAACTGATGGTCTTCTTGTGACATCTCTGTCTTTTCCTCACAGCTGCGTTCTGAAGAGTTTGCGTTGAACTGCTGTATCAACAGCTCTTCAATGCTTGCGATAGAGATGCGATTAACTGTGACATTTTGTCGTTCCTCCTTGTTCGACTTGTTGCCATCATCTCTCCTTACCGGTCCATTGACTACCCATCCAAGGGCTGTCCTGACGGCGTAGGGTCCGTCATCCTTGCTGTTTATCACCTGCCATGGCTCCATAGTTTTGTAGGCATTGGTTCCAATTAATAGGCCAATTTCTGCTTCAATGTATGGGAGACGCACCTTTTCTAGGTAAGGCCATCTATCCACATCCTTCTGCAGGGCTAAGTTCCCTATTCTAACAGGAATCTCCCTCTGTGTGAAAACATTAGGCAGGTCTATGAAGTCCTTCTCTTCAAGTCCACACACTTCTAAGTCTGACAGGATATAACTTTGCATTGACTTCTCATGACCCATGGTGCGTAATAGGATTTCTGTTCTTCTGCCTCTAACGTTCAGCTGTCGCATGAGTGATTCTGTGCAGAACGTTGCTGAACTACCTGGATCCATGAAGGCGTAAGTCTCCACAAGCTTCTCGCTCCTCTTAGACTTGATCTTTACTGGTACAATGGCAAGAATACAATCACTGTCACCGGCCCCAGTGAGTCCACAAGTCTCTGGTTCTAGCGACACCAGAGCACTTGAAACAACCTTCTCGTCGGTATTGTTTTCTTCACTCTTCTTAGAGACTTGTTCTTCTTTATGGATATGCAGCAGACTGGGATGTTTCCGAGTGCACTCTCTGCATGTTGTTCTTTGCTTACAGTTTCTACTCAGGTGCCCCTGAGAGAGACATCCAAAACATAGGCCGTTGTACTTCAGGAATTCGATTCTGTCCTTATGTGGCTGTGCTTTGATGTCGCTGCAGAAATCCAATGTATGATTCTTCTGGCAGAATAAGCATGGCTTCTGAAAGGCATTAGCAGGTGTCACTGTGCTGCTCTTTTTGGGAGATGAGTTCTGGGGCCTTTCTTCCTCGGCCTGAGTGACGATAGTTGCAAAGCTGCTTCCCCTGGAACCACCTTTCCTGAGAGTCTTTGATTCAACAGGCTTGGCTTTCACTCTTCCATCGGTGGTCGGGCTGGCGTCCTGGATGTTTCCAAACAATGGGTCCCTAGCAATTTTAGCCTGTTTGTCTATGAAATTCACTAAGTCTGCAAACCTGGCTCTACTTTTCCGTCTCTCCGTTATCTCAAAGGCTGTTCTTCTCCATTGTTCTCTCATCCTGTAAGGAAGCTTAGAGATGATGATTCTCATAGTCATAGGATTGTCCATCTCTTCCATGAATTCAACATCCTCCATGGTGTTGCGACATCCTATGAGGAAAAGAACATATGCGTTCAATGCCTCTCCGTCCTCCGATCTGATCTGTGGCCACTTGGTAGCCTTTTCAATATATGCAGTGGCTATCTTCAGCTCATTACCATAGTGCTCCTGCAGCAACTTCCTGGCTTCTATGTATCCCCGGTCCGGCCTCATGTGTTCACAGCTTCTGACCAGGTCTTGTGGTTTACCACTGGTGTACTGTCCCAGGTAGTACAACTTATCACTGCTGCTCTCTGTTTTGGAGTCAATGGCTTGTTCAAAGGATCTGATGAAGGGCTTATACTTGAGTGGGTCGCCTTGGAACACTGGTATGTCTCATTGAGGGAGTCGAAACAGATTCTGTTGTTTTACAAGCATCTCTGTAATTTCGTTCTGACGTTGCATCACTCGGTATAGGCTTCTCCCTGTGTCTTCAGGCCTCTGGTGGTCATCAGCAGGGTCTAGTCTAGACCGTCTGACGTCTGGGGTAGCATCACGTGCTCCTGTTAGTGGAGAGGCCACTCTTCCATGCTGTAATGCCAGGGGATTGCCTTCGGACTCTCTTGTAACTCTTGAAGGTGCCCTGGATCCAACTCTATGTGACAACATTGACTGGCAGTATTCGCTCCCGCCGTCCCGTGAGCCTTCATAATCTTCATACGCACTCAACCTGGCGTCTGAGACCGCGATAGCTGTTTTTATCTCCAGCTGTTCTTTCTTTGCCTGCACCTGGGCCTGTTGGGCCTGCACTTGGGCCTGCAGTTGGGCCTGTTGGGCCTGCAGTTGGGCCTCTTGGACCTGCAGTTGGGCCTCTTCCCGTTCAAGAGCTTGCTTCTCCGCTAAAGATGCTGCGCGTGCCATCAATGCCGCCCGTTCAACCTCCTCTCTCATGCGTCGCGACGAGCTTGTGGTAGAAGCGACTGACCTGCATCCAGAAACAGAGCTACCTTCTTTTCGATTTTTGCTCGGTCTGGCAGAAGTCTCTGAAATGCTATCGTCTGGTCCGACTTCATCGTCAACTTTATCTTTCTCTGCTGTATCAGCATCTTGACGAATCTTTAACATCCACTGTTCTGTGGCCTTGATATAGTCCTTAATGCTGGTTGATTTAAGATCAAACCAGTTGTGCTGATCAGCGTTTCCCTCTTCTTCAGACAGAAGTGCTAATACATCTTCATTGAGTACATTAAATTCTTCATGCAGCTTGGAGAAGTCGTAATACATTATGTCTTCAGCTTTCTTAATATTAGCATTATCTTCCATGAGACGATCAATTATCTTCATTTTTCCAGTTATCTGAGCTAATTTAGCCTTCCTTGCACCTATGCTTCTATGTAACTTCTCTTCCATTGCCTTTGGGGGGAGCTTTATTTCCCTCTTTTGGCCAGCAATCCTTCTGGCTGGGGGAAGCTCCTGGCTCTGTAAGGCCTCGGCCATTTTACCCGCAGCTCTTATTTAGCTTCTCAATAGAATGAACAAAGCAAGTAACAGTCACTGTACCTTCGCTTTCTTATATTGTCGTCTGGCTCCGTGACCATTCATGTATACGTTCGCCGACGATTCCGTCCTTTCCTTCTTAGGGAGCAAGTTTTTGACTAATGTAGTGGCGCTTCTTAGTTTCCAAACAGGCAGCCACTGAGCTGTGGGACTGTTAACAACGAGTAGACGCGTGTCGAAATAAAACGTTCCCAAACGTAGCTTTGTCCTTTAAACTGTTTACTATAACGCTTTACGAACAGAATTACAAAGCAAACACGTATAAACGAATACGGTCAAAAACTGTATTGCTCCAAACCTCACAACTTCTGCCTCCTTCAGCCACGTGGAGTTTAAACTGTAAAATGGCTGCATACCATGTGTGGCTTAGGGACTGTACCATTGTGGCAAGAATGAAGGGGGTGTCTCGGACTATACTACTGGAGCAAGAAAATAGGGGGTTTCTTAATACAATAAGTCAATCAGGTAAATTAACTGTATTATGCTATTTAACCAATATTTTAAAGTATTTTCTTAAGCTTTTATGGCTCTTACACCTTGGTCTCCTTCCAGGATAGCACCGGGGAGATCTGCAGTGTCATCTAGTTTGCTGTTCACAGATGTATCAAGAAGGTTACATATGCATTATACAGCAAGGCCAGTGATCCCTTCTGCAATTGACCAATGGCAGCAATGTGAGAGGACAATGCAATTCTGCAGATCTGCTGGCCTTCCAAGAGCTCAGCGGCTCATCAATTTGTATCCATGTTGCCATTCAGATCACTGCGCACAACACTGCTTTATGCGTATCAAAAGGGATTTTTTTTTGTCCCACTGTATAGCTGGTGTCAGATCAGCAGAAAACCGTAATGGTGAATGCCCACTTTAGACTTTGCTTCATAATGCCTTCATATGAAGGCAATCCTCTATGCCAAGCTTATTCACAAGTAAAGAAAGAATGAAAGGTGGCTCCTGGAAGATCAAAACAATCCTCTGCAGCCCATGGCTCATGGCACCTTTAAAATGACCAGAAGCTAGAGCACAGGTACAATGAAGATAATTATATAAGCAGAGTAACTGTTGAGCATATCACTGGGACCTTGCAGCAGTGCTTCAGAAGCCTCAACCAATCCGGTGGGTTGGAGGCGGGGTACCTTAGAATACAATAATTGTCATCTGCTTATGCTCCATACCTTTGCCATCCTGGTAATCAACCTGTATTTTGATTGCTGTTCTACATTGGTCAGACATGTTGATAAGTCTCTTTAGCTATTTCAGCACCATTCATACAATATGTGTGTCATGTATTTTCCCTTCCTATGTGTAACACTTTATACTTCATATGGCATTGTTCTGTCCAAGTCATTTTATAATTTCTGAGCTGCCTCTTGCGACTTCACTGTCCAGTGCTTCAGTTCATGAGAATTATTGCTTTTTCTGTTTTCTTGGCTTGCCTGCTTTTTTTCTGACGTGTAATGTCATTTTTTAGCTTATGTGTTGAAAACTGGAAAGTTATAAGTTAAACAACTTCCTTTGCAACTTTCAAAAATAACCCTCAGTTAACCCCTCAATAGCATACCAGCAGCAATTTATAGATTATTGTTTCTTTTAAAGTTTTTGCAAATAACATTTCAAATAATTTAGGAGTATTAGTGTACATTTGAACAAAACACCCCTTTATCAGCATGCAATGAGCATATCACTACCAATATGTAGAAGATGCCAAATATATTTTTATTCTGCAAATTACTCAGATTTTGCTATTAATTTCAGAAGACTGCTAAGGGGATTAAGTATAATTACATTTAAAGAACTTATTACATAAGTTAATAACATCTGGGAAAGGGAGTTTTCGCTATTTTGGGTGTAGTCCAGTCATGCGATTCTCATATGGGACTGTAAGCTATTGGCAGTTAAAAAATACTCTGTTCATAAGAACATAAGAAATAGGAACAGGAGTAGGCCATTTGAACCTGCTCCGCCATTCAATGAGATCATGGCTGATCTTCTATCTCATCTCCACTTTTCTGCACTAGCCCCATATCCCTTGATTCCCTTAATATTCAAAAATCTATCGCTCTCTGTTTTGAATATACTCAACGACTGAGCCTCCACAGCCCTCTGGGGTAGAGAATTCCAAAGATTCACCACCTTCTGAGTGAAGAAATTTCTCCTCATCTCAGTCCTAAATGGCTGACCCCTTATTCTGAGACTGAGACCCGTGGTTCTAGACTCCCCAGCCAGGGGAAACATCCTCCCTGCATCTACCCTGTCAAGTCCTGTAAGAATTTTGTATGTTTCAATGAGATCACCTCTCATTCTTCTAAACTCTAGAGAATATAGGCCTAGTCTACTTAATCTCTCCTCATAGGACAATCCCCCTATCCCAGGAACCAGTTTGGCGAACCTTCGTTGCACTCCCTCTATGGCAAGTATATCCTTCCTTAGGTAGGGAGACCAAAACTGTACACAATACTCCAGGTGTGGTCTCACCAGGGCCCTATATAATTGCAGTAAGACGTCTTTACTCTTATACTCAAATCCTCTTGTAATAAAGGCCAACATACCATTTGTTTTCCTAATTGCTTGCTGTATCTGCATGTTAACTTTCAGTGATTCGTGTACAAGGACACCCAGGTGCCTCTGAACACCAACATTTCCCAATCTCTCAGCATTTAAAAAATACTCTGCTTTTCTATTTTTCTTACCAAAGTGGATAACTTCACATTTCTCCCCATTATATTCCATTTGCCATGTTCTTGTCCACTCACTTAGCCTGTCTATATCCCCTTGAAGCCTCCTTGCATCCTCCTCGCAACTTACACACCCAGCTTTGTATCATCAGCAAACTTGGATATATTACATTTGGTCCCCTCATCCAAATCATTGATGTAGATTGTGAATAGCTGATGCCTAAGCACTGATCCTTGCGGTACCCCACTAGTTACAGCCTGCCAACTAGAAAATGACCCATTTATTCCTACTCTCTGTTTTCTGTCCGTTAACCAATCCTCAATCCATGCTAGTATATCACATGAGCCCTAATTTTGTTTAATAACCTCTTGGGTGGCACCTTATCGAATGCCTTCTAAAAATCCAAATACACCACTTCCACTGGTTCCCCCTTAGCTATTCTGCTAGTTACAACCTCAAAAAACTAACTTTCAAAAGCGATTTCCCTTTTATAAATCCGTGTTGATTCTGCCCAATTCTATTATTATTTTCTAAGTGCCCTGTTACCACGTCCTTAATAATAGATTCTAGCATTTTCCCTATTACTGTTGTCAGACTAATTGGTCTGTAGTTCCCAGTTTTCTCTCTGCCTCCTTTCTTAAATAGTTCACCACAGTCAGGCCCATGTTCCAGCAACTGAACTTTCCAAATTATTGGAGCCAAAACAGTAACTTGGCAATATTTATTATTGCCTTGTTTGTGAAAAGGTTAAAGGAGTTTTTAGTTCAGAGAGTAGTAGGCACATAGTTGCTGATGAAGATGAACATTCCTTCAGTTAGTGCTGATTCAATGTAGGTTTTTATGATTTGAGACCAGTAACTGTGACTTGTATATGGTCAGTCGTGATGGAGTAATTTCTAAAGTAGATCACTGCTTCTATTTTCAATTGGCCGCTAAGCTATAAATGGTGGTAGAAAATAGCAAATGATCAAGAGAATAGAGAAACGTCACATACTTTTTGTGATAGTTTTGTCAAAGATAGTTATAGCTTATCATGCTTCCCATTTGACTTGTGTCTATTCAATATACTATGCTAAAAAAAATTATAGTAAATAACTACTTTTTTTAATACACCTGTCAGTGTAGAAATAAGAAATAATTGCTTTTATTTTGTTTGAGAAGATCCAGAAGAATACAACACATTTAGGCTTTGTATAATTTATTCTTCCATTATACATTCCAAGTTTTGAAACGGACCTGAAATTTTCAATTGCTATTACTGTGATCCATTCCAGAGTTTTGGACTGACACAAAAGCTGGGGGTGGTTCTGGACACTTACATTGGCTGAAATAAGGGCCTTTTTTTGCAGAACTAGTTTTATATGGAAGGAGTTGTAAATGGCATGCCCCCTGTGCTATAAAGAGAGAGGAAATTTGAATTGCATAAATTGTGTATCATTTATCAACAGAGAGGGAGCTTTCATGAGCTTACTATGTGCTTAGTGGATTGTGCAACTACTGCAGTTTGATCAAAACCCTCAGAGGAAGAGTTGCTTTGCCAGAAAGCAAGAAACAGAAAACAGCAAGAATTGTTTATGTTCAGGAATATTCACCACAGTCATTGTGCTGGGTGGATTCGTAATGGGAAATGTTAGTAAATCTGCAGAAAGATTCACTCTCTTAGTCTGGATACTGAGTCTGCTTTTTTTTAAAATAGGTGCAAGAAGACCTAGACCAGTAAAATGTCCTGAAAGTTGTATATGTACTGAAGAAACTGCCCAGTGTGACAACAGAAAATCGATTCCTCAGAGTTTTCCCCCAGAAGTAGTTTATTTGTAAGTATTACATCTCCAGAACTGCATTTGTGTTATTATAATATGAGAGTCTAAGAAACTTTCCTGTTTGTATATATTTATTTTGTGTATTACATATATATATAATAATGTGTGTGTGTATATCATTTAGTAAGCGGAGAATCCCTGGCGTTGGTTTTTGTTTGTGTATGGAATAAATAGTAAATGTACTGATCCTAGCTGCTTTCTTTTCAGTCAATATAATTACTTTGGATCAACTTACATACCACAACAATTAAGAGTTATTTTAAATCATTGTGAAAGAATAGACATGTTATTGTAATTGTCAAATTCTGCTTTATTTGATATTGTGTGCAATTTTGTTTTTCTAAATTTGTGATGGGCCGGTACAGAGAGATTTACTAGTTGCTGAGCATCTCAGTTTGTTTTGATTCATGTCAGTTCATTTCATTTTTAGGTCATTCATGAAGTCTGGTTTCAGTGAAATTCCAGAAAGAAGCTTTGTGAATATAAAGTCCCTCCAGCTTCTGTGAGATTGATTCTTATTTCACGTATTTTGGTGTAGTTCAGAAATGGATCTCTGTGTTCTTTGAGAATAAGAATGAATGATCTGGGTAACTGTTGTTGCACCTATAGGTATGAGTGCTTCGAGCTGGGGCTAGATTTTCCACCCATTGGTTATGAATCGGGAGAAAACCTTGCCCCAAAATTCCAATACTTTGCCTTCTGCAAAGCAGGTTAATGCCAAACCTCAAACTATTAAAAGATGCATATTGGAAAACATTTGCCATGCAGACTTTAGAACAGTTATCGGATGCCCCATGTGCTATGGACTAGGTTGTAGAAAATTTGCTAGCCGTAATGAGCTGCAGAACCTTAAAAAGATTATAGAGGCTTTAAGGTGAAATTGGACAGATGCCAATTTATTTTCTTGGGGGCTGATAATGCCGCTGAGTGCTGTGCTGCCAGCACTGCACAGATTCTATGTGACCCGCAAGATAATGTGGGGTCAGCTTATTTGCATCATTTACTGCCGCTCTGGTTGCGTTTCTCATGATGCGCTGGGGAGTGCCAGGGATGTATTATTAGGCAGCAGGAGCCAGTAAATGGTTACTTGCTGCCTGTTGTGTGCCAGGTACTTTCCCAGTGGAGGGAAGAAGAGGACTGGGCCCGATTGGGTTGGGGGGTGGTCGATAGGTAGGGTTTCAAGGGGAGCACAAGCATGGAGGGCATGGCTTAGGTGTTGCAACCACATTATGGGACAGTTGCCCAATTATAGAGAAGTTGAGGCCTAATGAGTGCAGTGTGCTTCTTGTGCAATGGCTCCTGCCCTCCTTTGCACTTTCTAGCCTCATTGGGGCCGCTGACATCTCATGTCTCCACGCGTGATTTTTATGGCAAGCGAGCGCCAAGGTGTTTCAGCACGTCAGGTGCCTGCCATTGTTTATCAGCCAGTGTACTTATATTAATGGTGTGGAATTATAAAAAGGTAGCATTAAATTGTTGTTTTTCCCTAAAATTTAAATTGCAATAGTCAAGAAATTATTTATAAGGACTTTGTAAGCTTTTCTTTTTTCATCTAGCCTTTTGTTCACCCCTCTTTGGCTCAGCATCCATTTTTCTTTTATTACTCCTCTGTAAAACACCTTGGGATGTTTTCCTACATTAAAGCTGTTATACAAACGCCAGTTGTTTGAAATACAGTACTTCACAATAGTCATTAAATTTAACCTACCTTGACATGAAAAGCAATATTTTAACATATTACAATAAATTAAATTTAGAATTGAATTGAATTTTTAATCCAACATAGCTCGTTCATTTCAGATACTATTTATACAGTTGTTTAGGGGTTTCTTAACATTTGTGGATCTGATAAATACAGTGGAGATCATTTAAAATCAATTCTACCAGGATCAAATTGTTTGGATACTTTTTAACATTTTGTTTTGTCGATATTGTATAGTAACAAGTATGTACTTATTTTGGGCTCAGTAATGCAAATCTTCACCTGGAAAGCCACAAAGCAGCAACAGATGCTGATTTAGGTCCCACTCCACTCAGTTCCTGATCTGAGCTGCATGAATGAGCATGAGATGCCTAGTAGAGACTAAAGCATCTCCCAGCAGTTGGGAGGGGTTGGTCCCTGGTACTTGGCTACACTGACCTGGAAACAGGCCATTCGCCCATTTGCTGCAGAGGTGTTAGGCTCAGTCAATAAAGAGCGAGGGAGGAATCACAGAACTGGGAGAAATTTAACCAAAATACTACCATCAAAGAGGTGTAAAAAGTACATATCTTGATGCTGTATATGTCTTTTGATCAGGAAGCATGTTTCATAAGATGCACTTTATTTTTGTCAACTTGAAATTGACCTAGATGTAGCTTTAAAATCAGAATAGTATGAATTATATTAAGCTTAAAATTGTGTGTGGTTTTGTAAACTTTAATGAATTGTAATTTTTTTTGACAGTTTGTTTACTTCAAACACATTTTATTTGATTGCCAATGATGCATTTAAGGGTCTTGATCATCTGGAATATCTGTAAGTAGATGTCAAATCTTCCTACTGGAATGAAAATTGGACATCCTACATTAGCGTGGTTATTTGTAATAATCAATGTGACATTACACTGTATTAATATTTCTGCAGTTTTATAGAGAACAATAAAATCCAGTCCATTTCAAAGCATGCTCTCCGAGGCCTCAAGACCCTTACTCATTTGTAAGTACGTTACTCTTATTTAATCAGTAAATCTTTGTCCAAATAACTTTGGTTCTAATATTTAAAATAAATGTAAAATCATTGAAGTCATTAGCGTTAAAGTTACACCTTTATTTATTAACATTAAATTATTTCATTATACACACAGTATTCTGAGAATTTGATAAATAGTCTCTGCCTTTTGCTGAATAATCCAGAGATACATAATTATTTTGAAATTGATTTCTTAAATTTATGATAACCGCAGGTAATTGACTACAGCAGGTATTCAAGCAGCGAATTGTTTTGCCCAAATCGATTAAGTTGCTGCTTCGAATGCTGCTGAGTTCAGGAAAAGGGAACTTAATTATTGAATTAAGGAGCTCTATATCCAGTTTTATTATCTTTGAACAGGGTAGCCTTGGTTTGTTGACATATAGTAAACAATAGCAAAACAAGAGCCATGAAATGATACTTGGCACACAGGAGTAGTCAACATTGCAAAAATAAAATTACAAAAGAAACTATAAAATTCTCACCTTTCTCGCAGTGCCCACCCCTGGGTGTCATAGCAAGAAGGCTCTAAAATTAGGCAGTAGGTTTGCTTTTACTCTAAATAAAGAGGTCCAACGCAGGTAATGTGTTTAGGTGAGATAATCTGAAGTGGCATGTGAAGGAAAAAGTGGTAAACCATGCCACTGCAGTGTGTGCACCACTTTATAAGGACCAACCATCCAGGATGAGATAAGAAAGAAGAAGCCCAAATCTTCAGGCATAGTATAATATTTGACAACAGATTTTACAGATGGTGTCATAAGTTGTCTGTGTAGGAATGTCTAGTTCCTATCCAAAGACTGAGGTCCACTCAGGCGCTTAAACAAAACGAAGTTTAATGGAAACTAACAGGTTTAAACAAGTAACTGCAGGAGAACATCAAGTGTAGGTCTATTCAGTTCGGAGGCGCCACGAGGACTGCTGGCTGGTCCCGTGGTTGACGTCATGACATCATCACGTTCTTCCCGCCAGTGGGGGATCACGTGATGTACGGTGTGACGTCATCGCGTTTACCCACGCTGTTAAAGTAATCCCGTTCTATATAAGTAAACAGTATAAATAAAGATACAGACTCAGGCTGTAGCTGACATGTTGTTAAAGGGAATTATATACAAATGGTCTGAGTCCTTTAGTGGCTCCGCCACATGCGCCCCCCCAGAATTGTCTTTAACAGCAAAAGTGAGACGACGAGGAGGCCTGACAAGCCTGTCCGAGCGACTTCTGTAACCCTGGAGTGGAAGCTGATGGCCGGTGGTCAAGCTGTTGGGCGGTTGTGGTGGATCTGGCATGGCGACTGTGGGCGGTCGGCCCCGTTTTGGCGGTTGAGCGATTTCGACTGGGCGGTCCAGGCCTAAGTGTGCCGGCTTCAGCCGGTCAACCGATATGTGGTCCGGTTTACCTCCGATATCGACCGAAAAGGATTTGTCTCCCGGCTCTATGACGTGGAAGGGACCAGTGTAAGGAGGCTTGAGCGGGTCCCGGTGAGCGTCGTGGCGGATAAACACATACTCAGCGCTTTTCAGCTCAGTTGGGACGTGGGAACTCTGTAAGCCGTGATGCGACGTAGGCATTGGAGCGAAACATCTGGCCGCTTCCTGGTGGCTGACGAGTTGCTGGTATGCGGACCATGGCTCTGTTGGAGACGGGAGGAAATCCCCTGGAACTTGTAGTGGTTGGCCATATACGAGTTCCGCCGAGGAGGATTGTAAATCTTCTTTGGGCGCCGTACGAAGACCCAAAAGGACCCAGGGAAGTCTGTCCACCCATCCCGCGCCTTGAAGACTGGCCCGCAGAGCGGCTTTGAGCGACCTGTGGAATCGCTCGCACAGGCCGTTCGCCTGTGGATGATAGGCGGTGGTGCGATGTAGTTTGGTGTCAAGCCCCGAGCCACAGCGTTCCAGAGCTCAGAGGAAAACTGCGGTCCACGATCGGAAGAGATGTCCACCGGTATGCCGAAACGAGCAACCCAAGAGGAGATGAAAGCTCTGGCCACGTCTGCCGAAGAGGTGGAAACCAAAGGAACTGCCCCTGGCCATCTAGTGGTGCGGTCTACCATTGTGAGGATGTGTGTAAAACCTTGAGAAGGTGGAAGCGGCCCCACGAGATCCACATTCACGTGGTCGAATCGACGCTCTGGAACAGCAAAGGTGGCCGATGGAGCTTTTACATGATGCTGTACCTTGGCCTTTTGGCAGACCACGCAGGTGTTGGCCCAGTCACAGACATCTAGGTGCATACCCCTCCAGACGAATTTTGACGACACCAGCCTTTGCGAGGCCTTCATGCCAGGGTGTGACAACCCATGTATGGCGTCGAACACTTTTCGGCACCAGGCGACTGGAACTATAGGGTGGGGAACTCCCATGGAGACGTCGCAAAGTAGCGTGGTGCCTGCGGCATGGAATTTGACGTCGGCCGCTTGGAAGCTAGAGGGGCTGGTCCTGTATGCTTGGACATCTGGGTCCGAGGCTTGATCCGCAGCCATGAGGGCATAGTCGATTCCGAGTTGGACTGCGTGCACAGTCGCGCAGGAGAGGCAATCCGCCACCAGGTTGTCTTTGCCGGACAAATGCTGAATGTCCGTGGTGAATTCTGAAATGAACGTCAGGTGACGTTGTTGCTGAGCTGACCACGGTTCGGCGGTCTTGGCCATAGCGTGCGTTAGTGGCTTGTGGTCCACATAAGCCGTGAACGGACGTCCCTCTAGTAAGAACCGGAAATGGCGGATGGCTAGAAAAAGGGCCAGCAACTCCCCGTCGAAAGTGCTGTACTTTCTTTCGTTTCGCCGTAATTGACGGCTGAAAAACGCAAGCGGTTGCCACGTCCCATTCACCCACTGTTCCTGCACTGTGCCGATTGCGTAGTCCGATGCGTCGGTGGTAAGGGCAATGGTGGCACCTGGAAGCGGGTGCGCCAGCATGGTTGCATTGGCCAAGGCGCCTTTGGTGTTGACGAACGCCTGGTCCATCTCGGCCATCCAGCTGATCGGATCCTTACCGGACTTGGCCTTGAGGGCCTCGTACAAAGGGTGCATAAGCAGAACCGCCTTAGGGACGAACCGGTGATAAAAATTTACCATCCCGAGGAACTCCTGTAGGGCCTTGACGGTCTGCGGGTGCGGGAAAGATGTAACCGCCTCGACCTTCATCTGTAAGGGAATTGCGCCATCTGATGTAATGCGGTGGCCCAAGAAATCAATCCGCTGCAGGCCGAACTGGCACTTGGCCGGGTTGATAATCAAACCGTGTTGACTGAGGCATGTGAAGAGGGTGCGCAAATGGCAGAAGTGCTCTTCTTTGCTAGGGCTGGCGATGAGGATGTCGTCGAGTTAGACGAAGAGGAATTTTAGGTCCCGAAGCACGGAGTCCATTAAGCGCTGGAAAGCCTGTGCAGCGTTCTTTAAGCCAAACGGCATCATCAGAAATTCGAACAGGCCGAATGGGGTGATGACTGCGGTTTTCGGGACGTCTTGCAGGTGCACGGGGACCTGGTGGTAACCGCGGACGAGGTCGACTTTCGAAAAAAAGGTATTTCCCGCCAAATGGGCCGAGAAATCTTGGATATGCGGGATCGGGTACCGATCAGGAGTAGTGGCGTCATTCAGGCGTCGGTAGTCGCTGCATGGCCGCCATCTGCCGCCGGGTTTCGGAACAATGTGGAGAGGCGAAGACCAGGGACTATTCGACCGGCGAATAATCCCCAGCCGCTCCATTGTGTCGAACTCCGCTTTCGCAGCCGTGAGCTTGCCGGGTTCGAGTCGTCGGGCCCGTGCGTAAACCGGGGGGCCGGTGGTGGTGATGTGATGTTCTACACCATGTTTAGTAGCCGAGGAGGAGAAAGTGGGCCTGGTCAGATCTGGGAACTCTCCGAGGAGCCGAGTGAAGTCGTCTGGAGGTGGGAACGCACAGAAGACAGTGCGCGGCACGGCGTTACCGCGGTGGCATGGGATGGAGTGGAACGTGGCCGCATTGATCAACTGGCGGTGCCTGACATCGACCAGGAGGCCGTTGGCGCACAAAAAATCCGCCCCAAGGATGGCCTGCGTGACTTTGGCCGTGATGAATTCCCAGTGGAAACGCTGGCCGCCGAAACACACCTGGACCCGCCGCCTTCCAAAGGTCCGAACGGCCGCGCCATTAACCACCGCGAGGGCGGGGCCATGGCCCCCAGCTAGTATATCGAGATTTGGCGTAGGTAGGATGCTACACTGCGCCCCGGTGTCGCAAAGGAAACGTCAACCAGATAGGGAGTCAGTGATGAAGAGAAGCTTCCCTGAATCTCCGATGGCCATCGCAGCTGCGGGGTGCTTGTTAGACCCGGTCCTCTTTCGCCAGGGTGTCTGTAGATGTTTTTTTTTGTGCGAAAAACTGCAGGGAGGGCGGCAGCATCTTGCTTTCACGCCAAAACGGGCATGGTAAAAGCACAACCCCACTGATTGAGGAGCTGCAGCAGCGTCTGTGGGGGATGGGCACCTCGTAGCCGCGCAGTGCTGTTGTGTCACCGCAAAGATCTTGTCCGCTTCGGCAGCAAGCTCCACGCAGTCTGTGACTTCGGACCTGGCTAGGGCAGCCTGAACTTGCTCCGGGAGTAGGCTGAGGAATAGCTCCCTGAAGAGGAAGCATTCCGGCTCGGACCCGAGGAGCGTGAGCATCTGGCTCATGAGCTCGGATGGCTTGGAGTCCCCGAGGCCGGGCATAGCGAGCAGCCGGCGGGCGCGCTCCGACTTCATGAGCCCGAAGACCTGCAGCAACTGCGCCTTTAAGGTGTCATACTTGCGATCAGTAGGCGGACTACCGAGTAGGCTGATGATCCGCGAGGCTGTGGTGTTGTCGAGGGCGGAGACCACGTAATAATAACGGGTCTGATCCGCAACGATGTCCCTGATGGCGAACTGGGCTTCAGCCTGGATGAACCACGCGGCTGTTTGTTGCTCCCAGAACTGCGGTAGCTTCAAGGTAACGGCGTTCGTTTCTATGTTGATTATCTTCTGCGAAAACCATTCGCAAAAGTCGGGGTCACCAATGTAGGAATGTCTAGTTCCTATCCAAAGACTGAGGTCCACTCAGGCGCTTAAACAAAACGAAGTTTAATGGAAACTAACAGGATTAAACAAGTAACTGCAGGAGAACATCAAGTGTAGGTCTATTCAGTTTGGAGGCTCCACGAGGACTGCTGGCTGGTCCCGTGGTTGACGTCATGACGTCATCATGTTCTTCCCGCCAGTGGGGGATCACGTGATGTACGGCGTGACGTCATCGCGTTTACCCGCGCTGTTAAAGTAATCCCGCTCTATACAAGTAAACAGTATAAATAAAGATACAGACTCAGGCTGTAGCTAACATGTTGTTAAAGGGAATTATATACAAATGGTCTGAGTCCTTTAGTGGCTCCGCCACATCCGCATCTTTGTGTTGTTTCCAATAGGCAAATTGTCTGAAAGTTTTACTTGCATAATATATTTCACCCCGTGTATTATACTATATTTGGCAGAAGTTGTGTTTTACTTGCTGTTACTACTGTGTGACCTATAGAACAAAAGTATTATTAGACACAATGGGGGGTAATTTTGAACTTTGCCACCTGCGCAAAAGCCTGGCGGAGTGGATTGTAGAACTCGCCCGATTTTCATTCAATTGAAGTCAATGGGACGGAAATTGGGCAGGTTCTATATAAGGCGAGCAATCCACACCTGCCAGGTTACCAGCCAGGTTGTGAAGTTGATAATGACCCCAGTGTGACATGGATACCTGCATGGTATCAACTGATTGCTTTGTTGGCCTCTGAAAGGGACTAGGTATATAGTACAGGGCCACTCGTGATTTTTTTCATGAACTGGCAACGTATGGCTTTTGACAATGTTAGAATTATGCTTCATCTTGAGATTTCCAACATTGTGTGCATACTGAAACATTACCAATATCTCCTGATAACTTGGCTAGTTCAGGGCATTCGTCTTAGAATAGAATTCTCTCTCCCAGGTGAGTTAACATATTCACTTACCTTGGAGTCATGTGGATTTTAGGAAAAAAAAGCAACCATGTTGTATTGTATCATTCTATTTGTCTGCATGTACCAAATATGACCACACCCTTTAAAAAAAGATACAAATTAATTCTTAAATTAAAGATCACTGAGTTACTTTGAATGCGGGTCAAATGTTTGAGGCTTTGAGTAGTAGCAAAAGGGATCATTTGGAAAAACAGGGTCTGATTCGGCAGTCAGGATAGCTGCAGAAGGAGCAGATCAGTTTACTGGATTTCTTTGAGGAGGTTGGCTTAAAGACTGATGGGCCTTTGATCCCCTGCATAAACACCAGGATCTGCCCACTGGTGACCTCCGGTACCATCAAACTGGTAATTCCCCAAGTGAGCTGTAACCCATTCAGGCCCTCCTTCCTTCCATCGCTGTAACCCATTCAGGCCCTCCTTCCTTCCATCGCTGTAACCCTTCCATCGCTGTAACCCATTCAGGCCCTCCTTCCTTCCATCGCTGTAACCCATTCAGGCCCTCCTTCCTTCCATCGCTGTAACCCATTCAGGCCCTCCTTCCTTTCATCGCTGTAACCCATTCAGGCCCTCCTTCCTTCCATCGCTGTAACCCATTCAGGCCCTCCTTCCTTCCATCGCTGTAACCCATTCAGGCCCTCCTTCCTTCCATCGCTGTAACCCATTCAGGCCCTCCTTCCTTCCATCGCTGTAACCCATTCAGGCCCTCCTTCCTTCCATCGCTGTAACCCTTCCATCGCTGTAACCCATTCAGGCCCTCCTTCCTTCCATCGCTGTAACCCTTCCATCGCTGTAACCCATTCAGGCCCTCCTTCCTTCCATCGCTGTAACCCTTCCATCGCTGTAACCCATTCAGGCCCTTCTGCCTTCCATCGCTGTAACACCTGTCTCACTTCCATGACTGGGATACCTGCAGCTCTCTGATACAGGCTTCCCACCCTCGCCAACCAGTGATCAAAGCTCTCGTCCCGCCCCAGGCATCTACTTCCAGCACTACTGAGGATGGTTGAAGAGTCAAAATAATCTCTCTGTGTGTATCATCTCCATAATAACTGATATCAATCCAATTAGTTCCCAAGCTTTTACACAACTGGAATATACATTCCCCCGCTTCCTTGGGTCCTTCCTCTGGTAATAATGCAAGACACTTTATCAACTGTGGCCCTGAGTGAGCACCGAAGATCGCAACTACTATTCCACCGAGCAGGGACCTGGGTTTTGCCACTTTTCTCCGGTGATTACTTAAATCTCGTAGAATTGTATGAACCCTCTGTTTCTCCGCTATGTCCCCTGACTGCCTCCATCCCAGAATATTACACCACCATTGGGAAAACTTATTAAGATCCTGAAGCGGTGCAGGTCCCACTTCACCAAGGATAGCTCTCATGCCCTGTAACTTGACCCCTCCTTGCTCATACCAGGAATCCCCAAACCACTAAAGGTAGTGTTCCCGTCATGAGCTCCACAGGGAGTGAAAGTTTCATGATCATGCTCTCGCTTTGTCCGCCCGAACGTGCTTCCCCCACTCTCTGCGTTACCAGAAGGTCGGGTGTAATGTTGTGGGGTGACGAGCGTCTGAGGAGCCGAAGAGGCATCTAACTGCGCCGCCTCCCTACCTAACGTTGCCACTCGAACCACGCGGGTTCGGGGCTCCGCAGTCGGAGAAGGCAAAGGCTGGGTGGGGGGCAGAAAGGAACGGTGGCCATGCTCCCTGTCCCTTAATCCCCTTTTCAACTCTTTGACCAGGGGAATCCTCTGAATACCACTAGGCAGCATCAATTTCTATCTCCACTGGGCAAGCTAAAATCGCCATCTGCTACAGCTTAGATATTCCTTTCTCTAGTTCTTGTTTCGTGTTTTGTTCATCCGCAAGATGCTGATCCAGCATCAGAACAGTCCTGGCTGCTCCTAGCGCCTGGAATCGCCAGTTTTCTACCTCTTTCCTGGCTGCTGCTAGCTGCTCTGTAAGTTCTGCTAGCTGCTCTGTAGGTTCTGCTCGCTGTTCTATAAGTTCTGAGACTTCTCTATCTCTAGCCTCAGCCTCTTCTCCTAACTTCTAAATCCCCAGCTTTAGACATTGTAACACTAACATCTTTCTCTTTTTATCACTTTTTAACCCCAACACCTTCATCTTTTTTAACCGGACACTCTCCACAAAGGACTGCCTTGTCTCTCTCCATCCTCCTGACATTGTTTCCTGCCATATCCGTTGGGCCTCCCTTTAGCCTCAATCCATTCATTAAGAAATGACCGAACCTCGTCAGGAATATTCCCTGATCCTCCCATTGCTAACAGGTGATCCCTTTAAGTCACAACAACTAAGAGAATACTCACCTCTCAAACTGATGTATGGGAAATACTACCTTGAATCAATTCCAACTTAACGAAATTTGAAATCGCGTTGGAGCAACTTCGACTTGACAAACTTCGACAAAATCATGTCAGACCAACTCAGACTCAATGAAATTTGAAAAAATCACTTCGGGCCAACTCAGACTTAACGAACTTTGAAATCATGTCGGGGTCACCAAGATGTTGGACTGCTTTCTTGTTCTTTCTCGTTTTGTTACTTTAAACACCAGATTACACACACACACTTAATTGTAGTAATGCAGTATCAGATCTTTATTGAGACCTCATACTATCCACAACCAATATGAGTGCACAAGTCTTTTCATACTACAAAAAATCAGTATGAGAGCTGCTGAGACCCACACTTCACAAAACCAGTGTGAGCACAAGTTGCTTTGGAGACATCACATTATCCGATTCCTGTGTGAGCTGCTGAACTGTTTTCCCTTGCATTTCTTATACTAAATTTTACCTTTGAACATAAGAACATAAGAAATAAGAGCAGTAGTAGGCCATATGGCCCCTCGAGCCTGCTCCGCCATTCAATAAGATCATGGCTGATCATCGACCTCAACTCCACTTTCCCTCCTGATCTCCATATCCCTTGATTCCCCTAGAGTCCAAAAATCTATCTATCTCAGCCTTGAATATATTCAAAGACTCAGCATTCACAGCCCTCTGAGTGAAGAAATTCCTCCTTATCTCAGTCTTAAATGGCCTACCCCTTATCCTGAGACTATGCCCCCTAGTTCTAGACACTCCAGCCAGGGGAAACAACCTCTCAGCATCTACCCTGTCAATCCCCTTCAGTATCTTTTATGTTTCAATGAGATCACCTCTCATTCTTCTAAACCCCAGAGAGTATAGGCCCATTCGACACAATCTCTCATCACAGGACAGCACTCTCATCCCAGGAATCAATCTAGTGAACCTTCGTTACACCACCTCCAAGGCAAGTATATCCTTCCTTAGATAAGGAGACCAAAACTGTGCACAGTACTCCAGGTGTGGTTTCACCAAGGCCATGTACAATTGTAGCAAGACTTCCTTACTCTTATACTCCAATCCCCTTGCAATAAAGGCCAACATGCCATTTGCCTTCCTTATTGCTTGCTGCACCTGCATGCTAGCTTTCTGTGTTTCTTGCACGAGGACACCCAAATCCCTCTGAACACCGACATTTGAAAGTTTCTCACCATTTAAAAAATATTCTGTTTTTCTATTCTTCCTACCAAAGTGAATAACCTCATATTTCCCTACATTATACCCGATCTGCCACCTTACTGCCCACTCACTTAGTCTATCTATATCCCTTTGCAGACTCTGTGTTCTCCTCACAGCTTACTGTCCCACCTAGCTTTGTATCATCAGCAAACTTGGATACATTACACTCGGTCCCTTCATCTAGGTCATTAATATAGATTGTAAATAGCTGAGGCCCCAACACTGATCCTAGCGGCACCCCACTAGTTACAGCCTGCCAACCTGAAAAAGATCCGTTTATCCCATCTCTCTGTTTTCTGTCCGTTAACCAATCCTCTATCCATGCTATTTTACCCCCAACCCCATGAACTCTAATCTTGTGTAATAACCTTTTATGTGGCACCTTATCGAATGCCTTTTGGAAATCCAAATATACTACATCCACTGGTTCCCCTTTATCTACCCTGCTAGTTACATCCTCAAAAATCTCTAATAAATTTGTCAAACATGATTTCCCTTTCATAAATCCATGTTGACTCTGCCGAATCATGTTATGATTTTCTAAGTGCCCTGATACCACTTCCTTAACAATGGATTCCAGCATTTTCATGACGACTGATGTCAGGCTAACTGGCCAGCAGTTCCCTGTTTTTTCTCTCCCTCCTTTCTTGAATAGCGAACTTCCAATCCACTGGGACCATTCTAGAATCTAGGGAATTTTGGAAGATCAAAACCAATGCATCCACTATCTCTTCAGCCACCTCTTTTAGAACCCTAGGATGTAGGCTGTCAGGTCCAGGGTATTTGTCGGCTTTTAGTCCCATTAGTTTCTCTAGTACATTTTCTCTACTTATATTAATTACGTTAAGTTCCTCACTTTGATCACTACATTCCATGCATACTACCAATAAATCATGGTACCTCAAAGATATATACAAATGCCAACAGAATAACAACATAAGCTAAACAACCAGGCATCCAACTCTTCTACAAAAGCAAAATACTGTGGATGCTGGCAATCTGGAATAAAAACAGAAAATGCTGGAAATACTCAGCAGGTCAGGCAGCAGAATGCTGGAAATCTGGAATAAAAACAAAATGCTGGAAATACTCAGCAGGTCAGGCAGCAGAATGCTGGCAATCTGGAATAAAAACAGAAAATGCTGGAAATACTCAGCAGGTCAGGCAGCAGAATGCTGGAAATCTGTAATAAAAACAGAAAATACTGGAAATACTCAGCAGGTCAGCTTGGCCTGCTGAGTATTTCCAGTATTTTCTGTTTTTACTCAACTCTTCTAATTGTTTTATTGCTGCAATAAAACTCTTCATTCCCTAAACAGAGTGATCAAGCTGAGATATTCAGATATGGCTGAATGACTCTTACACATTCTATATTTTCGTTCCCGTGAAAATGTCCTTACTTTAAAATCCTCTTGCCCAATTTACAACCCATGCTCAGCAGAAAGCTGTTTTATATTTTAACTCAGCGTGTGCTGGTCTCACAGATTACGCAGAAAGAATAGCAAGGTGTTTGGGTAATATGGACTTTCACTCCCACACCAGCCATAGGAGAGATGCCTCAAAATGTGGAGAGTGCCAGGTTCAATTCTGGGAAGGGGGGTTTCCAGGGTACCTTAGGAAACCTTTCTACATTGTGCCCATCAGCCCCTGTTATAAAGGGGCTGAGGAAAAACTTAAAATCTTCAAAAGGGCCAGGCAGTGTCCCAGGCTTGGACCCCTAATCTGCTAATGTTCATCCAGGCCAGAGATGATGAAACACCAGACTGGGAGATCATTTGATCTTGTATGGGCAGATGGAAGCTTCACCTCTAAAAGGCCCCATTAAAACTGCTGGGAAGGACTGCAGGGAATCTGCTCCAGAGTGCGATGACGCTGTATAAAGAAATATTTCCTAACTTCTAACTCTTGCCGGCACGGACTCGATGGGCCGAATGGCCTCCTTCTGTGCCGTTATGTCTTTATGACTCTATGACTCTTTGCCTGGGGATTTTATGTGCAGACCCCTTAGTCCTACATCAATTTCAAATGACCTATCCAATTGTCAGAATCTAATATTTTCATTGTTTTAAAGACCACAGTAATAGCCCCTTGAAGTCTGCATTTCTCTAATGAAAATAGTCCCAATTCATTGAGTCTATCCTGATAACTAAGACAGGATATAATTCTGGTCACTATCTTCTCTACCTTCTGCAGGGCCTCTACATCCCCCACTATGTGTAGGGACCAAAACTGTACACAATACTCCAAGTATAGTATTCTTGGGTTGATACTGTATTAGCAGTACAACCTAAAATCGTTATTTCCTTGCCTCATAGTCTTGTTAAACTCCTTGTAGACCTTTAATTACTTATCAGTTATGACCCTCCAGTCCCTCTCCTGATCAATAACCTTTAGCAGGTACCCCTGCATGCTATGCACATGCATAGAGTTTCCCAAATCCAAATACATAACACTGCATTTATCCACATTGAAGGACATCTACTACACACACGTCCATTCCCCTCCCCAAATCCTCCTGCTACCTATTGATCTGGACTAAATTCCCAACACATTTGTGTCATCTGTGAATGATGCAATTAATGCTCTAATTCAAATCTTTAAGGAAGACCAAGAACAGCAATAGTCCCAACCTGGAGCCTTGTGGAACTCCACTCCTGACCTCCCTCATTTAGATCTACTGCAATTGACGGCGACTCTCTGCCTACAAGATTGCAGTCAGTTACCTATCCAAAATACTTTCTGGCCGGCAATCCCATACTATATAATCTTTTCCAGTAGCTGTCTATGCAGTACTTTATCAAAGGCTTTCTGTAAATCAAGGTACATAAAATCTACATGTCAGCTTGACTCAACTCTCACCTCTTAATCAGAAGATCATGGGTTCAAGTCCCACTCCAGGCAGATAATTTAGGCCGACACTTCAGTGTCGTACTGAGGGAGTGCTACATTGTCGGAGCTACCGTCTTTTGGTTGAGACATTAAACCGAGGTGGTGTAAAAGAACAGCCCGCACAATACTGCATGGGTGACAGAGGATTACTGATCGGTATCTAACATTTAGGCCTAGAAATTGGGTTGGGGCGCCAAAGTGGCGCAAAAGTCGGCTAAGCGCAGGATTTAGCGCACCGATCGGTGTGATACCGATCGCCAGAAATTCAGTTTCAGTGCCCCTCGAGGGAGATGGGGCGAGGCTCGAGGCGCTCCGCGTCCCTCTTAGGGTGCTGAAACTGATTATCGCAGCGCAACGTGCCGCAGCGCCACATGCTGCGGCACGGCACGCTGCGGTACTGCAGGCCTTCCTCCCACTGTTAAGGGGGAGGTGCCTGCAACAGCGCGATCCCCGCTCGCGAGTGCCGGCAAATGAGCCCGGCACCAAGGAGAAGTGCCGGGCTCTCGGGAAACAGCCGGCAATGCTGGGGGGGGGGTTAGGAGGCCGGGGACGGAGGTGCTGGCAGGCGGCCGCCGAAAAAGCGGCCGCCCCGCACCTCCACCTTAACTTGCGCCGCTGCCGGCACAGTAAGGCCCCGTGAACCGGGCGCGGGTAGCGAGCGGCACAACTGCGGTGTTCGCTACCAAATATCGCGAACGGGGCACGAATGGGGCGCTGCGCACACCGATGACATCATCGGTGGCGGCGCAGCGCAAATGCCTAACGCCACCATTAGCGCCCCTACTGAATATCGCCGGAGACGCAGCCAGTGGCGCTACAGCCACTGACTGCCTCTTTAGGCGCTAACAGGTGGCGCTACTCACCCAATTTCTCCCCCTTAGGGTTCAGTTCAGTTGACTAATGAAGTATTCCCCGATTACTGCCCAATCCATCCATTCACTGTCCTCTGCTGAGTTGTTGCATTATTTCACAACTTAGCAGTATCCATGCCATGCTCACGTGTTATGCTGTATCAGCAAAATATTAATTTCTGTAATCAAATAAGTTACATAGTCATTGCAATATGGCAAAAGAGAAGTCTCAAGATTTAGACCTGCAATAAGAATGGGCATACAGCCTGAGATTTAGAGTGGAAATTGAAGCTATAAATAAACATAAATTGGAAATCAGATTCCTTTCTGAAGTACCTTCAGTGTAAGCTCAGTTAAAACACACTATCATTTTACCTCTCGGAGCGGAGACTTCGGTTTGAATCCAGCCTTAACTGATGAGATAATAGTCACTGCTGTGCCCACTGTAACATCCTAAATGAAATGCGTTGGAGCAGTGTCAGCCCAGTGTTTAATGGGTATGAGCAGACAGCTCAACATTGAAATCAGCATTCTCACCCAAAAATCAACTATTTTACTTTTATGGGACATGAATCACATTTCCCTTTATCTATTTGAACTATAGTGTAACAATAGTACCCCCTTATGACCTGAATTGGACATTCATGACTTTTGCAAGCGCATTTCTTCGATCTCTCTGAGACAAGCCCTGATAAGCTGCTTTACTTCACAATAAGATAAAGAATGGCAGTTATGATTGGACTCACTTAATTCAGACAGTACAATTTATCATCATATAATAATACAAAATGAGGAACACACCACACTTCCCCACATCAGTGGGTCAACTGACTTGAGTTAAGCAAGATAATTTCTATTTTCTCCTGCAGCCCAACCATCTCGCAGCATTTGCTGCTTGACTGTCTCATAGCATTCTGTTTCAAAAACCTCCCTGATTGCCTATATCTGTACATTTTATCTCTCACCGTTCACAGCCAGGAAAGGTATCAAAGACGTCAACACAGTGGCTGTGAAGTGTTTTTCGATGACCAAGATACTCCAATGAATTGCTTGTTATTTACAGCCTGTGGGGAAACAACATCAACGTTGGCTCATTAACATTTTAGTTGCCTATTTTCTCAGAGCCTTTTTTAAAAACTTGTGTAAATACACTTTTAAACTGTGCTTTAAAAACCCCAACATTAACAGTACTCCATTCAGATCCCTTCTGTGAAAAATGGTCAAAAAATCCTGAAACATGACAGATGGGGTCTTACTTGCTTTCTGATTGGTCGATGTGGTGTTAATGATCGCATGATTATTAGGGACAAATTTCACAACTATTACAGAAGGCATCTAATAAAGTCCTACACCAAAAATTAGAAATTGAAGTAAGTAAAAGCTATAACAAAGTTGCAGTAATAGTAAACATTTAAAATTTCAGTTTCTAGCTAACTTGAAGGCCTGGACTCCTGACATGCCCAAGACTGAATTTATGAACAGGTGGAGTTAGAAGTGTCAGCTGCTGAGTCCTACTCAATTTCAATAAAACAGGAGATCAACTGGTCTTTCAAAATTTTACAGCATCAGAATGAGAAACATGATGTGGAAGGGTAGCTTTCATAACTTCCCCTCACAGCCTTATTAGTTATTTTAATATGTGTTGAAGAAGGGAAAATTGCTGAGGTAACAGTTTAAAAATTATATATTTCTAATATATTGTCTTTCACTTTTGTTTGCTTTCAACAGAAGTTTGGCAAATAATAATCTTCAAACCCTTCCTAACGACTTATTCAAAGACCTGGATGCATTAACTAATGCGTAAGAGTTACTTGCACCTCCTAATATTTTGTACTTTATTTTAGTATGCTGTATATGTTTTCTTTGTATAACAAGAAGCCTCCAGTATATAGACAATTTAAGTGTTGCTGAAAGGGGATTACTTCAGGATCTACTAATGTGCTAAAATAGATCTTCACCAATATCTACTCAGCATTACTCTTATTCTGGAAAGAGAGAAATTAAGAGCTACAGTATATCTATCAACAAGTGTGAATATACTTGCTCTATGCCAGTTGTGCTAATGACACAGGTGATCCATATTATCAAGCATTGAGGCCTGCTGTCCTCCTGGCAATAAAGTACCTGTGGCACCGAGGGCCTGCACATCAGGTACACACTAGATTCATTAAGGGCCCAAAAACTGAAGTGCTGGCCTTACAATGCCTGAACAGTGCTGCAGTCTCAGCACTCATATGAAACAGATGCTGAATGGTAGACCTCAAAGTCAGCCATGTCTGAGCCTTTTTTTAAATGGGAGTCTGCTTCCTAGTTGTGGGAAGTACCCATATTTTGATCCAATAATTTGGTTGTTTCTTTGAATTTTTCTATTGCTTTCACTACTGAAGGTATATACACTTTCTTAAAGCTGCAACCCATCTCCCATCTGCTGTGTTTGGCAAGGGAACTGCAATTGTACCCAACCCATTGAACACCCCTCTCTACCTGGAAGAGGTGGATCAGTGGAGACGGTCAAGGCAAGGGTCTTTTCACCTTAGGCATTCAAGAAGTCATCCATATGGACCAGGCCAAGTCACATGACTGAGGAGACCTGCTTGTAAAGATAATGATTTACCAGAAGGAAACATTCAGGAACATAGGCCACTTAGCCCCTTGAGCCTGTTCCGTCATTCAATGAGATCATGGCTGATCTGTGACTTAACTCCAAGGGCCTTTACCCCATAATCCCTTAATACTGTTGGTTAACAGAAATCTATCAATCTCAGATTTAAAATGAACAATGACTGTCAGCTGTGGCTCAGTGGGTAGCACTCTCACCTCTGAGTCAGAAGGTTGTGGGTTCAAGTCTCACTCTAGGGACTTGAGCACAAAAATCTTGGCTGATGCTCCAGTTCAGTGCTGAGGGAGTGCTGCACTGTTGGAGGTGCTGTCTTTTGGATGAGATGTTAAACCGAGGCCCCGCCTGCTCTCTCAGGTGGACGTAAAAGATCCCAAGGCACTATATTGTCCTGGGCAATATTTATCCCTCAATCAGCATAACAAAAACAGATTATCTGGTCATTATCACATTGCTGTTTGTGGGAGCTTGCAGTGCACAGATTGGCTGCCACGTTTCCTAAATTACAACAGTGACTACACTTCAAAAAGTACTTAATTGTCTGTAAAGCGCTTTGGGACGTCCGGTGGCTGTGAAAGGTGCTATGTAAATGCAAGTCTCTCTTTTTTCTTTCATCATCAACTGCCGTTTGCAGAGAGTTCCAAACTTCTACCACCCTTTCTGTATAAAAGTGTTTCCTAACTTCACTCCTGCAAGGCCTGGCTCTAATTTTTACGCTCTGGCTCCTAGTCCTAGACTCCCCAACCAGCGGAAATAGTTTCTTTCAGTTCCCCTTAATATCTTGAAAACTTCAATGAAATCACCCCTTAATCTTCTAAATTGCTGAGAATACAACCCTAGTTTTTGTAATCTCCCCTTGTAACTTAACCCTTGGAGCCCAGGTATCATTCTAGTAAACCTACGCTGCACTCCCTCCAAGGCCACTACATCCTTCCTAAGGTGTGGTACCCAGATCTGAACACAGTACTCCAGGCATGGTCTAACCAGGGATTTGTATAGCTGCAGCATGATTTCTAACCCCTTGTTTTCTCGTCCTCTAGATATAAAGGCCAGCATTCCATTAGCCTTTTTGATTTTTTTTGTACCTGTCCATGACATTTTAATGATCTATGTACATAGACCCCTAAGTCTCTTTGGACCTCCACTGCTTCTAGCTGTTTACCATTTAGAAAGTAATCTATCTTTTTTAGGTCCAAAGTGGATGACTTCACATTTGCCTATATTGAAATCCATTTGCCACAGTTGTGCCCATTAAATTCATTTATTAGTATCTCTTTGTAATTTTATGCTTCCATCTATACTGCTTACAATGCCACCTATCTTTGTATCATCAGCAAACTTGAATATGTGGTTCTCTCTCCCATCATCTAATAATGTTAATAAATACAGTGAATATATGAGGCTCTAACACAGATCCCAGTGGGACGCCACTAGTCACATCTTGCCAATTAGAGTACCTGTCCATTATTCCTACTCTCAGCCAATCTCCTAACCAGGTCAATAATTTGCCCTCAATTCCATGAGCTTCAACTTTAACTAACAGTCTCTTATGAGAGACTTTATCAAATGCCTTCTGGAAGCCCACATAAGTAACATCCATAAACATTCCCTTCTTTAGTCACCTCTTCAAAAAATTCAATCAGGTTCGTCAGGCATAACATACCTTTTACAAATCCATGCTGGCTCTCTGACCAGCTGAAAATTTTCAAGGTGTTCAGTCACTCCATCCTTAGTTATAGAGTGGTTAGCCTAACATCTGTTGTTGGGAAAGCAGTAATTTCCTGACAACAGATGTTAGGCTAACCAAACTATAATTCCCTGGTTTCCCTCCCTCACTGTTCTTAAATAGCAGAGTGACATGGGCAATTTTCCAATCTAAAGGAATGATTCCTGAATCGAGAGAACTTTGGAAGATTATAGTTAGGGCAGCTACAAAGTTCTCACCGACTTCCTTTAAAATGTACATGTACATAGATCCCTGAAGGCAGCGGAGCAGGTAGATAAGGTGGTTAAAAAGGCATATGGGATACTTGCCTTCATTAGCCGAGGCATAGAATATAAGAGCAGGGAGGTTATGATGGAGCTGTACAAAACGCTGGTGAGGCCACAGCTGGAGTACTGTGTGCAGTTCTGGTCACCTCACTATAGGAAGGATGTGATTGCTTTGGAGAGGGTGCAGAGAAGATTCACCAGGATGTTACCTGGGATGGAGCGCCTCAGCTATGAAGAGAGGCTGGACAGGCTGGAGTTGTTTTCCTTGGAGCAGAGAAGGCTGAGGGGGGACCTGATTGAGGTGTACAAAATAATGAGGGGCATAGATAGGGTAGATAAAGAGGAACTTTCCCCCTTAGTGGGGGGGTCAATAACAAGGGGGCATAGATTCAGGGTAAGGGGCAGGAGATTTAGAGGGGATTTGAGGAGGAACCTTTTCACCCAGAGGGTGGTTGGAAGGTGGAACTCAATGCCTGAAAGGGTGGTGGAGGCAGGAACCCTCACAACATTCAAGAAGCATTTGGATGAGCACTTGAAATGCCATTGCATACAAGGCTATGGACCAAATGCTGGAAAATGGGATTAGACTGGACAGGGATGGATGGGCGGCGCAGACACGATGGGCCGAAGGGCCTCTTTCTGTGCTGTAAAACTCTATGACTCTATGACTCTATGACTCTAAAATCCTGGGATGAAAACCATCTGGTCCTGGGGGTTTGTCACTCTTTAGTGCCATTTTTTTCATCATTACTATTAATTTGCTTACGTTAATTTTGGTGAGTCCCCGTCTCTGATTCAATATTAGTTTCCTTAGGATGTCCAGCATACTATCCTCTTCCTCTACTTTAAATACTGACGCAAAGTAATTATTTAATGGATCTGTCATTTCCTTATTTTCATTTATAATATCACCCTTGTCAGTTTTTAAGGGGCCACACTGCTCTTAACCACCCTCTTTTTCCTAATATATGTTGGTTTTGATATCCGTTGCAAGTTTCTTTTCATACTCCCTTTTTGTAGCTCTTACTGTCTGTTTTGTCATCCTTTGCTGTTCTTTGTATCTTTCCCATTCGCCAGGATCTGTGTTATTTTTTGCAATCTTGTATGCTATTTCTTTTACTTTTATGTTGTCCCTTACCTCTTTAGTCGTTCATGGCTTATTTTTGGGCAAGTAGAGCTCTTGCCCCTTAGGGGTATAAACTGATTCGGTATTATGTTAAATTATTTTTTGAACAGCTTCCACTGATCTTCTGTCGTTTTACCCATTAACAGATTTGCCCAATTTACTGTGGACAGTCTCTGTCTCATCCCGTTGAAGTCGGCCTTACCTAAATCTAGAACCTTAGTTGCGTTTCTCCCTTTCAAACACTGAACTCAATCATATTATGGTCACTATTAGATAAATGTTCACGCACCATTAGCCTGTTAACTCAATCTGGCTCATTGCTCATTATTAAATCGAATATGGCCTGCCCTCTTGCTGGACCAGCTCTTTTAAAGGTCAATGTTCCCTCTAATTTTTTTTGGACCGCATGGCCCCTTTAACGGGCTGCGTGGCCCATTCAAAAATTCGTGCATGCGCAGGTTTTGCATTTAAAAACTGGTGAGCCGGCAGTGCGGGAGCTCTATAACACTGCATGGCCACATGGCCACGCAGCTTAAAGGGATCATTGGGTAAGACCCCCTTAAAACAGATCTTTACATTACAAAACATAGAGTGTATCGCAGTGTGTGATGGAATGGTGAGATGAAGAATGAAAAGCAAAGGATGCTACTAGCCATGAGCTTGGGGAATTCTTTTGTTCTCACCTGGAGTAATATCATGGAGTATTATTACCTCCATGCTCAGCCTCTCCGTGTATGAAATCAAGGGTTGCAGCTTAGGTAACCACCCCCGCCCACCCGGTCTGCATCATTGGCATTTCTTATTTGTAGCCTTCTACAAAAAAAATGGGAAAATGTTGGAATCAGGAATCTGAAAAAAGACAAATATGACCCAGGTGCAATGGGCAACAGCCACTTTGTGACTATGTTTGTCATTTGCCACATTTAATAGGCAAATGCCTTGACCTATGGACAATGCAAAGTGCCCAGGAAAAAGAAGGGCACCACTATACATTTGGAAAGTGCATCAGCAGTTCGCACATGCTGTGCTTTGTGTCTCCATGATGCAGCAACAAGCTTACAGTCAAGTGCTGGTAAGATGAATTGTAAGGCAACAATCTGAAAGGAAGCAAAATGGGAGCAGCACTTAACTTGGCAACCTTGCTGAGGCCGGCAAATTTCTTCTGACTTGCACCTAGCTTATGTGGATCGCTAACACTGCGTGGACCCTTTCGGCCAGGTCCACCCACGCAGCTCTAGTAGTGTGATTCACTGTAGGATGGCTCCCTGCTTTAAAAAGGTCCAACCTTTATAGGACCTCCTATTGCAGCACCTCTTTAAATGGAGCTGTTCAATTTCAATTTTTCAATTTCAATTTCAATTTTATTTGTCACATAACCAAATACAACAAGTGAAATCCAGTCAGTGAAATGCTTTTTTCTTAACGAGCCGAGCGCACCAAGCAGCAAAGGACACTTAGCTGCCCGGTACGTACGGAGCCCGCAAGGACGGCAGCCATTTTCATCGGTGCCATCACAATAGGGTCCGCTCTCGCCTCGCTCCGCCTTTCCCGCACTCCTGCCCGACAATCTTTAGCCGCTGTGGTACCGACGTCCCGGGGCCTGCTTCTCCCTGGCTTCTAGTCATTTCAGTATCTGTTCAGAAGCAAGACAGGCTTAAGAGTGAGCTAAAGCCCTCTAAGGTTTGCCGCTCAGGAAATTCCATCTCCTGACCCTTGTGTATTCTTGATGAATCATGCACTACATACCAAGGTTGCTGCGCAGCACTAATTGTAACTTAGCTGACATTGTGTTATTTGATGCCTGCACTACCAGCATGTACAGTGCCTTAGCAGCAATGGTCCTGACTGCATTGTTGGCCTTGTATTCTGCTATTTTGGTTAGGTAATTCAGCATTCTATCAGTTTGTTGATTGTTGTTGTGTAGTGATTGGACATATTGGGGCCGATTTTCCTGGAGCCGTCAGGCGGGCTTTCAGGCGTGTGGGGGGGGGGGAAATCGCAAAAATAGGGGGTCGCGACCCCCCCCCCCCGCCTGATTCCCCGCCCCGTCTGATTTTTGCCCAGGCGTTTCTGTCCGACCCGAATCAGTCCCGCCCGCAGCAGGCGGGAGTGGTCTTCAGACACCTTAATCACCAATAATTGGCATCTATAATGCCATTTTAAGGGGCCCTTGCTATTTTCAGCCTTTTCCCACGTTAAACACGCCTGGTGGAAACCCCGCTGGTGAAACCTGGCGTGAACAATATCGGATTGCTGACTATCAGCTGCAGGTCAATCAGGAAAGAAGAGATTTAATCAGACATCATTTGTAGGATGCAGGACCTTGTTGTTTCAGGCTTGGGGCAACTTGTTCCAGGCTTAGGCACAGCTGTGGAAGGTTGGAGCCTCACACACTTCTCCAGTGTGAGCTCCTGGGAAGCCCCTCTCGCCACCCTCACTCAGCGCTTCCTCAACTGAGGCACCTACCAGAAGCATGGGAGGCCTTTTTTTCCTTCCCCTCTTGGCATTAGAGGACCTCCAGCCCCATTCGCGAAATGACACACGCCACAACTGCAGAAGTTGCCATCAGAAATTTTATTTACAATAACCAGCTGATGGCATTTCACCCAAGTGACTACCCTTGTGACTATTAGTGCTTTATTTTCCTCTTACGCGTGCTCCTACGTAGTGGTTCCCCTGTGGCTTCAGCAGATGTGGAGGCCCCTTGCTCACTTTCCTGCTGCTCCTGTCTTGACACCTTTGGCGGGCGTCCTCTGGGATGGCGAGCCTGTGAGGGCTCGCCAGCAGTCTGCTGCTCCTGCGGCTGTGCAGGGGTTGAGACCTCTATCTCCGTTGGGTGTGGACTCCGGCGGGGCTCTAACCGAGGGCTCTGCAGTGGCATGGAAGTGTGAGCGCTTGGAGAGGAGCCCCCACTTCCTTGAGGTCTGCCACCAACCTCCCTCTCATGGGTCTGGTCCCCCTCAGTGCCTGCAAGTGGCTTGAGAGCAGCTTGCTGCACATCAGGGGGGCCATGGGGACCTGTTTCTACAATGGCAGTCCTACTCAGAGGGCCTGCCATTAAGGTCTGATTTCTCTGTTCAATAGCTGACCATCGCTCCTCCAGAGATGTCAGTCTATTCTGAACACTCTC
Organism: Somniosus microcephalus; assembly: GCF_052327205.1. NCBI lineage: Eukaryota > Metazoa > Chordata > Chondrichthyes > Squaliformes > Somniosidae > Somniosus > Somniosus microcephalus. The sequence continues at coordinate 62,368,333 of NC_140994.1, forward strand.
CATGTTTTCAACACTCTGGCGACTTAGCTCCTCCATGGCCATAGCCATCCTCTCCTCTACTGTAGCCATCCTTTCCACGGAGGTTGCCATCCTTTCCGTGGTGATGCGTTCATGTGCCAATGACTCCACAAAGACTCTGCTCTTGTTCGCTATGGACTCCCCCATTCACTCCACACTCGCAGCGACCCTGGAGACAAAACCTGTCAGAGACTCCTCAGAATCACAGAAATCACAGAAACCCCACAGTGCAGATAGAGGCCATTTCGGCCCATCGAGCCTGCACCGACACATATCCCACCCGATCCCCGTAACCCCTACACCAACACATATCCCACCCTATCCCCGTAACCCCACGTATTTAATCCCCCTAACACTAAGGGTCAATTTATCATAGCCAATCACCCTAACCTGCACATCTTTGGACTGTGGGAGGAAACCGGAGCACCCGGAGGAAACCCACGCACACACGGGGAGAATGTGCAAACTCCACACAGACAGTCACCCGAGGCCGGATTCGAACCCGGGTCCCTGGCGCTGTGAGGCAACAGTGCTAACCACTATGCCACTCCTGCATCTGTGCATGGAGATCCATCACCTCTTCTCTTGCGGATGGACCCAGAGGCAGAGGGTCGACATGCAGCTGAGCTGAGCTGGCAGAGTCCTGCGCCCTCCGACGAGGACTCTCCACTGCTGTCCCTGTCTCCACCATCTGCTGATGCTCACTTGTGAGCTGTGATACACCAGGTGACAACACTACTCTATCTCGCGAAGGTCCCACCGAGGTGTGAGTGTCTGCGCTGGTGCTGGGTGCGCTGAATTCTGCTGACGCTGCGCCCTCAGAGGTTGGAGCTTCCTCTGAGGAGTCTGGCTGCTCAGCCTCTTCCTCCTCTGCAGTGGGGACGGGGGCTCTGGATGGTCCTGTGGGGGAGTAAAGGAAAGAGTTAGAGATGTGATGCCAAGGTTACATGCACATTGGATTTTGCAGATGTTCATAAGCCCAAATGATGTAGCTTCAGAATCATAACAGCGACTCATGCTATGTCAATGAGAGAGATGGAAAACTATTCTGTCACCAGCTTGTGGGAATGCCCCTGTCTCTCCTTCCCCAGCTTCCGCAGCCACAACAGCCCCGACAATTTCCAGCACTCCTTCCTCCCAGGGGGTCAGGTGGGCTATTGAGGGTGGGCCTCCTCCAGTCCTGGCTTACTCTCTGTTGTTGTGAGCTCTCTTTTCCTGCAATGAGGGAGACAAGTGGAGTTTGAGTGAGAATGAAGGAGTGAGTGTAGAGATTGCATAGCATAGATACTTAGAGGGAGACAAAGATGGTGTGAGGCTGCAAGACCAAGGGCCCTCCCTGTGTGTTGTCAATTGTGTTCAAAGCATCAGAGTGAGAGGGAGTGTGAGGGCTGCATGGTGGAATAGTTATGTGAATGTGAGCATATTAGGACAGGAATGAGGAGGAATTTCTTCACCCAGAGAGTGGTGAACCTGTGGAATTCTCTACCACAGAAGGCAGTAGAGGCCAATATATTAAATATATTCAAGAAGGAGTTGGATATATTTCTTAAGGCTAAAGGGATCAAGGGGTATGGGGAGAAAGCAGGGACCGGGTACTGAATTTGGATGATCAGCCATGATCGCATTGAATGGCGGAGCAGGCTCGAGGGGCCGAATGGCCTACTCCTGCTCCTATCTTCTATGTTTCCATGTTTCTACTACGTCATAGGGCTTTATGCAGTCCATTTGAGATGTAATTTCCCAAAAATGTTAAGGCAATTGGTCAGGATCTTTGGTTTCTGAATAGTTTTGGTCAATCAAGATTTCCACTTTTGCTCAACATGTGCCTGGATGCCCATTCATGACGTACTATGAAATGTACCATTGCTTTGACTCCTTACCTGGGTGCTTTTTCCTCAGATCAGAAAACTTCTTCCTCAAATTATTCCAGGTGCAATGGGCCTTGGAAACAGAATTCACCTCCTCTATGTTGTGCCATGCCTGGCTTCTCTGAATTTGTCTCTGATTCAAGGAGCCAATTTCTGCACTGCTGTACCCCATGAAGTAATGCCTGCAAGGCATAATTTTCAAAGTGAATTTTTCTTAACTGTACCCTTTTCAATGTTTTGGAAAGTTGCAGTGTTGCAGTACAGCTTTCTCACAGTATTTATGCTGCTTAAGCAAGGAAAGAAATATCTTGTATGTATACTGCACCTTTTAAGTCCTCAGGACATGCCAATGTGCTTTACAGCTATCTAATTACTTTTGAAGTGTGGTCACTGTTGTTTTGCACATAGCAAGATCTCAATAACAGCAGTGAGTTGAATGACCAGTTAATCTGTTCTGGCAATGCTGTTGAAGGATAAATATTGGCCCGGATAACTCCCATACTCTTCTTTAAATAGTGTCATTGGATTTTTTACATCCACCTGAGTAAACAGATAAGGCCTTGATTTAATGTCTCATCTGAAAGATGACACCTCTGACAATGCAATACTCCCTCAGTAGTGTAAAGGTAAAGGTGTGAATTCACATGTTATTGGCACTGATTTTATTCATACCAAAACAAAATGACTTTAAATAGGGTAAAAAGAAAGAAAGTGCTCTGAAATTATATGCTCCAGTCACAGAGTGGGACATGAGCATTACCTTCTGAAGCATTGAGTCAAGGATTACATTGTTGTAGGCTTGTTAAACAGATTAAATGCCTATCAGCAGCTATTTGCTATTGTAATGATTGCGAGATCCAAGACAGGTAAAGGTGTGAATTCACATGTTATTGGCACTGATTTTATTCATACCAAAACAAAATTACTTTAAACAGGGTAAAAAGAAAGAAAGATTTACATTTATGTAGCGCCTTTCACAATCTCAGGACATCTCAAAGCACTTTACAGCGAATTAAGTACTCTTTTTGAAATGCAGTGACTGTTGTAATGTAGGAAACTCGGCAGCCAAATATGTGCACAGCAAGCTCCCACAAGCAGCAATGAGATAATGACCAGATAATCTGTTTTTTAGTGATACAATAGCAAAATCTCCTCTGGAGATCTTCTCTCCATGGCTGTCAATCTCATAGTCCCCCCCAACCCTGCACAGCCCGCTTCTACCTCCTTCCCAAGATCCACAAATAGGGCTGCCCTGGTAGAACCATCGTTTCAGCCTGTTCTTGCCCCACGGAACTGATTTCTTCCTATCTCAGCTCTATTTTTTCTCCCCTTGTCCAGTCTCTTCCCACCTACATTCGCGACTTTCCCAATGCCCTCCGCCACTTTAACAGTTTCCAGTTTCCTGGCCCCAACCGTCTCCTTTTCACTATGGACATCCAGTCCCTCTACACCTCCATCCCCCACTGGGATGGCCTGAGGACGCTCTGCTTCTTCCTTGAACAGAGGCCCAACCAGTCCCCATCCACCATCACCCTCCTCCACCTGGCTGAACTTGTTCTCACATTGAACAACTTCTCCTTTGACTCCACTCACTTCCTCCAAATTAAAGGTGTTGCTATGGAACCCGCATGGGTCCTAGCTATGCCTGCCTTTTCGTGGGATATGTGGAACATTCTTTGTTCCAGTCCTACTCAGGTCCGCTCCCTCACCTCTTTTTCCAGTACATTGATGACTGTATCGGTGCTGTTTCCTGCTCTCGCCCTGAACTAGAAAATTTAATTCACTTTGCTTCCAATTTCCACCCTTCCCTCACCTTCACATGGTCCATCTCCGACTCTTTCCTTCCCTTCCTCGACTTCGCCGTCTCCATCTCTGGGGATAGGCTATTGACAAACATCCACTATAAGCCCAGTGACTCCCACAGCTACCTGGACTACACTTCCACCCACCCCGCTTCCTGTAAGGACTCTATTCCATTCTCCCAGTTCTCTGTTCTGACGATGCCACCTTCCATACTAGTGCTTCCGATATATCTTCCTTTTTCCTCAACCGAGGATTCCCCTCTACCGTGGTTGACACAGCTGTTGACCGTGCCCGTTCCATTTCCGGCACTTCTGTTCTCACCCCTTCCCCTCCCTCCCAGAACCATGATAGGGTTCCCCTTGTCCTCACCTTTCACCCCACCAGCCTCCACATGCAACGGATCATCCTCCGCCATATCCGCCACCTCCAGCGTGATCCCACCACCAAACACATCTCCCCCTCCCCCCTCTTTTCAGCATTCCGAAGGGACTGCTCGCTCCGCGACATCCTGGTCCATTCCTCTATCACTCCCAACACCTCTTCCCCTTCCCACGGCACCTTCCCATGCAAGCGCAGGAGTTGCAACACCTGCCCTTTTACCTCCACCCTCCCCACTGTCCAGGGCCCCAAACACCCCTTCCAGGTGAAACAGCGATTTACTTGTACTTCTTGCAATTTAGTATACTATATTTGCTGCTCAAGATGCGGTCTCCTCTACACTGGGGAGACCAAACGCAGATTGGGTGACCGCTTTGTGGAACACCTCTGTTCAGTCCGTAAGCATGACCCCGAGCTTCCGGTCGCCTGTCACTTTAATTCTTCGCTCCACTCCCACTCTGACCTCTCTGTCCTCGGCCTCGTACACTGTTCCAATGAAGCTCAACGTAAGCTCGAGGAACAGCACCTCATCTTTCGATTAGGCACTTTACAGTCTTCTGGACTCAACATCGTGTTCAACAATTTCAGACTATAACCTCGGCCCCTTTGTTTTCTTTTTTCTCTCACTTGGCAGCGGTTGATGATTCTGCCATCGTCATTTACACCTCATCTAGACTCATCTTTTGTTTCTTAACTTGTCCCATTACCATCTCCTTTTGCCTTGCACCATCATCCTTTTTGTCTTTTAATCTTTCCTGCCTTCCATCCTATCACGGACCTTCCCTTTGTTCTTTCCTCCCCTCCTCCCTTTCCCTGCCCCACACTTGCTTAATAATCTGTTACTTCCAGTTCTGATGAAGAGTCATCGACCTGAAACGTTAACTCTGTTTTTCTCTCCATGATGCTGCCTGACCTGCTGTGTTTCCATCATTTTCTGTTGTTGTTTTTAGTGATGTTGGTTGAGGGATAAATATTGGCCAGGACACTGGGGAGAACTCCCCTGCTCTTCTTTGAAATAGTGCCACGGGATCTTTTACATCTACTTGAGAAGGCAGGCGGGGCATCAGTTTAACGTCTCATCTGAAAGACGGCATTCCATGTCAGCCTAGATTTTGTGCTCAAGTCTCTGGAGTGGGTCTTGAAACTACAACCTTCTGACTTGGAGGCGAGAGTGCTACTATTAAGCCTACTACTGACACTTACGTATGTGAAACAAAACTTTGGGACACTGGTTTAATGAATAAAATAAATGAAGTATTCTCCTTGCTGTCATCCAACGCCTCTCCACCGTCATCCAGCTGGGTGGGACTGCACTCGCCTGGTTCCATTCTTATCTATCTAATCGTAGCCAGAGAATCACCTGCAAAGGCTTCTCTTCCCGCTCCTGCATCGTTACCTCTGGTGTCCCCCAAGGATCTATCCTTGGACCCCTCCTATTTCACATTGACATGCTGCCCCTCGGCGACATCATCGAAAAACACAATGTCAGTTTCCACATGTACGCTGATGACACCCAGCTCTACCTCACCACCACTTCTGTCGACCCCTTCACTGCTCTAAATTGTCAGACTGCTTGTCTGACATCCAGTACTGGATGAGCAGCAATTTTCTCCAATTAGATATTGGGAAGACCAAAGCCATTGCCTTTGGTCCCCGCCACAAACTCTGTTCCCTAGCCACTGGCTCCATCCCTCTACCTAACATCTGTTTGAGGCTGGATCAGACTGTTCGCAACCTTGGTGTCATATTTAACCCTCAAATGAGCTTCCGACCACAAATCCGCACTATAACTAAGACCGTCTATTTCCACCTCTGTAATATTGCCCGTCTCCGCCCCTGCCTCAGCTCATCTGCTGCTGAAACCCTCATTCATGCCTTTGTTACCTCTAGACTTGACTATTCCAATGCACTCCTGTCCGGCCTCCCACGTTCTACCCTACGTAAACTTGAGGTCATCCAAAACCCGGCTGCCCGTGTCCTAACCCGCATCAAGTCCAGTTCACCCATCACCCTTGTGCTCGCTGACCTACATTGGCTCCCAGTTAAGCAACGCCTCAATTTTAAAATTCTCATATCTTGTATTCAAATTCCTCCATGGCCTCGCCCCTCCCTAACTCTGTAATCTCCTCCAGCCCCACAACCCCCTGAGATATCTGTGTTTCTCTAATTCTGCCCTGCTGAGCATCCCTGCTTTTAATTGCTCAACCATTGGTGGCCATGCCTTCAGCTACCAGGGCCCTAAGCTCTGGAATTCCCTGTCCACCTCTATACATCTCTGCCTCTCTATCTCTCTTTCCTTTTATAGGTTTTATAGATATGTGAAGAGAAAAAGATTGATGAAGTCAAGCATAGGCCCCTTGCAGTCAGAATCAGGGGAATTTATAATGGGGAACAAAGAAATGGCAGATCAACTAAATACATATTTTGGTTCTGTCTTCACAAAGGAGGACACAAATAACCTCCCAGAGATGCCGGGGAACATAGGGTCTGATGAAAGGGAGGAACTGAAATAAATCAGTATTTGTAAGGAAATGGTGTTAGGGAAATTGATGGGATTGAAGGCCGATAAATCCCCAGGGCCTGATAATTTACATCCTAGGGTACTTAAGGAAGTGGCCCTAGAAATAGTAGATGCATTGCTGATCATCTTCCAACATTCGATGGAATCTGGAACAGTACCCATGGATTGGAGGGTAGCTAATGTTACCCTACTATTCAAAAAGGTGGTAGAGAGAAAATGGGGAATTCAGGCCGGTAAGCCTGACATCGGTAGTGGGGAAAATGCTAGAGTCCATTATAAAAGATGTAATAGCAGAGCACTTGGAAAACAGTGACAGGATCGGACAAAGTCAACATGGATTCACAAAAGGTAAATCGTGCTTGACTAATCTACTGGAATTTTTTGAGGATGTAACTGGTAAAATAGATAAGGGAGAACCAGTGGATGTGGTGTATCTGGACTTTCAGAAGGCCTTTGATAAGGTCCCGCATAAGAGATTAGCATGTAAAGTTAAGGCACATGGGATTGGGGGCAAGGTATTGACTTGGATAGAGAACTGGTTGGCAGACAGAAAGCAAAGAGTTGGAATAAACGGGTCTTTTTCCAAATGGCAGGCAGTGACTAGTGGGGTACCGCAGAGATCAGACCTTGGACCCCAGCTATTCACAATATGTATAAATGATCTGGACAAGGGAACTAGATGTAATATCTCCAAATTTGCTGACGACACAAAGCTGGGTGTGTGTGTGTGCTGTGAGGAGGATGTCGAGAAATTCCAGGATGATTTGGACATGTTGGGTGATTGGGCAGAAACATGGCAGATGCAATATAACGTGGATAAATGTGAGGTTATCCACTTTGGTGGCAAAAACAGGAAGGCAGATTATTATCTAAATGGCAATAGATTGGGAGAAGGGGAAGTGCAACGAGACCTGGGTGTCCTTGTGCACCAGTCGCTGAAGGTAAGCATGCAGGTGCAGCAGGCGGTTAAGAAGGCAAATGGTATGTTGGCCTTCGTAGCGAGAGGGTTTGAGTACAGGAACAAGGATGTCTTGCTGCAGTTGTACAGGGCCTTGGTGAGACCACATCTTGAGTATTGTGTGCAGTTTTGGTTGCCTTATCTGAGGAAGGGTGTTCTTGCCATGGAAGGAGTTCAGCGAAGATTCACCAGGCTGATACCTGGGATGGCAGGAATGACGTATAAGGAGAGATTGGATCGATTGGGCTTGTACTCACTGGAGTTTAGAAGAATGAGAGGTGATCTCATTGAAACTTATAACATTCTGACAGGACTGGACAGACTAGATGCAGGAAGGATGTTTCCGATGGTCAGGGAGTCCAGAACCAGGGGACACAGTCTAAGGATAAAGGGTAGGCCATTTAGGACAGAAATGAGGAGGAATTTCTTCACCTGGAGAGTGGTGAACCTGTGGAACTCTCTACCACAGAAGGCGGTGGAGGCCAGTTCATTAAATATATTCAAGAAGGAGTTGGATATATTTCTTAAGGCTAAAGGGATCAAGGGGTATGGGGAGAAAGCAGGGACCGGGTACTGAATTTGGATGATCAGCCATGATCGCATTGAATGGCGGAGCAGGCTCGAGGGGCTGAATGGCCTACTCCTGCTCCTATCTTCTATGTTTCTATGTTTCTATGTTTCCTCTTTAAAATGCTCCTTAAAACCTACCTCTTTGACCAAGCTTTTGGTTATCTGCATAATTTCTCCTTATGTGGCTTGGTGTCAATTTTTTTGTCTTATAACACTCCTGTGAAGCACCTTGGGATGTTTCATTATGTTAAGGGTGCTATATAAATACAAGTTGTTGTTTTGAAAAAATATAAGATCATATCGTATTAATATCAGGCAATATTATAGCAGTATTTAACTATGCAATTTTCATAAGTCACTGATTAAAACTGCTTTTCTTCACAGAGATCTTAGAGGCAATTCTTTCCACTGTGATTGCAAATTGAAATGGCTGGTGGGATGGTTGACTAGCACCAATGCAACAGTTGATGAGATCCATTGTGCAAATCCAGTGCAGGAGCATAAGGAACCAAAGATAAGTAGCCTCGCACTGAAAGAATTTGACTGCATGATTGCAGGTGATTCAATAAGACTCAATAATATTTTTGTATAATGAGCAGTGCTAGCATTAGAATTTCCAAATTCGATTTGCCCTGGGTCCAGAAATGTATGGATTTCAGACAAAGTTGGGTGAACTAAAATTGTTTGATAATTTTTATGGTGCTTCCCCTATGCTGTTTATCTCTAGATCCCTGCTGTTGGCTTCCACCATCGGTCTTTCTTCGGGTGGGAGGCAGACTGATCTGGCCAGTAGATGCCTCCATAGCAATTATCAACGTTGACATACGATTCATCAACAGAAGTACATGGTTGTGGATCTGATTCTCAGCATTTCTTTCTCTCTCCTGCAATCCCAGATGAAGCAGTTTGCTACTATATTGATATTTTGGAGTAATTTGTTTTTTATTTTACCATTTTAATTCAATTTGATCATTTTAGTTAATTTTGTTTTAAACATTGGTTTGGGTGGGGCAGAACCTCGCCAGAAAAATCTAGTAATGGCTCCCCTTTGGGGAGCCATCCCTGTGGGGCTAGGCCCTACATTTAGACTGACCTGCCTCAAAAAATGGCCACTTCAGAATGCTTATTTTCTGTTCTCATTCTAAATGTGCATTACCGTACAAGTTTGTCTGTTATGTTCTGCCCTAGGGATGAGATTCTTGAGCCACTTACGAGGGAAGATTGGCTGAGGTGGTTTACTGTTGCATTCCTCACGACTTTTATCTTCGCAGTACCTTCTCCTAGGTGGTCTGCACCTAAGGCTAAAGAGCCCTACCAACCCTTACAATGGTTGGGCTGCAACCAGACCCATCAGTTGCAAGTACCCCCATAGGACATCAGTCCAGTATAAAGAGCTGGCTCTCCACCTGCCGGGCCTGTCTGAACCCATGCCCTCCATATTAGAGTCCAACACTCTTAGAACAAACAGGCTTCTTTTCCTTTTAGTTTTTTTATTAATCATTTATTTTGCTTTTATTTATATACTTATAAAATTCTTTATTACTTTTTTCTCACCACAGGACTGTAGTGTGGTTTATCTTTTGGTAGATATTACCAAGCAGTATAGAGTGAGGTTGTGCATGGTGCCTATTGGTGCTTCCCCAAGTGATCCTTCCCCTTGTGCCTAGTGGTGCTTCCCCCAGTGCCTAGTGGTCTTTTTCCTGGTGCCCACTGGTCCTTCCCCTAGTGCCCACTGGTGCTTTCTCAGTGCCTAATGGTCCTTCCCTTAGGGTCTACTGGTGCTTGCCCCAATTTATGGTTATTGCAGCCTTACAAAAACTAATTTCATTGAAAGGTAAACTTCAGTTCACCCAGAATTTTTTAAGCTGGTGAACTAATTAAGGGAGAAGATCATAGAAAAACTCAATTTTCCTGTCCTACCTTTAGTAATGCATGAATGGTTAACTTTTGACGAATGGTTAAAATTAATAAATGGTACTTTTTCTTTTTCATAGATTTTGTTGTTTACCAGACTCTGAAATTTCAGTCTATATCAATTGAAAGCTTCAATTACATGAATGATATTTATGTAGCGATTGCGCAACCTTTTGCTGGGAACTGCAGCATCTTTGAATGGGATCATGTAGAAATGGTCTTTAGGAATTTCGACAACATTACTGGTATGAATGCCTCTCATTTAAAGTGGAAAAGAGCATTACTGTTTCTTTGTGCATTGTTTCTGATTTTCTTTTGGTTCTTTACACAGGCACTTCAACAGTATTCTGTAAACCATTGATCATTGAGGGCCAGCTGTTTGTAGTTGTTGCCCAGCTCTTTGGTGGCTCCCACATATACAAAAGGGATATTTCTGCCGACAAGTTTATTAAAATCCAGGATATAGACGTTTTAAAAATCAGAAAACCAAATGACATTGAATCATTTCAAATAGAAGGAGAATGGTTCTTCATTATTGCAGATAGCTCAAAGGGTGGGACTACAACTGTATATAAATGGAATGGAAATGGATTTTACTCTCATCAGTCATTGCATCATTGGCACAGAGATATAGATGTGGAGTACCTTGAAATAGCTAACAAACCACATTTAATCCTGTTAAGTAGTTCCCAGCGCCCTATTGTCTATCAATGGAACATAGGGAAGAAAGAATTTGTTTGGCGTATTGACATTCCTGAGACAGAAGATGTATATGCAGTCAAACATTTTAAAATCAAAGACAATTTATATATTTGCTTAACAAGATTCCTTGGTGACTCCAAGATAATGAAATGGGATGGCTCCATGTTTGTGGAAGCACAGACTTTTCCATCACGAGGATCCATGGTATTGCAGCCTCTTAAAGTAAACAAATGGCAATACGCCATTCTGGGAAATGACTACTCATTTACTGAGATCTTTAAATGGAACACAGTCAAAGGAAAATTTGTGAAATTTAATGAAGTCATCATCCAGGCTCCAAGGGCATTCACTCATGTATTAGCAAACAACCGTGAGTTTTTGTTTGCCTCAAGTTTTAAAGGAAGTACACAAATATATGAACACATTATAATTGACACAAGTGGGACATAAGAAGGCTGACTTAGATGTGTTTACATACCAGGAGAAGACTTCTTGAAATCACAGTGGATACACATGTAGCATCCGCAGTATTTTGCTTTTGTATTAGTGGATACACATATATAACTGGATATGATAATGAAGTCCATGTATGATTTTGCATTGCTGTATTTTAAAATGAAGGCTGTTTTAGTCAACACTGCAAGAAAAACAATAATGCCTGTTACTTTTCCTTAATTTTACAGTAAAGTAACATGTATAGCACTTCAGCAAGCAGATCTCACTCTAAATGAACTTACACTTACACAACTGGCACCTTTAGGTAGAATCCCACCATAGGAGGGTGGCACTTGTTAAGGACAGCTATCAAAACTGCTGGGATCATTCTGCTAAGCTATGATCAGTTGTGGTATAGTCACCTAAGGGTGCCTTAATTCATACAACTATGTCTTATCCCCAGAAGTGAGGAGCAAGTTGCTGGAGGTCTATAAAATGGCCACTGAAGCACCAGCCATGTTTATGGTTCAGTGCACAAATCAGATAATTAATGTATATTGCTTTTTTATTTCACATAGTAAGACTAGATGCAAAAAGGATAAATTGCTCAGGCCAAAGTGTGTAGTGAAATCATAAATATGTTCTTTTTGAATGAATTTATAATGTCAGTACACATAGACCAAAGTAGGTCTTCCCCATTACATCTTCCCCTCTCATTATTCCCAGTCATTACCTAGAAATTACTGTTGATAATATCAGTGGATGAATGCTTAATGCATTCATGTGACATTCCTCTGTTTACTATTTTAACAGAGACTTTAACCCATTTAAAATAACCAAGTTAATGCTGTGTTAAAATAGATGGATGCTGTGTTAAAATAGATGGATGAGTGCTATATGAATGCATTAATTGTTAGTCCACTGATATCACAGATAGGTTTTTGGCATTAAAGTTGTTATAGAAATCTACATCTAAACATACTGGGGTGAATTTCTGCTGTTTTTCCAGAGTTTCATTGCCTCTTCTGCCGAAGTTATGGTGGACAAATGGGAAAACACCTGTGGAAATTAATCTGCTAGGTTTTTAAGAATTTCTTAATACTGCTATATATTTTATAATGCAAAATTTCGACCTTATTACAAATCCTTCGTCTTTGCTTCTTCTAAAATTGTAAGCAGATCTCCAGCTGCTAGCCTGAAAGATGTACTTTCCTCTGAAGAGAAGGGATTCTGAACATCTGCAGCTGTTTTCCTGTAGCTTCAGATATCACCGCCAAATATCCTTATCATGTAATTGGAATATTCTGCACTTATTCAGAAGAGATGGCAATGCATTCTGATAGATTTAAAACATCTCTTGTACATGATAATGCTTATGCTGGCTTTCAGTTGGGATTTGTATCATTTCGAAAGATGCATATGTGCTCTGTCCCACCTAGAATTTGAATTTACAAATAATTATAATTAAAGCAGCACTTAAGAAACAACAGTGATCTTTGAGAACTAAGCCACTAGTATCCACCCAATGATCAAATGCTTGCTAACCTGGCAAATACAGACTGTAAATATTTGTTACTTGTCTGTTATACTGGTAAACATTAAAATGTTAACTCAATTTTGATTATTTTTGTAACTATGTCATGTACAAAATCAAAATGATTGTTTCTGTGATGAATGAATTTACAAATGCATTTTATTAACAAATATTCAATAATAAAGTAATCACATCTACCTGAGGCAAACTAATGAATTAAGAAAGGTGCTTATGATCAAAAATATACAGAAGTAGCTTGAATGATATTCGAAATATGTGACTAACAAGATTTCATTATCAAAATACTGGGTTAAGGATTGCCTAAACTCTTAGGGTGTGTTTATACTTTAGTGTCCTTGCAAAGTGATTGCCATTTTTCAGCAACACTAAGATGGCAGTGAAACAACTGAGATAGGCCTGACCTGACTCCAGAGAGAAGCGGTATGAAGCTCCTTGGAGGAGGCAGTCTCGCACCCCTTCAGTTTGTCACTGCATGGAGTATAACTCTAATGCCCTGTCGAGCCAGGTTTAAAATGTGCTCAGGGCAGGGGTCCTTTGCAGTTCTTGAGCACTTTTTATCTTTACTCAAAGTTGATTTAACTGTTCAGGGCACTCTGGATGCTAAATGGGAGCCAGCATTAATTCCCCAGCCCAGCATTGGCCAAGTCAACATTGTTTATGAAAATCAGGCTGTGCTTATATTGCAATTCTTTGAGAATGAAGACAGGATGGAGAGATTGGGATTGGTGGAGTGCATTAGCACACTGTCCTGTCCCTTGTCGGAACTAGATTTAAATCGAGACAGATGGGATGAATGTCTTCCCTCCACCAGCTAAAAGGGTCTTGCATGAAATGAGGTTTGGCGGTCTTACCTCAGGTCCTGATGGACACAGTTCCACAACACAAAAGTACCTACAAATTGGCAATCTTATTCAGAGAAGCCATAAAGTCTCGGATGTAGTGAATTTTTTTCTCTCTAGGCCCCTACAGACACCTCACAGTCTGACACGAGGCTTCACGATGATTCACACTTATCAAATCATCTATATCAATGCTATAAATTAAATGATGAAAGACAAACACTGGCATAGTAAGGAGGCTTCTCTAAGGTTGATGAGGCAGAGTAGCGGAAGTCAGTTCCTGATCATAATGTGCTTGCTGCTCACACTGGCTGTCCAAGTTGAATAAGTTTGCATTCCAGGGCCCCCGTGCCTCTCCTGCCAGGGCCCACTGGGTTGTCTCTTTAACTCTTTGTGAACTGCCTCCGGTCTCCAGATTCTTGCTGCTTTTGTGAAAACTCTATCCTGTTGATAGTTTAGTCTTTTTGCCTTTCTCAGAGTAGCTAGGGAATGGGCGATAAATGCGGCCTTGTCTGTGTCACCCACATCCCAAGGACAATTTTTTTTTAAAGGACTGTTATGAAGAGTGTTTGGCATAGCTGACTCATTCATCTTCTAAAGTAATGTGAGACATAGTGGAACTCATACATACTATCTGGTGTCCGATAACGGGCTCATTGTTTGCCTGGAACATGCTGTCCCAGGTTATTTTGTGCATAAAGTCATGTTTCAGTTCATAGGCAGTGAAACTTTGCTAATGCAAGTTGATTTTTATACTTGGCACAAGAAACAGTATCTGGAATGAGCTTTAATTGTAGCAGCCATCTCAAGCTAAATCTAGTGGTGCTCAAACTCTGAGCTTTTTCTTCCCCTTGACTGGTTCATTACCAAGACTTCTTTCTTTCACCTCTGAAACATTGCCCCCTATACCCATGACTCTTCCTAACTGCTGCTGAAACCCCTGTCAGTGCCATCAGTTTGAGGGATGACTTCTCCATTCCCATCCTCCTCGTTGGTCTCCCTACCTCCAACCTTCATAAACTCCACCATATCCAAAGCTCCACAGGTTCCGCTTCCTCTTCCACACTAAGGCCTAGAAATTCATTATAGCCACTTTTGGGGCGGTAAAGTCAGGTGGCCGCTAAAGTTTGCGCCCGGCGCAAAGTCGAGGCCACATCACCGATATTCAGTTGCATCGCCCTAAGAGGTTGCTGCTGCGCTAAAACAGGCGATGCACGACTATCATTAGGCGCTAAGCCGGCAGCCCGGGGCGCTAACACCGGAAGTTGGGCGCAGGGCAGGTGCGGCGAGCTGCTGATTGCCGGCAGACACTCTGGCTCCGGTGAGCTCTTAAGGGGGGAGGGTGGATTTGTTTTTTTGACAGGCCGAGACTAGTGTATTTGTGTTTTTGGGGAGGGCTTCTCTCCATCACTTTGTTCCTCCTCCTCCTCCTCCTCCTCCTCCTCAAGAAGGAGTGTTGCAAAACGGCTGCCTTTTCTACTGCAGGAGTGCCCTTTAATTTGCGCTCCCCGCGGCCCGCCTCGGCTGTGTACCGTTCCACTTCACAGTCGTTCGGGCCACCAGGCGCACAATGGGGCGGCGTGAGTGAAGTTCCGGTTCCGGGCGCACAAAGGGCGTTGCACGACGAAATGACGTCATGATCTGCGCGCGCAGATGAGCGCGCGCAATGACTTTGCGCCGGCGCTAAATGTCTACTGAAGTTGGGGCGAGGCGCAGATCGCGCTGCGCCCGGGCGCTAAGCGCCTAGCGCTCGAGATCTACTCCTCCTAAGGCGCTAACGGCTGGCGCAGCCAACTGAATTTCTAGGCCAGAGTCCCTCAGTTTTGCCAAGCTCCACTGGTTCCCAATGGTTGACTTCAGAATTATTGTCCTCATCTTCAAATGCCTCCATGGCCTCACACGCCTGTATTTGAAAGATCCTTTCAGATGATATGTCCCTGCCCACATTCCTCTGCTTCTCTGACTCCAGACTACTACTTGTTGCCATGCATTTTACTCCAGCATTAAAGGCCGATCTCTCAACCACTAAGCCCTTCCCCTCTGGAAAGTCCTTCCCCTAAACTGCTTGGTCTTAATTCCTGCTTCTCTGTGTCTTTGGTTTCCTATTCTAAATCATCTCCTTTTCTTGCTCGGTGACCACATTACTTTCTTGTTGTTAAGCACCCTGAGGCATTTGTTATGTGAGCAGTGCTATATAAATGCAAGTACTTGTTAGTATTGTGAGTGAAATGGCCACATTTATAGGTGATGCCTAGATGTTTGGAAAAGAAGGAAGTCCTGAGGTGAAGTCTATTGTTTAATGAGACCTACAGACATTAAGGGCTCAATTTTAATGTGGAAGAACGCGTGGGTTTGGGTACAGGTGGGGCGGGGTTAAAGCCAGCGAAATTGACAGCGTGTCGGGAAGCTGGCTCCAACGTCCGCATTTGACTCCAGCACATTAGGCTGCCTGCGCACAACCGCCATATACTAATCGCTCAATTGGAGCATTATTGACACACTGATTTTACATTAACGTCGGGTCCATGGGTTTCCCAGGCTTCATGAAACTTGCCAGTGAAACCAAGGCGAGTGCACAGTGGCAACTGAGGGGAAAATCTCAATAAATACTCAGTACTCACAGCTGCTTTCTTACCTGCTAGTGGGAAAGGGTCTGTTCACAGTAGTTTTGCTGAGAGGTTACTTTCTACACTTTGGAGGTTGGTTCTATCACATCAGGATGTCTGCTGCTTATGCTGCTTTAGATTAGACTTCAGATGAGGACCAAGATGACCAGAAACAGCACCTGTCGCAGCCTGCTGCTCACAGACCTGTAGCTGCACAGCAGAGACCAGCAGAGTGGGGACCAGCAGAGGGGGGACCAACACAGAGGTGCAGCTTGAAGGAAGCACTACCCACAGGCAGAGAATCAGTTTCCTTGACACTAGTGTCTCAGGAGGCTCAGGATCGCACGCCAGGTGGTGTCCGACATCTGCAGCCTCCTAGAAGAAGATTTGGGCCTAGAAATTGGGTTTTGGCTTAGCCAGGGCTTTAGCGCCGGAAATTAGTGCCGGCGCTAAGTCCCCTGCGCGCGCCAAAAATTCAGTGGCGCCGCGCCCAAACGGCTGCCGGCGCTACTGAAGGGTCTTAGCGCCTGGAAAAGGGCGCTAACTGCCGTTTCGCGCCGCAATTCCGGCGCTGCGGCACCCGATGCGGTGCGGCAGGCTGGGGAAGTGCAGGCCTCCTCCTTCCGTTAAGGAGGAGCTGCCTGCACCCGGCCGCGGCCCGCGCAAATCTCCTCAAAAATGAGCCCGGCACCTCGGACAAGTGCCGGGCTTGCATCTGTTCCGGGGGGGGGGGGGGGGAGAAGTCCGGGGAGGGAGCTGCGGGCAGGCGGCCGGCGGGAAAGCGGCCGGCCGCCGCGCCTCCTTAAAGCGCTGGCGCAGACTCCGGCAGCACTCGTTTGCCGGAGTCTTAGTTGCGGCTGCCACTGGCGAGGCGGCCGCAACTGAATTTCGGCTTGGGGCCGGGTTACCACGGCAACCCGGACGCTGCGCACACCGATGACGTCATCGGTGCCGGCGCAGTGCTACCGGTCTACCGCCGTGGAAGGGCCCCAGGCAATTTAGGCGCCGGCGCCAATTGCAGCGCTAGGCCCTCTAGCGCCGCAAAATCGGCGCTAAGGGCACTGAATTTCTAGGCCTTGATGTCTGCTGGACTTAGAGGCCATGCGGTACCAGTGGCTGTCAAAGTCACTACCGCCCTCAACTTTTTTTGCCTCCGGATCCTTCCAGGGCTCTGCTGTAGGTACATCCAGGATCTCCCAGTCGGCCGTGCACAAATGCATAAGACAGGTGACTGATGGGTCGTTTGCCAGGGCCAGCTATTATGTCAACTTTACCACCGATGATGTCAGTCAGAATGAGTGGGTGCTTGGCTTTGCGGCTCTGGCTGGCTTCCCACAGGTGCAGGGCGCCATCGACTGCACACACGTGGCAACCCGGGCACCCCCAGAACAACCAGGAGTATTTGTCAACTGCAAGGGCTTCCACTCCATCAATGTGTAGTTGGTGTGCAACCACAAAAAGATCTTTATGCAGGTATGCGCAAGATTCCCGGGCAGCTGCCATGATGCTTTCATCCTGCGGCAGTCCAAGCTCCCTGATCTCTTTTCACCTGGAAGCAGACTTAAGGGGTGGCTGCTAGGCGACAAGGGATACCCAGTGCAAACTTGGCTTATGACACCCGGCAGAAACCCGAACACTGAAGCCCAGCAGCGCTACAATGAATGCCATATCACCACCAGATGTGTGATTGAACAGGCCATCGGCACGCTGAAGATATGCTTCAGGTGCCTGGATAGATCTGGAGGCGCCCTGCAATATGCACCAGCCAGGGTCTCTAGAATGGTTGTGGTTTGCTGTGCTCTGCACAACATTGCGCAACAGCGAGGTTTGGACCTGCAGGAGGAATAAGGCGAAGAGCTCAGATTGTCCTCGGATGATTCGGAGGGGCGGGGGGGGGGGGGTGTGGGTGGAGGAAGAAGAAGAGGAGGAGGGTGATGAGGGCAATGCACCCCCCCCACGCCCCCACTGCTCACATTGATGCCAGTGATGCCCTTATTAATGTACGGTTCACTTAGGTTGCAGCAGTACATTCATGTCACCAGAAAATGTAAGGGTCACTCTTCCCCCTCTCTCCCCCACCAATGCCACTGACACAAAGCAGTCCTGCAGCCAACCAACCACCCCCTTGAAGATCCCCCCATTGGTCCTCATCAATTCATGTCCTCACATTCACCATCAACCAAGTTAGAAGGCCACTTACCACCCAGCACACAAGAATGGACAAGAAGGGAAAGTGGTGAAAAAGAATAACATTTATGTGATCTGAATAAAGAACAAAAACTTTTCAAAACAACATTTTCTCAGACACCCATGTGCATACTCTTGTGCAACTACAAATCCTAACTCTTGCTTTTTCTGCTACTCCTATGTGGTGCAACCTGTGTAGCTTCAGCAGAGGTGGAGGCTGGCTGCTCACACCTCTCTGACTGCTGAGATGCTCTTGGCTGCCATCCTCTGCATTTTGGAGCCCATGAGGGCCCTGCCAAAGACTGCTCCACCTGCACCTGTGCAGAGGCAGACTCGGCCATCGGGAGATGAGGCTGCATGTGAGATACTGACTGAGAGGTAGGCTGTGGGTGAGAAGTCAAAGTGCTTTGAGTGGAATCCCCACTTCCATGACCCCTTTTGCATTCATCCTCTCATGGCCCAACAGCACTTCACTGCTACTACCACTGTGCTGGAGCACACTTTGGTACAGATCAGTGCAGCCCTGTAAGGCCAAGGCTAAGGTATCTGTCAACCTATTTAAGGTGGCGGACATGTTGCCATTCAGAGTCTGCACGGTGGTGTTAAAGGCGAGCATGGACTCATTTGATTGAAGCGTATGATGGTACATGGCGCTGGCCACTCTACCCATGGAGGAGCACATCATCTCAGTGGCCTGTGCGCACCACCCCCCCGGCCCCCTCATGCTTGAGGTGAACTCCTCCAATCTCTCTGCAATCGTGTGAATTCCACTTTGAAGGCCCGTCAGTGCATCGTATATTTTCTGTTGCTGTTCAATGATTCTCCTCTTCATCGACGGCTCCCGAGGTACAGTATCTGTGTCCAGCTGAGCAGAGCTGGAGAAGGCTGTGCCCTCCGACGCTGACTCGCCACTGCTCTCCCTGCCTCCACCATCTGCTCTTGCTCACTTAAGAAGTGTGAGTCACCAGGTGAAAACCCAACTATCTGCCTTACTGGTCTCACCGAAGTGTGAGTATCTGAGCTGGTGCGTGGTCTGCATGATTCCTGTGATGGTGCACCCTCAAAAGGACTCGGCTCTTCTGAGGAATTGTCGTCAGCGACCTCCACTGACTTCTGCTGCATGCATGAAGACCCTGTCAGAGATAAAATCCATAAATTATTCCTGGCAAGGCAAGAATATGTTGCAAGTTATCATTATGAAGCTCATCATATTTCACTCGCTGTTGAAATCAAGTCAATGTGACTGAGTGCCGTATTACATGTGGGTGGTTTTTATTTAATTGTGTCATCAGGTAGCTGGGAGCTTCCCGTCTCTTCGTCTCCAACAGCCAGAGAGGCCGAAACTCCACTGATCTCCAGTGCCTCCTCCTCTGCGCTCGTCAGCTGCGAGATGTTTGGAGGGCCCCCTCTGGTTCTCTCCCCCTCCCTGGTGTCCTGTGCTCTCTTCTCCTGCAAAAAGGGAAAGAGGAGACATATGAGTGAGTGGAATGGCATGTGTTCATCCGATGGATGGAGTGCATAGGGTTACTATGAGAGAGAGGCATGACATTGCACAAGGCTGAGGGTGAGTGGGAGGGGTGGCTGGATAGATGGGGATGTGAGGAAGTGCATAGAAAGAAAAGGAGGGGTGCACCTGGAAGGTAAGTGGGCCTGAGGTGTGATGTGATGGAGTAGGTTTGAAAAGGCAGAATGAGGGGGTGGGTGATGCGCACAGCAGGATATAGGTGAATGTGCCACTATACTCACCTTTCCAGATCTGCTTAGGCCATTAAAGTGCTTTCTGCACTGAATCCGGGAGTGTGGCACTATATTCCTGCTGCAGACCTCCTCTGTTACCTCCAACCATGCCTTCTTGGTCTCTGCTGCAGGCTTCTTCCTCCCATTGGTAGGGAACAGTATCTCTCCAACTCCTCACAGCCGCCAGCAGCACATCTAGGGAGGCGTCACTGAAACGAGGTGCAGCCTTTGCCTGTCTGGACTCCATCCTGGCTCTTGCTTCTCTTTGATTCCCAACTTCAAACTCCTCCAATTTGCAGATTTGGAGTGTCCCTTTAAATACTGGAGTTGAGATTGTGTCATGTGGATCCCCATCCACGCCCGCTGCCGCTGATTGGGCGGGAAACCTGGAAGTAAAATTATAATGAGGTGGCTGTGTTAAAAAGCCACTAACAGATACGTTGCACTCACTTCTGGGTTTCCCGCGCACTATCAGACCGCCCCTCTCCCCAACCCCCCGCTCCCAGCGCAATGCGGAATTAAAATCGGGGCCTAGGTGTGTAGATAAATGTTAGATAAGATCTAGTACTGCCAAATTTAAGGCAATGCGCGCAGTTCCAGTAGGCTGAGGACAGGGTTGGGCTCAGCTGTATTCATACTGTGGCGAAAAGCCTGCTGATACTATTGTCAAGGCTTACACATAAATAATTGAATGTTTTCAAGGTTAATTGCACACTATAACTGCAAGTTGTTATTGCTGTTGAATAGTCCATAATACCTCTTGTGGTTTACTGAACAACTGTAGTGATGTGAAACTTTCAACACTGCTTTAAGTCCAAATGAACCCCTTGTACTCACATTGTTGTCTGAAAATAAAGAGCCAAATGAATGCTTTCTTGTTTAACTAAGGCACCATAAATTCTCTGACAGTACAGCACCCTCTAACAAGACTTTGTCATTTATTCCCCCACCCCGTTATTAAGGGGGAAAATTCATTAGCGACCATCTTGGGTCGCGAACATCGCCTGGGCGCTAAATTTAGCACCCAGGCAAAAAATAGCACCGGCAATCGCTAACTTCAGTTTTAGCGGCCCAAGAGGGAGGCGGAGCGCTAATTCAAGCGCTCCGCCTCCTCTTTACCTTGTGAGCCCCGCAAGCCTCCTGCCACTCCGTTCCCGCCCCCTGAATCGGTCACTGTTATCACCCGACGCAGACTCAGGGGGCATGGGTCAATTTTGCAGGCGGGGTGAAAACGGGACGCTGCGCACGGTGATGACGTCGTCATCGCCTGTGCAGCGGAGCGGGGCGCTACTGGTTACCGCCGCCGCTAATCTCCTGCTTAATTTAACGGGAGTTGTTAGCGGCGCCGCGCCCAGGCAAAATGTCGTTTGCGCCCCGTTAGCACCCCCTGGGTTTGCCAATGAGAGGCGCAAATGCACCAAATTTTGAGCCCATTCATCTATTTTAATTCTAAATGCCATTTCCTGCCTATTTGCTATTTTCCATCATAATTTAATTTAAATCTCTTTTATTCATTAATTCAGCCTTGCCAACTCTCGCGATTTAATCGGCGGACACGCGATTTTTAACAAAAACTCACCCCAACTTACGATTTCACAATTCACCTCAGAAAACACGGTGTTGCAGGCGGGAGGAGGCTTACGTTTTTGTAGAAATGCATTTCCAGAGATGCGCGCTGCAAGATGCAACGAAACGTTTCAATCAACAGCGCTTCTGTTGTCTCTTGCCCCCTTTTTAAATGTATTTTTAAAAAATGTGTTGGTTTGTCTGCAGCCGACTGGAAGTGCTTATAACTGAGTTCCGGCTATAATCTCACTCTTTTCCAAGTAAAGCCCGCAAACTGATTCTGTGCAATGTAGAGTTTGCTGAAACCACACTCGCCTGCTTTTCTTTTCTGTTTGCTCGCGCGCAAAAGACCAAGGGGAAAAATTGAGTTGCGCCCCCTTTGGGGCGTTAACTTAGTCGGGGCGCTACTTTTAGCGCCCTGAAAAACTGAGCACCCCCACGGCCGAAATTGAATGGTAGCGCCCCAAGAGGGAAGCGGGGTGCTACTGGAAGCACCCCGCCTCCCTCTTGGGGTGCTGTGAGGGAATATCGCGGCGCTATGCGCAGCAGCACCATGGGCTGCAGCATGTCGCGCCGTGGTACTGCAGGCCTTCCTCCCCTTCATAAAGGGGAGGGGCCTGGTGTAGCGCATCCTGGCGACCAGCTGGGCCACCAGGGATCGGGAGTGCCGGCTGTAGTGTATGTGCTTTTAAGAGCCCCATGTGTACTGTAATGCCGGTAATGGCCACTCGGGCTATATAAGCCTGTATATTGTGTTGTATCAGTTAGTTCCCCTCCAGACTTTGTTTAGTAAACACCTATGAAACCAACTCCTGTCTTCAGTGTCTCTATCAACACACAGACACAACAGTGGCGACGAATTGGAAACGGACTTACCTGCAATTCGGCAGCACCTCAAGGACATCGATTCCCCTGGCGTCCAAAGTTGAAGAAAAATCAAGAAAAAGAAAAAGCTGTGGTTTCACCAGCTAGCCAAGCTGGTGGCAGGTACTGCAATAATCCTTCCTGGGCGTCGGGCTGGGGCTCCAGCGGCTGGCTCTACAGCTAGGCCAAGCAGCGAAAGCGGAGGCAAGCAGTAACAGATGGGGAGGGAGCACTCGGGAGACGGCCGGCGCTGCAAGCAGGTCGGCGTTCAGACCTAGAGAGAGAGTCCGGCGGGAACGAGTCTCCAACTGTAAATAAATAAATAAAAAGAACGGAAACCGCGGGAAACAGCGTTGTCATCGGCAGCAGCGGCGGGGAAGCGCGGGAAGCGCCATATCTTTTCTGCAGAAAAGAAAGAAAAGCGCGGGAAGCGCCATTTTATTTCTAGGATGCCTAAGTCTGGCAATATTGATGCTTTTGATAATGAGATAGAGGATTGGACCACATATGTGGAAAGAGTAGAGGTATATTGCACCGCAAATGGAATAGAAGATGAAAAAAAAGCTTCAGTACTGCTAAATCTAATGGGCGCAAAGACATACGGGCTGTTACGAAATTTAATCACTCCAGCCAAACCAAAGGACAAGAATTTTAAAGAAATTGTTGATACCCTACAGGAGCACTTAAGCCCAACACCGCTGCTGATAGCGGAACGATTCAAATTCTTCAAGAGAAATCAACACAAGAATGAAAGTAACGCTGATTACCTCACCGAATTAAGAAAGCTATCAAAACACTGCCAATTCGGGGCAGGACTAGCAGATTATCTTCGAGACAAATTCATCTGCGGTCTCTTAAGTGAAGGAACACAGAAAAGGCTGCTTTCTGAAAAAGATTTAACACTGGACAAGGCTTTCAGTATGGCTGTATCATACGAAGCAGCCGCAAGAGGAGCTGCAGAGATACAACAAAAGACACAGGACTTCGGCACCCATGAAATGACACAGGGTTTCGAGAGATGTTATCGCTGCGGCAGATCCACCCATGACCAGAGGGACTGCTGGTTCAAGGACAAAGCATGCAGGCAATGCGGAAAGATTGGACACATTGCACGGGTATGCCGATCTGGACAAAAAAAATCCACAGACAGGAAAAAAAAAATCAATAAAGAAAAGTACAGAAAGGTACAAATGATGACGGACAGTAGCTCCGAAGACCAGAAGAGCGATAGCGACTCCGAAAACAAGAGACTAAGCTGTCTCAAATTACATAATGTAATTGCCAAAGATCATTACCAGACCATTTGGGTTACCCTCACGATAGCAGGGTCCCCAGTTAAAATGGAGCTAGATACAGGATCAGCTCTGACCGTCATAAATCGACGGGATTACGAGCGGCTATTTCCGCATATACCTTTAAAAGACACATCCATTATCTTGAAAACATATACGGGGCAGAAAGTATACCTCGAAGGAAAAATAAGGGTGCCTGTTGTATACAACGGCAAGGAAATACAAAAGTTGTATTTATACATTCTACAAGATGGTGGTCCACCACTGTTGGGACGTGAATGGATCAGGAAAATACGTTTAGACTGGCACTCCATTCAGGCACTGGCGGTGACCAGTAAGAAAAAAAACGATGATGACGTCATACCTGAACGATTAAAAGACATCTTGGCCAACGCCAAAGAAGTGTTTCAAGAGAAACTAGGAACCTTGAAAGGCATCACTGCCTCAATAAAAGTGGAAGATGCAGCAATTCCCAAGTTTTTTAAGGCAAGACCGGTGCCATACGCAATTCGTCCAGCAGTCGAGGCAGAGCTGGAGAATTTGGAAAAGGCAGGCGTATTATCCAAAATAGATTGGAGCGAGTGGGCAACACCCATCGTTCCAGTCATGAAGAAAGCATTGAATAATGATAAATCTGAAGAACAGAGAAAAATTCGCATCTGTGGAGACTTCAAGGTGACTGTAAACCCGGTCCTTCACACGGTACAGTATCCTCTTCCAAGGATAGAAGATATTTTCGCCTCACTATCCGGAGGGAAACGTTTCACCAAAATTGACTTGGCACAGGCATATCTACAGATGGAGGTTGAAGAGGCCTCTAAAAAATATCTCACGATAAATACACACAAAGGTCTGTACCAGTACAATCGACTGGTTTTCGGAGTAGCATCCGCTAAAGCTATCTGGCAAAGAGCTATGGAGCAAGTCCTCCAAGGAATTCCGGGGACTCAATGCTACCTAGACGACATCCTTGTAACAGGAGAAAACGACAACGAGCACCTTGCCAATTTGGAGCAGGTGCTCACTAGGCTGAGAGAACAGGGCCTACGAGCAAATCGCCCCAAGTGCGAATTTTTCCAAAATCAAATATCATATTGTGGCCACATAATTAATAAGGAAGGGTTGCATAAGTCACCTGAAAAAATTGAAGCGGTCATAAAAGCCCCAGCACCTGAAAATGTTTCACAATTAAGGTCGTTCCTGGGATTAATAAATTACTATCATAAATTTTTACCGAACTTATCAACTCCTCTACACCCTCTTAATGAACTGCTACAAACAGGAGTAATTTGGAAATGGAGCGAAGACTGTAAACGTGCCTTCCATAAATGCAAAGACTTAATCACATCCAAAGAAGTTTTGGCTCATTACAAACCATCACTGCCAATCAGACTGGCGTGCGATGCATCCCCTTACGGCGTAGGAGCAGTATTATCGCATAAATTCCCTGATGGCTTGGAACGGCCGATAGCTTTTGCGTCACGCTCATTGAACTCAGCTGAGCGTAGCTATGCCCAAATCGACAGGGACGCACTCAGCCTGGTATGGGGAGTGAAGAAATTCAACCATTACCTACACGGACAAAAATTTACCTTGTTGACTGACCATCAACCCCTCATCTCCATATTCAACCCTAAAAAGGGTGTTCCCATTATGACAGCGCAAAGGCTACAGAGGTGGCCCCTTTTTCTAGAGGCACACCAATACAACATAGAATAAAAAGGATCAAAACAGCATGGGAATGCTGACAGGTTATCGCGCCTACCATTGCCAACGGTAGAAGAAGCACCTACCGTAGACCCAGTGGAGATTTTCCACTCTACCATAGTCGAATGTCTACCAGTAACAAATTCTGCCATTGAAAGGGAAACTAGAAATGACCCGACTCTCTCATGAGTCTACGATTTAACAGTGAAGGGATGGCCAGCACATGGCGAACCACTGTTGCCAGCATTCTCGCAAAGAAGAGAACAGCTGTCAGTGTGCCGAGGAACCTCGATGTGTGGATCCAGAGTGGTGATTCCACCCAAACTCCAGGATAAAGTTCTAAAGGAGCTTCACGAGGGGCATCTGGGTGGAGTGAAAATGAAGAACCTAGCCAGGGCGCTTGTATGGTGGCCAGGTATCGATGGAGACATCAAAGAAATGACCAAGAGCTGCCTAGGATGCCAGAAGGTCCAAAACGCTCCACTACAAGCCCCTCTACATCAATGGGAGTGGCCCTCATCTCCCTGGCAAAGGGTACACATCGACTTTGCTGGTCCATTTATGGACTCAATGTTCTTAATCGCGGTTGATGCACACTCCAAGTGGCCGGAGGTAATAAAGATGTCCTCCACCACCACAGAAAAAACCATCACAGTATTAAGGACCATATTTGCCAGGAATGGGCTGCCGGAACAGATCTGTTCTGATAATGGACCGCAATTTGTGTCCGAAGAATTCAGGAAGTTCTTAAAAAACAATGGGGTTAAGCACTACACGTCCGCCCCATACCATCCCGCCACCAATGGATTGGCTGAAAGGTTTGTCCAGATCTTCAAGAAGGCCATAAAGGCCATGGGTAATGAAGACATAAAACTTTAGCACAAGGTGGATAACTTCTTGTTCGCATACAGGAATGCAACACATATGGTTACAAACCAAACTCCCGCCATGATGTTCTTCAATAGAAGCCTAAGATGCCGGCTGGATTTGATCAAGCCCAACATCAGAAGGGATGTGGAGAACCGGCAATTTCAAGGCATGAATGAAAGGCCAACTAGAACCTTCCAGATAGGTCAACAAGTTTTGGCCCGGGACTACTGTACCGAGAAATGGCAGCCTGGAACTATCTGCACACGACTAGGACCGTTGATGTATACCGTGGACATCGGCGAAAGCATAATAAGGCGCCATGCTGACCAAATCATAGAGTCATCCGAAAAGGGACAACCTACACCACAACTCTATACGCCTAACGATGAAGTAGAGATACCCATATCTACCTCCGATCTGGTGATACTGGAACCCGATGAACCCGACACTGGCATTCAAGCCGAATCAGCCTTGCCAAAAGAACCTACTACACCACCAGAAACTACTACACCACCGAGGCGTTATCCGGACCGAGTCAGGAAGCCTCCAGAGAGACTGACTTATAATTAATTAACTGCAGCAATGTGTAGGTTATTTTTCTTGTAACATGTAATTAATAATTACTTAAAATATTATGTACTGGTTGGCTAAAAGGGGAGGAATTGTAGTGTATGTGCCTTTAAGAGCCCCATGTGTACTGTAATGCCGGTAATGGCCACTCGGACTATATAAGCCTGTATATTGTGTTGTATCAGTTAGTTCCCCTCCAGACTTTGTTTAGTAAACACCTATGAAACCAACTCCTGTCTTCAGTGTCTCTATCAACACACAGACACAACACCGGCAAACGAGTCCGGCACTCAAGAGAAGTGCCGGGCTCACAGAGAGCAGCTGGAACCCCGTGGGGGGGTATTCACGGGGGTGCTGGCAGGCAGCCAGCAACAAAAATGGCCGTCCGCCACCTCCCCTTTAACTAGCGCCGCCTGGCTGCAGGTAGGCCCCCCTGATCCCGTCAGACATAGCGTCCGGCGGTAAGTCAGGGGGCGCCACCGAAGATTGTGGCTGGGGCGCGAGCGGGGCGCTGCGCACAGCAATGACGTCACCGCTGGCAGCGCAGTGCCGCGGGGCACTAATGGTTACCGCCACTGCTAACCTCCTGCTGAATTCCGTGGGAGGCACTGGCGGCACCGCGCCCGGGTACTAGTTGCTTTGCGCCCCGTTAGCACCCGGGAGGTGCAAAGCAACCAAATTTTTCCCCCCAAACATTTAAAAAGAAAGTTAAATAGTTGATGGGCTGTGTGGTGGGTCATGCCACATTTTTGTGTTTCGTTGGGAAATCAGTGGACCTTTGGGTAGATGAACAATTGGTCAAACGTTTACTTGTCCCATTTTCGTGGTACCAGTGTTTAGCGTCAAGTTCTGGCACATGAGATAGAAATGGCTGTAAGAAGCTTTTCTCAACTGAGTAAAGCAAGGTTCAATTGTGGCACTGCTTCTCGTCCACCGTCCTCTCATTGAAACCTTTTCAAAACAGGGGGAGGAAGGAGAAAGAGTTGGATTCTTTGGAGTTGAAGAGTTAATTATTCTTGTCTCCCCTGATTTGGACTGGGAGTTCAAGAACAAGTTGAGGGCCGCGGGAAAATAAGTCTGGTGTGCTTTGTGTGGGCCAGCGGCCTTCCTTTAAATTCAACCCTTCTTCTTTCCCCTCGTGTGGACTCCCGGAGCTGCCCACAGTCCTGGCTGTGTCGGCATGTTGGAATCCCGCCTGGTCGCGTGGTTGAAAAGAGACCGGGGGCCGTGGCGGTTTCCTCATGGTGGTCGGGAGTGGGGTGCCTGCCATCATCAATGGAGAGTGCGCGCCACGTGGCCTTGGAGGGGGTGAAGGCGGGGTGGAAAGAAAAGAGACTTGCCAGTCTCTGGGCCTGCAGCAAGGCCATAACCTATTGAGATTTTAGGAAAGGGCTTCGAGACCAATTGTAGCATCGTTACTCACTGCCACCCTAGCTCAGATCTGGTAACTCAGCATAGGCCAGGGATCGAACCCAGGCACCTTCCTGCTCTTACATTATGTAAGTAAAACAAAAGTAATAATAAATATATATGCGTAATTGTATAACTAATTTATATTTGTCATTGTAACCTTAAACTGAGATGTGTGGCAGCGTGGTGATAATGGGTAGGATGTTTTAAAAGAATTTGTAAAGCATTTTCAGATGCAGTAATACAGTTTTTGTAAAGAGCTGTTGTTGGGATCGACAGAAATCAACAGGCTGAGACTTTTCTTTAGGCAAAAACAAAATGTGTCTTACTTTAATCACATCTCCACGAGGTCTGAAGACCCAGCCCCGTGCAGGGGCTATGACGTCATCACGCAACCGACGTCATGACGTCATCACGTTCCCGACACTCTTAAAGGGACCCTGCACCAATAACCCAACCCAGCATGTACATACCACAGCATTGCTATACAAAGTGAATTGTGTTTAGGTACATATAACAGCATTGGGTACACATTGTGTTATTGTCCCTTTGTGGTCTCCGCCACATACATCCCCCCAGAATTCACAAGTACTGGCAATGTCAGTCGTCGGGGGGGCCGGATCACTCGGTTGGAACGGCTCCTCGATTCCGGGGTGGAGACGGGGGGTTCATCGGAGGGACCTCGGGCGCTCGGTGGTGGACGGAGGGCGTGGAAACCGGAGGTCGGCCCCGTCTCGGGGGCTGTGCCAACTCAACGGGTCGGTCCAGATCCAGGTGGGCCGGCTTAAGACGGTCGACGGAAATGCAGTCCGGCTTACCGCCGACATCCACGACGAAGGTCTTGTCCCCGGTTTCCAGTACGCGGAATGGACCATCGTAGGGTGGCTGCAGAGGTCCCTGGTGGGCGTCGTGGCGGATGAAAACGTACTCTGCCGCACGAAGGTCGAGCGGAATGTGGGACTGTGGGAGGCCGTGCTGCGACGTGGGCACCGGAGCAAAAACCTTGGCGTTGTCCAGAAGGTCGGACCGCTGACGGGCTGCGGACCAAGGCTCCGTTGCGTTGGGGACGAAATCCCTGGGAACCCGCAGCGGCTGTCCATAGACGAGCTCGGCGGACGAGGATTGGAGGTCCTCCTTGGGAGCGGTCCTGAGTCCCAGCATGACCCATGGGAGTCTGTCGATCCAGCTGTCGTCCCGGAGGCTGGCTCGGAGCGCGGCCTTCATGGAGCGTTGAAACCGTTCGCACAGCCCGTTAGCCTGAGGATGGTAAGCTGTGGTGTGGTGGAGTTTCAACCCGAGGCCTTGGGCGACGGCGTTCCAGAGCTCTGACGTGAACTGGGGCCCCTGGTCGGAGGAAATGTCAGATGGGGCGCCGAACCGGGCGACCCAAGTGCTGATGAACGCCCGAGCTACATCGGCGGCCGTCGTCGAAGACAGCGGGACGGCTTCCGGCCATCGGGTGGTTCTGCCGACCATTGTGAGGAGGTGGGTGAACCCACGGGAGGGCGGCAGGGGCCCTACCAGGTCCACGTTAACGTGGCCGAACCGCCTCTCGGGCACTGCGAAAGGCGCCAACGGGGTCTTGGTATGGCGATGTACCTTGGAGCGTTGGCATACCACGCAGGTGCTGGCCCAGTCGCGCATGTCTTTCCTGAGCCCGTGCCAGACGAATTTGGCCGCCACCAGCTTCTGCGACAGCTTGCTGCCCGGGTGGGAAAGATTATGGATGGCGTCGAATACTTGCCGTCTCCACCCTTCGGGCACGACAGGACGTGGCTGCCCAACGGAGACGTCGCACAGGAGTGTAGTGCCGGCAGGGCCGAACGCGACGTCTGCGAGTTGAAGGCCCATGACCGTCGTCCTGTAGGCCTGGACGTCCGGGTCGGAGGCCTGGTCGGCCACCATGCGGGTGTAGTCGACGCCGAGGTGCACGGCGCTGGCGACGGCTCAGGAGAGACAGTTGGCGACGGGGTTGTCTTTCCCAGCCACATGCTGGATGTCCGTCGTAAATTCTGAAATGAAGGCCAAGTGGTGTTGCTGACGGGCCGACCACGGCTCGGAGGCTTTGGCCATGGCGAAAACCAACGGCTTGTGGTCCATGAACGGCGTGAACGGGCGGGCCTCCAACAGGAAACGGAAGTGTCGGACGGCGAGGTAGAGGCCGAGGAGCTCGCGATCAAATGTGCTGTACTTCCGCTCGTTGGGGCGGAGCTGCCGGCTGAAGAAGGCGAGCGGCTGCCAGGCGCCGTTGACCCACTGTTCTTGGACGGCGCCGACTGCGTAGTCCAAGGCGTCGGTGGTGAGAGCGATTGGCGCATCGGGCAACGGATGCCCCAGCATGGTCGCGTTAGCCAGGGCCCTCTTCGTGTCTGTGAAAGCAGTAGCCATCTCATCAGACCAGTTGACGGCGAGTTTGTCGGGCTTGCCTTTGAGGGCCTCATAAAGGGGCCGCATAAGCTGGGCTGCTCGGGGGACGAAACGATGGTAAAAGTTCACCATGCCCAAAAACTCCTGTGAGGACCTTAACGGTGAGGGGTCGTGGGAAGTCCATCACAGCCTCCACTTTCGATGGGAGTGGCACCGCCCCGTCCTTCATGATGCGGTGCCCGAGAAAGTCGATTGAGGACAGCCCAAACTGGCACTTGGCCGGGTTGACGATTAGGCCGTGTTGGCTGAGTCGTTCGAAAAGAGTCCGGAGGTGGGACACATGTTCCGTCCTGGAGGCGCTGGCGATGAGGATGTCATCCAGGTATACGAACAGGAACGTCAGGTCCCGTAACACGGTGTCCATGAGACGTTGAAAAGCCTGTGCGGCGTTTTTGAGGCCAAATGGCATGCAGAGAAATTCGAATAGCCCGAACGGGGTGATCACTGCAGTTTTCGGGACGTCCTGCGGCCGGACGGGGACCTGGTGATAACCCCGGACGAGGTCCACTTTCGAGAATACCACTTTCCCGGCCAGGCGGGCGGAAAAATCCTGGATGTGTGGAATCGGATAGCGGTCGGGGTTCGTCGAGTCGTTGAGGCGCCGGTAGTCTCCACACGGGCACCACCCGCCGCCTGGTTTCGGGGCGATGTGGAGGGGCGAAGCCCATGGACTGTTCGACCGGCGGATGATGCCGAGGCGCTCCATGGTGTCGAACTCGGCTTTGGCGATGGTGAGCTTCCCCGGGTCGAGGCGCCGAGCGCGGGCGTAGACGGGCGGACCGGTGGTTGAAATGTGGTGTTCTACCCCGTGTTTGGTGGCAGCGGACGAGAACGTGGGTCTCGTAAGGTCCAGGAACTGGGCGAGGAGGCGGGAAAACTCGTCGGAGGCCGAGAGTGCGTGGGACAACTGCGTTGTGCTGGACCCACTGAGGGAACACGGGAGCGAGCTGAAGGTTTCAGCGTTGATGAGACGTCAGCTCTTGACGTCCACCAAAAGGCCATTGGCGCAGAGGAAGTCAGCGCCGAGAAGGGGGGTGGACACTTTTGCTGTGACAAAGTCCCAGGTGAACCGTTGCCCGCCAAAACAAAGCGCCACGTTCCGTTTCCCGAAGGTGCGGATGGAACTGCCGTTGGCGGCTTCAAGGACGGGGCCGTGGTTCCCCCCTTGAATATCTATGGATGACGTGGGCAGGACGCTCACCTGGGCGCCCGTGTCGCAAAGGAAACGACGCCCGGAGTCGGAGTCTGTAACAAACAACAAGCTGCCTGAACGGCCGACAGCCATGGCAGCCGACGAGTGGCCTTTAGTTTGCTTCGATGCGGGAAAACTGCACGGGGGCCGGCACCGCCGGGCTTTGGGGCCGAACTGCGCATGGTAGAAGCAGAGGCTTGAGGGTTGCCGCCGTTGGGCTGTATCAGTCGGGGCAGGGCTCCGCGTGGCCGCGCAGTACTGTTGCCCGGTGAAGAAAAATTTGTCGGCCTCCTTGGCCAGGTCGCGGAAATCGGTAGTAGAAGAGTTGGCTAACGCCAACCGTACCTGACCTGGTAGCTGCTGGAGGAACAGTTCCTTGAAGAGGAAGCGCGGCGTGTGTGTGCCCAGGAGGGCCAGCATGTGGTCCATCAGCTCCGAGGGCTTGGAGTCGCCAAGCCCGGGCAGAGAGAGAAGTTGGCGTGCGCATTCGGCTTCGGTGAGTCCGAAAGTTCGTAAGAGGTGCGTCTTCAGCGTGTCGTATTTGTTGCGCTCCGGGGGGTTTTCGAGCAGGTTCACGACTCTGGCCGCGGTGGAGCTGCCAAGAGCAGAGATGACGTAGTAATACTTTGTGTCGTCCGCGGAGGTGTCCCTGATCGCAAATTGAGCCTCGGCCTGGGCGAACCAAGCGGCAGCCTGTTGTTCCCAAAACTCGGGTAATTTGATGGAAACGGCGTTCGTCGCCATTTCGGATGAGGCCTTTGGAATCATCCAAAAGAGCAGCGGGGTCACCAATGTTGGGATCGACAGAAATCAACAGGCTGAGACTTTTCTTTAGGCAAAAACAAAACGTGTCTTACTTTAATCACATCTCCACGAGGTCTGAAGATCCAGCCCCATGCAGGGGCTATGCAGGGGCTATGATGTCATCATGCAACCGACGTCATGACGTCATCACATTCCCGATGCTCTTAAAGGGACCCTGCACCAATAACCCAACCCAGCATGTACATACCACAGCATTGCTATACAAAGTGATCAATCTATATTGGTTTATGTTTAAAAAAAATAGCAACTCATGATTTCTTACCAAACCTCATGATTTTTAAGAGTTTGTCTCCTGATTTATGAGATGGTGGGATTGGCATTACTGGGTTATTGTGATGGTGAAGCAGGAATTTACAGGCAGGTTATTGTGAAGCAGGAAGTTACAAACCATTATGAAGATTGCTAACATTTTGCTTGCTTGTCCATTTCAAAATAATTGACTTCACAACATAGACGGTCCATGGGTAAAATGTCCCAGTGCTGTCTGCACATTCTGGCAAAGACACCCAGGTTATGTGGGCAGTTTGAGACTCATATATTCTACATGTAACACCTCACCTCCCTGAAAGATGGTGGTCTCTATACCAAGACAAGAGAAAGCTCGGTTCCTTTCATCCAAAGGAACTGTTGCATTCCAACAGGTTATAAAAAGGGCACTTTCTGAAAAGAGGTCTTAAACCTCTTATTCTCTTAAACCTCTTATTCTCCCACATAGGTACGGTACTGTGCAGTGGGGTATTTTGACTGTGTCTTTCTGCTTCTGTGTGTTATTTTGTCTGTAAACTAATCCAGAGCAATAGTTTAGCCTGTATAAAGCAGTCTGACAGCGTGATATTTTCTGCCATCTGAAATGACAGGAGAGCATGGTAGGTTTCCTGTTGTAAGCCATTTACCATGACTGGGGTTAATAGTTAGACTGGGCTTGCTAACTCCAGCAGAGAATAAAAGTGTAGGCTTCAGTTCGTAAGGGTTCAGTTTGCTGATGGAAACTATGATCAAACTATTTGCATATAAGGGAAAGATGTGGTTGGGGAAGTCCCAACTGAAACAGCAACATAAAGCTGTTTGTGGTCAAACAGGTAAAATAAGGGATTTTCAGCTGTTGATGGAATGCTGGTGGTTCAATGGTACTTCCATAATGTGTCTTGGGAATTGTTAAAACTTCAGTTTGTTTCTTGCAGGTGAGCTGCAGAAATTAGTTCCATGGACTTTACTCATGATGTAAGGTTAACTCTGGAATTTGTCACACTAAAGGCCAAATTTGGAAATACAGAATCCAGTTTTAACAAACTAACTATAAAATCCGCTGACAGATCCAGGGCGAGGTCCAGTGCAAGTACAGCCCCCACTGAAGTACGGAAATGTTGCACTTTAAAATCTCAGCTAACTGAAACTGAATAATTTTTCTGAGGAAGAAGATTCCTTCAAGTGAAAAACGCTGAAATCGTTTACATGTATTTTGCTCTTGTCCACTTGAGGAGCGTGAAACCACAATCTCATTTGCTAACTTTGGCAGCGGACTCATAAATATTGAAAATGTTCTTTAGCAGTTGAATGTTCCATTCCCCCGACCAATTCAACGATCTCGCTGATTTGTAGTAAACTGAGGTTCATTTAAAAAAACGCTCTCCTCACAACCAATGTCCATGAACGTCTGGAGAATTCTGGCCATCGCTTTGTGCACTGGTCTCACTAGATGTAACTCCTATCCAGCTATCCAGTCAGCTAAACACTCATTCAAATAACTCCTCGAGAAGCAGGGTGCTGTTTTGAAGCTTTACTTGAATAAAAGTGTGAAACTGTAAACATAGACAAAGTATGTTTTGTACACAGAGGTAAGTACTATACATTAGATGTTACATAAGATGCAAAAACATGTTTATGAAAACAGAATAGACTGCTTAACACAGATAAGTAAGTAACTGTATAAGTAAATAGCACTGAAGCTAACCCTTAGTAGCTAGCAGCTAATAAACTTCTTATTGACAAAGTATTGTCAAAATACTATACCGACAAGGTTGTTATTATGTTACCAAACAAGGATACTCACAGACATTGCGTCTTGCCTAGCGTATAAGGAAGGATGGAGGAGGATAGAAAGCAAGCTGCCACACGTGGACCTTGTTCACAACTGAGAAAACACTTCCGGTGCAGACATGAAGAAGGTCAAATAACACACTGCTATACAATAACTACCACTAGGGGCACTACCTACCTCTAACAAGTCCGGAACACTCCCCGTCTGGGGTCGTTAACGACCCCACATAAGCCTAACTCTACTTGTCACTGGAGTCCTCTGGCGACAAAAGAAGGACCACCTCAGAGACAGGCCGAGAGAAGACCTTTGCTGCTCCTTCTTTGACGACTCTCAAGTCCACCTTTCTCACTCCCCTGTCCTGGCTGGGAAGGGACTTCACGATGATAGCCATAGGCCATTCATTCCTTTTTGCCTGACTGTCCTTCATCAAGACAACATCTCCTTCTTTGAGATCTGGTCTCTTGTCCTGCCACTTGCGTCAGCTCTGCAGTGTGTTGAGGTACTCCCGCCGCCACCTGCCCCAAAACTTGTCTGCTAGACTCTGAACCCGTTTCCATTCTTGCTTGAAGAGTTCTCTTTTCCCAAACTCCCCTGGAGGACAAGGGGAAACACCTGTCTTCTGGGTCAAAAGCATAGCCGGAGTGAGGATGAGGGGCGATTCCAGGTCTGAAGATACTGGGATGAGGGGCCTTGCATTCATTACAGCGGTGACCTCAGCCATCAGTGTGGTCAAGACTTCATGTGTGAGGCATGACGATCTACCTTGGAGAAGCATGCAGTCGAGGATGCGGCGGGCAATGCCGATCATGCGCTCCCATGCGCCACCCATGTGGGATGAGTGAGGTGGGTTGAATACCCAGGTACAGTTCTGCTCTTGGAGATACTTCTCCACACTCTCTGAGCTGGAACTTGATCCATCCATCTTCAGCTCTCTGCAAGCGCCGACAAAGTTTGTGCCGCAATCCGAGCGTATCTGCTTTGCCGGGCCTCTGATTGAGAAAAACCTTCTCAGAGCATTTATGAAGCTGGAGGCGCTCATTGTTTCAATAACTTCGATGTGTACAGCTCTTGTGGCCATACATGAGAACATCACCACCCACCTTTTGCTATTGGCGTGTCCTCCTCTGGTGCGGCGTGAGACCACGTCCCATGGCCCGAAGACATCTATGCCTACGTAGGTGAAAGGTGGTGCTACTTGTAGCTGCTCGGCTGGCAGATCTGCCATCTGTTGGTGCTCTGACTTCCCACGGAGTTTCTTGCAGGTGACACATTTGAAAAGCGTGCCGCTGATACATCTCTTAGCTCCAACCAACCAGAGTCCATCTGCTCTGATGGCACCTTCAATGAAATGTCTGCCCTGGTGCTTCACAGCCTCATGATGATGACGCACAAGCAGAGTGGCCAGGTGATGACGACCTGGAACGAGGATGGGGTTGGTTTCATTTGTTCCTAGTTGAGACTGCGATATGCATCCCCCAACTCTGAGAAGTCCGTTGGTGTCGATGATAGGATGCAGCTTCCATAGACTGCTGTGAGGGGGTAGGTTGTGTTCTGCTGCTATGCACTTCAACTCTTCTGAGTAACACTCGTGTTGGATGCTCTTCATCACAAGGATTTTGGCTCTCTTGAGCTCCTCTTCAGAGGGACTCTTACGACAGATGTGCCACCCATGGCAGCTACTCTCTTGTGTAGGCTGGGAGAAGGTATGAGCTATGTGGGTTAGGCGTGCTACTGTCTTTATGAGAGTGTTCCATTTGGAAAAACGCTTGAAGTGTTTGCTGCTCATCAGGTCCTTAGAGATTTGAATGACGTTTGCTGTGACTTGTGAGCGTATCTCAGAGTCAGAAACAGGGTTGAGGAGGTCGAATGACTCATTGGGTTCAGAGGAGTGCAGGGACGGATCCTGAAGAAAAGCTGGTCCTGACAGCCATGTCGTGCTGCTGAGAAGGGGCGCTGTTACAGATCTAGACCCATGGTCAGCTGGGTTCAGGTCTGTGGGGACATACCTCCACTGGTCAGGGGATGTGGACTGTCGGATACATTGGACCCTGTTGTTCACGTAGACGTAGAACCACCTAGTTTGGTTATGGATGTATCCTAGCACCACTTTGCTGTCTGTATAATACTTGATGCTGTCGAATTTCAGATCCATCTCCTCCACTATGAACTCTGCAATCTCAACTGCCAATACTGCTGCGCACAGTTCCAATCTGGGTATGGTGAGGTCTGGCTGGGGTGCCAACTTGGCCTTTCCAAAGACGAAGCCGACTTTGCTTTGTCCATCTTGAGTGGTGACCTTCAGATAAGCCACACCTGCGATGGCCTTAGCGGATGCATCTGCAAAGACAAAAAGCTCTTTGAATTGGACATTTGAGGGAGAGAAGGACGTATAGGAGCGAGGTATTCGGATCTCCTGTAAGCCTTGAAGTGAGTCTCTCCATCTGTTCCACTCTGCTTCCATCTCTTCAGGGAGGGGTGAATCCCACTCTTCAGCGTGTGTGGAGAGTTCCCTGAGGAGCAGCCTGCCTTGTATGGTGACAGGGGCTAAGAAGCCGAGAGGTTCGTATAGGCTGTTGACTGTAGAGAGCACTCCTCTACATGTGAAGGGTTTCTTGTCATCTAAGGCTTGGAACGTGAATGTGTCTGTTGCTATGTTCCAAGACACTCCTAGGCTACGCTGTAGAGGGAGGTCATCAGTGAAGAGGTCTAGATCCTTGACATCCATAGCACGATCTTCAGGGGGGAATGCCTCCATCACTGCTGGTCTGTTAGAGGCTATTTTGTGTAGCCTGAGGTTGGATAGTGCAAGCAGTTCCTGAGCTCGGCCAAGGGCACTGATGGCCTCTGCTTCGGCAGGGAATGATTTCAGTGCATCGTCGACGTAGAACTCTCGTTCGATGAACCCTCTCACATCACTGCCAAAGTCATCTTCTTCTTCCTTGGCAGCCCTCCTTAGTCCGTATATGGCGACAGCAGGGGACGGGCTATTGCCAAAGACATGGACACGCACTCTGTAGTCCACAATGTCACTGCTGGGGTCGTTGTTGCGATACCACAGGAAGTGGAGGAAGTCTCTGTGGTCTTCTCTCACCATAAAGCAGTGAAACATGTGTTGGATATCGGCAGTGATGGCAACGGACTCTTTCCTGAATCTCATGAGTACCCCCAAGAGGCTGCTGTTGAGATCGGGCCCTGTGAGGAGTACATCGTTGAGAGAGACTCCCTGATATGGTGCACTGGAGTCAAACACCACGCGGATCTGTTCTGGCTTTTTGGAGTGATAGACTCCGAAGGAAGGGAGGTACCAACACTCTTGGCCTTCCTGGAGTGGAGGAGCTAGCTCTGCATGATCGTTGACAAGCATTTTCTTGACAAACTCTAGGAAGTGTGCTTTCATCTTTGGCTTCTTCTTTAGTGTGCGACAGAGTGAGTTAAGACGATTATAGGCATACTCCCTGTTGTTCGGCAGCCGTCGTCTGGGGTTCTGGAAGGGTAAGGGAGCAACCCAGCTGTTAGAGCTGTCACGAGAGACCTCATTGTCCATAATCTGGAGGAATCTCATGTCGTCGATCGATGGAGCAAGTTTGTGGTCATTGGCGGTGCGACAGAAGACTGACTGACCCGGGTTCTCTCCAGTGAGCATCATCTGTGTGCTGTTTGTGGAGATCAGCGCTGGGGGGTTCTGAGGCTGGGCCGTATGACTGAACTTCTCTGTCACTCGGATCTGACTACTGCATGGGGTAAGGTAGCTTGGACAACCATTCGCCAAGATGGAAGTCTTGGGTGTGCTCACCTGAGATGGTTTGTTAGCACCCCTGAGGCACACGTCTCCAACAACGACCCAGCCGAGGTCTAGCCTTTGGGCGAAAGGGGCATCAAGTGGACCGTTGATCTGTTTCCTTACCTTATGTACCCTCAGGATGTCCCTGCCCAACAACAGGAGTATGTCTGCGTCTGGATCAAAAGGTGGGATCTCATCTGCAATGCGTCTCAGATGACGGTGGTGATGAGCTGCATTTGGAGTGGGAATCTCAGAACGGTTGTCGGGGACTTGATTACATTTGATGAGTGTAGGAAGAGGGAGACTAATCTTCCAATCAGCTGACTCAACAACATAACCACAGGCCCTCCTGCCGGCTGTCTCTGAAAGTCCAGCACATGTCTTCAGCGTGTAAGGCGACGGACTTCCTTTGACCTTGAAGATGTCGAAGTACTCAGATCTTGCTAGAGAACGGTTACTTTGTTCATCTAGTATGGCATACATCTTTTCAGATTCCTGGCGACGTCCTACAGGGTACACATTAACGAGGCATATCTTGGAGCATGCTCTTGCGCTCACTCCTTCTCCACACACCTCGGTGCACTTGGATGTAATCTCCGGATAGGCGGCTCCCTCTCCCTCCCCGCTGCGCTCTGAGGCGGGAGGAGACGACTCCTACTTCCAAGGAGCTGGGCCTGGGTGGAGTGCTGAAATGTGCCGATCATTTTCACATTCTGTGCATTTTGCATCTACCTTGCAGTTCTTAGCGAGATGGTTCGTGGAGGAGCAGCACTTGAAACATATGGGCCTAGATATTGGGTATCGCCCCGCTTG
Source organism: Somniosus microcephalus (assembly GCF_052327205.1). Taxonomy (NCBI): domain Eukaryota; kingdom Metazoa; phylum Chordata; class Chondrichthyes; order Squaliformes; family Somniosidae; genus Somniosus; species Somniosus microcephalus. The sequence continues at coordinate 62,407,779 of NC_140994.1, forward strand.
AGGCGTTAGAACTGGCGCTGCGCAAAGTTTATAGCCAGACGAAAGTTATCGCCGCCTGGTGCGATATTGGGTTGCATCGCCCCCAAAAGGGATTGAGGCGCGAATTCAGACGTTGCATGGGCCTCCTAAGGCGCAAAACTTCCGGCGCTACCCAATATCGGCGCGGACGGGCGCAGCGCAGGTGATCTCAATTACCGATAACCACGAGACTTCCAGGCGCCGGCCGGCTCTTAAAGGGGTGGGTCAGTCAGCCTCAGCTTCCACACTCAACGCCCTGTAGGCCTCAGAATCGGCGCTCTTCCTTCTCTGGCGAAAAAAACTTGGTCAGGATGGAGAAGGTGAGACAGAGAGCAGAGCGCTTCAGCACTGAGGCTCTGGAGGAGTTGGTGTCCACAGTGGAGCGCCGTCGAGATGTTCTGTATCCTGACAATGGCAGGAGGCCGAATCAAAAGGATTACCGCCGAGCTTGGAGGTATGTTTCTCAGAGGGTCAACTCCAGCAGCATGGCGACCAGGAGCCCTGTTCAGTGCAGGAAGAAATTCAACGACCTCACTCGGGTCGTTAGGGTGAGTGTTGTTTATGCAAACTTCTGATTCCCTCCATCTGCACCTGACTTCGCGCACCCTCACAGAAATCACAAATTACCCTGTTGCCATGATGCCCCAATGGCCATCTGTCAGCAAGCACCCATGGCCCTTTCTGGGCACAAACATGGACATTTGACTCAAGGCATCATGTAAGGGCTCTTGCACCATGGGGGGCATGAGATGATCTCTCAAGGCATCATGTAAGGGCTCTTGCACCATGGGGGGCATGAGATGATCTCTCAAGGCATCATGTAAGGGCTCTTGCACCATGGGGGGCATGAGATGATCTCTCAAGACATCATGTAACAGAACTTCCCCTTCTTTCCCCTGCAGTCCAAGCTGGCGACGATCCGAAAGGACCAGCGTCGAACCAGTGGCAGACCTCCACAAGTGGTCACTCTCACGGATCTCGAGGAGAGAGTGCACCAGATTCTTGGAGGACGTCTGAGTGGTCCTGTTACCACTGCAGCTGCCGACCCCCTTCTCAACAGCAAGGGTAAGGCTCTCACCTTTTTCAGCTGTCTCCTTCCACTTGGTCCCCCCGCCAGCATGCTTTCTCAGTGTGCAGCCATGTCAGAGCCTTGCCGCAATCTGGCATGCCTTGCCGCCAACCTGACCTTTTGCTAAAGCCACTCTTCCACCTCCCTGCTTTCAGATGCTGCATCACCAACTCGGGATCTGCGCCCTGAAGCTGCCAGTGCCAGTACCTCCGGAGGCGAGGATCAGGAGGAAGCCGGAGCATCTGTTCCAACTTCAGGGGAGCGTACACATCAGCAGACTGGGGATAGTAGTTCCCTGGAAAGGAGGGGGGGGACTCTGCTGATGAGCCAGTTGCCGGAACAAGCGGCATGCAGCAACGCGAGGGGGGTAGGCAAGTTCGGCCACCGGCTCCCCGGAGGGCAAGGCAGGGAGTGATGACTGCTGCACAGAGTGCAGAGGAGGTGCGTAGCCTGGCTGAAATGAGCACCCAGGCCTGGCTCAGGCACACTGAGCTGATGGCTGCAGTGGGGAGGATGCCTCAGTCGATAGAATCACTGGCAAAGAGTGTGTTGGACTTTGGAGCAGCAATGGAGAGGACTGTCCAGGGCTTCGGGGCAGCAATGGAGAGGACTGTCCAGGTCTTCGAGGCTGCTATGGAAAGGACTGTTCAGAGCTTCAGACAATCCCTGGAAAGGTCTGTCCAGGGCTTGTCCGAGGCAGTGGAACGGACTGCTCCGGCCTTGTCCGAAGCAATGGAAAGAACTGTCCAGGGCTTCTCCGAAGCACTGGCACCTGCCACACAGGTCCTCACTGCTGCCACGCAGTCACTTGCTGGCCTCGTCCACACCCAGATTGAGGCAACGTGAACTCTCACTGCAGCCACCCTATCTGCATCAGCTAGGATCACCCCGGGCCCTTCCAGTACCATACAAGGCCAGGAATCAGTGGAGCAGGCGATTGTGGTGGTTGAGCCGAACCGGTCCCCTCAGAGAGCCAGTGTGTCGTCCGACCATGGTGCAGGTGTCCTCTCTCGGCAGGTGACCATTGCTCATGCTACCGCTGGTACGTCTGCAGTGCAGCTGCCACCACCTGCAGGGCACACTGCTTCCAGCCATGCTCAGATCAAGCAGCCTGCGTCCGCACCCTCCAAGACCAGAGGTCGGCCAGGCCGTCCCTCAGGGGCTTCTGCGCTTCCACACAGTCAGCAGGCGTCCCCCAGCCTTGACCCCGCCACTGGGGTTCAATTACGTAGGAGCAGCAGGGAGGGAAGGGGCCGACCGCGAAAGAGAAGTCGTTCTCCATCAAGGGGCCAGCAGTAGAGGGAGGTGCAGAGACGTTTCTTTGGCCAAATTCAAGGACTCCCTCACCTGTTGTGATTGTTGGAAATGGTTTGTTTAGTTTTGCGGCTTTGCCGAAGAGTTAACTGTTATTTTGTTAGTTATGGTTTCTGTTGACATGACGTTGTTATGCTGGAAGGAAGGACTTTTGTGACAATAAAGAAAAGTTTTAATTTGCAATGGTACACGTAACTATTTACATTCATGCTGGCCTTCAGAGCCTTTCAAAGATCCGAAGTGCGCAGGACGAATGACACCCATCATTCCACCAGAGGGGCCTGGAACCGAGTCCTGATGAGCCTCTGACGAATGGCCCTTCCACTTTCAGGAGCCCTCCCATCTTCCTCCTCCTCCTCCTCCTCCTCCTCCTCGTCTGCATGCTCCTCCTCCTCCTCCTCGTCCGCATGCTCCTCCTCCTCCTCCTCGTCCGCCTGCTCGTCCTCCTCCTCCTCCTCCTCGTCCGCCTGCTCTGATGGACCTTGAGGGACAGCTGGCATTGGCTGGGTGCGTCGAATCGCCAAGTTGTGGAGCATGCAGCAGACGACGACGATGTGACCCACTTGCTCCGGCGAGTACTGCAGGGCTCCCCCCGAATGGCCCAGACAGCGGAAACGCTGTTTGAGCACACCAATAGTGTGCTCTACAATGTTCCTGGTCGCCTGATGGCTGCTGTTGTACAGCTCTTCTGCTGGGGTGGCGGCCAAACGGAGTGGTGTCATGAGCCATGGGCAGAGAGGATAGCCCTTGTCCCCAAGAAGCCAGCCTCGTGGGCGAGCCGGCCCCTCAAAAAGGTCACAAACTGAGGTCTGCCACAGGATGAAGGCATCGTGGCTGCTCCCTGGGAATTGGGCGTTGACTGCCATGATCATTTGGCGGTGGTCACAGACCAGCTGCACATTGAGGGAGTGGAACCCCTTGCGGTTGCGGAAGTCCTCAGGATTGAGTAATGGCGCCCGCAAAGCCACGTGTGTGCAATCAATCGCCCCCTGCACCATGGGGAAGTCCGCAATAGCAGCGAAGCCCTGCGCGCGCTCCGCCTGCTTCTCCAGGCTCAGAGGGAAGGTGATGAATTGACACCTTTGTCTATAAAGGGCAGCTGTAACTTGCCGGATGCAACAATGGACTGCAAACTGAGAGATATTCGCAATGTCCCCAGTGGCTGGCTGAAAGGATCTGGTGGCATAGAAATTGAGGGCAACAGTCACTTTAACGGACACCGACAGAGAGGTCCTGCACCGTAGACGCGGCTGCAGATCCTGAGCAAGCAGGTGGCACAGCTCAGTTACAACCTCCTTCCCGAATCAGAGCCTTCGCACACACTGCTCCTCCGACATAGCAAGGTATGAGACCTGCTGCCTGAATACCCTCGCAGCGTACCCTCGGATTGGCCGACCTCCATTGCCCCTCCTCCTTCTGGCCAATCCCGGCCCTCTCTCCCGCCGTCTCTCTGCCCCTTCACAGTGTCCGGCCATGAGGACGTTGCCATCCAAAGCAGCTCCCATTCCGATGCCAGTCGGTCAAAACGCTGTTAGGTGTAGCGCTCCAACTGCTCCGGACAGGTTTGAAGGTCCCAAGTATTCTAAGGCTAAATTCCAAAAAATCTGCTCCACAGTAGCTCACCAACTCTCTCCAGCAACGATCACAATGAACAGGCCAAGTGGCTGCAGCTTTTATGCTAGAGCTGTCCCCTTTAAATAGCGCCCCCCGATTACGAGAAGGGCCTGGTAACGTTCCATCGAACTGTCACTAACAGCGCTAGGCGCAAAGGTTCCGGGCGCCACCGAATATCCGGTCCGGGGCGCCAAAAAGGCATTGCACACTGAAATGACGTCATGATCTGCCTGCGCCCGCGAGCACGCGTAAAGAGTTAGCGCCGGCGCTAAAAGGATACTCAATATGGGAGGTGGCACTATATTCACTGCGCCCGCCCGAACATTGGGTAACGCCCCAATTCTCGGGCTCTTTAGGCGCTAATCGCTGGCGCTACCAACCGAATTTCTAGGCCATGGAGTTCTCTTTGAGGTACTGTTTGCGGTCTTCCAGGGACTTCTCTCTGAAGCCTCTGCACTTCTTTAATGGATGGGGCTTGTTGTGGATGGGGCATTGTTTGCTCATATCCTCGGATTTCTTCTGATCCCTTGTGTTCTCGTTGAAGACACTTGCATTTTGTGGACAGATATTGGTGTCTTTCCATGTCTGTCAAACTTGTCTCTTCTGGCAAGTGCTGTGTGGGAGGAGAAGAAGTTGAAGCTGGGGTCTGTCCTGGCTTTGGCTTCTCTACGGATGAAGTTGGCAAACACAGAGAATGGAGGGAAGGTAACGTTGTGCTCTAGCTTGAACCTTGACCCGAATGATGTCCACTTCTCCTGCAGATTGAATGGAAGCTTCTCAACGATGGGACTTACCCCTCTGGAAGTGTCTAAGTACGATAGGCCGGGTAGGTAGCCGTCCTGCTTTGCAGCTTCGAGTTCCAACAGCAGATCTCCAAGGTCGTGGAGCTTCTGGGGTTCCTTATTTGTCAACTTCGGAAAGTTCTCCAACCTGGCAAAGAGAGCCCTTTCAATGGCTTCAGGTGAGCCGTAGCTTTCTTCCAGCCTCGCCCAAGCCATCATCAACCCAGCTGGCGGATGTCTCACATTGACTGCTTTTATCCTGCGCACCTGTTCGGCGGACTCTGGGCCGAGCCATTTAGTAAGGAGGTCGAGCTCTTCTCCTGCCGACAGGTCTAGGCCCGATATGGCACCGTGGAAGGAGGACTTCCAGGCCCAATAATTCTCTGGTTTATCATCAAACGTGGTTAACCCTGTAGTCACCAGCTGGCTGCGTGCAAGGTATTTGACAAGGTCGTAGGTGGTGGGGCCTATGGCATGGTCGCCTTGAGTAGGGCCTCTGCTGGGGGTCTCGAGGAAATGAGAGGGGGTTTGCTGCTGACTTTCTCTCTTTAGCGCTCCATTCCTCTGCTCGGTGTCCTCTGTTTTGTGGGGGAGGATCCTGTGACTTGGGGCACGCAGTCCATTTTGAACTTGGTTGGTGACATGGGGCATGTTATATGGTGTGCTTGAGTCTGTAGAGATGTGTGGGTCGTCATTTCCCTCTCTTGCAAACTGTGTGTCAGCTTGGTCGCTCACATAGTTTGTGGTGCGCTGTAGTCGACTCTGACGCGGAACGGAAATTGGAACTTTGTTAGCTGACTCAGGATCAGCGTCCATTAAAACTGCCTCCAATATTTGTGCCTCAGCTAATGCAGCATCTTTCTCTTTTTCTTCCTGCAGGGCGTCTAATGTGGCTTGGAGACGGGCCCGTTCAACTTTTATCTCTTTTTCTTCCTGCAGGGCGTCTAATGTGGCTTGGAGATGGGCCCATTCAACTTTTATTTCCATTTCTTTCTTGGCATAAGCTGCTCTGGCTTGGGCTGCTTCTGCCTTGGCCCATGCTCTGGCGATGGCCATACTAGCCCTAGAACCAGCTGATGACCGTGAACTGGCTGATGATTTGTAGTAACGATAGCTTATAGACAGATTGTCCCATTCTCCAGTTTCATCTAACTGTTTAAAGTCTTCTACTTGCTGAGTAGCATTTTCAGTATTACCTTCTGCCATGATGATGTGAGGTAAGTGTGGTATACAAGGTGAAGACTTAAGCTGGCTATGTCGTGATGGCTTACTCTGCGCCTAGATGACAGCCACTTAACTCTTGAGTCCTTACTACTCCACATGGAGGGTCTCCGTATTGCTGTCTTTTCACTGTACTGGTCTCACTAGATGTAACTCATATCCAGCTATCCAGTCAGCTAAACATTCATTCAAATAACTCCTCGAGAAGCAGGGTGCTGTTTTGAAGCTTTACTTGAATTTGTGCATTCCACCTCAGAAACTATGAAGCCAAACGCCAGCTGAAAGTAACCTGGTGTGGAGCAACACTGACGCATTGCGAGCACCCTATCTACTTAGGAGTCACCCTTGACCGATGCCTCACCTTCAAGAACCACATCGAGAAGACAAAGGCAAAAGTGAGCGTACGAAACAACATCCTGAATAAGCTTACTAACACAAGATGGGGAACAAGCCCGAAAACATTGCGAATCAGTGCACTTGCTCTTTGCTATTCCACTGCCGAATACGCCCGCCCTGCATGGGAAAGGTCTACTCATGCCAAGAAGATGGATGCCGTTCTGAATGCAAGCTGCCGATTTATCACAGGTTGCTTAAAACCAACAAACACCAACAGCCTATATATCCTGGCGGGTAACGCTCCCCCTGATATAAGAAGAACGGTAGCCAGCAAGAAAGAACGACTCCGTCAAACATCAGATGAGAGACACCCTCTGCATTGTCATACACCTACACCCAGCCGCCTAAAGTCAAGAAAGAGCTTCATGAACAGTGTTGTTCCATTACAATCAACCTCATCTGAAGCCCGCATCGCCTTGTGGAAAGACCGGCTCGCCAGTCTTGAACAACCCCCAGTGATGGAAATTTTACTTGATGAAAGCCTTCCCCCAGGAGCTAATTGCAACTGGGCAACCTGGAAGTGCCTTAACAGACTTAGGACCGGTGTAGGTTGCTCAAAGGTGTCACTAAGCAAATGGGGATATTCAACCAGCCCGACAACTTGTGAATGTGGAACTGAGGCACAGACTATGCAACATCTCCTGCAATGCCCATCGTTAGAGGAACCCTGCACTGTTGCAGATCTTGCCGAATTCAACAACAAGGCACAAAAATGTGTCCAGTTCTGGCTGGGCTATGTATAGACTGTCCGTGGACACGATAAGAAGAAGAAGACTTAAATAAAAGTGTGAAACTGTAAACAAAGACAAAGTATGTTTTGTACACAGAGGTAAGTACTATGCATTAGATGTTACATAAGATGCAAAAACATGTTTATGAAAACAGAATAGACTTTTGTTGTGTCTCAAGGGGTTTTATACCCTTACCTATATAACAATTAAGAAGGACTCCGGGGTGGAGAGTTTAGTTAACGGCCATTTTATTTACAATGTGCTTCTTCACTCAATGCACTACATTTCCCATAGTGCATTGCAAATCACCACTACGGTATCCCATGTGGGACAATTCTAATACACATTCAAAATACACAACATATTTCCTCCCCCTTAAAATAGATTGTCCACAAAACAGAATAACTGAAAATGACTATAACTTTGGAAGAGAGGGTAGACTGCCTCTACATTCCGCTAACCCTGGGGATTATTCTGCCCCATGCACACAGGTTAGCACTAACTGTAACTAAGGCGCTCTGGAGGCTGCCTTTCTCTTTGGGGGTAACGCCTAGTCTCAGGAGCAGGCTCTGGCTGGCTCTCCCGTGATTCTGCAGGCATGGCTTCCTCCCTCGATGGCACAAGAGTGGATGGTGCCACCGTCTCAGGGTCGGACGACCAGTCCCTGCTGGAGCCCCCAGCAGGTCCTTGATCCTCTGTTTCTTGGGTTACCTGTGGTGACTGTCTTGGCAGTAACTGGTCTACATGCCGTCTCCATGTTCGGTCGTCTCCGGTGCGGACTCGGTATGAAACGGGGCCCATCTTTTGAATGACTGTAGCTGGGACCCACCACTCCGGGGTGGTGTAGTTACGCGCGAGGACTTTGCCCCCCACCACAAAGTGTCATTCTTTGGACCTCTGAGCTCGTCTGCTGACTTGATCCTGCTGATTGGTGTGCACCACTGCTTCTGTGGACGTTGGCCTCAGCAGGTCAAGATGTGTCCGTAGCTGCCTTCCCATGAGTAGATAAGCAGGAGATGCTCCAGTCGTAGCATGAGGTGTGTTTCGGAATTTCAGCAAGAAAGCATTCAGGTGCTGCTTTAGAGGAGCATCACTTCTTGCTGCTTTCAACGCGCGTTTCAGCGTTCTGACAAATCTCTCCGCCAATCCATTCATGGATGGATGGTAAGGCGTGGAGAACGTGTGCTGGATTCCATTGCTCTTGAGGAACTCCTCCATCTCCTGGGATGTGAACTGTGTTCCATTGTCGGTTACGATCTGCTCCAGCAGACCAAATTACCCGAACATCTCTCTCAGAGTCTCGATGGTTTTCTCCGTAGTGGTAGTGGACATTACTGCAACTTCCGGCCATTTGGAATGGGAGTCCACCGTGACCAGGAACATCGCTCCTTCCACTGGTCCCGCGAAGTCCAGATGGATCCATTGCCATGGTGTCGCCGGCCATTCCCATGGATGCAGTGGCGCTGCTCTTGGCATATCCCTGGTTGTCTCACATGATGAGCATGATTTCGCTTCAACTTCAATTTCATGATCCAGACCGGGCCACCAGAAGTAGTTTCGTGCCAGCTCCTTGATCCGGACAATACCACAATGTCCTGAGTGCAGCTCGTTGAGGACATGTTTCCGCAGCTTTGGTGGTATGATCACTCGCATGCCCCAAAGGAGGCATCCTGACGTGACAGACAACTCCTTCCCTCTTGACAGGTAAGGTAGGAGCTCAGGTGGTGCGTCTGACACCCGTGATCCGTCTCTTCGCATCACCCAATCCAGCACCTTGGATAGCGTAAGGTCCACTCTGGTCTCTTTCTTGACCTGCCGGGCCATGACAGGGGCATTGCTCACCATGTCAAAGTAGAAAATCTTCTGCTCACAGCCTTCAGAGGGCACAGGCAGCAGAAGTTTTGACAATCCGTCTGCATTGCCATGTGCTGCTGACCTCCGGTATTTGATGTTGTAATTGTGAGCGCTTAACATCAGCGCCCAGCACTGCATCCTGCACGCTGCCAGGGAGGGTATTCCTGTGTGTGGACCAAAGATCGATGTCAGAGGACGATGATCCGTCAGCAAGGTGAATTTCCTTCCGAACAAGTAGTGATGGAACTTTTTGATTCCAAAGATGATGCCCAAAGCCTCTTTTTCGATTTGCGGGTATTTCACCTCCGCCTTGCTCAGGGACCTTGACGCGAATGCAATCGGCTTCTCTTTGCCTGAGGGAAAGATGTGGGACATGACCGCGCCGACGCCATAAGGCGATGCGTCACAGGCCAGCTGAATCTGCAACGACGGGTCAAAGTGCGTCAACACTCTGGGGTCAGTCAAAGCTGCTTTGGCTTTCTTGAATGCAGCTTCGCACTCCTTCGTCCACGCCCAGGCCTTGCCCTGACACAGCAACTCATGTAATGGCTTCAACAGTGATGCCAGCTGTGGAATAAACTTTCCGTAATAGTTCAGGAGACCTAAGAATGACCGCAGCTGACCGACATTTGTAGGTGAGGGAGCATCGGCAATGGCTTTCACTTTTGACGGTGCTGTGTGTAGGCCGTCCGCGTCGATGACATGGCCTAGGTACTCCACTGATGGCTTGAAAAATTTGCATTTGTCCTTGCGAACGCGTAAGCCATATTCTTCAAGTCTTCCCAGTGTCTTCGTCAGGTTCTGCAGATGCTCGTTGTCGTCCTTTCCTGTGACAAGGATATCGTCGAGATAACATTGTACCCCTGGAATGCCGCTTAAGATCTGGTCCATAGCCTGCTGAAACAATGCTGGTGCTGACGTTATACCAAAGGGTAGGCGGCAGTACCTGTAGAGGCCCTTGTGGGTGGTGATGGTGAGGTACTTCTGTGAGTCCTCTTCTACATGCATCTGCAAGTAGGCTTGGCATAGATCAATCTTGCTAAACTTCTGACCACCTGCTAGACCCGCGAAAAGATCTTCAATGATGGGGAGGGGGTACTGTTCAGCTGAGAGCACAGGATTCACTGTTACTTTGAAATCTCCACATAAGCGAACCGCGCCGTCACTCTTCATCACTGGTACCACGGGCGTGGCCCACTCACTGTGAGAAACTGGCACCAGGACCCCTATCTTGACCAGACGCTACAGGTCAGCCTCCAACTTTGGTCTGAGGGCGTAGGGAACGTTCCTGGCCTTCAGGAATCTTGGCTGGCTGTCAGGTTTCACCTTGAGTTTGACCGTAATCCCCTTCATACTCCCCAATTCTCCGTCAAAGACAGCCACATGCTTTGTCAACACTGCCGCTAGCCCCGCCTCTTCGACTGACACTGCATTCACTTTTTTCCAATCCAGATGAATTTTCTCCAACCATGGCCTGCCCATCAGGGATGGATAGTCACCCTTGACCACGTAAACTGGCAGCATCACGGTTTGTCCATTAAGCTACACCTTGACCTCCGTCTTACCCAGCATTGGGACTGTTTCCCCAGTGTAGGTCTTTAAGATGAGCTTCGCCGGCGTCAGTGATAGGTGGTTCAGTTTTTCTTTGAATAGCTTCTCTGAAATCAAGGAGACAGCGGCCCCCGTATCCAGCTCCATTTTGACCGGCATTCCCTCTAGTAGTGGAGTGACTCCATAGCCTGATGAGCCTCCATTCACCGTTAACACATGGAGATTCAGCTCCCCATCAGTCTGTGTCACTATCTTCCTGTTCTTGTTTCACCATGTGTAGGTTTTTCTTTTTAGAATGCCAGTTGGATGTGTTTCCTTGTTTGTTTTTGTGTGTCTCTGTGTAGGATTGTTTGCTTTGCCCTTTACACACATGTTCAATGTGTCCTTTCTTTTCACATTTCCGACAGGTCAGGTCTTTACACCAGCAGTCAGATGGCTGATGACCTGACCTTCCACATCTGTAACACTCTCTGGCACCCCTTGCATGCTTATCCGGTGTAGGTGCTACCCTGTGCACTCTTGTTGCAGCCCCCAACAGTTGTGCATCTTTAGCTGCTAACTCCATAGACACAGCAAGCTCCACTGCTGATTTAAGCGTCAGTTTGTCAGTCGTGAGCAAGCGCTTCTGTGTTGCTTCACATCTTAATCCATACACAAACCTATCACGGACAGTGTCATTTAGAGTTTCACCAAACTCACAATGCTCAGTTAGCTTCTTTAACACTGCAACATATTCGGCTATGGACTCACCCTCCCCTTGGTTTCGTTTGTGAAACCTGAACCTCTCGGCAATCAGCAGCGGCTTGGGTGCGAAATGTGTTTCCAAAACTTCCACAATCTGATCATATGTCTTAGCGCCGGGCTTATCCGGGTGCATCAAACTCCGTAACAAGCCAAATGTTTTTGCTCCGATCACACTGAGGAACATCGCCACTTTCACGTCATCTTTAATGCCATTTGCAGTCACGAAAAATCCAAAATGCTCTGTATAAGCACTCCATTGCTCCGCCGTTTCATCAAATGGCCCAAACGCTCCGGTTAGCATAGCCATTTTGTTATCTTTTTTTTTCTTTACAGTCCTTTTCCTCCACTTCGTTTCACTGTATCGTTACTCTCCCCCTTCTTATTTGTGTAACACACGAACTGTCACCTTTACGAGGCGATTGCATCAGCACTAAACTGCGGGCACGCCATTAAGAAAAGACAGGAACTTCTTACTTTGAACATCGCCGATTCCAGTGCAAAGTGATGCGCAAGTCCATCGTCCTCGTCGCCAGTTTTGTTGTGTCTCAAGGGGTTTTATACCCTTACCTATATAACAATTAAGAAGGACTCCGAGGTGGAGAGTTTAGTTAATGGTCATTTTATTTACAATGTGCTTCTTCACTCAATGCACTACATTTCCCATAGTGCATTACAAATCACCACTACGGTATCCCATGTGGGACAATTCTAATACACATTCAAAATACACAACACTGCTTAACACAGATAAGTAGGTAACTGTATAAGTAAATAGCACTGAAGCTAACCCTTAGTAGCTAGCAGCTAATAAACTTCTTATTGAAAAAGTATTGTCAAAATACTATACCGACAAGATTGTTATTATGTTACCAAACAAGGATACTCACAGACATTGTGTCTTGCCTAGCGTATAAGGAAGGATGGAGGAGGATAGAAAGCAAGCTGCCACACGTGGACCTTGTTCACAACTGAGAAAACACTTCCTCGAATACTACTTCCGGTGCAGACAGGAAGAAGGTCAAATAACACACTGCTATACAATAACTACCACTAGGGGCGCTACCTACATCTAACAAGTCCAGAACACTTTGTTCTATAGGGGGAAAAATTCGGTACCTTAGCACCTCCCATTAGCGCCTCCAGGGGGGCGCGGCGATTGTACCGACACCCGCGAAATTGACGCGGAGGTTTGCGGCGGCGGTAACCACTAGTGCCATGATCTCCTGCGGCCAGAGATCGTGATGTCATCCGGCTGCACAGTGCCCCGGCTCAGAAATTCACTCTCGCCCCCCTGCCTGAGCTCCTGCCATGAGCAACGACAGGTAGAGGAGGCGGAATGCAGTTGGATGAGTACTGGAGGAGCGCTATATAAAGGCGTCAACATCCGGATTATTTTTAGTCGGCAAAGAATGCTGCCTTGTCAATTTGACATAGGCACACAGGCGTTTTGAGCGATTTCAGCATTTTTCACGTGAAGGAGCCTTCTGCCTCAGAATAATTGTTCAGTTTCAGTTAGGTGAGATTTTAAAGGGCAACATTTCCATACTTTAATGGGGGCTGTATAGGCACTGGACCTCGCCCTCCAGCGTCAGCAGCGGAGGCAGAGAGAAAGATTGCAAAATGTGGCCAGAGGGAGGAGGGCCAACTTGGCTCTTAGGGGGCCTTACTCTCCCAGGGTATTCCAGCAGCATTTCTCCTACTTCAATTTCACTGAGGAATAGTGTGTTAGAAGGCTCCACTTCACCAAGGACCCTGTCACAGAGTTCCGCCACCTCCTGCAGCCAGACCTCGAGCCTCATATCAGGAGCACCACGGCTCTCTCAGTGGCAGTCAAGGTGACCGTTGCCCTCAATTTCTACACCAGCGGATCCTTCCAGTGTGCAACAGGAGACATAGCTAACATATCGCAGTTCGCCGTCCATCACTGCATTCGCGAGGTCACAGATGCTCTCTACAGAAGGAGAAGGGACTACATTTCCTTCCCCATGTCCAGAGAGAAGCAGCGCGAGTGTGCATGTGGCTTTGCCAGGATAGCGGGATTCCCCATGGTGCAGGGCACCATTGACTGCACCCACGTCGCTTTGCGGGCACCGCATAGCAATCCTGAGGTATTTCGTAACCGCAAAGGCTACCACTCACTTAACGTGTAGTTGGTGTGTGACCACACGCAGCGAATCCTCAGCGTCAATGCTCGCTATCCTGGCAGCAGCCACAATGCCTTCATCCTGTGCTGGACCAGTGTGCCAGCTCTGTTCCAGCCACCACATGAAGCTTGCGGCTGGCTGCTCAGAGAAAAGGGCTATCCGCTCTCCACCTAGCTCATGACTCCCCTCCACAACCCCAATACTCGTGCCCAGCACTCATATAATGAGAGCCATGCTGCCACCAGGAACATCAATGAGTAGACCATCGGAGTGCTCAAGCAACGGCTCCGCTGCCTTGACTGCTCGGGAGGAGCCCTCCACTGCTCGGCTGAGCGGGTGCCCCTTTTCATCGTCATCAGCTGCATTCTGCACAGCTTGGCCATTATGAGGGCGCAGCCATTGCCACCGGGCAAAGCTGCACCACCTCAGGAGGAGGAAAAGGAGGAGGAGGAGCAGGAGGAGCAGGAGCACGAACAGCAGCGACGGAGGAGCCAGCCACTCCATTGGCCTTGTGGAAGGGTGATCCGTGACCGCCTCATCAGACTGCGGTTTCAAATGAATTCGAGGCCACTTCCCGGTTGCTCAGCCCATCCCCATCATTCCATACCACACCCCAAAGCTGAAATGAGACACATCACCATTTCTGCAACATTCCAATAATACATTTGTACACAATCAGTAACCACATATAAACAACAACAATATTGACTAATCACCCTTGTGCAAACCCTTACTTGCCCTCTTTACAGTGCCTTTTCCTAATCTAGTGCTCCTACGTAGTGTCTCCCCAGGGCTGCAGCAGGGCTGGTGGAAGGCTGCTGAGTGTCGGTGCCAGAAACTACAGATGGCCTTGCAGGACGCCCTTGACCAGCTCTGTGCCTGGAAGGCCCGGCTGTAGACTGCCCCACCTCAGGATGGGCGGCGGCAGTCTGGGCTGGCTGGATGACAGGCAGCAGCAAGAGTGGCAGTGGCAGTGTTGGGAGCAGGAATGCTGTCATCCTGAGAGAGGACAGCAGGTTCCTGCTCCATTGACACACTGCCACTCCCCTGGAGCAGCACCTCAGCATCCCTAGCAATCTGCTGCATCACAGATTGCTGGGATGTTGCGACACTGTGAGATTCCTGGTGGACTGCAGTGATCCCAGCAATGATGGCAGCGTCAGAGCTTTCATGGCATCAAGCTGAGACTGCATGAGAGCAGTCTGAGACTGGATGGCATCAACCATTGACTGCATTACAGCACTAAGACGTTGCATATCTTCCTCCCATTTAAAAAAAATATTATTTATGGGATATGGGTGCCGCTGGCAAGACCAGCATTTATTGCCCATCCCTAGTTGCCCTTGAGAAGGTAGTGGTGAGCCGCCTTCTTGAACCGCTGCAATCCATGTGGTGAAGGTACTCCCACAGTACTGTTAGGGAGGGAGTTCCAGGATTTTGACCCAGCAACGATGAAGAACCGGTAGTATATTTCTATGTCAGGATGGTGTGTGACTTGGAGGGGAACTTGGAGGTGGTGGTGTTCCCATGCGTCTGCTGCCCTTGTCCTTCTAGGTGGAAGAGGTCACGGGTTTGGGAGGTGCTGCCGAAGAAGCCTTGGCGAGTTGCTGCAATGCATCTTGTAGATGGTACACACTGTAGCCACGGTATGCCAGTGGTGGAGGGAGTGAATGTTTAAGATGGTGGATGGGGTGCCAATCAAGCAGGCTGCTTTGTCCTGGATGGTGTCGAGCTTCTGGAGTGTTGTTGGAGCAGCACTCATCCAGGCAAGTGGAGAGTATTCCATCACACTCCTTATTTGTGCCTTGTAGATGGTAAAAAAGCTTTGGGGAGTCTGGAGGTGAGACACTCGCCGCAGAATACCTAGCCTCTGACCTGCTCTTGTTGCCACAGTATTTATGTGGCTGGTCCAGTTAAGTTTCTGGTCAGTGGTGACTCCCAGGATGTTGATGGTGGGGGATTCGGCGATGGTAATGCCATTGAATGTCAAGGGGCAGTGGTTAGACTCTCGCTTGTTGGAGATAAGTCATTGCCTGGCACTTGTGTGGCGTGAATGTTACCTGCCGCCTATCAGCCCAAGCCTGAACGTCATCCAAGTCTTGTTGCATGCGGACATGGACTGCTTCATTATCTGAGGAGTTGTGAATGGCAATGAACACTGTGCAGTCATCAACGAACATCCCCATTTCTGACCTTATATTGGGGGAAGGTCATTGATGAAGCAGCTGAAGATGGTTGGGCCTAGGACACTGCCCTGAGGAAGTCCTGCAGCGATGTCCTGGGGCTGTGCTGCAGTGGATGCAGCCACATCACCCATGACACACGGCATGAGGTGTAGATCCCTGCGGTCTCTCAGGAAGTTCACCATCCTTTGCAGACTGCCAAGGATGGGATCCATGGTGTGCGCAGAGCTCCTTACCATTGCCTACAGGCTCTCGGGCACCATTGCCATTGCACCTATAATTTCGGTGTGTATGCCCATCACCCTTCTTGTGAACGCCTCCCCATTGAGGTTCTCATCTAAGTCCTGCACAACAGAACTCACGCGCAAGCTCGCCCTCCCGGGTGCTGGCCCCCGAGCTACCCTTTTCCCCTGGCCTTGATGCAGCCCGCTCATCCCTGCTGCCTCACCCTGTGTAGAACCCTCCACTAAACTTGTCTCTAAAGATCGCATAGTGCCAGTATCCGAGGTGGCGCCTGCGGGTGAGAGATGCAGTGACGCGGTGCTTTGGTCCTCCTCTTCTCCTTCCTCTCTCTCAGTGGGAGGCTGAGGGACAGGCTGGTCATCTGGTTGCTGATTCTCTGAAAGCATAAAGGCACAGGACTCACTTTAAGGTGAGGGCAGGGGGGCAGGAAGGGAACAAGGAATGTAGACAGTATCAGGAGCTGGAAAGTGGGAAAGGCTGGTGGTGTGAGGGGGGAGTGGGATGAGAGAAGGAGAAGGGATGAATATACCATTGTTGCCCCCAATGGGGTCAATGATGCCGAGGGCCACGGCGCCCACCACCTGCTGCCCAATGAGTTGCAGCACTCGCTCCTCCAGGTCTGAGAGCTGCTGGAGCTGCGCATCACCCCCACCTGTTCTCTGCTGCTCCCTCCTATTGTGGGCCATCTTAGCCTGCAAGAGAAACGAATGTGTGTGAGTCAGAGTCCAGCTATGTGTTTGGTAGATAAGCCTGCCATAGTTGAATAGCTGTGATTGTAGGCAAGGTGTGAGATGTGGATGTGAGTTTGAGTAGGTGCAGATGCTTGGTGGGTGAGTGGTGGGGGTGTAGTGGTTTGTGCAGTGTGTACAGACTGAGGTTCAGATGCTGGTGTGTAGGACCTGTTGAAGCATCTACTCACCGTGACCACCCGAGTGAGGTCGACCAGAGCGGACCTGCGAGGGAGCAGTGAGCAGCTGAGGAGTTTAAAACCAGCGGCAGTTGAAAAGCGGCGGCTGATTCAGCGAGGCGAGGCTTACCAATTCAGCAGCAGGGGAGAGAGGTAAAAAGTAATCCAAGTGTGACGTCACCAGGAAACGGGTAAGTGATTGGTTGGTGAGTATTTCTTTCTTTCTCCTTTACATTACAAGCTTAAATTCTGCGGTTTATATTTTCTTGGGTCTCTGTGGTGTGGTGGGGACAGTTGGTAAATAAGCGCCCTAGAGTATATCTTTAACTGGTGGTATTGAATTAATTTAAATTAATTAAAGGGGTAAGCCATGCCAGGAGAGCCCAGCCCCGTGTTATGCTCCTCTTGCTCTATGTGGGAATTCAGGGATGCTGCCAGTGTCCCTGACGACCACGTGTGCCAGAAATGCATCCAGCTGCAGCTACTAATGGGCCCTATGGAGGCGCTGGAGCTGCGGATGGATGGGTTGTGGAGCATTCACAATGCTGAGAGGGTCATGGCTTACACGTTTGATGAGTTGGTCACACCGCAGGGTAGGGCTGCACAAGCAGAAGGGAAATGAGTGACCACCAGGCAGAGCAATAGAAGCAGGCAGGTAGTGCAGGGGACCCCTGTGGCCATCCCACTTTCAAACAGGTATACCAGTTTGGATACTGTTGAGGGGGATGACTCACCAGGGGAAGGCAGCAGCAGCCAACTTCCTGGCACCAGGGGTGCTTCTGCTGCTCAGGAAGGGAGGAAAAAGAGTGGGAGAGCAATAGTGGTAGGGGATTCTATCGTAAGGGGAACAGATAGGCGTTTCTGTGGCCATAGACGTGACTCCAGGATGGTTTGTTGCCTCCCTGGTGCAAGGGTCAAGGATGTCACTGAACGGCTGCAGGGCATCCTGAAGGGGGAGGGTGAACAGGCAGAGGTCATGGTTCACATTGGGGCCAACGACATGGGTAGGAAGAAGGATGAGGTCCTGCAGCAAGAATTTAGGGAGCTAGGTAGCAGATTAAAGAGTAGGACCTCAAAAGTTGTAATCTCTGGATTACTCCCGGTGCCACGTGCTAGTGAGTATAGGAATAGGAGGATAGAGCAGATCAATGCATGGCTAATGAGTTGGTGCAGGAGGGAGGGCTTTAGTTTCCTGGCTCACTGGGCCTGCTTCTGGGGAAGGTGGGACTTGTACAGGTTGGAAGGGTTGCACCTGAACCAGAGCGGGACAAATATCCTTGCGGGGAGGTTTGCTAGCACTGTTCGGGGGGGTTTAAACTAAAATGGCAGGGGGTTGGGAACCTGAGCAGGGAGACAGAGGAAAGGAAAACAGGGATAAAAGCAAAAGATAGGAAGGAGAAAAACAAAAGTGGCAGTCAGAGAAATCAACGGTTTAAATCAAACATGGCCACAGTAAATAATAATTCTAATAGGTCTAAGAGCGTTAAAAAAACAAGCCTGAAGGCTTTGTGTCTTAATGCGAGGAGCATTTGTAATAAGATGGATGAATTGGCTGCGCAAATAGAGGTAAACGAATATGATTTGGTTGGGATTACGGAAACATGGCTCAAGGATGGCCAAGACTAGGAACTCAACATCCAGGGGTATTCGATATTCAGGAAAGATAGGCAAAAAGGAAAGGGAGGTGGGGTAGCATTACTGGTTAAAGAAGGGATTAATACAATTGTAATGAAGGATATTAGCTGTGATGATGTGGAATCTGTATGGGTAGAATTGAGAAATACTAAGGGGAAAAAAACATTAGTGGGAGTGGCATATAGACCCCCAAACAGTAAGGCGGAGGTTGGGGATGGCATTAAAAGGGAAATTAAAGAAGCGTGCAATAAGGGCACAGTAGTCATCATGGGTGACTTTAATCTACATATAGATTGGGCCAACCAAATTAGTAACAATACTGTGGAGCAGGAATTCCTGGAGTGTTTACGGGATGGTTTCCTGGACCAATATGTCGAGGAACCAACCAGAGATCAGGCCATCTTAGACTGGGTATTATGTAACGAGAAAGGATTAATTAGCAATCTTGTTGTACGAGGCCCCTTGGGTCGGAGCGATCATAAGATACCATAAGATCCAAGGAGAGGACATATAAATTGGCTAGAAAAAGCAATAATCCTGAGGATTGGGAGCAGTTTAGGATTCAACAAAGGAGGACAAAGGGATTAATTAAGAAAGGGAAACTAGAATATGAGCGTAAGCTAGCAGGGAACATAAAAACTGACTGTAAAAGCTTTTATAGATATGTGAAGAGAAAAAGATTGGTGAAGTCAAGCGTAGGTCCCTTACAGTCAGAATCAGGGGAATTTATAATGGGAAACAAGGAAATGGCAGACCAACTAAATACATACTTTGGTTCTGTCTTCACAAAGGAGGACACAAATAACCTCCCAGAGATGCCAGAGAACATAGGGTCTAATGAGAGGGAGGAACTGAAAGAAATCAGTATTTGTAGGGAAATGGTGTTAGGAAAATTGATGGGACTGAAGGCCGATAAATCCCCAGGGCCTGATGGTCCAAATCCCAGGGTACTTATGGAAGTGGCCCTAGAGATAGTAGATGCATTGCTGGTCATCTTCCAGAACTCGATAGACTCTGGAACAGTACCCATGGATTGGAGGGTAGCTAATGTTACCCCACTATTCAAAAAAGGTGGTGGAGAAAAAGCGGGGAATTATAGACCGGTAAGCCTGACATCGGTTGTGGGGAAAATGCTAGAGTCTATTATAAAAGATGTAATAGCAGAGCACTTGGAAAGCAGTGACTGGATCGGACAAAGTCAACATGGATTTACAAAAGGTAAATCATGCTTGACTAATCTACTGGAATTTTTTGAGGATGTAACTGGTAAAATAGATAAGGGAGAACCAGTGGATGTGGTGTATTTGGACTTTCAGAAGGCTTTCGATAAGGTCCCACATAAGAGATTCGCGTGCAAAATTAAGGCACATGGGATTGGGGGCAAGGTATTGACTTGGATAGAGAACTGGTTGGCGGACAGAAAGCAAAGAGTTGGAATAAACGGGTCGTTTTCCGAGTGGCAGGCAGTGACTAGTGGGGTACCGCAAGGATCGGTCCTAGGACCCCAGCTGTTCACAATATATATTAATGATCTGGACGAGGGAATTGGATGTAATATCTCCAAATTTGCAGACGACACAAAGCTGGGTGGGAGGGTAAGCTGTGAGGAGGATGTCGTGAAACTCCAGTACGATTTGGACAGGTTGGGTGATTGGGCAGAAACATGGCAAATGCACTCTAATGTGGATAAATGTGAGGTTATCCACTTTGGTGGCAAAAACAGGAAGGCAGATTATTATTTGAATGGCAATAGATTGGGAGAAGGGGAAGTGCAAAGAGACCTGGGTGTTATTGTGCACCAGTCGCTGAAGGTAAGCATGCAGGTGCAGCAGGCGGTTAAGAAGGCAAATGGTATGTTGGCCTTCGTAGCAAGAGGGTTCAAGTACAAGAACAAGGATGTCTTGCTGCAGATGTACAGGGCCTTGGTGAGACCGCACCTTGAGTATTGTTTGCAGTTTTAGTCACCTTACCTGAGGAAGGACGTTCTTGCCATGGAGGGAGTGCAGCGAAGATTCACCAGGCTGATACCTGGGATGGCAGGAATGACGTACGAGGAGAGATTGTGTTGATTGGGCTTATACTCACTGGAGTTTAGAAGATTGAGAGGGGATCTCATCGAAACCTATAAAATTCTGTCAGGTCTGGACAGACTAGATGCAGAAAGGATGTTTCTGATGGCTGGGGAGTCCAGAACCAGGGGTCATAGTCTAAGGATAAGGGGTAAGCCATTTAGGACTGAAATGAGGAGGAATTTCTTCACCCAGAGAGTGGTGAATCTGTGGAATTCTCTGCCACAGAGGGCGGTGGAGGCCAGTTCATTAAATATATTCAAGAAGGAGTTGGATATATTTCTTGAGGCTAAAGGGATCAAGGGATATGGGGAGAAGGCAGGGACAGGGTACTGAATTTGGATGATCAGTCATGATCTCATTGAATGGCGGAGCAGGCTCGAAGGGCCGAATGGCCTACTCCTGCTCCTATCTTCTATGTTTCTATGTTGAATTTATTGCGGCACTGTGGCAGGCTGCGTTCGACCACACTACTGGCCGAGACCTCCTGGGCCACTTCCCTCCACATTGCCCTGAAGAGCTGGGGCAATGGCCTCCTTCCAGTGGCTGGGAACAGCACTGCCCTCCTTCGCTCCACTCCCGTGACCAATGCCTCCAATGCTTCGCCCGTGAAACAACAAGCTTTCTCCCTGGGAGTGGGATCAGCCATCACGATCAGGGGATTGAGTTGCTTGCAGGTCACCTTCACAGCAAGCACTGCTGATATTGAGGATCTGCACAATGATGCAACCTTCCCTTTAAGAGCTGGAAGGAGCCAGTGTGAAGGATCATCCCGATTGCATTGCACCTGAAATTCATTATCGATGTGCTGGTAGCACCCGTGTAGTGGCCTAATGAGGTCATTAGCGCTTGATTTAGTGCTCCAGCTCTCTCCTGGAGCGCTAACAGCCAATTTAGGGGAACCTCAGATTCATTAGTGCCTGGCACTAATTTTTCAAAATTTAGCACCCCAAACAGGGCGATAATGAATTTCTCCCACTTAAATCCCACAACGAATAGGCAAAATGTATGGGTGGAGCGGGGGGGGCGGGGCTGCTGTTAGCGGTTGTTGTAGGACTGGAGGAGGTTATAGAGATAGGGAGGGGTCAGGCTTTGAAGGGATTCAAAGGCATTTTAAATTTGAGGTGTTGATGGACCAGGAGGCAACGTAGGTTAGCAAGGACAACGGCAATGTCCTCTACGTTAAAGGTGCTATATTAATGCAAGTTGTTGTTGATGGGTGAGCAGGACTTGCTGCTGAATAGGATACAGGCATCAAAGTTGTGGATGAGCTGGACTTTACAGAGAGTGGAGGATGGGAGGCCAGCCAGGAGATCATTGGAATAGACAAATCTGGAGCTGACAAAAGGCATGGATGAGGGTTTTAGTAGGAGATAGGCTGAAGTGGGGGTGGAAGCAGGCAATGAGATGGAAGTAGGAGGTCTTTGTGTTGGAAGGGATATGGGATTAGCTTGGTTGACCAGACAAAGCGGGTGGGGTGGAAGCAGCAGTGGCACCTGAATAGATGATCTCAGTCTTCGTGACAAAGTCCATGATCCGTACTTACTTGTTGGAGGTGAAAGCAATGTTCCTTATTAGCTGTGCAGCTGGGCAGGTCTCTGCAGGTCCCGTGCAGCAGGTGAGCCGGCTTTTGAATAGAATAAACTGCGCATGAGTGGAATTTTGAATGGCTCACGCAGTCCCTTTAAAAAAAAATTATAGGGAACGTTTGGGTGAGAGCGGAGGGCAGGGAGAAGGGTTTAAGGAGATAAGGCTGATAGTGGAGATAAGAAGTCTGGGGATTATCTTTGCTCTCCAGGATGGTCCTGGAGTAGTGGGTGGTTTTAGCAGAGGAGAGTGAGGCATGGTAGCACCTGTGCTCAAGTCAGATGTAATGGATGGGTAAACCAGTTGTGCGCTAGATACACTAAAGTTTGCACTCCTTGGACTTGAGGGAGTGAAAAAGAGGGCAATACAAGATGGAATGACCAGGATGTGAGAGAGTAAAGGTTTTGCTGGGGATAAGGGCATCAAAGGTGGTGCTGCGGGAACGGTTGAGAAAATCGATGGCTGCAAATAGAATCATGGCTAATGGGAGTTTGAAAGTGCGGTTGTAAGTAATTTGGGAGAGAGTCCTTTTTCCAGCAGCCGATGCAGAAGGAAGTGGGGTTGGGAGGGGGAAGGGGGCTGTGGGTGGAGAGCGATACAAGGAGGTGATCAGAAATGGCCCTATCTGTGATTGACACAATGGGAGTAGCGAGGCCATGTGAGATGGCAAGGTCGAGGGGGTGGCCATGAATATGGGTTAGGAAGTTTATATGGAGGGAGAGATTAGGGAGGATAGGAGGGCAGTGAATTCAGAGGAGAGAGAGCATGATGAGTTGAGATTGAGGTTGAAATCACAGAGGATGAGAAGTCGCTCGGTGCAAAGGCTGAGGGAAGAAAGCAGTGAAGATATCTCGGTGAGAAACTTGTCATGGTACTTGGGTGGGTGATAGAGAACGAGGATTTTAAATGAGAAGCAAGAGGGGTAGGATAAGGTGAGATGCTCAAAGGAGGAAAAGGTGCCAGAGGAGCAGGGGGACAGACCAAGGTGTAATTTGGTGATAAGGGCCACACAGCCACTGTGGCAGTTTAGGCAGGGCAAGTGGTGGAAGTTATAGCCAGGCAGGGAGCCTTCATTAAGGGGGAAGGTGTCATCACCCATCAGCCAGGTCTCCGTGAAGGCCATGATGTCGAAGCAATCATGAACAATAAGCTCATGGATGGCAAGGACCTTGTTCACAAGTGAACAGGCATTCTGGAGGGAGATGCAGAGAGAGGTGGCTTATGCCTTGATCTGCTGTTAAGTTAGTCGTTCTAATATTAGGCACCAGAAATGCCAAAATTGCTGTGAAATCCTGGAGCCTGTAACCCAAACTTTTATGTTCCCCGTCATGATTCTGAGTTGGAGGAACTTTTCCATCATGTAGATGCTTATCATGGCTTACACTTGTACTTTACCCACACTAATCCATTCCTATGGGCCCAAGACAAGTTTGGGCTTGCAAAGTAGCTTGTGAAATGCATTTCACTACACAGTGAACCTTCTGAACCAATTAAAACACACTCAACCTGTTCTATGGCTTACTTAAAAGCAAAATGCTGCAGATGCTGGAAATTGGAAATAAAAACAGAAAATGCTGGAAATACTCAGCAGCTCAGGCAGCATTTGTGGAGAGAGAAACAGATTTAACATTTCAGGTCGACGACCCTTCATCAGAACTGGAAAAGGTTAGAGTTATAACAGATTTTTAAGCAAATTTTTAAATGATTTAAATTTTTTTCATTTTAGAAGGCAGTTCGCCTTTAAGGGAGCAAACTGTTTTCTGAAATAAGAGACTTGCTTTAGGAGAAGGCTGTTCTTGCTGCAATGAAGCTACGGCCATGCTACACTGGGCCTCCTGCCGGGACTAACCGCACGAAAATGGCCTTGCACGGTAAATTTAGCGCTGGGCTAATGTTAATTAGCAACCAGTCCCAATTTACCGGTCCTGCCAGCACCACCAATTTCGGCAGTCGTTAACTCCGGCACGCAGTGGCACCGGCAGGTTTTTAGCCATCTCCAACTTCTAGGCCATTACATTTCTAGAACTTTCTTTTTGTTCCCACCTCCAAATCATTTTTATCAACAATGGCTCCAACAATGACCCGAGAGACCCTACTAGCCTGTGTCAGTGCAGCTCCATGTACAACTATCTTTTGCTTTCTCTAATTTAGCCAATTTTGGATCCACTACTCTCCCGCCCCCCATCCCAGACTTGAATTCCTCTTGAATATGCTCACAGCTACCCTCTGGGCCTCTCCTGGCATTCTGCAAATGGCCCATCGAGGCACCGGCAGTCACCTCCTTTCAAGCAGTAACCCCATTTGTCCCATCCTCTCTTGCCAACTTTCCAACTCAGCACGTCCACTGGAGGTCATTGTCACCAACCTCCTTCCCGTCCTGCTCATCCCACCTACCACTACCCCTTTGGACTCTGCCATCGGATCAACAATTAGTGCCCTACTCTGCATTTCCCTCCAGAATGTCTGTTTACTCCGAACAAGTCCTTTGCTATCCATGACCTTATTGCGGGTGGCGCTGCTCTTATCACCAAGTTGCAATTCCTCTCCTCTCCTCTCCTCTGGCAGCTTCCCCTAAGGTTCCTGCGCTGACCCAGAACTTGTATCTTTCTCTAATTTCTGTGCCATCTCCCCTCAGACCCTCTCTGAGCTCATCTTGTCCATGAGACCCACCTCTTTGTAATGTAGGAAATGCAGCAGCCAATTTCTGCATGGCAAGATCCCACAAACAGCAATGTGATAATGACCAGATAATCTGTTTTAGTGATGCTGGTTGAGGGATAAATATTGGCCAGGCCACCGGGGATAACGCTCCTGCTCTTCTTCAAATTAGTGCCTTGGGATCTTTTATGCCCTTGTGAGAGAGCAGACAGGGCCTCGGTTTAACGTCTCACCCAAAAGACGGCACCTCTGACAGTGCAGCATTCCCTCAGTACTGCATTGAAGTCTAGATTATGCATTAAAGTCTCTGGAGTGGGACTTGAACCTACAGCCTTCTGACTCAGAAGTGAGAGTGCTACCAGGAGTCACGGCTGACATCACAATTCAGTACAACTTGCGCCTTCAGTCTCCGTGCACGTGCAGACTCCAGAAGTCGCTGTCAGTTTTACAGAGTAATGACGACGAGCACTGACAGTTTCGCCGTCATTACAACCGCAAATTCCGGGCCAATAAGACTAACAGCCTTTTAGTGGACAAAAGATGGTGGGAGCACATTTTTGTCCACCATATTTACCTTAGGGCCCTAAAAGTTTAGCTGTTTTGTCACTTACCCTATGTAGAACTGAAACTCACTTTAAAATGCTTGGAACTTTCACTAAATATCAGCTGTCTTATAAAGAAGACTCTGAGGATTTGGGAGAGTTGAGTGCAGAAATAGGAAGAGAGGATTTTTAATTACTGACTTTGGATTGTTCTTGATCAGATGTTTTACTGTAAGACATAGTTGTAATCTATTTGTTTCATACATAATAAATGAATATGGGCAAATTATAGTAATCTGGGATGTAATGTTTAAGTTATCCACCAGATGGAGCCAAATATTAAGGGTTCACATTCACCAGTTTTTAAGGTAACGGGTCATGTATTCAATGTCCTGGTACACCAGTTTATACGGTAATGTGGCATTGCATTATGGGTATGACTCAGAGGTGAATCCTCCATCTTGCCATCGTGCAGTAAGAATTGTGTGTCTTGCCTGCAGCCTGTAAGAGATGTTTCTCTGCTACACCGGGTAAATAAACAGTTGGGTTTTGTTCCTAATATCTCGCTTCTCTCAGTTTCTGACCTTACCACTCGGATATCACGTATTGGTGACGAGGATAAACAGATCACATCTTGAAGAAGAAACAAAAAAGAGCACTGAATAGAGGATCATGGCTGCTACGGTAGGAAAGATCTCTGCTTTTGATGTTCAGATGCAGACCTGGGATGAGTATTGCGAGGTGTTGATGCATTTCTTTGAAGCAAATGATATAAATGATGTCGGAAAAAGGAGAGCTCATTTGCTCACTTCCGTGGGAAGTCAGACATATAGTTTAATGAGAAACTTATGCAGTCCTGAAAAGCCTGGAGACAGATCATTTGCTAACTTAGTGGCCTTGCTGAAGGACCATTTCAATCCCAGACTGAGTGAGATTGTACAGCGTTTCAAATTTAATTCACAGAACAGAAAACCGGGAGAGACTGTATTGGATTATGTAGTGGTGTTGAGGAAATTGGCACACGATTGCAATTACGGCAATAACCTGAAAGACATGCTGAGAGATAGGCTAGTTTGTGGGATAATGGATGATCGAATGCAGCGGAGATTATTGTCCGAGACTGGGCTTACATATGAAAAAGCGTTGGAACTTGCTCAAGCCATAGAGACAGCGAACCGAGATGTAAAAGAAATACAAGGTTCCAACTGGGCTACTACAAAGCAAGTTGCAGGTCAGGTTGTGCACAAGTTAAACATGCGTCAGAAACCACAACGTGAGCATGTAAAGGCATGTTATAGATGCAATGGTGATCACCTGGCGAGGGAATGCAGGTTTCTGGAGGAAAAGTGCCACAAGTGTGGGAAAAAAGGGCACATAAAATGTGCATGCAATGCAAAAGCAATCGTGGAGGAATACAAACCAAAAGGGGGAGGAAAGCAAAACCTAGGAAGAGAAGTGAAAAAACAGGGAGCACATCACATCAGCGGAGAAGCTGAGAAAGAAGACGATATGCTCATAATGCATAGTATGGTAGAGAACATTCCAAAAGTGGATCCTATCACTTTGCAACTGACAGTAAATGACTCTAAGGCCAATTTTGAAGTGGATACAGGATGCGGCGTAACCATAATGAACAGGGAGGAGTACTCAAAATTGTGTAACCGTGCAAAAGTTCCAGAGTTAAAATCTTGCTCTATGCAGCTTAAAACATATACCAGTGAATGAGTGGCAACATTGGGTACAGCTACTGTAACTGTGCAACACAGGGACACCGTGGAACAGCTACCTGTAGTTGTAGTAACGGGTTCTGGACCAAACCTGTTAGGTCGGGGCTGGGTACAAGAACTTAAATTAGATTGGGGAGCAATAAATCAAATAGAGGGAGGCAAACAGTTGTCTTTGCAAGAAGTGTTGATTGAACATGAGAACGTGTTCAAGGAAGAACTTGGCACATTTAATGGCCCCCCAGCTAAGATTTATGTAGACAAGGAGGCACTGCCAAGGTTTTTTAAACAACGACCTGTGCCTTATGCCATGAAGCCAAAGGTAGAGGCTGAACTTGACTGTCTTTTGAGAGAGAACATTCTGGAACCCATGAAATGTTCAGAATGGGCAGCTCCCATTGTACCTGTTTTAAAACTAAACAATTCGGTAAGACTCTGTGGAGATTATAAATTGACAGTAAATAGGGTGTCTAAACTAGAACAGTATCCTATTCCCAAAACAGAGGATCTCTTTGCAAACCTGGCTGGAGGGAAGAAATTCACGAAGCTGGATATGAGTCATGCATACTTGCAGATTACACTAGATGAGGAATCCAAGAAGTATGTAACCATAAATACACACAAGGGTTTGTTTACCTATAACCGCTTACCATTCAGTGTCTCATCTAGTCCAGCTATTTTCCAGAGGACTATCGAGGGTGCACTGCAAGGGATCCCACATGTTTCAATCTATCTGGATGACATTCTGGTGATGGGAAGAACCGACCGGGAGCATCTGAGCACTCTGAGAGAGGTACTACAAAGATTGAATAAGGCTGGGTTACGGCTCAAGAGGAGTAAGTGCACTTTCCTGGGGAATGAGACCGTGTTCCTGGGACACAGAGTGGATGCCACCGGGCTCCATCCAATAAAGGAGAAGGTACAAGCACTGCAGGAGGCCCCAGCTCCTACCAATGTGACTGAGTTAAAAGCTTACCTGGGACTGCTAAACTATTATAACAGATTTTACCAAACTTGGCAACAGTGTTAGCACCTCTTCACAAACTGCTGCGTAAGGAGACACAGTGGCAGTGGGAAGAGGAGCAGAGGGTTTCATTTGAACAGTCCAAGAAACTGATGCTGTCCTCGGATGTGCTGGTTCACTACAACGCAGAGAAAGACATCATTCTCTCTTGTGATGCTTCACCTTACGGGGTGGGGGCGGTTCTTTCACACAGCTTGGAAGATGGAACAGAAAGACCAATAGGGTTTATGTCTCGAACTCTGACACCGGCGGAAAAAAACTATTCCCAGTTAGATAAAGAGGGGTTAGCAGTAATGATTGGGTTACAGAGGTTTCACAAGTACATAGATGGCAGGAAATTCACCATATGCACCGATCATAAACCTCTTCTATCTCTTTTTAATGAAATGAAAGCAGTACCACAGATGGTGTCACCCCGGATCCAGAGGTGGGCGGTGACGTTGAGGGCATATGAGTATGTCATCGTTTACGAGGCTGGCAAGTACCATGGGAACGCAGATGCCTTGAGCCGTCTTCCACTGCCAGGTACACCTATCCGTGCAGCTCCAGAGGACAGAGTTTTGATGTTGGAGGACACGGACACGGCAATTGTGACTGCAGAACAAGTAAGGACATGGACCGGTAAAGATCCAGTACTGTCTAGAGTCCGAGAATATGTGATGAGGGGTTCACCACAGCATCCGGAAGGGACTGATTTCACACCTTACAGTGTCAGGAAGACAGAGCTGAGTGTGCAGGATGGTTGCGTGTTGTGGGGAACACGAGTGATTATTCCACAGCCAGCACGACAGTCTATCCTAGGGCAACTACATCAGTGTCATCCTGGAGTTTCGCGTATGAAAGCCTTGGCAAGGAGTTACTTGTGGTGGCCAAAGCTAGATGAGGAGATAGACAATCTAGTCAAGACATGCAGCACTTGTCAAGTACACAGGAAGGCACCAGCAGCGGCTCCTCTCCACCCCTGGGAGTGGCCGGATAAACCATGGAGAAGATTACATGTAGATTATGCGGGTCCATTCATGGGAAAGATGTTCCTCATAATCATTGATGCCCATTCCAAATGGATGGATGTTTATCCTGTAAATTCTGCTTCATCTACTGTTACTATAGACTGCCTGCGTAGGAGTTTTAGTAATCAAGGGCTACCGGAGATCGTAGTAAATGACAATGCCACGTGTTTTGTGAGTACAGAAAGAAAAGAGTTCATGAGAAACAATGGCATAGTGCACGTGACCTCAGCTCCATATCATCCGTCTTCAAATGGACTTGCGGAGAGAGCCGTACAAACATTTAAGGAGATGATGAAAAGAAGTGCGGAAGGGAGTTTGGCAACCAAGGTGTCACGAGTTCTGTTCAGCTACAGAATAACACCTCAATCTACCACAGGACTCTCTCCTGCTGAGCTGTTGTTAGGACGTCGACTACACTCCACCCTTGACCTGGTTTACCCAGACCTAAAAAGGAAGGTGGAAAACCGACAAATCAAACAAAAGGAGAGCCATGACAGAAGGACAAAGAGCCGCAGTTTTGGAGAAGGAGATGCGGTCCTTACCAGGAATTTCAGTTATGGTCCAAAATGGATTCCTGGCATCATACGCTCAATGACCGGTCCAGTATCATATACGGTTATGGTGGGAACTGGTCAGGTAGTACGCAGACATGTAGATCAGATACTGACCAGACAAGGGGAAATCGAAATGGAGGTTCCAGAGGAGATGTCGGAGGATAAGTTGGCCCCCAGTTATCCAAATGCATCGGTGGTACCACCACCACGAACAGAGCCAGTTCCACCTGGACCCCTTAGTCAAGAGGAAACCATCGTAGCAGAGTCAGATACTCTGAGTACTGCTCAGGAGCAGCAGGTGGCTCTACCACAACCAAGCAGGGACTTGACTGTAAGATCTTCACCAAGGACTCACAAGCCGCCAGAGAGATTGATAACGACCTGCTAGATTCGTTCAGTATGGACTATAGTTAAAGGAGTTTCCTTATGGGACTTTTTAAGAATGTTTTTAAGAAATTAATGTTCAACTTAAGAGGGGAGGGATATAGTAATCTGGGATGTAATGTTTAAGTTATCCACCAGATGGAGCCAAATATTAAGGATTCACATTCACCAGTTTTTAAGGGAATGGGTCATGTATTCAATGTCCTGGTACACCAGTTTATATGGTAATGTGGCATTGCATTATGGGTATGACTCAGAGGTGAATCCTCTATCTTGCCATCGTGCAGTAAGAATTGTGTGTCTTGCCTGCAGCCTGTAAGAGATGTTTCTCTGCTACACCGGGTAAATAAACAGTTGGGTTTTGTTCCTAATATCTCGCTTCTCTCAGTTTCTGACCTTACCACTCGGATATCACACAAATATATCCAGTTTTCAAAACATTATTAAATGTTATTCTCATTCTTAATATGGAAACAATTGCAAAAATTGCTAGAATATTTGAGTAGATTTTAAAGTACATTACATTTAAAAATACAGCACTTAAACCTAAATATTGTATCTGGATACTGGTAATAAGAGGTGTAAGCAACTAGTACAAATATTGGCATCATTACAGCCAGTGATTGGAAGATGGCCAAAAGATGGAGTTAAGGGATGATGTAATAGTTTCCATGAATAGGTCTTGTTAAGATGGGTAGAGAAGCTGCCTTGTTAGTAAGAGAAGATCCAACATCTGTCAAAAGGCTGAATAATTGGGCAGAAGGGAGGTGGCAGGAACAATAGTGATGTTGAGGCAATGTAATCCTTTCCAAAATACCGTTGATTAGTGGTTTAATGTGCATGGTCATGTTGCAAGCTACATAGGCAAGTAATACAGAATGGAAGATGTTGCAATCTGTTAATCCTCAATTCCCAAGAGAGACTGAAGATATGTGTAATTTGCTTGAGTTAATTTGGGACTGCTGTGTAGCAGTGTAAGGCAGTGTCCTAGTGCAAATGGTGTATTTTGGGAGTCAACTGGAACTGATTTAGCAATCGGAAGTAGGTGAGCCCCTGGGTTAAATATCAGATTTCATATTCTGTTAAAGGCTCTAGAGGTGAATCAAAACAGTATAGAGGTGCAGGATTTTAGAACATCAGACTTCAGGGTGGTGAGAAGCGTTCTAGAATTTTTACAAGTCCATCACAAGGGGTTTCAAATGTAAGAAATGTGTGGGACGACGAAACACCGTTTCAGACCACCTGAGCCATTCCATGAACGCAAAAAGAGAAATGACAGTTCACTACCAATATCACCCAATCGATTGTCTCCAGAGTCCTGAGAGAGACTCCAGAGACTTGAACACTTCAGTGCAGTGCTGTGGGAGTGAGGCACTGTTGTATTTCAGATGAGACGTTACACCGAGTTTCCGTCTGCCTTGTCAGGTAAAAGATTCCATGGCACTATTTGAAGAAGAGCAGAAGCGTTCTCCCAGTAACCTGGCCAACAACTATCTCTCAATCCACATCACTAACACAGATTATCCATCATTCATTTTATTGCTTTGTGGGACCTTGCTGTGCATAAATTGGCTGCTGCATTACCACCGTGGCTGTAATTCAAAAGTACCCCATTGGCTGTAAAGTGCCTTGGGACGTCTTCAAGTTGTGAAAAGCGTGTCATAACTTCCTTTCTTCCTTTCCTTTATCCTCTATCTCCCTTTCATCCCTCTGTTCCTCCCTCCATCTCTCCTAAAATGACTGAAGTTATCACAAGCTATGATGTGTGTTCTATTCCACGTACCACACATCCCAAGATCTTATTTGCCTTATTTACCACTCCTGTGCGCTGTGCAGACAATTTCAACAATACAAAACCGTCAAATCATTTGACTGTTGTATGCCACAGACAAACACCAATTATGTTAAAACTGTAAATAAGTTCAACGGACACACAATTGAGAGGCCTCCTGAAACTCTCTTGGGATTTCTTTTTAAAATTTCAGTCAGGTTTAAGATCGTTCACCAGTATTTGTCAGTTGTCTTACTTTCAGCAACTGTTCTGTATGCATTACTTGAAGTCAGTTCTGTAGCAGTTAATGTGCAACATGCTTTATTAGGTTATGAAATCAACTTGGTAAATATAGAGGAATATTGTGATGTTAAAATGTGTATCTGTTTTTAAATGTAGAATTCTTTCATAGAGAAAAGTAGCAAGGAAGTTGCAGCCTCTTAACTTGATTTAACAAAGTCTGGACTTCAATGCCACTGTTAAGTGGTTTCAGTGTAGTTCCGAGACCAGAATGAAACCAGAGAGAAGCCAAGACACCCACACACTGGGTTTGATCCCACATGGAATGTAACTCTGTACAGATCGGGTCTCTTGTACTCCATGAGCACTTTTTAAACTTATCTTGGAGTTGATTTAAATGTTAAGAGTATGGGTGTGCCTGCCCATGCTCCCTTAAACATTTAATTTTTACTGGCTGGGAGGGGAGCTCTGGGCATTGGAGGCTCATGTGGAACATAAACAGTAGCATAGACCAATTGGGCTGAATGGCCTGTTCCTGCGCTGTAAATTCTGTGTAATTCTATGATACTCCAACATTGTAGATGTTATATATTTTTTGGTAAATTAGTTTTCTTCTTCCTTTCAGCAACAGAGAAGAAGCCTGAATGGGTGGGCCTTGGTTTATGCTACGCGTTGTTGTCCTGTGTATTCTTTTCAGCCGTTTCACTCTTGGTGAAGAAAATCGAAGGAGTTCACGCTCTGGAAATCAGTGGGCTTCGATGTTTATTTCAGTGGATATTTACATGTCCCATCATTATATACAATGAGTAAGTACAAAATAAGCATCTTGTGGCTTGCTATATATTGCATGTATTATGTTTGGAGTTACCATAGCATAAAGTAATGCATATCCAATATGTGAAAAAGTGTGTAATTTGTGTAACAACTATTAAAAGGGGCGTGTTATTAATTTCACAACCCTCAAGATTCCATAAATTACCACGCTGTCCATTTTAATTCCCACGAATATAAAGTTTGTTATATTTGTTTACCTGCACTGCATACCTGTGCAGCTATCAAATTCAACCAATTTGATTGGTTAGCAGCAAACTGAGACTTTAACTGCTAAAGCATCAATTGGTTTTGAATTGTTTGCATCTGTGTGTAATGTTCCTTTAGACAACGTTAATCTTTTATCTTCATATCTCTTAACAGGTATGTAATCCAAAGCTCTCCTGATGCATTACTGGGGTAATTGTTCCGACTGGGTAATTGTACTTTAATCTGTGGCTATCAATTTATGCTTTAGCAGCTAAAGTCTCAGTTTGCAGCTAACCGATCAAATTAGTTGAATTTGATAGCTGCACAGGTATAAATTGTAGGTAATCTGTGGTAATTAAGATCACATGACACTATTTCAAAGACGAGCAGGGGAGAGTTCCCTGGTGTCCTGGCCAATATTTATTCTTCAATCAGCATCATTTGCGGAAAAAATGATTATCTGGTCATGACCCCATTGCTATTTGTGGGATCTTGCTGTGTGCAATTAACTGCTGCACTTCCTACATTAAAACAGCGACTAGACTTCAAATGTGCTTCATTGGCCCTGAACTCGCATCTTTCTCTAGTTTCTTTCCATCTCCCCTTATGCCCTCTCAAAGCTCACCTTGTCCATGAGACCCACCTCCTGCTCCCTTGACCCTATTCTGACCAACTGCTAACCACCCAACACCCCTTCGTGGCCCCCATTTTAGCTGATATTGTTAACGGTTCTCCTCAGGCACTGTTCCCCCTCCCCTTCAAATATGCCGTCTTCACCCCTTCCTCAAAACAACTCACCTTTGACCCCTCCGTCCTTGCAAACTACCGCTCCATCGCCAACCTCCCTTTCCTCTCCAAGTCCTTGAACGTGCTGTCGCCTCCCAAGTCTGTGCCCATCTTTCCCGGCATTCCACATTTGCATCCCTCCAATCAGGTTTCCGCCCCTGCCACCGTATTGAAATGGCTCTTATCAAAGTCACAAATGACATCCTATGTGACCGTGGTAAACTATCCACCCTCTTACTTCTCAACCTGTCTGCAGCCTTTGACACAGTTGACCACACCATCCTCCTCCAACGCCTCTCCTCCGTCATCCAGCTGGGTGGGACGGCACTCACCTGGTTCCATTCTTATTTATCCAGTCATAGCCAGAGAATCTCCTGTAATACTTTCTCTTCCCACTCCTGCATCATTACGTCTGGAGTCCCCTGAGGATCTATCCTTGGCCCCCTCCTATTTCTCATCTACATGCTGCCCCTCAGTGACATCATCAGAAAACACAATGTCAGGTTCCACATGTACGCTGATGACACCCAGCTCTACCTCACCACCACTTCTCTCGACCCCTCCACTGTCTTTACTTTGTCACGCTGCTTGTCCAACATCTGGTACTGGATGAGCAGAAATCTCCTCCAACTAAATATTGGGAAGACCGAAGCCATTTTCTTTGGCTCCTGCCACAAACTCCGTTCTCAGCCACCGACTCTATCCCTCTCGCTGGCAAATGTCTGAGACTGAACCAGACCATTCACAACATTGACATCGTAGTTAACCTTCCGACCACACATCCATGCCATCACCAAGACCGCCTACTTCCACCTCCTTAACATCGCCCGACTCCGCCCCTGCCTCAGCTCATCTGCTGCTGAAACCCTCATTCATGCCTTTGTTACCTCTGGACTTGACTATTCCAATGCTCTCCTGGTCGGCTTCCACCCTCCATAAACTTAAGCTCATCGAAAACTCTGCTGCCCGAATCCTAACTCGCACCAGGTCCCATTCACACCTCACCCCTGTGCTCACTGACCTACATTGGCTCCCGGTCCAGCAATGCCTCAATTTAAAATTTCTCATCCTTGTTTTCAAATCCCTCCATGGCTTCACCCCTCCCTATCTCTGTAACCTCCTCCAGCCCTCCAACCATCCAAGATCTCTGCACTCCTTCAATTCTGACCTCTTGTGCATCCCTGATTTTAATCACTCCAGCATTGGCAGCCGTGCTTTCAGCTGTCTCGGCCCTAAACTCTGGAATTCCCTGCCTAAACCTCTCTCCCTCTCTACCTCTCTCTACTCCCTGAAGACACTCCTAAAAATCTACCTCTTTGACCAAGCTTTTGGTCATCTGTCATAATATCTCCTTATGTGGTTCCGTGTCAAATTTTGTTTAATAAAGCTCCTGTGAAGCGTCTTGGGACGTTTTACTACGTTAAAGACACTATATAAATGCAAATTGTTGTTGTAAAGCACTTTGGGATACCCTGAAGTCGTGAAAGGCATGTGCAAGTTTTTTCTTTCTCTTTCACTTTCTTTCTCTCTTTCACTTTCTTTCCCTCTCTTTCTCTCTCTCTCTCTTTCTTTCTCTCTCTAGTTGAATTTGGAAGTAACAAAGGCTTGGTTGAGAGTTTCATCAGCACAGGGGCTGAAGTAGGATCGAATCGGGGGTAAAAGTAGGGAGTTTGTGGCGGGGGTCGAAGACAATGGCTTTTGTCTTCCCGTTATTTAACTGGAGGAAATTGGGGCTCCTCCGAGACTGGATGTTGGGCCACACCGAGGTAGTGGAGGAGGTTCATAGAAAGGTACGGCACAGAAGGAGGACATTCGACCCATCATGTCTGTGCCAGCCGAAAAAGAGCTGTCCAACCTAATCCCACTTTCCAGCTCTTGGTCCGTAGCCCTGTAGGTTACGGCACTTCAAGTGTATAGCCAAGTACCTTTTAAATGTGCTGAGGGTTTTTAACTCTACCACTCTTTCAGGCAGTGAGTTCCAGACCCCATCGCGCTCTGGGTGAAGAAAGTTCTCCTCAACTCCCCTCTAATCCTTCTACCAATTACTTTAAATCTATGCCTCCTGTTTATTGACCTCTCTGCTAAGGGAAATAGGTCCTTCCTATCCACTCTATCTAGGCCCCTCATACTTTTATACACCTCAATTAGGCCTCCCCTCAGCCACCTCTGTTCCAAAGAAAACAACCTCAGCCTATCCAATCTTCCCTCATGGCTAAAATTCGGCAGTCCTGGCAACACCCTTGTAAATCTCCTCTGTACCCTCTCTAGTGCAATCACATCTTTCCTGTAATGTGGTGACCAGAACTGTATGCAGTAATCTAGCTGTGGCCTAACTAGTTTTTTTATACGGTTCAAGCATAACTTCTCTGCTCTTATATTCT
Organism: Somniosus microcephalus; assembly: GCF_052327205.1. Classification (NCBI taxonomy): domain Eukaryota; kingdom Metazoa; phylum Chordata; class Chondrichthyes; order Squaliformes; family Somniosidae; genus Somniosus; species Somniosus microcephalus. Next base: position 62,443,935 of record NC_140994.1, read on the forward strand.
ATGCCTTGCCTAATAAAGGAAAGTATCCCGTATGCCTTCTTTACCACCTGTCCTGCTACCTTCAAGGATCTGTGGACATGCACTCCAAGGTTCCTCTGTTCCTCTACACTTCACAGTATCCTAACATTTAATGTTCAGCATGGGTTAGATACAAAGTAAAGCTCCCTCTACACTGTCCCATCAAACACTCGCAGGGCAAGTACAGCACAAGTTAGGTACAGAGTAAAACTCCTTCTACACTGTCCCATCAAACAAATGCAGGGCAGGTACAGCATGGGTTATATACAGAGCTAAGCTCCCTCTATAGTGTCCCATCAAACAATCTCACAGCTGGTAATGGACAGGTTACATACAGAGTAAAACTCCCTCTACACTGTCCCAGCAAACAATCCCAGTCGAAATGAGAGAGGTGATGCATAGGTGGAGCTGGGTGCCCTCAGCATACATGTGGAAGCTGACCCTATGATGTTGGCAAGGGGCAGCATGTAAATGAGGAATTGGAGGGGCCTAAGGACAGATCCTTGGGGACTCCAGAGGTAACGGTGCAATGATTGCCATTCATAATCTTGCAATAAAGCCACGTTACTGCTCCTTAGACTTTCTGGAAAACTCTGGAGTGTGTAGCTTCTTTTATTGCCTACTTTGGTCTTGTCATATTCTACAAATTCGTCCCCTTCAGAAGCACAATTATAACACTCCTGGGGGGAGGTTTTCACTGGCTCCACAGGTGTAAATAAGGTGGGATTGCCTCAAAAATTGCAGTGGGAAAACTTATCGCCATGTACTGCTCCCCATCCAGCTGACACCATCCTGAAAGAGGCCTAATGGAAGTGCTCCTCTGGGCTCCACAAGAATAATGTGGGCCACCACCACCCCAGGCTCCCACCCTAACCCCCACCCCACACCATGACCTCTGCGTTCGCCCATCCCCCTGGCCTACCTTGCTGCTGGGTTGAAGCCCTGAGCCATGGCAAGAAGCCTGTTTTCTGTCACAAATATGGTTATGAGGCCCGATCCTCGAGATGGACTTGTCCTCCCGTCGGCCCCATCAGGCGGGCAGCTGGTGCGCTCCACCAGTCGACCCACCGATAGTTAAAATCGAACCCTGTTGTCTGCTGCTGTTATCCTGCAGTACTCTGCAGCACCACATGGTGGCAGATCCCTTCTTACACAAGGGCAGGTTTTTAGAGATCTGCTACAGAATGACAAACTCGGTTCTGTGAGACATTCAGAACTAACTGTAAATTTATTCCAACAGTTGACGGGGGCAAGGAATTAGTTCTTCTCGAATGTTGAGAGGTTTTACCGATGCAAGGTCATATAGTGTAGGCTGGTATTCCCTGGAATATAGTAGGTTAAGGGGTGATTTTGATTGAGGGTTTTTAGGATTTTGAAAGAAATTGATATGGTAGATAGAGAGAAACTTTCTCCGCTGGTGGGGGAGTCTAGGACAAGGGAATATAACCTTAAAATCAGAGCCAGGCCATTCAGGAGAGAAGTTAGGAAACAATCTTCATGCAAAGAGTGGTAGAAGTGTGGAATTCTCACCCACAAAAAGCAGTAGATGCTAGCTCAATTAATAATGTAAATCTGAGATCGATAGACTTTTGCTAGACAAGGTTCTAAAAGGATATGGAGCCAAGGCGGGTATATGGAGTTGGGTAGAGACCAGCCATGATCTCATTAAATGGCAGAACAGGCTCGAGGGGCTCCTGTTCATTTTCATTTTTTAACTGATTATTGGGAATTGTCCTAAGGAAATGGGGAGAAAACTATAGATAAATGCAATTTAAAGTTGTGGTACTGAGCCACACAGACCACAAGCATCGTGCTAAAGTAATCTTTAATGTCACTGGGTTAGGGAGTATTATGTCCGTGTATAATTGAGACATGGACAGCAGGAGTTGATTTAAACAACTCTTTACTGAATGGAGTCAATCGGGAAACTGAAACTACAGAGGCTTGCTAGTGTCTTTTATACAGGGGTGGTCACTGCCGGTACTGCAGTCTGAGACCAGTTATTCCCTTAAAGGTACATACACAACAATTCCTCCCCTTTTAGATAAACAGTACATAACATTCATTTAACAACTAAATGATAACTAATTATAATCACAATTACGGTTGCTAGATACATTGGTTGAGGTTAAGCAATTATAAGTTCAGTCTTTGAGGAGGCTTCCTGATTCTGTCTGGATAACGCCTCTTTGGAGTATCAGGTTCTTCTGGCAAGGTTGAGTCTGGATCCATGTCGTTGTTTGGTTCATCTGCTTCCAATATCACCGATTCTGCGGTAGCTGCAATTGGTACATCGATTTCATTGCCAGGTGTATCAGATCGTGGTGTGGAGTTGACGTTTTCCAGTGACTCTAGAATCTGGTCAGCATGGCGTCTTACAATGCTCTCTTCAACGTCCACGGTATACATTAGAGGTCCTTGCCGTGTACAAATCGTTCCTGGCTGCCATTTCTCAGTGCGGTAGTCCCGGGCCAAAACTGGTTGACCTATCTTAAGACTCCTGGTCGGCCTTTCATTCATATTCTGAAACTGCCTGTTCTCCACATCTCTTCGGACGTTTGGCTTAACCAAATCCAAGCGGCATCGTAGTCTTCGATTGAAGAACATCATGGCTGGAGTTTGGTTGGTAACCGCATGTGTCGCATTCCGGTAGGCAAACAAGAAGTTGTCCACCTTGTGTTGTAGGGGTATATCTTCATTACACATTGCCTTGATAGCATTCTTGAATGTTTGAACAAACCTCTCGGCCAATCCATTAGTGGCTGGATGATATGGGGCAGATGTGTAATGCTTAACACCATTGTTCTTTAAGAACCTCCGGAACTCTTCAGACACAAACTGTGGTCCATTGTCAGAGCAAATCTGTTCAGGCAGCCCATTCCTGGCGAATATGGTTCGTAAAACTGTGATAGTTTTTTCTGTGGTGGTTGAGGACATTTTTATTACCTCTGGCCACTTTGAATGTGCATCCACCGCAATTAAAAACATCGAGTCCATGAAGGGACCAGCAAAATCAATGTGCACCCTTTGCCATGGAGATGAGGGCCACTCCCATGGATGTAGAGGAGCTTGTGGTGGGGCGTTTTGGACCTTCTGGCATCCTGTACAGCTCTTGGTCATCTCTTTGATTTCTCTATCGATTCCCGGCCACCACAGAAACGCTCTGGCTAAGTTCTTCATTTTTACCCCTCCCAGATGACCCTCATGAAGCTCATTGAGCACTCTATCCTGCAATTTGGGTGGAATTACTACACTGGATCCACACATCAAGGTTCCTCTGCACACTGACAGCTGTTCTCTTCTCGGCGAGAATGCTGGCAGCAGTGGTTCGCCATGTGCTGGCCATCCCTTCACCGTTAAATCATAGACCCGGGATACTGTCGGGTCATTTCGTGTTTCCTTTTCTATGTTTGCATTCGTCACAGGGAGACATTCGACTATGGTCGAGTGGAATATCTCCACTGGGTCCACTGCAAGGTCTTCTTCCACTGTCGGCAACGGTAGGCGCGACAATCCATCAGCATTCCCATGCTGTTTAGTTCCTTTGTACTCGATGTCATATTGGTGTGCCCCTAGGAAAAGGGACCACCTCTGCAGCCGTTGCGCTGTCATTATCGGTACGCCCTTCTGAGGGTTGAAAATGGAGACAAGAGGTTGATGATCAGTTAGTAGAGTAAATTTTTGACCGTGCAGGTAGTGATTGAACTTCTTCACCCCCCACACTAGGCTGAGGGCCTCTCTGTCAATCTGGGCATAGTTACGCACGGCAGAAGTTAACGAGCGTGACGCAAAAGCTATCGGCCTCTCTAAACCATCAAGGAATTTATGTGACAGTACCGCCCCAATGCCGTAGGGAGACGCATCACACGCCAGTCTGATTGGCAGTGCTGGGTTGTAGTGAGCCAATACTTCTCTTTAAGTGATTAAGTCCTTACTCTTCTGAAAGGCCCGCTTACAGTCATTGCTCCATTTCCATGCTACTCCCGTTCGTAGTAGGGCATTCAGTGGGTGCAGAATTGTGGACAAATTCGGTAAAAACTTATGGTAGTAATTCACCAATCCGAGGAATGACCTCAGTTGAGACACATTTTCAGGCGCTGGGGCCTTAACAACCGCTTCAATTTTGTCAGGGGACTTATGTAACCCCTCTTCATCAATCATGTGGCCACAATACGATATCTGTTTCTTAAAAAACTCGCACTTGGGGCGGTTGGCTCGTAGCCCATGTTCCCGTAGTCTAGTGAGCACCTGTTCTAGGTTGTTAAGGTGTTCACTGTCATCTTCACCTGTCACAAGGATGTCGTCCAAGTAACACTGAGTCCCTGGAATCCCTTGCAGGACTTGTTCCATCGCTCTTTGCCATATTGCCGGAGCCGATGCTACTCCGAATACCAATCGATGATATTGGTAAAGAGATTTATGAGTGTTTATCGTGAGATACTTCCTAGAGGATTCTTCAACCTCCATCTGCAAATATGCTTGTGCTAGGTCAATTTTTGTAAAACGATTCCCTCCAGATAGTGAGGCGAAGATGTTTTCTATCCTTGGAAGAGGATATTGTACTGTGTGAAGGATTGGGTTCACCGTCACCTTGAAGTCCCCACAGATGCGAACCTTCCTTGGCTTCTCAGACTTATTGCTTAACGTTTTCTTCATGACAGGAACAATGGGTGTCGCCCACTCGCTCCAGTTGACCTTAGACAACACGCCTGCCTTCTCCAGATTCTCCAGCTCTGCCTCGACGGCTGGGCGAATTGCATATGGTACCGGTCTTGCTTTGAAAAACTTGGGAATTGCATTCTCTTCTATTTTTATCGAGGTGGTTACGCCTTTAAGAGTGCCCAGTTCTTGTTGAAATACATCTTTGGCGTTAGCTAAGATTGTTGACAATCTTCCAGGAGTGACGTCTTCATCTTTTTTACCATCCACCGTCATTGCATGAATGGAGTGCCAATCTAAGCTTATCTTCCTGATCCATTCACGTCCCAATAACGGTGGTCCACCATTTTGCAGTATGTAGAGATACAATTTCCGTATTTTCTTGCCGTTGTATTCGACAGGCACCCTTATTTTTCCTCTGGGGTATACTTTTTGCCCCGTATACGTTGTCAAGACGATGGATGTCTCTCTCAAGGGTATGTGTGAGAATAGCCGCTCGTAGTCTCGTCGATTCATGACGGTTAGCGCTGATCCTGTATCCAATTCCATTTTACCTTGGGACCCTGCTATCGTGAGGGTGACCCAAATGGTTTGGTGATCCTCTTTTGCGATTACATTGTGAAGTTTGAGACAGCTTAGCCTCTTGTTCCCGGATTCACTATCGCTCATCTGGTCTTCGGAACTACTGTCCGTCATCTTTTGTACTTTCTTGTACGGTTCCTTAGTAGCCTTTTTGTTGTTGCTGGTCTTCTTCCCAGACCTGCAAACTCATGCAATGTGTCCCATCTTTCTGCATTGCCTGCATATTTTGTCCTTGGACCAGCAGTCCTTCTGGTCATGGTTAGTTCTGCCGCAGCGATAACATTTTGCAAATCCCCGTGTCATTTCGTGGGTGCCGTATTCCTGTGGCTTTTGTTGTATTTCCGCAGCTCCCCTGGCTGCTGCTTCGTACGATACTGCCACGCTGAAAGCCTTATCTAGCGTCAGCTCTTTCTCTGAGAGTAACTTCTTCTGTGTTCCTTCACTCAGGAGTCCACAGACAAATTTGTCCCGTAGGGTATCTGCCAGTCCTGCTCCGAACTGGCAGTGCTTTGATAGCTTGCGTAGTTCCGTAAGGTACTCAGCATTGCTCTCATCTTTATGCTGAGTTCTCCTGTGGAATTTAAATCTTTCTGCTATCAGCGGCGGTGCAGGGTTTAGGTGTTCCTGTAGGACAGCAACAAGTTCGTTAAACCTCTTCGCCTTCGGTTTGGCTGGAGTAATCAGGTCCCACAATAGGCCGTACGTTCTAGCGCCCATTAAGTTTAGCAATACCGATGCCTTTTTCTCATCGGCTATTTCGTTTGCCTCGCAATATACCTCGACTCTTTCCACATACGTGGTCCAATCCTCTATTGTATTATCAAAGGCAGTGATACAGCCAGTCTTCGGCATCTTGAAAATCTAAAATGGCGCCTCCCGCGCTTTGCCTTCTTTCCCGATTTAACAAAATGGCACCTCCCGCGCTTTGCCTTCTTCCCCGCTGTTGCTAGCGCTGCTTTCCGCGGTTTCCGTTGCAACCTGCAGCTCCTCGCGGTTTCCTGCGCGTTTAATATTTCTTTTTTTATTATTTTCCCATCGTGTAACAACCCTGTGGGACTCTTGCCTCCCTCTTCTCGGGTTCGTACGCTGCCCGGCTTCGTAGCACCGGCTGCGCCCTGTGTGCTCCACCCTCTCTCTCCTCTTCCCGACAACGCTGCTCGGCCCCGTTGCAAGCCACCCGCTCGAGTTCGCGACCACCGCAGCCCAGGAAGGATCAGTGTACTACCTGCCACCAGCCCGATTAGCTGAAGCACCGTCGACAGGAACCAGGCCCCGCTCTCGACAGCTTCTCCAGCAATCTTCAACTCCGCTGACTCAGGGGCGGATGCCCACGGTCGACACCCGTTTCTACTGCTTCTTTCTTCCTTCTGGCCTCGACCTCTGCTCACTTCGCTTCAGGAATGGATCCCAGGAGGTGGTGCAGACTGTAGGTAAGTTCGTATCTGCTCGTCGCCAATATTATGTCCGTGTATAATTGAGACACGGACAGCAGGAGTTGATTTAAACAAGTCTTTACTGAATGGAGTCAATCGGGAAACTGAAACTACAGAGGCTTGCTAGTGCCTTTTATACAGGGGTGGTCACTGCCGGTACTGCAGTCTGAGACCAGTTATTCCCTTAAAGGTACATACACAACAGGGAGAAGAAAGCTCACTCATGGATCCAGCTCCAAAATGTTAATGGCACCTGCTAGAAGGTGTGGATGTTGGGAATGAGGACAGAATTAGGTTTGGTTTCTCCTTCCCCGTCCCCCCACCCCGCACTGAACCATCAACTGTACACACTTGATGACATGCTGACATTTACTGTGTAGGCTCAGATATGAAGGAAGCCCACTTGGACCGGCACCTGTGCAACTAAACCCAGACTGGGCCACTGCTATTGGGAGTGAAGGAGAGAACACTGAAAGAAACAGGAAAAGGTTGGGGGTAGTTTGGGGTTTGGAATTAAGATGGGGAGAGGGTTGGGGGAAAATGACTGGATGTTTCCACGTCGCCCACTGGGAGCAGTGCATGTAGGGAAGCTGCGGGTGGCATTCCCTCACGATCGTTTGTCCATTCATTTGAAAACAAATGGAAAAATTGCCCCTTGTACGTAAAGCTAAGCCATAAAGTATTTCCTACTTCATCTCAATTAAGAAACCGAAAGTAAAATAAAATGTATTAAGGGTAAGAGAAACACTTGCACTGAATTTTAACACTTTAAAGATCTGTCAAATTACTTTGCAGACTAGACTTTCTGGGACCAAAGGGCCTAAGCTATTTGCTTTTCATGCGAGGGCTCCTTGATGCCATTCAACAGATGCCTTTGGCCGACGCCGCTGTTATTCTATATGAGACAATTAACTGAGGCCCTGTTTGCTCTCTCATGTGGATGTAAAAGATCCCACAGCACTATTTAAAGAAGAGCAGGCGAGTTCTCCTGGTGTCCCGGTCAACATTTAACCCTCAACCAGCATCACCAAAACAGATTATCTGGTCATTTATCTCATTGCTGTTTGTGTGACCTCACTGTGTGCAAATTGGCTGCCGCCAATGACTACATTTCAGAAGTAAGTCATTGGTTGTGAAGCGCTTTGGAATGTCCTGAGGTCATGAAAGGTGCTCTATAAATGCGAGTTATTTCTTTCTTCGTATCCTGATGAGGGCTCTGGAACAATACTGATCACAAGTACTTGTGAACGATTGTTTCATAACGCTCTGTTTACTCGGTTTCTAAAGCTGCACTTTAGCCTTTTCTGTTTAGATGTGTGATTTTATGCAATTATAATTAAGTACAGAATTATCTATTCTTAAAATGTTTAATAAAAGTTCTGAATGTTCTCATTTTCAACAATTTAAAAAAAGCTTCAGTACAGCAGATGTCAGAAGGTGAAATATGATTACAGTTTAATCTAGAGTAACCAAGTTGATTTAGTTTACACAATGCAGTCATTCTGCACATGTTTAACAGTTATCCCAGGTATGATATAAATGGACTGATTATAAAATGAATGACTGAAGGTGCTAACGCACAAGCCTTCTATATAGCACATTGTAAACAGTAACCAGAAGTGCTGAGTACACAGTTGTTAAGTTCCAGCTTTCTTCAGATAGAGCACGAAACGTCATCACTATTATGTCCGTGTATAATTGAGACACGGACAGCGGGAGTTGATTTAAACAAGTCTTTACTGAATGGAGTCAATCGGGAAACTGAAACTACAGAGGCTTGCTAGCGCCTTTTATACAGGGGTGGTTGTAAAGTCTGTGGGTTGTTTAGTTAATTAATACACAGACTACCAGAGTAACTTAAAACAGGACTTTACTATTCGAAGGTCAGGGCGAATCTGCCCAATAAATCCTGACACAGCACTTATATACCGGTGTGGTCACCGTCGGTATTACAGTATACAGAAGCCAACAAAGTAGTGCAACACCTAAAGTAGTTCTCTTAAAGGTGGACGGTTACATACAATAGTTCTCTTAAAGGTAGACGGGTACATACACTACAATCCTCCCTTTTTAGCTTACAACATACTGATTCCCCATTAAACATACATTATAACATATATACAACTTTATGCAAGACAGTTCACAGATTCAGTCTCTCTGGAGGTTTCCGGACTCTGTCCGGATAACGCCTCGGTGGTGTCGTAACTCCCAGCGGGGTAGCAGGTGCTTCTGGCAAGGTCGATTCGGCTTGAAGGACAGTGTCAGGTTCATCTGATTCCAGTATTACCAGATCGGAGGTAGGTGTTCTGGGTATCTCTGTCTCAACATTAACCGTGTAAGGTGGTGGAGTAGGTTGGCCATTTGTGGCTGACCCTATGATCTGGTCAACATGGCGCCTTATTATACTGTCCCCAATGTCCACTGTATACATCAACGGCCCTAGCCTTTTTCCAATAGTTCCAGGCTGCCATTTCTCGGTACGGTACCCGGCCAAAACTTGTTGACCTATCTGAAAAGATCTAGTTGGCTTTTCATTCATGCCCTGGAATTGCCGGTTCTCTACGTCCCTTCTGACATTTGGCTTAAGCAAATCCAGCCGGCATCTTAGTCGTCTATTAAAAAACATCATGGCGGGAGTTTGATTTGTGACCGCATGTGTTGCATTCCTGTACGCCAACAAGAAGCTATCCACCTTATGTTGTAAGTTAATGGCTTCATTACCCATGGCCTTTATGGCCTTCTTGAAGGTCTGGACAAACCTTTCAGCCAATCCATTGGAGGCGGGATGGTATGGGGCTGACGTGTAGTGCTTAACCCCATTGCTCTTTAAGAATTTCTTGAATTCTTCGGACACAAATTGCGGTCCATTATCAGAACAGATCTGTTCTGGCAGCCCATTCCTAGCAAACATGGTCCTTAACACTGTGATGGTTTTTTCCGTGGTGGTGGTGGACATCTTTATTACCTCCGGCCACTTGGAGTGTGCATCCACCGCTATTAGAAACATTGAGTCCATAAATGGACCAGCAAAGTCGATGTGTACCCTTTGCCAAGGAGATGAGGGCCACTCCCATGGATGCAGAGGAGCCTGTGGTGGCGCGTTTTGGACCTTCTGGCACCCTAGACAGCTCTTAGTGATTTCTTCGATGTCCCCATCAATGCCTGGCCACCACACGAACGCTCTTGCTAGGTTCTTCATTTTCACTCCACCCAGATGTCCCTCGTGCAGCTCCTTTAACACCTTCTGTTGAAGTTTGGGTGGAATCACCACTCTAGATCCACACATCAGGGTTCCTCGACACACTGACAGCTGTCCTTTTCTCTGCGAAAATGCTGGCAGCGTTGGTTCGCCCTGTGCTGGCCATCCCTCCACCGTTAAATCATAGACTCGTGAGAGAGTCGGGTCATTTCTTGTTTCGTTTTCGATCATCGAATTTGTTACTGGTAGACATTCCACTATGGATGAGTGGAACATCTCTACCGGGTCCACTGTAGTCGCTTCTTCTACTATCGGCAATGGCAAGCGCGATAACCCATCAGCATTTCCATGCTGTTTGGACCTTTTGTATTCGATGTCATATTGGTGTGCCCCAAGTAACACGGACCACCTCTGTAACCTTTGCGCTGTCATGGTGGAAACGGCCTTGTTAGGGTTGAATATGGACACCAACGGCTGGTGGTCTGTCAGTAATGTGAACTTCTTGCCCTGCAGGTAATGATTGAATTTCTTTACGCCCCACACAAGGCTGAGGGCCTCCCTATCTATTTGAGCATAATTTCGCTCCGCGGAGGTCAATGATTGGGACGCGAATGCCACTGGCCTTTCCGAGCCATTTGGTAACTTGTGTGAAAGTACTGCTCCAATTCCATAGGGGGAAGCATCACAAGCTAGACGAAGAGGTAACGTTGGGTTGAAATGAGCCAACACTTCTTCAGAGGTAATCAACGCCTTGCTTCTGCGAAAGGCCTTTTTACATTCCTCACTCCACTTCCATGGTACTTCTTTCCGCAACAGAGCATTCAGCGGATGCAGCACCGTGGATCGATTCGGCAGAAACTTGTGATAATAATTAATCAACCCCAAGAATGATCTTAACTGTGATACGTTTTCCGGAGCGGGGGCCTTCACGACAGCTTCTATCTTGTCAGGTGACTTGTGCAGCCCCTCTCGGTCAATGACATGATCCGTTTTTGGAAGAACTCACATTTCTTGCGATTAACTCGAAGGCCATATTCCTTCAACCTAGTGAGCACCAGTTTCAAATTTGTGAGGTGTTCTTCCTCGTCTTCTCCCGTAATCAGGATATCGTCTAAGTAACACTGCGTGCTTGGAATTCCTTGTAATACCTGCTCCATGGCCCTCTGCCAAATTGCTGGAGCCGAAGCTACCCCAAAAACCAGTCTATTATAACGATACACGCCTCTGTGTGTGTTGATGGTGAGGTACTGACGCGACTCTTCCTCGACTTCCATTTGTAAGTATGCCTGTGCCAGGTCTATCTTGGTGAAGTGTTTCCCTCCAGCCAACGAAGCAAAGATATCTTCAATCTGCGGAAGCGGGTATTGTACCGTGTGAAGCACCGGATTCACTGTGATCTTGAAGTCTCCGCAGATGCGGACCTTCCCCGGTCCCCCTGGCGTGTTACTTGGTGAAGACTTCATGACGGGAACAATGGGCGTGGCCCACTCACTCCAGTCCACTTTTGACAGTACCCCTGATCGTTCAAGTTCTTCTAGTTCTGCCTCCACAGCAGGTCGTATCGCGTAAGGTACCGATCTGGCTTTGAAAAATTTTGGGCTTGCATGTTCTGCAATCTTAACCTTTGCTTTAATTCCTCGCAGTGTTCCCAGTCCTTGCTGGAATACCTCTTTAGCTTCGTCCAATATTCTGGACAACCGTTCAGGTTTGACATCTTCCTTTCCGGAATCTACCGTCATGGTGTTTAGTGAATGCCAGTCTATCTTTATTTTCCTGATCCACTCCCGTCCCAGAAGTGGTGGACCTCCCTCAGGCAACACATACAGGTCCATCCTTTGGTGATCTTTGTCCTTGTATCTCACCTTGACTTCTATCTTTCCGATGGGGTATACTTTGTGCCCCGTGTATGTCTGCAATACTAGTTCCGTATCCCGTAGGGGAATATGCTTGAATAACTTTTTATAATCATGCTTATTCATGACCGTCAACGCCGATCCGGTGTCCACTTCCATTTTCACTTGGACTTTTGCAATCTGTAGTGTGATCCAGATAGCTTGTCGGTCAGCTTCATTTCTCACATTGTGAATTCTCAGACTATCCAGTTCCTTGCAGTTGGAGTGTGAGTCCGAATTCTGTTCTTCTGGACTCTTCCTAGTCACCTCATGTACCTTTCTGTACCTCTTTTGTGGTGACTCATTATTGTTGGTCTTCTTTCCTGACCGGCATACCTTAGCTATGTGACCGAGCTTGTCACATTTCCTACATTCCTGGTTTTTAAACCAGCATTGGTTCTGGTCATGTGTTGTCTTCGCACAACGATAGCATTTCGTTGTACCCGAAGTAATTTGCTGCACACTGAGTGCTGCTGCCTTTAGCTGCATTTCCACCGTTCCTTTCGCTGCGGCTTTGTTCGATGCAGCAATAAGGGCAGCCTTATCAAGTGTAAGATCGTTCTCTTCGAGCAGTCGTTTTTGTGTTTCTTCCTTCGACATTCCGCACACGAATTTGTCTCTGAGTGCCTCTGCCAGATTTTCCCTAAACTGACAGTGTTTCGCTAGCCTACGCAGTTCAATCAGGTACTCCGCGTTGCTTTCCTCTTTCCGTTGCGTTCTCGCGTAAAATTTGGATCGTTCCACTAACATCAGTGGTGCGGGGTTAAAATGATCCTTCAGGACAGCAACAATATCATCGAAAGTCTGATCCGTCGGTTTAGCTGGTGCTAGTAGATGCTTCAAGAGCCCGTATGTCTTCGCGCCCATCGAGTTTAGCAAGGTTATAGCTTTGTCATCTTCTTCTATTTTATTGGCCTCACCATAGATCTCAATGCGTTCCACATACGTGGCCCAGTCTTCTACCTCGGAATTAAAATCGTTGATGTTACCACGCTTAGGCATCTTCCTCTCTTCCTGATAACACCACGGATTATTTCTTTAAATTTTCTTTTTTTTTCTTCAAGATGGCGGTTCCCGCGAAAATGGCGGTTTCCCGCGCTTATCTTCTCTCCCCGCCCACTTCAATGGCGGTTCCCCGCTTCTGTCTTCTTCTCCGCCTAATGGCGGCTTCCCGCGTTTCTTCCCCTGGCGGGAGGGGTACACTTTCCCCACGGGCGACGGTCGCTGGCTTTCAGGTTCACAGCCTGCGCGTCGGCTTCAGTGCTTTCCCTTTCCTCGGCAGGGCAACCGGTGCTGGGTACACCCCGTTGACGGCGAACAGTTTCAGCCGCTGGGCTGGCTCTCGCTCAGTTCCCCTTGCTCGGGCTCTGTCTCTCTCCCGCTCGCTCGGCTCTACCGGCGCTGGGTACACCCCGTTGACGGCGAACAGTTTCAGCCGCTGGACTGGCTCTCGCTCAGTCTCCCTTGGTCGGCTCTGCCTCTCCCGCTCGCTCGGCTCCCAATCGCGCCTCCCAGCCCTCTCGCAGTCCGGTGCTTCCCTCCCCGGCTGCGGCTGAGTTTTTATATCTTCCCGCGCCTACGCTCCCGGTCGCAGCGCTTCGTGGCTTCGGTCGCTGCCCGGCCTTTTTCGCCGGTCGCGGTCTAGCTGTCTCACGATGTCGTTGCGTCCCCAGCCTGTCTGTACCGCGGCTTCCTTGCTCCACGCTGCCCCTGTCTCAGCGCCTCTGGGCCCGACTTCTGTCCGGCTCCTTTCCCCCTCGACCGTGGTCGAGTGCACCGCCCTTATCCTCCGGTTATTCTTTTTACTTTTCCCTTACTCACAGTCACCGTGGCCGGCTTGCTTCTCGTGCTGATCGGCTCACTCCTCACCGTGGCAGAAGGGACAGTCAGTGCCTGTTGCTGATGGAAGTCTTTGTCTCTGAATTCTTCCTCCTTTCCAGCTCTGCAGACTCGAGTTTTCTCCCAGCAGAATGACGAGGGCGGTTGCCTCTTCTCGATGCTCGTTAACTGCTTCAGAAGTATTGTTGCTGCAGGGTACGATCGGACTCGTCGCCACTGTAAAGTCTGTGGGTTGTTTAGTTAATTAATACACAGACTACCAGAGTAACTTAAAACAGGACTTTACTATTCGAAGGTCAGGGCGAATCTGCCCAATAAATCCTGACACAGCACTTATATACCGGCGTGGTCACCGTCGGTATTACAGTATACAGAAGCCAACAAAGTAGTGCAACACCTAAAGTAGTTCTCTTAAAGGTGGACGGTTACATACAATAGTTCTCTTAAAGGTAGACGGGTACATACACTACAGTGGTCACTGTCGGTACTGCAGTCTGAGACCAGTTATTCCCTTAAAGGTACATACACAACAATTCCTCCCCTTTTAGATAAACAGTACATAGCATTCATTTAACAACTAAATGATAACTAATTACAATCACAATTACGGTTGCTAGATACATTGGTTGAGGTTAAGCAATTATAAGTTCAGTCTTTGAGGAGGCTTCCTGATTCTGTCTGGATAACGCCTCTTTGGAGTATCAGGTTCTTCTGGCAAGGTTGAGTCTGGATCCATGTCGTTGTTTGGTTCATCTGCTTCCAATATCACCGATTCTGCGGTAGCTGCAATTGGTACATCGATTTCATTGCCAGGTGTATCAGATCGTGGTGTGGAGTTGACGTTTTCCAGTGACTCTAGAATCTGGTCAGCATGGTGTCTTACAATGCTCTCTTCAACGTCCACGGTATACATTAGAGGTCCTTGCCGTGTACAATTCGTTCCTGGCTGCCATTTCTCAGTGCGGTAGTCCCGGGCCAAAACTGGTTGACCTATCTTAAAACTCCTGGTCGGCCTTTCATTCATATTCTGAAACTGCCTGTTCTCCACATCTCTTCGGACGTTTGGCTTAACCAAATCCAAGCGGCATCGTAGTCTTCGATTGAAGAACATCATGGCTGGAGTTTGGTTGGTAACCGCATGTGTCGCATTCCGGTAGGCAAACAAGAAGTTGTCCACCTTGTGTTGTAGGGGTATATCTTCATTACACATTGCCTTGATAGCATTCTTGAATGTTTGAACAAACCTCTCGGCCAATCCATTAGTGGCTGGATGATATGGGGCAGATGTGTAATGCTTAACACCATTGTTCTTTAAGAACCTCCGGAACTCTTCAGACACAAACTGTGGTCCATTGTCAGAGCAAATCTGTTCAGGCAGCCCATTCCTGGCGAATATGGTTCGTAAAACTGTGATAGTTTTTTCTGTGGTGGTTGAGGACATTTTTATTACCTCTGGTCACTTTGAATGTGCATCCACCGCAATTAAAAACATCGAGTCCATGAAGGGACCAGCAAAATCAATGTGCACCCTTTGCCATGGAGACGAGGGCCACTCCCATGGATGTAGAGGAGCTTGTGGTGGGGCGTTTTGGACCTTCTGGCATCCTGTACAGCTCTTGGTCATCTCTTCGATTTCTCTATCGATTCCCGGCCACCACAGAAACGCTCTGGCTAAGTTCTTCATTTTTACCCCTCCCAGATGACCCTCATGAAGCTCATTGAGCACTCTATCCTGCAATTTGGGTGGAATTACTACACTGGATCCACACATCAAGGTTCCTCTGCACACTGACAGCTGTTCTCTTCTCGGCGAGAATGCTGGCAGCAGTGGTTCGCCATGTGCTGGCCATCCCTTCACCATTAAATCATAGACCCGGGATAGTGTCGGGTCATTTCGTGTTTCCTTTTCTATGTTTGTATTCGTCACAGGGAGACATTCGACTATGGTCGAGTGGAATATCTCCATTGGATCCACTGCAAGGTCTTCTTCCACTGTCGGCAACGGTAGGCGCGACAATCCATCAGCATTCCCATGCTGTTTAGTTCCTTTGTACTCGATGTCATATTGGTGTGCCCCTAGGAAAAGGGACCACCTCTGCAGCCGTTGCGCTGTCATTATCGGTACGCCCTTCTGAGGGTTGAAAATGGAGACAAGAGGTTGATGATCAGTTAGTAGAGTAAATTTTTGACCGTGCAGGTAGTGATTGAACTTCTTCACCCCCCACACTAGGCTGAGGGCCTCTCTGTCAATCTGGGCATAGTTACGCACGGCAGAAGTTAACGAGCGTGACGCAAAAGCTATCGGCCTCTCTAAACCATCAAGGAATTTATGTGACAGTACCGCCCCAATGCCGTAGGGAGACGCATCACACGCCAGTCTGATTGGCAGTGCTGGGTTGTAGTGAGCCAATACTTCTCTTTAAGTGATTAAGTCCTTACTCTTCTGAAAGGCCCGCTTACAGTCATTGCTCCATTTCCATGCTACTCCCGTTCGTAGTAGGGCGTTCAGTGGGTGCAGAATTGTGGACAAATTCGGTAAAAACTTATGGTGGTAATTCACCAATCTGAGGAATGACCTCAGTTGCGACACATTTTCAGGCGCTGGGGCCTTAACAACCGCTTCAATTTTGTCAGGGGACTTATGTTACCCCTCTTCATCAATCACGTGGCCACAATACGATATCTGTTTCTTAAAAAACTCGCACTTGGGGCGGTTGGCTCGTAGCCCATGTTCCCGTAGTCTAGTGAGCACCTGTTCTAGGTTGTTAAGGTGTTCACTGTCATCTTCACCTGTCACAAGGATGTCGTCCAAGTAACACTGAATCCCTTGCAGGACTTGTTCCATCGCTCTTTGCCATATCGCCGGAGCTGATGCTACTCCGAATACCAGTCGATTATACTGGTAAAGACCTTTGTGAGTGTTTATTGTGAGATACTTCCTAAAGGATTCTTCAACCTCCATCTGCAAATATGCTTGTGCTCGGTCAATTTTTGTAAAAAGCTTCCCTCCAGATAGTGAGGCGAAGATGTCTTCTATCCTTGGAAGAGGATATTGTACTGTGTGAAGGACTGGGTTCACCGTCACCTTGAAGCCCCCACAGATGCGAACCTTCCTTGGCTCCTCAGACTTATTGCTTAACGTTTTCTTCATGACAGGAACGATGGGTGTCGCCCACTCGCTCCAGTTGACCTTAGACAACACGCCTGCCTTCTCCAGATTCTCCAGCTCTGCCTCGACGGCTGGGCGAATTGCATATGGTACCGGTCTTGCTTTGAAAAACTTGGGAATTGCATTCTCTTCTATTTTTATCGAGGTGGTTACGCCTTTAAGAGTGCCCAGTTCTTGTTGAAATACCTCTTTGGCGTTAGCTAAGATTGTTGACAATCTTCCAGGAGTGACGTCTTCATCTTTTTTACCATCCACCGTCATTGCATGAATGGAGTGCCAATCTAAGCTTATCTTCCTGATCCATTCATGTCCCAATAACAGTGGTCCACCATTTTGCAGTATGTAGAGATACAATTTCCGTATTTTCTTGCCGTTGTATTCGACAGGCACCCTTATTTTTCCTCTGGGGTATACTTTTTGCCCCGTATACGTTGTCAAGACGATGGATGTCTCTCTCAAGGGTATGTGTGAGAATAGCCGCTCGTAGTCTCGTCGATTCATGACGGTTAGCGCTGATCCTGTATCCAATTCCATTTTAACTTGGGACCCTGCTATCGTGAGGGTGACCCAAATGGTTCGGTGATCCTCTTTTGCGATTACATTGTGAAGTTTGAGACAGCTTAGTCTCTTGTTCCCGGATTCACTATCGCTCATCTGGTCTTCGGAACTACTGTCCGTCATCTTTTGTACTTTCTTGTACGGTTCCTTAGTAGCCTTTTTGTTGTTGCTGGTCTTCTTCCCAGACCTGCAAACTCGTGCAATGTGTCCCATCTTTCCGTATTGCCTGCATATTTTGTCCTTGGACCAGCAGTCCTTCTGGTCATGGTTAGTTCTGCCGCAGCGATAACATTTTGCAAATCCCCGTGTCATTTCGTGGGTGCCGTATTCCTGTGGCTTTTGTTGTATTTCCGCAGCTCCCCTGGCTGCTGCTTCGTACGATACTGCCACGCTGAAAGCCTTATCTAGCGTCAGCTCTTTCTCTGAGAGTAACTTCTTCTGTGTTCCTTCACTCTGGAGTCCACAGACAAATTTGTCCCGTAGGGTATCTGCCAGTCCTGCTCCGAACTGGCAGTGCTTTGATAGCTTGCGTAGTTCCGTAAGGTACTCAGCATTGCTCTCATCTTTATGCTGAGTTCTCCTGTGGAATTTAAATCTTTCTGCTATCAGCGGCGGTGCAGGGTTTAGGTGTTCCTGTAGGACAGCAACAAGTTCGTTAAACCTCTTCGCCTTCGGTTTGGCTGGAGTAATCAGGTCCCGCAATAGGCCGTACGTTCTAGCGCCCATTAAGTTTAGCAATACCGATGCCTTTTTCTCATCGGCTATTTCGTTTGCCTCGCAATATACCTCGACTCTTTCCACATACGTGGTCCAATCCTCTATTGTATTATCAAAGGCAGTGATACAGCCAGTCTTCGGCATCTTGAAAATCTAAAATGGCGCCTCCCGCGCTTTGCCTTCTTTCCCGATTTAACAAAATGGCACCTCCCGCGCTTTGCCTTCTTCCCTGCTGATTAAGATGGCGCCTCCCGCACTTTGCCTTCTTCCCCGCTGTTGCTAGCTGTAAAGTCTGTGGGTTGTGCAGTAAATAAATACACAGACTTTTGAAGTACAAACAAACAGGTCTTTACTATTCAGAGGTCAGGGCGAATCTGCCCTAGTTATCCTGTAACATCACTTATATACTGGTGTGGTCACTGTCGTTATTACCGTATACAGAAGCCAATCAAATAGTGCCACACCTAAAGTAGTTCTCTTAAAGGTGAACGGTTACACTCAATCATTCCCTTAAAGGTAGACGGGTACATACACTACAATCCTCCCTTTTTAGCTTATTACTTACAGGGTCCCCGTTAAACATACATATCTTCAACTTCACATAACAATTTACAGATATACTCTCGGTGGAGAACAAACAATTTACAGAGATAATTCCGGTGGAGTCAACGTCATATAAAACAGTTTACAGATATACTTTCGGTGGGAACAGTTCACAGGTTCAGTCTCTGCGGAAACAGTTCATAGATTCAGTCTCTGATCTTGACTCATTCCGAACAGCATCTCTTTGGTGTAGCCGGTTCACATGGCTAGCGTGACTCCTCCATAGCCTTTTTCTTAACGTAACAGCTTGACCTTCCGTCCTGTTGAACCAGCAGTGCGGACTTTTACAACCAACTGGCTGTCTTGATAATTTTCGGGTTTTCAACTAATTTAGCTCCTTTCATGGTGTCCTGCCTGAGATGATAGTATTTTACAGTTATTATCTCCTGCTTCTTCTTTTTCTTTTCTGCCTTTTTGAAACTCTCGGAGCTCCTTTCTCTGCGGCCATCTGTAGCGCCACCAACTCTCTATGTTCCTTAGACCTTAAGTGCTTCATGCGGATGTCTGTACTTTGGGAGTTTTCATCACAAACTGGGCAGACCAGATCCTCGTAATATTCAGTGTCACTCAATAGGTCATGATAGTATTCGGGGTCGTCCTGAGTTAGGCCAGTGAGGGGCCCTTCTACTTCCTTCTTATCCAACTGGACGTTAGCCGACGGTGGTTCCTTCTCTGACCATCTTTCTTGAAAAGACTTCTTCAAGCATTCATATTCATCCCGCTCTTCCTGGGATGTCTGCCATTCCTTCACGCCTGGCCTCATTTGTGAGTTCAATACCTTCCCTTCCATCGGGGATTCCATTATCAGGCTATTTAATCCTTCTACTGAAGTAGCTGTTTCCGCATTCTTCTGTTCCCCTTGACGTAATTCAGCATACTTTTGACATCCATGTGCAAGCTGTGTTGCCCCCTCAGCTCTCTCCGTGACTTTTGGAAGCTCCGAATTCTTTCCCTTTGAAACCTGAAACTCGTGTTCCCATTTTGGAGTCTTGTCCCTCAGCGTGTATAAGAGTTGGCTGGCCGTTAACTCTTCTACGGGGACACTGTGGATTAGCGCCTTCTCCATTTCATCCACCTTTCCCTCCAATGTTTTCACCTTCCTTTCCTCCGGTCCTTTGGTTTTAAGCGCTCGAAGAAATTGCGCCTTGGTGTTCTCTAACTCCTGATCAGGGGCCATTCCTACAGTCTCTGTGTTCCTTCCATTGGCCTTTCCTTCCACTGCCCGGATTCCTAGTTGAATATGTTCTTCAAGTTGTTGGACCTCTGCCATTGCCGCCTCATATTTGTCTTGGGTTTCCTTCAATAATTTAACGAGTTCTTGGACATCTTGAATTTCACGTTCTGCTATGTCTTCCACCTCTAATTTTCCATCTACGGATGGAATCTCTACCGATGAATCTGTCTTGGCCTGGAGCTTGTCAAACATTTCCTGCAGCCTTTGTAATTCTCGCTCATGTTCAAACTTTAGTTGTTCATATGCTTTCACTAAAACTAGCTTTTCGGAGGTTGCCGAGTTAACCCCTTCCAGGATTGTAGTCTGGGCCCGTTCATACTGTTCGTTCAACTTGTTACACTCTGCTTGCAACGAGTCGTAGAGATGAACTGGGATAAAAATCCTGGCTTCCTGAAGATTCCTCTTCCTTTAGGTCGTTCTGTAAATAGTCTAGTTCCTGAACAGTTTCAGGGAGATGTGATCGGTACTTGGCCACGATGGCTCTATGGTCGCTCTTTTCTCGAGCTAGCTGTCTCTGTTGTCTTTCCAGGTTCTCCCATTCAGTGTCCCAGAACTTTTCCATATTTTTCATCTCTTGTACGAGACGGTCACTCCACTGTTCTAATTGTTGTCGTACTTTGACATAAGTTTGAGTCCGAGCTCGGTGTTCTTCCATCGTGGATGAATCCTTAGCTTGAACAGGCTCAGAATTCTCTGTCAACCTGGAGTTCTGCTCTGTAACTTTATTCTTCTTGGTGACATAAGTCTTTCTGCATGTCTTTGTTTCCTTCCCCATCGTCGGCAAGTCCCCTTTAGCCTTGTCATGCATATTTGAATTGGTCTTATCGTCATCCATCTCAGAATCTGAGCTGATAGCTTGCACCGAATCCTCCTTCATTATGGCTTTTAGGTAGTGCCATTCCATGTCTATTTTCTTAATCCACTCCCGTCCTAGAAGTGGTGGTCCTCCCTCAGGTAATACGTACAAATTCATTCTTGGGTGTTCTTTCCCTCTATCTCTCACCTTGACTCTTATTTTCCCCATGGGGTATACATTATGCCCCGTGTATGTCTGTAATACGAACTTGGTATTTCTCAAAGGTATGTGAGAGAACAGCCGGTGGTAGTCTCTTCGGTTGATGACTGATAGAGCTGATCCAGTGTCCAGCTCCATTCGTACTTGGACTCCAGCTATTTTTAGTACGACCCAAATCGTTTGTAGATCAGTTTCTTTCCCCACATTGTGGATCTTCAGACTACCCAGCTCCTGGTTGTTTGGGTCTGAGTCTGAATTCTGTTCGTCTGAACTCTTTTCAGCCACCTTGTGTACCTTGTTGTACTTTTCTTGTGGTGGCTTCCGTTGATTGTTGGTCTTTTTCCCGGACCTGCATACCTTCGCGATGTGACCCAGTTTGCCACATTTCCGACACTCTTGGTTCTTAAACCAGCAGTGATTCTGGTCATGCGTGGTCTTCCCACAACGGTAGCATTTTGTTGTGCTCGAAGTAATTTGGTCCACCCCGAGTGCCGCCGACTTTAGCTGCATTTCGGCCGTTCCTTTCGCTGCGGCTTCGTGTGATGCAGCTATGAGGACAGCCCTGTCCAGTGTGAGGTCGTTTTCTTCCAGTAGTCGCTTCTGCGTTCCTTCTTTGGACAATCCGCATACGAACTTGTCCCGCAGTGCCTCTGTCAGATTCCCTCCGAACTGGCAGTATTTCGCTAGCCTACGCAGTTCGACAAAGTATTCCGCATTGCTTTCGTCTTTCCTCTGCGTTCTTGCGTAGAATTTGAATCGCTCAGCCAGCATCAACGGTGTGGGGTTCAAGTGGTCCTTCAGCACAGCCACAATTTCTTCGAAGGTCTGATCCGCTGGTTTAGCTGGTGCTATTAGATGCTTCAAGAGCCCATATGTTTTTGCCCCCATCGAGTTTAGCAATGTTATCGCCTTGTCGTCTTCCTCTATTTTGTTGGCTTCGCAATAAATCTCTATGCGTTCCACGTACGTGGCCCAGTCTTCTATTTCAGAATTAAAATCGTTAATATTCCCTCGCTTAGGCATCTTTCTTTCTTTGAAGCAGCACAGTATTTCTTTAAGTATTATTTATTATCTTTTTTTTCTAAAATGGCGGTTTTCCTGCGAAAATGGCGGTTTCCCGCTCTTCCCTTCTCTCTCTCTCTCTCTCTCTCTCTCTGCCCACTTCAATGGCAGTTAAGATGGCGGTTCTTTTCCCGCGAAAATGGCGGTTTCCCGCTCTTCCTTTCTCTCCCCGCCCACTTCAATGGCGGTTTCCCGCCTCTGTCGTCTTCTCCGCCTAATGGCGGCTTTCCGCGTTTCTCCCTGGTGTAAGGGGTACGCTTTCCCCACAGCGGACAGGTTCAGCCGCTGGGCTGGCTCTCGCACAGCTCCCCTTACTCGGCTCTGTCTTTTCCTCCCGCCCGCACGGCTCTACCGGCGCTGGGTACACCCCGTTAACGGAGGACAGTTCAGCCGCTGGACTGGCTCTCGCGCAGTCTCTCTCTCCCCGTGCTCGGCTCTGTCTCTCCCTCTCCCGCACGTTCGGTTCTACCGGCTCTGGGCACTCCGTAGGTGGAGAACAGTTCAGCCGCTGGACTGGCTCTCGCGCAGTCTCTCTCCCCGTTCTCGGCTCCTGTTCGCTCTCCCACTCCCGCACGTTCGGTTTTGCCGGCTCTGAGCACCCCGTTGGTGGAGAACAGCTCAGCCGCTGGACTGGCTCCTCGCAGTCTATCACTCCGCACCCGGCTCTCACCCGCACGGTTCCCGTTCGCCTCCCCAGCCCTCTCGCAGACCGGTGTTTCCCTCCCCGGCTGCGGCTGGGTTTCTCCTCCCGCGCCTACTCGCAGGTTCAGCGCTTCGTGGCTGCGGTCGCTGCCCGGATTTTTCCCGCCGATCGCGGTCCGGCTGTCACCCGACGCCGTTGGACCCGACTTTTGGCCGGTACAGCTCCCCCTCGACCGAGGTCGAGTGCTCTGCCCTTCTCCTCCGGATACTTTTACCCCTTCCCCTACTCACAGTCTCTTCGGCCGCCTTGTTTCTTGCTGGTCGGCTCACTCCACACCGTGGTAGCAGGGTAATCAGTGCCTGTTGCTGATGAAGCTTTTGTTGCTAGTCTTCCAGCTTCTGTAAGGTACCACACTTTCTGTTGTTGTAGCCTCGTGTTTTCTTTTGGTAGCACGACGAGGGCGGTTGCCTCTCTTCGACGCTCTTTGTTACTTTGCTATTCTTGCCGCAGGGTACGATCGGACTCGTCGCCACTGTAAAGTCTGTGGGTTGTGCAGTAAATAAATACACAGACTTTTGAAGTACAAACAAACAGGTCTTTACTATTCAGAGGTCAGGGCGAATCTGCCCTAGTTATCCTGTAACATCACTTATATACTGGTGTGGTCACTGTCGGTATTACCGTATACAGAAGCCAATCAAATAGTGCCACACCTAAAGTAGTTCTCTTAAAGGTGAACGGTTACACTCAATCGTTCCCTTAAAGGTAGACGGGTACATACACTACACTAGCGCTGCTTTCCACGGTTTCCGTTGCAACCTGCAGCTCCTCGCGGTTTCCTGCGCGTTTAATATTTCTTTTTAAAAATTATTTTCCCGTCGTGGAACAACCCTGTGGGACTCTTGCCTCCCTCTTCTCGGGTCCGTACGCGGCCCGGCTTCGTAGCACCGGCCACGCCCTGTGTGCTCCACCCTCTCTCTCTCTCCTCTTCCCGACAACGCTGCTCGGCCCCGTTGCAAGCCACCCGCTCGAGTTTGCGACCGCCGCAGCCCAGGAAGGATCAGTGTACTACCTGCCACCAGCCCGATTAGCTGAAGCACCGTCGACAGGAACCAGGCCCCGCTCTCGACAGCTTCTCCAGCAATCTTCAACTCCGCTGACTCAGGGGTGGATGCCCACGGTCGACGCCCGTTTCTACTGCTTCTTTCTTCCTTCTGGCCTCGACCTCTGCTCACTTCGCTTCAGGAATGGACCCCAGGAGGTGGTGCAGACTGTAGGTAAGTTCGTATCTGCTCATCGCCAATATTATGTCCGTGTATAATTGAGACACGGACAGCAGGAGTTGATTTAAACAAGTCTTTACTGAATGGAGTCAATCGGGAAACTGAAACTACAGAGGCCTGCTGGCGCCTTTTATACAGGGGTGGTCACTGCCGGTACTGCAGTCTGAGACCAGTTATTCCCTTAAAGGTACATACACAACAATTACAACAATACAGCATACAATGCCTTCCAAAGAAGCTGGGCTGTCCGATGTATACAGTTTCCTTTAGCTGAAAACCATGGGTGACATGTTTATTTTTTTTATTATATAATAACAGTAATTATCAGGAAATAGCTTCAGCAAAGGCTACATAACTGATAAAATGTTGGTACGAGAGGGAGGAGAGTTTAAAAGGCTGTCATGGTTGGTTTGCATGTGAATACAGTGCATGATTTCAGGAGTCATAAAGTGCCAGTATCCACCACAAATAAACTGTCAATATTCAGCCCACATGCACTGAAGAAATGAATTAAACATTCACCTTGTATTTCAAAGTGCATTGTTCTCCCAGGGCATTGCTCCTGGATCTATGAGTGGAGCACTTGCCGCTAATGTGACACAGTTTGTAGCACTCTTGCCTCTGAGTCAGAAAGTTCTGGGTTCAAGTCCCAATCCAGAGTCTTTTGGCTTAATTATAGTGGTGATGTAAATGTCAGAATGGCTCAGTTTGCCTCTGAATCTGTGGGTTGTGGATTTAAGCTCCACTCCAGGACTTGAGCACATAAATTAAGCAAATGGTGGGAAGTGGTGATCCACAAGGATCGGTGCTGGGAACTCTGTTGTTCACCATTTACATAAATTACTTGAACTGGGGAAGCGGAAGTACAATTTCTAAATTTGTGGATGACACCAAGTTGGGGGGGTTGTAGTTAATACCCAGGAGGACTGTGACAAAATACAGGAAGACATTAATGGGGGTGTAATTGGCAAATGAACTTCAATATGGAGAAGTGTGAGGAAGTACATTTTGGTCGGAAGAAAAAGGAGGCCACATAGTCCATGGAAAATCAGTGTTGAAATGCAGTCGATCTGGGGGCATAGATACACAAATCACTAAAAGTAGTGGCACAAGTTAATAAGGCCATAAAAAAGCAAACAAACTGTTGCTTCCGTGTATAATAAGACACAGACTGCGGAGAAAGGTACAACAGGTGTTTACTCAATGTGGCTCACACTGCAACTGATCTGTACAGATTACTACTCAGTGCTATATACAGGTGTGGTCACTGCCGGTACTGCAGTATACATGAGCTGTAAAACATAGTTCCCCCCTTAAAGGTATATACATTGCAATTCCTCCCCTTTTCGATTAACAGTACTTTAACACTCATTTAACAATTAAATAGCAAACTAATTACAATTAACACTTTTAACATGCAACATTAGCTGAAAATAGTCTATTTATATATTCAGTCTTTGGCGAGGCTTCCTGATCCTTTCTGGATAGCGCCTTTCCCGAGTGTCTTGCTTTTGGTGCGGAGGCGATTCTAGCCCCCTGTTGTCGGTTGGTTCATCAGCTTCCGATGCTACTGTTTCTGGGGTAGATGCGACCTGTACATCGGGTTCATCACCAGGTACGTATGGGCGAGGCATGGGGTTGATTTGTTCCTGTGACTCTAGGATCTGGTCAGCATGGCGTCTCACAATGCTCTCCCCAACGTCCACTGTGTACATTAGTGGGCCCTGCCGTGTGCATATCGTTCCTGGCTGCCATTTTTCTGTTCGGTAGTCGCAGGCCAAGACTGGTTGCCCTACATTGAAGCTCGTTGTTGGCTTCTCATGGATGTGCTGGAATTGCTTACTCTCAATATCTCTTCGTACGTTTGGTCTGAGCAAATCCAGGTGAGATCTTAACCTTCGGTTAAAGAACATCATGGCTGGGGCCTGGTTGGTGACTGCATGTGTCGCATTCCGGTAGGTGAACAGGAAATTGTCCACCTTGTGCTGCAGCGGAATGTTGTCATTGTACATAGCCTTTATTGCCTTCTTAAAGGTTTGTACGAACCTCTCAGCCAATCCATTTGTGGCTGGATGATACAGGGCGGATGTGTAATGCCTTACCCCATTCTTTTTCAAGAACCTCCGGAATTCTTCGGACACAAACTGTGGTTCGTTGTCGGAGCAAATCTGTTCTGGCAAGCCATTCCTGGCAAAAATGGTCCGTAGGACTGCAATAGTTTTCTCCGTGGTGGTGGAGGACATTTTGATGACCTCAGGCCATTTCGAGTGTGCATCCACGGCTATTAAAAACATTGAGTCCATGAATGGACCAGCAAAATCAATATGCACCCGTTGCCATGGAGATGAGGGCCACTCCCATGGGTGTAGAGGGGCCTGTGGTGGTGCATTTTGGACTTTCTGGCATCCTGAGCAGCTCTTGGTCAGGTCCTCGATTTATTTATCGATTCCCGGCCACCACACATAAGCCCTGGCTAGGCTTTTCATTTTTACCCCTCCCAGATGACCCTCATGAAGCTCATTGAGCACTCTATCCCTTAACTTGGGTGGAATTACCAGTCGGGATCCACACATCAAGGTCCCCCGGCACACTGACAGCTGTTCTCTCCTTGTCGAGAATGCTGGCAACAGTGAGTCGCCATGTGCTGGCCATCCCTTCACCGTCAAATCATATACCCGAGACAGTGTCGGGTCATTTCGGGTTTCCTTTTCAATACAAGCATTAGTTACCGGTAGGTATTCAACTATAGTCGAATGGAATATTTCGACAGGATCCACTGCTGGTGCTTCCTCTGCAGTAGGCAGTGGCAGGTGTGATAGCCCATCAGCATTTCCATGCTGTTTCGTGCCCTTATATTCAATCTCATAGTGGTGCGCCCCTAGAAAAAGTGACCATCTTTGTAGTCGTTGCGCAGTCATCACCGGAACGCCCTTCTTCGGATTAAAAATGGAGACAAGAGGCTGGTGATCAGTCAGCAAGGTGAATTTCTGCCCGTGCAGATAGTGATTGAACTTTTTCACTCCCCACACTAGGCTGAGGGCCTCCCTGTCAATCTGGGCATAGTTATGCTCGGCTGAAGTTAGTGATCGTGACGCAAGGGCTATTGGCCTCTCTGAGCCGTCCGAGAATTTGTGCGACAGCACCGCTCCAATGCCGTAGGGTGACGCATCACATGCCAACCGAATTGGTAATGCTGGGTTGTAATGGGCCAATACCTCTTTCGATGTGATTAGTGTTTTGCTCTTCTGGAAAGCTCGTCTACATTCGTCACTCCACTTCCATGGCACCCCAGTTTGCAGTAGGGTGTTCAGTGGGTGTAGTATTGTAGACAAATTTGGCAAGAACTTATGGTAGTAGTTTACCAGCCCGAGGAACGACCTCAGTTGTGACACATTTTCCGGTGCTGGAGCCTTGACTACTGCCTCAATCTTCTCTGGGGATTTATGTAACCCCTCTTTATCGATAACGTGGCCACAATACGAGATCTGTTTTCTAAAAAACTCGCATTTGGGGCGGTTAGCTTGGAGCCCATATTCCTGCAATCTAGTGAGCACCTGCTCCAGGTTGGCAAGGTGATCACTGTCATTTTTGCCCGTGACCAGGATGTCGTCCAAATAACACTGGGTCCCTGGGATCCCTTGCAGGACTTGTTCCATTGCCCTCTGCCAAATAGCCGGAGCTGATGCTACCCCGAATACCAGCCGGTTGTATTGGTAGAGACCTTTATGGGTGTTGATTGTGAGGTATTTTTTTGATGCTTCTTCTACCTCCATTTGCAGATACGCCTGGGCCAGATCAATCTTAGTGAAGTGTTTCCCTCCAGATAGCGAGGCGAAAATATCTTCAATCCGCGGAAGTGGATATTGTACGGTGTGAAGGACCGGGTTCACTGTTACCTTAAAGTCCCCACAGATGCGAACCTTCCTTGGTTCCCCAGGCGTGCTGCTCAATGACTTTTTCATCACAGGGACGATGGGTGTAGCCCACTCGCTCCAGTCTACCTTGGACAGTACACCTGAACGTTCCAGACTCTCCAGCTCTGCTTCGACGGCTGGGCGGATCGCATAAGGTACCGGCCTGGCCTTAAAAAATTTTGGGCTTGCGCTTTCTTCAATTTTAATCATCACTGTCATGCCTTTTAGTGTTCCGAGTCCTTGCTGGAACACTTCTTTCGCGTCAGTTAGGATCTTTGACAGTCGCCCAGGTGTGACGTCGTCATCCTTTTTGTCAGCCACAGTCAGTGCCTGTATGGAATGCCAATCCAGTTGTATTTTCCGGATCCATTCACGTCCCAGTAATGGTGGTCTTCCATCTTGCAATACATACAGGTCTAGTTTTGGTGTTTCCTTACCGTTATATATAACGGTCACCCTTATTTTTCCTTTGGGGTAGACTTTTTGCCCCGTGTACGTCTTCAAAATAATTTTTGTGTCTCTCAAGGGTATGTGTGAGAATAGCCGCTCGTAGTCCTGTCGGTTTATGACTGTTAGGGCTGATCCTGTGTCCAATTCCATCTTTATCTGGACTCCTGCTAACTTGAGAGTGACCCAAATGGTTCGGTGATCCTCCGTTGTGATCACATTATGTAGTTTCAGACAACTCAGTTCCCTGCTTTCGGAGTCATTATCACTCTTTTGTTCGTCTGAACTATTCTCCGTCATCTTATGTACCTTCTTGTACTTTCCTTTGGTAGGTTTCTTATTGCTGGTTTTCTTTCCCGACCTGCAGACTCGTGCTATGTGTCCTACTTTTCCACACTGTCTGCACACTTTGTCTTTGAACCAGCAATCATTCTGGTCGTGTGTTGTTCTGCCGCAGCGATAGCACTTCTCTGTTCCATATGACATTTCGTTTGTGCCATATTCTTGCGGTCTCTGTTGTATCTCTGCAGCGCCCCGTGCTGCTGCTTCATATGATACCGCAATGCTGAAAGCCTTTTCCAGCGTAAGGTCCTTTTCAGATAAAAGCCTTTTCTGGGTTCCTTCACTTTGAAGCCCACACACAAACTTGTCCCTTAAGGTATCTGCCAGTCCCGCTCCAAACTGGCAGTGTTTCGATAGTTTGCGCAGTTCTGTTAAATAATCAGCATTGCTTTCATCCTTATGCTGGTTCCGTTTGTGAAACTTGAATCTTTCTGCTATCAGCAGCGGTGTGGGGTTTAAATGTTCCTTTAGTATCGTGACTATTTCTTCAAAACTCTTTTCCATTGGCTTCGTTGGGGTTATTGATTTCGTAATAAACCATACGTCTTTGCACCCATTAAATTTAACAATACCGACGCTTTCTTGTCATCTGACACCTCATTTGCCTTGCAGTACACCTCTATTCGTTTGACATATGTAGTCCAATCTTCGACTTCATTGTCAAATGTGGTGATACTGCCACTCTTCGGCATTTTGGGTGTGGTTTAAAATGGCGTCTCCCAATGGCTTAAAATGGCGTCTCCCGCACTTTCCTTCCTCCCCCGCTGCTGCCAACGCCGCTCCCGGCGGTTCTCGTGGCAATGGCGGCGCCCTGTAGGTTTCACGCGCTTCTCCTGCTCTGCTGCCAACGCCGCTCTCGGTGGTCCTCATGGCAATGGCGGCGCCTCGCGGGTTTCTGCGCATCTCTCTCTCCCTCTCTCCGACGCTGCTCGGCCCCTGAACACCAGCTGCACCCTGTGCGCTCTGCTCTCTCTCTCTCTCCACCGTCGACGCTGCTCGGCCCTTTGCTGTGCCGCTCGGTCTGGCTCTAGCCCGCCGCTGTCTGGGAAGGGTCTGCGCACTACCTGTTGCCAGCCCGTTTCGCTGGACCACCTCGACTGGAAAGCCAAGCCTGGCTCTCGACAGCCTCCCCCGCAATTCTCGAGTCTCTGCTGGATGACTGGGCGGTTGCCCGTGGTCGACGCCCGAGTCTCTGGCCTTGACCTCCAATCCACTGATCTCCAGGAACGAATCCCCGGGAGGTGATGCAGAGTTGCAGGTAGGTTCGAACCTGCCTCGTCGTCAATGTTGCGTCCGTGTATAATAAAACACAGACTGCGGAGAACGGTACAACAGGTGTTTACTCAACGTGGCTCACACTGCAACTGATCTGTACAGATTACTACTCAGTGCTATATACAGGTGTGGTCACTGCCGGTACTGCAGTATACATGAGCTGTAAAACATAGTTTCCCCCTTAAAGGTATATACATTACACAAACCATTGGGGTTCATTTCTAGAGAATTGAAAAGCAGAGAAGTTATGCTAAACCTGTATAGAACCTTGGTTAGACAACACTTGGAGTACTGTGAATAGTTCTGGACTCCATATTATAAAAAGGGCAAAGAGGCACTGGAGAAGGTGCAAAAATGATTTACTAGAATGATACCAGAACTGAGAGGTTATACCTATCAGGAAAGATTGAACAGGCTGGGGCTCTTTTCGCTGGAAAAGAGAAGACCGAGGTGATCTGATCGAGATCTTTTAAGATTATGAAAGGGTTTGATAGGTGTGGACATAGATAAGATGTTTCCACTTGTGGGCGAGACCTGAACTAGGGACCATAAATATAAAATAGTCACTAATAAATCCAATAGGAATTTCAGGAGAAGTGTCTTTACCCAGAGAGTGGTTAGAATGTAGAACTGGCTACCACAGGGAGTAGTTGAGGCGAATAGCATAGATGCATTTAAGGGGAAGCTAAATAAGCACATGAGGGAGAAAGGAATAGAAGGATATGTTGACCAGGTGAGATGAAGAAGGGTGGGAGGGGGCTCGTGTGGAGCATAAACACTGGTATGGACCTGGTGGGCAGAATGGCCTGTTTCTGTGCTATAAATACTTTGTAAACGGACACTTCAGTGACATACTGAGGGAATGCTGCATTGTCGGAGGTGCTGTCCTTTGGATGAGACTTTAAACCATCTGTCTGTTCAAGTGGATGTAAAGGATCTTATGGACATGGTAAGGTGCTATAAAAATGCAACTTGGTTCTTTCTTTATTCTTTAAACTATTTTGGAGATGAAACTATTAGGTTGAAAAGGATTCAGCCTGTCATACATTACCTGACTAGATCGCAGGATGTGAAAGTTAACACAAGCAGAAGCAATTTATTTAAATACAAGTAGGTTTTCATTTAGTGTGTAACATCTGTCAGACTCCAGTGCTAACCAATCTTCTGGTACATAAGGCTCGGTATCATCTTAACAATGCACGTTCTCTGTCTTGGTTGCATCAGATTCCACATCAACAGTTTTGGTTCAGATATTACAAATTGTTTTACCCTTGCTTATTATGTGATGGCTATTTGCTAATCTCCCAGTACAGCCCATGAATGAAGCATCTTTTTGTCAAACCAACTTTGGCTACTGTGATATCCGAGTGGTAAGGTCAGAAACTGAGAGAAGCGAAATATTAGGAACAAAACCCAACATCTCTTACAGGCTGCAAGCAAAACACACATTTCTAACTGCACGATGGCAAGATGGAGGATTCACCTCTGAATCATACCCATAATGCAATGCCACATTACCTTAATAACTGGTGTACTAGGACATTGACTACATGACCCATTACCTTAAACACTGGTGAATGTGATACCTTAATCTTTGGCTCTATCTGGTGGATAACTTAAACATTATATCCCAGATTACTATATCCCTCCCCTCTTAAGTTGAACAATAATTTCTTAACCACATTCTTAAAAAGTCCCATAAGGAAACTCCTTTAACGATAGTCCATACTGAATGAATCTAGCAGGTCGTTATCAATCTCTCTGGCGGCTTGTGAGTCCTTGGTGAATGTCTTACAGTCAAGTCCCTGCTTGGTTGTGATAGAGCCACCTGCTGCTCCTGAGCAGTACTCAGAGTATCTGACTCTGCTACGATGGTTTCCTCTTGACTAAGGGGTCCAGGTGGAACTGGCTCTGTTCGTGGTGGTGGTACCACCGATGCATTTGGATAACTGGGGGCCAACTTGTCCTCCGACATCTCCTCTGGAACCTCCAGTTCAATTTCCCCTGGTCTGGTCAGTATCTGATCTACATGTCTGCATACTACCTGACCAGTTCCCACCATGACCGTATATGATACTGGACCGGTCATTGAGTCTATGACGCCAGGAATCCATTTTGGACCATGTGGTAAACCACTGCTAACTCTGTACATGTCTGTGTGGTAAACCACTGTTAACTCTGTACAGGTCCGGGCATATCTCCGCCCCTGGCTCCACCCCTAAGCCCGGGTATAAAGGTGACTCACCACCCTTCCCCCGGGAGCTCTTAGGATGGATCCACTAGCAGAGGCATGCTCCAGTTCTTAGTCAATAAAAGCCTACTTCGTATAAGTTCAACTCGTAGTCTTTGGTGTTGTTGATAGTGCATCAATTTTATTGACTAAATTTTCGACATGGAGCAAATCTTGAAGCCGGAACGTTTAGACCTGGATCCTCAAGCAGCAGATGCAGCCAATAACTTTGAACACTGGCTGAGCTGTTTCGAAGCCTTCCTGGAGGCCTCCAGCACTACCGTCACTACAGATGACGCGAAACGGCTTGTCTTGAACTCACGGGTGAACCACCGAGTCTACTCGATCATCCGAGATGCCAAAACTTACACGGCCGCCATCGTGGCACTAAAGGAACAATACGTGAGGCCTGTTAACGAGGTCTACGTCGGACACGTCCTGGCTACCTGAAAACAGCGCCCCGGAGAATCGGGCGCCGAATATTTACTGGCACTGAGAGTCCTCGGCCGGGCCTGTAATTGCAAAGCGGTGACGGCCAAGGAATGCACGGAAGACCTGATCCGAGACGCCAACGTAGCCGGCATCAGGTCCAACTATACTTGGCAGAGGCTACTGGAACAGAGGGGGCTCGACCTGCAGAAGACGGTGGCCCTCGCTAACTCGTTAGACGTGGCCCTCCAGAACATGGACGCCTACCCCCCTGACCGGATGGCCACGTGGATGTCACGGGAGCAGTCATCTTGGGACCCGGTAAGGCCACAAGCCGCCAGCAGCCCAACTACAGCTGCAATGACCAGAGGCCAGAAATGCTACTTCTGCGGCCAGGCCAAGCACCCCAGACAGCAATGCCCAGCAAAGGACGCGACCTGCTCCAAATGCGGCAAGAAAGGCCACTACGCGAGAGTGTGCAGGGCGAAATCGACCCCCAATTCCAGCAGCGCCGTGTGTGAACCGTGCAGGCCGCCATTTTGGACCCCACCAACCACGTGTGTGCCGTGCGGGCCGCCATTTTGGGCACCACCAGCCGCGGGGGAGCTGCCATCTTGGACACCATTTCGGGACCAGGCCCCCGGCGTGGGCGAATACTACAGCGACCCACCGACCTCGACGATGGCCTCCATCACCCTGGACCAATCTAGGCCCCATCAACTAGCCAGGTCCATGATGAACGTAAAGGTGAATGGCCATGCCACAAATTGCCTTTTCGACTGCGGAAGCACAGAGAGCTTCATCCACCCCGACACGGTGCGACGCTACTCCCTATCGGTTATGCCCACACGCCACCAGGTCTTTATGGCCTCAAAGTCCCATACGGCGGACGTCGGCGGCTACTGTGTAGCGACTCTGACAGTGAACGGCGTGGAGTACAGAGATTTAAAATTCCTCGTCCTGCCACAGCTCTGCGCTCCCGTACTGCTAGGATTAGACTCCCAGTGCCATCTGGAGAGCGTCACGATGGCATATGGCGGGCCCCTGCCCCCACTTACAGTCTGCAGCCGGCAGAATTTAAACACAGCGCAAAGTATGCAGCCTGTCCACCCTGAAGGTCAAACCCCCCCGTTGTTCGCTAACCTCGCCAAAGACTGCAAGCCAATTGCTACTAAAAGCAGGCGGTACAGTGCCGGGGATAGGAGCTTTATTAAATCAGAAGTAGAAAGACTCCTGAGGGAAGGGATTATCGAGGGCAGCACCAGCCCATGGCGAGCCCAAGTGGTGGTAGTGAAGACCGGCGAAAAACAGCGCCTGGTTATTGATTACAGCCAGACGATCAATCGATACACGCAATTAGATGCATACCCACTTCCCCGCATATCTGACATGGTCAACCAGATAGCACAATACCGGGTATTCTCGACGATTGATCTGAAGTCGGCATACCACCAGTTCCCCATCAGGCCTGAGGACCGCCAGTACACGGCCTTCGAGGCTGATGGTCGCCTCTACCACTTCCTCCGAGTCCCCTTCGGCGTCACCAACGGGGTCTCGGTCTTCCAAAGGGAGATGGACCGGATGGTTGACCAGAACGCGCTGCAGGCCACCTTCCCCTATCTAGACAACGTCACCATCTGTGGCCATGACCGGCATGACCACGACGCCAACCTAGAAAAATTCCTCCGTACAGCCCAACAGCTGAATCTGACATACAACAGAAAAAAATGTATGTTCCGCACCACGCGCCTCGCTATTCTTGGCTGCGTGGTGGAAAACGGAGTCATCGGCCCCGACCCCGACCGAATGCGCCCCCTCCTGGAACTACCCCTCCCCCACTGCCTAAAAGCCCTGAAGAGATGCCTAGGGTTCTTCTCTTACTACGCCCAGTGGGTGCCCAACTATGCGGAAAAAGCCCGGCCCCTCATCAAGTCAACCTCCTTCCCCCTGACGGCAGAGGCCCGTGCGGCCTTCACCCTCATAAAAGAGGACATTGCGAAGGCCACAATGCACGCAGTGGATGAGTCCATCCCTTTCCAAGTGGAGAGCGATGCATCCGACTTCGCCCTAGCCGCAACCCTTAACCAGGCGGGGAGACCCGTGGCCTTCTTTTCACGGACCCTCCAGGGCCCCGAAATTCGACACACCTCAGTCGAGAAGGAGGCCCAGGCGATAGTGGAGGCGGTACGGCACTGGAGGCATTACCTGGCCGGTAAACGTTTCACCCTGCTCACTGACCAATGGTCAGTAGCATTTATGTTTAACAACAGACAAAGGGGGAAAATCAAAAATGATAAGATATTGCGGTGGAGGATCGAGTTATCCACCTACATCTACGATATCTTATACCGGCCCGGGAAACTTAATGAGCCCCCAGACGCCCTATCCCGTGGGACATGTGCCAACGCACAAGTCGATAGGCTACGGACCCTCCACAATGATCTCTGCCACCCGGGGGTCACCAGGTTCTTCCATTTTATTAAAGCTCGCAACCTGCCTTACTCCATCGAGGAGGTCAGGACCATGACCAGGAACTGCCAGGTCTGCGCCGAATGCAAACCGCATTTTTATAGGCCAGACAGGGCACACCTGATTAAAGCCACCCGCCCCTTCGAACGTCTCAGCGTCGATTTCAAGGGGCCCCTTCCCTCCTCTGACCGCAACACGTACTTCCTCAATATTATTGACGAGTACTCCCGTTTCCCCTTCGCCATCCCCTGCCCGGACATGACCAGCGCCACAGTCATCAGGTGCCTCAACGACCTGTTCGCCATATTTGGCTTCCCCAATTACATCCACAGTGACAGGGGCTCGTCGTTCATGAGCGACGAGCTGCGCCAGTACCTGCTCGAGAAGGACATAGCCACGAGCAGGACTACCAGCTACAACCCCCGGGGTAACGGACAGGTAGAGAGGGAGAATGCAACGGTGTGGAAGACTGCCATGCTCGCCCTAAAATCCAAGGGCCTCCCAATCTCCCGCTGGCAAGATGTCCTCCCCGATGCGCTCCACTCCATACGATCACTGCTCTGTACTGCCACAAACGCCACCCCTCACGAGAAGATGTTCGTCTTCCCCAGGAAATCCACCTCGGGGACATCACTACCGCCATGGCTGACGTCTCCGGGACCCGTCCTGCGCAGGAAACACGTGAGGAGCCATAAGACGGACCCCCTGGTTGAAAAGGTTCACCTCCTCCACGCCAACCCACAGTACGCCTACGTGGCGTATCCTGATGGGCGGGAGGACACAGTCTCAATTCGAGACCTCGCACCCTCAGGTACCACCTGAAACACCATCGATCACCATCCACTACCTCCACCCACCACCACTACCCACGACGCACCACCGGGGTGTCTACCACGAACTGACAACATGCCGGTGCCATCCCTACCCCGAGAGGACGACACGCCAGTGCTCCGTCCCACGCGAGAAGCGGCCGCGGGCAAAGAACCGCCGCAACCGGCACCACGAAGATCATTACGGCAGACAAGACCCCCGGAGAGACTTTCTATACGAACTTTTGAAACACTTCATCCCGCCGGACTCTTTTTTAAACGAGGGGTGAATGTGGTAAACCACTGCTAACTCTGTACATGTCTGTGTGGTAAACCACTGTTAACTCTGTACAGGTCCGGGCATGTCTCCGCCCCTGGCTCCACCCCTAAGCCCGGGTATAACGGTGACTCACCACCCTTCCCCCGGGAGCTCTTAGGATGGATCCACTAGCAGAGGCATGCTCCAGTTCTTAGTCAATAAAAGCCTACTTCATATAAGTTCAACTCGTAGTCTTTGGTGTTGTTGATAGTGCATCAGACCATAACTGTAATTCCTGGTAAGGACCGCATCTCCTTCTCCAAAACTGCGGCTCTTTGTCCTTCTGTCATGGTTCTCCTTTTGGTTGATTTGTCGGTTTTCCACCTTCCTTTTTAGGTCTGGGTGAACCAGGTCAAGAGTGGAGCGTAGTCGACGTCCTAACAACAGCTCAGCAGGAGAGAGTCCTGTGGTAGATTGAGGTGTTATTCTGTAGCTGAACAGAACTCGTGACACCTTGGTTGCCAAACTCCCTTCTGCACTTTTTTTCATCATCTCCTTAAATGTTTGTACGGCTCTCTCCGCAAGTCCATTTGAAGACGGATGATATGGAGCTGAGGTCACGTGCACTATACCATTGTTTCTCATGAACTCTTTTGTTTCTGTATTCACAAAACACGTGGCATTGTCACTTACTACGATCTCCGGTAGCTCTTGATTACTAAAACTCCTACGCAGGCAGTCTATAGTAACAGTAGATGAAGCAGAATTTACAGGATAAACATCCATCCATTTGGAATGGGCATCAATGATTATGAGGAACATCTTTCCCATGAATGGACCTGCATAATCTACATGTAATCTTCTCCATGGTTTATCCGGCCACTCCCAGGGGTGGAGAGGAGCTGCTGCTGGTGCCTTCCTGTGTACTTGACAAGTGCTGCATGTCTTGACTAGATTTTCTATCTCCTCATCTAGCTTTGGCCACCACAAGTAACTTCTTGCTAAGGCTTTCATACGCGAAACTCCAGGATGACACTGATGTAGTTGCCCTAGGATAGACTGTCGTGCTGGCATAATTACTCGTGCTCCCCACAACACGCAACCATCCTGCACACTCAGCTCTGTCTTCCTGACACTGTAAAGTGTGAAATCAGTCCCTTCCGGATGCTGTGGCCAACCCCTCATCACATATTCTCGGACTCTAGACAGTACTGGATCTTTACCGGTCCATGTCCTTACTTGTTCTGCGGTCACAATTGCTGTGTCCGTGTGCTCCAACATCAAAACTCTGTCCTGTGGAGCTGCACGGATAGGTGTACCTGGCAGTGGAAGACGGCTCAAGGTATCTGCGTTCCCATGGTAATTGCCCGCCTTGTAAACGATGACATACTCATATGCCCTCAACGTCACTGCCCACCTCTGGATCCGGGGTGACACCATCTGTGGTACTGCTTTCATTTCATTAAAAAGAGATAGAAGAGGTTTATGATCGGTGCATATGGTGAATTTCCTGCCAGCTATGTACTTGTGAAACCTCTGTAACCCAAACATTACTGCTAACCCCTCTTTATCTAACTGGGAATAGTTTTTTTCCGCCGGTGTCAGAGTTCAAGACATAAACCCTATTGGTCTTTCTGTTCCATCTTCCAAGCTGTGTGAAAGAACCGCCCCCACCCCGTAAGGTGAAGCATCACAAGAGAGAATGATGTCTTTCTCTGCGTTGTAATGAACCAGCACATCCGAGGACAGCATCAGTTTCTTGGACTGTTCAAATGAAATCCTCTGTTCCTCTTCCCACTGCCACTCTGTCTCCTTGCGCAGAAGTTTATGAAGAGGTGCTAACACTGTTGCCAAGTTTGGTAAAAATCTATTATAATAGCTTAGCAGTCCCAGGTAAGCTTTTAACATTGGTAGGAGCTGGGGCCTCCTGCAGTGCTTGTACCTTCTCCTTGATTGGATGGAGCCCGGTGGCATCCACTCTGTGTCCCAGGAACACGGCCTCATTCCCCAGGAAAGTGCACTTACTCCTCTTGAGCCGTAACCCAGCCTTATCCAATCTTTGTAGTACCTCTCTCAGAGTGCTCAGATGCTCCTGGTCGGTTCTTCCCATCACCAGAATGTCATCCAGATAGATTGAAACATGTGGGATCCCTTGCAGTACACCCTCGATAGTCCTCTGGAAAATAGCTGGACTAGATGAGACAACGAATGGTAAGCGGTTATAGGTAAACAAACCCTTGTGTGTATTTATGGTTACATACTTCTTGGATTCCTCATCTAGTGTAATCTGCAAGTATGCATGACTCATATCCAGCTTTGTGAATTTTTTCCCTCCAGCCAGGTTTGCAAAGTGATCCTCTGTTTTGGGAATAGTATACTGTTCTAGTTTAGACACCCTATTTACTGTCAATTTATAATCTCCACAGAGTCTTACTGAACTGTCCAGTTTTAAAACAGGTACAATGGGAGCTGCCCATTCTGAACATTTCACGGGTTCCAGTATGTTCTCTCTCAAAAGACGATCAAGCTCAACTTCTACCTTCGGTTTCATGGCATACGGCACAGGTCGTTGTTTAAAAAACCTTGGCAGTGCCTCCTTGTCTACATAAATCTTAGCTGGGGGGCCATTAAATGTGCCAAGTTCTTCCTTGAACACGTTCTCATGTTCAATCAACACTTCTTGCAAAGACAACTGTTTGCCTCCCTCTATTTGATTTATTGCTCCCCAATCTAATTTAAGTTTTTGTATCCAGCCCCGACCTAACAGGTTTGGTCCGGAACCCGATACTACAACTACAGGTAGCTGTTCCACGGTGTCCCTGTGTTGCACAGTTACGGTAGCTGTACCCAATGTCGCCACTCGTTCACCGGTATATGTTTTAAGCTGCACAGAGCAAGACTTTAACTCTGGAACTTTTGCACGGTTCCACAATTTTGAGTACTCATCCTTGTTCATTATGGTTACGCCGCATCCTGTATCCACTTCAAAGTTGACCTTAGAGTCATTTACTGTCAGTTGCAAAGTGATAGGATCCACTTTTGGAATGTTCTCTACCATACTATGCATTATGAACATGTCGTCTTCTTTCTCAGCTTCTCCGCTGATGTGATGTGCTCCCTGTTTTTTCACTTCTCTTCCTAGGTTTTGCTTTCCTCCCCCTTTTGGTTTGTATTCCTCCACGATTGCTTTTGCCTTGCATGCACGTTTTATGTGTCTTTTTTTCCCACACTTGTGGCACTTTTCCTCCAGAAACCTGCATTCCCTCGCCAGGTGATCGCCATTGCATCTATAACATGCCTTTACATGCTCACGTTGTGGTTTCTGATGCATATTTAACTTGTGCACAGCAACCTGACTTGCAACTTGCTTTGTAGTAGCCCAGCCGGAACCTTGTATTTCTTTTACATCTCGGTTTGCTGTCTCTATGGCTTGAGCAAGTTCCAATGCTTTTTCATACGTAAGCCCAGTCTCAGACAATAATCTGCTCTGCATTCGATCATCCATTATCCCGCAAACTAGCCTATCTCTCAGCATGTCTTTCAGGTTGTTCCTGTAATTGCAATCATGTGCCAATTTTTGCAACACCACTACATAATCCAATACAGTCTCTCCCGGTTTTCTGTTCCATGAATTAAATTTGAAACGCTGTACAATCTCACTCGGTCTGGGATTGAAATGGTTCTTCAGCCAAGCCACTAAGTTAGCAAATGTACTGTCTCCAGGCTTTTCAGGACTGCATAAGTCTCTCATTAAACTATACGTCTGACTTCCCTCGGAAGGGAGCAAAATAGCTCTCCTTTTTCCGACATCATCTACATCATTTGCTTCAAAGAAATGCATTAGCAACTCGCAGTACTCATCCCAGGTCTGTGTCTGAACATCAAAAGCAGAGATCTTTCCTACCATAGCAGCCATGATCCTCTATTCAGTGCTCTTTTTTTTTTCTTCTTCAAGATGTGATCTGTTGATCCTCGTCGCCAATATGTGATATCCGAGTGGTAAGGTCAGAAACTGAGAGAAGCGAGATATTAGGAACAAAACCCAACTGTTTAATTACCCGGTGTAGCAGAGAAACATCTCTTACAGGCTGCAAGCAAAACACACATTTCTAACTTCACGATGGCAAGATGGAGGATTCACCTCTGAGTCATACCCATAATGCAATGCCACATTACCTTAAACACTGGTGAATGTGATGCCTTAATCTTTGGCTCCATCTGGTGGATAACTTAAACATTACATCCCAGATTACTATAGCTACATATGACCAAACCATCAGCGGTGACATCATCCATAGGATCAGTGTCCACATGTATGCTAAAAGCACCCAGCTCTACTCCATCATTTCTCCCAACCCCTCAACTGCTTCAGTACTAGCTCCTGTTCTTGCCTGTATAAGACCAGTGCCCAGGGTTGCTATGGACTAGGGAGAAAGTGAAAGAGCTTCAAGGTTTATCGCATCAGTTATAAACTTAATTCGGACTCATTTTTGGAACTTACTCTTTATTTTGTCTTTTTGATGCCCCGACCTTCTTTGACACCAGGCACATTGCATTACCCATTCGGAATTCTCCTCTATCATTGCTCTTTAGAAGAAGGCAGTCACGCTCGGCTGGTGAGGCAGTACCAGAAGTTCAAGGCACCAGCCACCGGCACAGAATATACACAGGCAGACATACACGTAGCTACATTTGCTACAGCTAAACATAAAACATAAGAACATAAGAAATAGGAGCAGGAGTAGGCCAATCGGCCCCTCGAGCCTGCTCCGCCATTCAATAAGATCATGGCTGATCTGATCCTAACTGCCAATCCACTATCACAGAACCATCTCCTGAATCTAACAGAATTAGACACACAAAATAGGAGCAGGATCAGGCTACACGGCCCCTGGGCCCGCTCCGCTACCCACAGGGCCATGTCCGATCCGAACCTAGACTCATGTCCAAATTCCTGCCCGCTCCCCGTAACCCTTAATTCCCTTTACTTCTAGGAAACTGTCTATTTCTGTTTTAAATTTATGTAATGATGTAGCTTCTACAGCTTTTTGGGGCAGCATATTCCATGGACCTACCACCCTCTGAGTGAAGTAGTTCCTCCTCATCTCAGTTTTGAAAGAGCAGCCCCTTATTCTAAGACTATGCCCCCTAGTTCTAGTTTCACCCATCATCGGGAACATCCTCCCCGCATCCACCCGATCCAACCCCTTCACAATCTTATATGTTTCAATAAGATCGCCTCTCATTCTTCTGAACTCCAATGAGTAGAGTCCCAATCTACTCAACCTCTCCTCATATGTCCATCCCCTCATCCCCAGGATTAACCAAGTGAACCTTCTTTGTACTGACTCGAGAGCAAGTATGTCCTTTCTTAAGTATGGACACCAAAACTGTACGCAGTATTCCAGGTGCGGTCTCACCAATACCTTGTACAACTGAAGCAATACCTCCCTATTTTTATATTCTATCCCCCTAGCAATGAAAGCCAACATTCCATTGGCCTTCTTAATCACTTGCTGCACCTGCATACTAACTGATGTAAGAAAAAGGAGACTTACCATCAAATAACTTTAAAGTAAGCTTTAAGTAACTTATAAACACACTATATACACAAGAGAGGTCTTTACCATGCCTCTGGTAGAAGCCTCTTACAATACTGAACAGACCAGTATTTATACCAGTCCAACAGGAAGTGACATATGACAGGAAGTGAGGTATGTACACAGTTCATAGTTCATAGTTCACAGGAAGTGATGACATAACTTCCCGGATGTTATCATTTTTATCACATTCTTCCCTCCTGCAGGATTAGGAGGCTGTGGTCTACCTTTTGGTCCGCAGCCGCCGAACAAGGAAGAGTCGCACCCGTTTGGATTCCCGTCGTAGAGGGTCGCTGGTCCGCTTACATGCGGTTGGCCATTGGTCAGAGTCTGTGTGGCCTGGATTGCCCTGTGAAGGGTCGGGGAGATCATGGCTTCGAGTACGAGCCCCAATAGGTTCAAAGTCGGACTGCCTCTGTTCAGAGGGAGGTGCAGAGCTGGTCTGTGGCGGATCAGTACTTTCATGCGCGGTACTGGGAGGGTCGCAACCTTGAGCACGGGGTTCTACCGGCACCAAGCTAGTTGGTGTCCGATCAGGATCCTGGAGAGGGGTACCCGATAGGTCCCAAGAGTTTCCTGGTGAAATGCCATCACCCGATGTCCCACTAGGTCCTGGTGGGCAGGGAGCCAGATCCCGTAATGATACGGTAGATTCTCGGCCGTCGGAATATCGTATGTTTGCATAGGTGGGGTTGGCATCGGTTAGTTCGACCTCGTCTACAAGAGGGTCATTTTTAGACGTCCGAACGTATCTTCGGAGTAATACAGGTCCAGGAGTAGTTAGCCATGACGGGAGTGATGTCCCATGAGATGAGCGACGCTGGAATCCAAAGAACCGCTCATGAGGTGTAGTATTTGTGGCTGTAGAAAGCAGGGACCGTATAGAGTGCAATGCATCCGGAAGCACTGTTTCCCATTGCTGGTCTGGTAGGCCCCGAGATCTTAAAGCGAGACGTACGGAATTCCAGATGATACCATTATACCTCTCTACCTGCCCATTTCCGATGGGATGGTATGGTGTTGTTTTGCTTGTAGCAATTCCCCGTTCTGAGAGGTAGTCCTTGAGTTCCCTTGACATAAAGGATGGACCCCGATCTGAGTGAATATAAGCCGGCATGCCACAGAGAGAAAATACCTGCTCAAGGCAGCAGATTACTGTGGACGCCAGCATATTGGAGCAGGGGAAGGCAAACGGAAAACGTGAATATTCGTCGATCATGGTGAGCAAATATGTGTTCCGAGTTGAAGAGGGCACTGGGCCCTTAAAATC
This sequence comes from Somniosus microcephalus, assembly GCF_052327205.1. Taxonomy (NCBI): domain Eukaryota; kingdom Metazoa; phylum Chordata; class Chondrichthyes; order Squaliformes; family Somniosidae; genus Somniosus; species Somniosus microcephalus. The sequence continues at coordinate 62,486,885 of NC_140994.1, forward strand.
GATGCTAAGTCGTTGCATCGGTTGGGTTGCATGTATGAGTATACCATCTGAGGGGCGGAAGAACTGAGGTTTTAATTCCGCACAAAGCCGGCATTCTGAGCATATTTTCTTTACATCTCCAGTGGAAAAAGGGAGATTCCGTGATCGTACGAAATGTAGCATGCGCGTAACGCCAGGATGACACAAACCATTGTGGACATCCATGAGAGTGGAGGATGACATAGTGGAGCAGAATGCCCGTGTGAGGGTGTCCGGGGCCACATTCTCCTTGCCAGGCCGATAGAGAATGGTATAACCAAAAGAGGCCAGTTCCATCCTCCAAAGTTGTATTTTATTATTCTTAATTTTGGTTCGTTTTCGATTATCGAGCATGAAGGCGACTGATCGTTGGTCCGTGATCAATGTAAAGTGCTGGCGAGCTAGAAAATGGTTCCACTTCCGTACTGCCTCTATGATGGCTGTGGCTTCTTTCTCAACCGGAGGATAATGTAGCTCGGCACCTTGTAAGGTCCTGGACATAAATGCTACAGGACGACCTTCCTGATTCAGAGTAGCCGAGATCGCCACCTCCGAGGCATCACATTCAACCACGAAAGGGAGATTCTCATCAATGGAGTGAAGAGCCGCTTTCTCCAACTGTTTTTTGAGAAGGTTAAAGGCTGCAACAGCCGCTGTTCCCAGTGGAAATGATCTAGCATGCAGCAAGGGTTGGATTTCGTCCGAAAAATGAGGAATCCATTTAGCGTAGTATGCAAACAGACCGAGAGCCCGACGTAAAGAAGCCGGATTCTTAGGTGACGGGAGCTCTTGGAGCGGGCGAAGTCTTTCTGGGTCTGGCTTAATGATACCATTGCCTACGCAGTAGCCAAGGATGTTGATGGTCGGTTGCGACTCAACAGATTTGGATTCATTCAGGGTCAAATTACGGCGATGGAGGGCATCCCGAAATTTTTGGAGGTTGGAGTCGTGTTCCTGTTGATCGTGACCTGCAATGGTAATGTTATCAAGATAGGGAAAAGTGTCCCTTAGGTTTTCCTGCTTAACCAGGCCATCCATTGCCCGTTGAAAGACAGCCACTCCATTAGTAACCCCGAATGGGAGGCGACGAAATTGGTACAGCCGTCCATTAGCCTCAAAGGCTGTGTACTGCTTATCTGAGACCTTCAAGGGTAACTGATGATAGGCACTTTTTAAATCGTAAGTTGAGAACACTTTGTATTCGGCCAGTTTATTAACCATATCATCAATGCGTGGCAATGGGTAGGCGTCCAAGTCGGTATATTGATTGATGGTTTGCGAATAATCGATGCATAGTCGCTGTTTGTGAGGTTTTAGAGGGTTCTTGACAATGACGACTTGAGCCCGCCAGGGCGACGAACATGGTTCAATGATATCCTCTGCTAGAAGTCGAGAGATTTCAGCCGCAATAAAAGATTGGTCTTCCTGATTAAAGCGCCGCGATTTCGTTATTATCGGTTGGCATTGAGGCGGAATACTGGCAAATAATGAGGGTTCATCAAGTGAAGCTGCTGATAATGCACAAAATGGTAATTTAGATGGTATATTAGAAATAGTAAGTCCGGGTTTGGATCCACCAAACTCAATGGTGAGTTTCTTATGCTGTTTTTGGAAGTCCAGCCCTAAGAGGAGATCACTACATAAGTCTTTGAGCACCGAAAGTCGGGTGGAGGGATACATACGACCATGAAGTGTCATATCAACAACACAAAAGCCGGAGATTCTGGTATTAAGTGATGACTGGGCCATCGCAATTGCCTGGTCCGATGGGAAGACATGTAGTTTCAATTTCGCAACAATCTGTTCCTTAATGAAACTATCAGTACTTCCTGAGTCAATTAAGGCATCTAAGGTATGCCCTTTAATTGAAATTTTTGTGGCTGCATGAGACAGGTTCTGTGGGCAAGCAGCTGTAATTGGTGTCGTTGCACAGAGAGTGGCTAAAACTCTCGGTGTGCTTCTTCGGGAGAGAGCTCGAGAGGAAGCTTGATAGGTCCTAGCTGGAGCATCTTGATAGGCCCTAATTGGGGCAGTTCGGTAGGCCTTAGCTGGATTGGCCCTCGTAGAGGCCCTTGATAGGCAAACTTTAGCAAAGTGTCCTTTTTTCCCGCAATAACTGCAGATTGCATTGCGAGCAGGGCAGGTTTTCCTAGGGTGAAAAGCATCTCCACAAAAGAAGCATTCCTTCCTAGATTGCCAAGAGGCTGCTAAAGTGGGGTCGTCCTCCTCTTCTTCATCAGAATTATCAGAATTAGATTCCCCCATGATAGGGTTCACCTGAGACCGCTTGAATTGTCTGGTTGCAGCTACAGCAGCAGATCGAGATCTGGGCAGCTGATAGAGGTCTGCATTTCTCTTTGCCAAATCCAGTGAACAAGCTAGGTCAAAAGCTTTTTGTAGCTCAAGTGTTTTACTTTCTAGTAGACGCTGGCGTATAAATGGAGAGGCAATCCCGCAGATGAAAGCATCACGAATCATTTCTTGGCGGTACAGCTCAGCTGAGGCTGCCTGAAAGTTACAATCTACGCTGAGCCTGCGAAGTTCTTGCAGGAATTCGTCAATTGATTCCCCTGGCCCTTGTCGGGCTGTGGCCAGTAGATGTCTAGCATAGACCTCATTTGGGGTCTTCGCATACAGTTTCTTAAGTGCCCGAATCACCTCTTCGTAACTATCCCAGTCATCAACATATTCGAACACTTTTGGGGTCACATAATTGACAAGTATCTTCAATTTAGCAGGAGCATCCGCTTTACATTCATCCAGAAAATTCTCAAAAGTACGATACCAATGCTTCCATACCCTGCCAGCTGCTGGTGTATTCGGGTCCAAGTCCAGACGAATAGGTCTAAGGATTTTCTCCATGATGGGTGGTTCCCTGGATCCTTAACTTCCGAGTTTGTCTGAAGGTCTAGTATTTGTCAGTGTAAATACTAAGTTACTTAAATTGATGTAAGAAAAAGGAGACTTACCATCAAATAACTTTAAAGTAAGCTTTAAGTAACTTATAAACACACTATATACACAAGAGAGGTCTTTACCATGCCTCTGGTAGAAGCCTCTTACAATACTGAACAGACCAGTATTTATACCAGTCCAACAGGAAGTGACATATGACAGGAAGTGAGGTATGTACACAGTTCATAGTTCATAGTTCACAGGAAGTGATGACATAACTTCCCGGATGTTATCATTTTTATCACACTTACCTTTTGAGTTTCGTGCACCAGGACCCCCAGATCCCTTTGTACTTCAGTACTTTCCAGTTTCTTGCCATTAAGATAGTAACTTGCTCTACGATTTTTCCTGCCAAAGTGCATAACCTCACACTTTCCAGTATTGTATTCCATCTGCCAAATCTCTGCCCACTTACTTAGCCTGTCTATGTCCCCTTGCAGGTTTTTTATGTCCTCCTCACTCACTACTTTCCCTCCCATCTTAGTATCATCTGCAAACTTTGATATGTTACACTCGGTCCCCTCCTCCAAATCGTTAATATAGATTGTAAAGAGTTGGGGACCCAGCACTGACCCCTGCGGAACACCACTTGTTACTGATTGCCAGTCTGAGAATGAACAATTTATCCCAACTCTCTGCCTTCTGTTAGATAGCCAACATGCCAGAATATTACCCCCAATCCCGAGATTTTTTATCTTAAGCAATAATCTTTTGTGTGGCACCTTGTCAAATGCCTTTTGGAAGTCTAAATACACTACGTCCACTGGTTCCCCTTTATCCACCCTATATGTTACTTCCTCAAAGAACTCCAGCAAATTTGTCAAACATGACTTCCCCTTCATAAAACCTATCTATGGGGACTTTGCTTTACCAGGGACACCATTACTGATTTAGGCCTCACGCCTGCAGACCTAGAGCTACAGGGTCATTCCAGGCTACCACTAAGGACATCCCCCATAGACAACTGGTGGCAGCATGCAAGGCCACCGAGTTTTTACAGAGTGGCAGGGTTCACAAAAGTCCAAGGGGTCATAGTTTGCCTTCATATTCTCCCTTGCTCAATGTCATGACTTGTGTTGAGAGGAAAAGATTCCACTCTCGATGTTCAGCCTCCTGTTTGTAACCAGCTAACACTACATTATGCAAGTGAATGCTCAGCTCCCTGGGTGTTGCCACCATGCCATCAACATAAGAAATATGAGCAGGAGTAGGTGATTTGGCCCTTTGAGCTGGCTCCACCATTCAATAAGATCATGGCTGATCTTCTACCTCAACTCCACCTATCCCTTGGTTCTCTTAGTATCCAAAAATCTATCGATCTCTCTCTTGAATATACTCAATGACTTCGCATCCACAGCCCTCTAGAGTAGAGAATTCCAATGATTCACAACCCTTTGAGTGAAGAAATTTCTCCTCATCTCAGTACTAAATGGCTGACCCCTTATTCTGAGACTGTGACACCTACTTCTAGACTCCCCAGACAGGGGAAACATTTTCCCTACACCTACCCTGTCAAGCCCTTAAGAATATATACCTTTCAATGAGATCACCTCTCATTCTTCTAAACTCTAGAGAATATAGGCCTAGTCTAATGTTGGATGGGTGGGATTCACACTCTACTTCTAGTCGGGATTGTGGCTGATTGGAAAAGCTTTATTGAAGCCGGCATTTTATGGACTGGGGAGGGCGCAGAGCAGATGGATCGGCTGTCACGGGGGGGGGGCGGCACTCAGTGTAGAACCCAAATCTTCCAGGATCCTGCCCCGTCTGAAGAACGGCCCAAATTCCAATGGGTGGGGGGAGCTGGGCAATCGCCAACGCACGATCACCATGTTGGAGGATAGCTTTAGAGGGGCATGTCTGGTGGTATTCCCAGGCTACCCCAGGGAGTCTGACCAGCACACCCTCTCTAGGCCCAGCAGACATTTCTTTCGCTCAGAGCAGGAGTGACTTTCGCAGTGGGTCTTCTAAAAGCCTCAAAATGTTCCCAGAGGGAAATGATTACCTCAGGTTTGACTTTTTCATTGCATTTCAGGGATATTAATAAAAATTTTTTGCATATGTCTATTTGGCACTTCCTAGATCTCTCACTCCACCACCAGCGTGGCATGGCGCTGTTCCGATGTTGCTGGTGGCAGTGGAGGCAGGTGCCACTGTTACACCCATGCAAGTCTGGGCCACCCACCCCTATTATGACAATAACCCCACCTCCACTTTGGGACAGGGCCTACGGCATTGGCTGCAGGCGAATGGGGCTCCTGCTCTGCTGCATTTCCACTGACGGAATAGGAATCCCAGAAGTTCAGCCCCATTTAATTTGACAAATGGAAAATATCAGAGAAACATGCTTCAACATCTCTCTAGATGGCGCTGTTGGGCACAATGTTATCAAGGCTGCCGTTCATTCTTTAAACTGTTCAATCAGAGATGCTAACTGGCAGATGTTAATGTGGAGACTGTGAAATGTGACTGCCCAAGTTTTCTTGCAGCTTCCCTACATTACAACAGTGACTACACTTCAAAAAGTACTTCATTGTCTGTAAAGCGCTTTGGGACGTCCTGAGGTTGTGAAAGGCGTTTTTTAAATGCAGGTCTTTTTTATATTAGGTGCCAGCCGTGGCTCAATGGTAGGACTTCCTTCCCATTTGCCTAGATCCACACAGCCCCAATACTCCCAAACCACGGGCTGGATTTTTCAAACCTCGGTGGGTCCGTGGCGGGCGATGTCCGTGGCATGTGGGGACCTCGCATCTGTCTCGATCTCGGCCTCCAACAAGATTTTATGTTAATAGGGCTTCTTAAGCCCGCCCTGCAAGGTTCACGGACAATTAGCAGGAAGTGGGTCTGATGACGTCATTTGATGACGCGTCATCAGTTGGTTTCCTTAAAGAGATCATGCGCAAATTGATTTGTGAGGCGGACATAAGAGGCTACAAAGGGATATAGATAGGTTAAGTGAGTGGGCAAAGATCTGGCAAATGGTGAATATGGGAAATTGTGACGTTGTCCATTTTGGCAGGAAGAATAAAAAAGAAGCATATTATCTAAATGGTGAGAGATTGCAGAGCTCTGAGATGCAGAGGGATCTGGGTGTCCTAGTGTATGAATCACAAAACGTTACTATGCAGTGATGTGCCAAATAACTGCCTGAATCCATGAGGTTAAAGCTTAAAACTAAAGGCTTTTATTAAGTAAGAACATGGCATCAAGTTAACACAGGGCAACCATCATTCATCACCGACCCAGCCCTTGGTAGAACATTCCAGAAGAGGGGCGGGGCTAGGGAGGAGCATTAGTGGTTACACCGGTGGAACAATACAGACATTAACAAGTACAACAACAACAACAACAACAATAATAATGCCAGAACACAGAGTTATTTCATCGCATTCACCCCCTGCTATAGATTCAGTCTGTCAGGAGGTCTGATAATCCTCTGGGAATGACGTAACTCTTGCTGAGGCTCCTCCCGGAGTACTAACTCTGGTTCATTTGAATTCCCAGAATCATCAGTATTTTCCACACTGAGGGTTTGTGTCTCTGAAGGTCCAATACCATGATTGAAAACTCTACTCTCAGAGTCGAACTCTTTTCGAGCTCCAGCAGGTGCAAGATCTTTAATAGAGACCGTATCCTCTCGCCCACCCGGACATTGAATATATGCATACTGGGGATTAGCATGGAGGAGTTGTACTTCCTCCACCAGTGGATCAGTCTTGTGGCCTCTCACATGTCTGCGCAACAACACAGGGCCCGTGGTCGTCAACCATGTGGGTAACATTACTCCATTAGTAGCTTTTCTTGGAAAACTAAACATCCTTTCATGAGAGGTGGCATTCGTCACTGTAGTGTATGTACCTTTAAGAGGAACTATGTTTTTGAAGCCCCTGTATACTGTAGTACCAGTAGTGACCACTCGGGTATATAAGCCTGTGTAGCGTCTTGTGTTGTTAGTTCACCTCCAGACTTTGTTCAGTAAACACTTGTTAAATCAACTCCTGCATTCCGTGTCTCCATTAACACACGGATCTAACAGTGGCGACGAGTTAGAAACGAACTTACCTGCAATTCGGCAGCACCTCAAGGGGATCGATTCCTCAGATGAAGGTCGAAGCCAGAAGCAAGAAAAAAAAATAACTCGAAGAAACTTGAAAACGAGGGCCAGGCTTGGTCTCCAGTCTGTGGTTTCCCCAGCTAAATGGGCTGGTGGCAGGTAGTGCACTGATCCTTCCTGGGCTGCGGCGGGCTAGAGCTCGATCGGGTGGCTCTGCAACGGGGCCGGGCAGCGAGTCGGGAAGCAGAAGCAAAGAGAGAGAGAGGGTGGAGCACTCAGGGCGCGGCCGGTGCTGTGAAGCAGGTCAGCGTTCGGACCGAGCAGAGGGTGGGGAAAGTCCCAGAGGGTCCGCTCCACGACGGGAACGGTTCTCCAAGTAATGGAGAAACTATTGAAGCGCTATAAAAAAAATTTTTTTTTAAATAGAAATACCGCGAAAAGCTGCAGGTCGCAACAGGAACCGCGGAGAACAGCGTTGGCAGCAGCGGGAAAGCGCAGGAGGCGCCATCTTAACTCGGCGGGGAAGAAAGAAAAGCGCGGGAAGCACCATTTTAAATTTTCAAGATGCCGAAGACTGGCAATATTACTGCTTTCGATAGTGATATAGAAGATTGGACCACATATGTGGAAAGAGTGGAGGTATATTGCAAGGCTACTGAAGTAGCGGATGATAAAAAGGCATCGGTACTTCTAAATCTGATGGGCGCAAGGACATACGGGCTGTTACAAAACTTGATCACTCCAGCCAAACCGATGGACAAGAATTTTAATGAGATTGCTGATACCTTACAGGAGCACTTAAACCCAACACTGCTGCTGATAGCGGAACGATTCAAATTCTTCAGGAGGAATCAGCAGAAGAATGAAAGTAACGCTGATTACCTCACCGAATTACGATTGCTGTCAAAGCACTGCCAATTCGGGGCAGGACTGGCAGATTCTCTACGAGACAAATTCGTCTGCGGCCTCCTAAGCGAAGGAACACAGAAAAGACTACTTTCTGAGAAAGATTTGACACTGGACAAGGCTTTCAGTGTGGCTGTATCATACGAAGCAGCAGCAAGAGGAGCTGCAGAGATACAGCAAAAGCCACAGGACTTCGGCACCCATGAAATGACACGGGGTTTTGAGAGATGTTATCGCTGCGGCAGATCCACCCATGACCAGAAGGACTGCTGGTTCAAGGACAAAGCATGCAGGCAATGCGGAAAGATGGGACACATTGCACGTGTATGCAGATCTGGAAAGAAATCCGCTGACAGTAAAAAGGTCAATAAGGAAAAGTACAGAAAGGTACAAATGATGACGGACAGTAGCTCCGAAGACCAGAATAGCGATAGCGACTCCGGAAACAAGAGACTAAGCTGTCTCAAATTACATAATGTAATTGCCAAAGAAGATTACCAGACCATTCAAAATGGAGCTAGATACAGGATCAGCTCTGACCGTCATAAGTCGACGGGATTACGAGCGGCTATTTCCGCATATACCTTTGAAAGACACATCCATTGTCTTGAAGACATATACGGGGCAGAAAGTATACCCTAGAGGGAAAATAAGGGTGCCTGTTGTATACAACGGCAAGGAAATACAGAAGTTGTATTTATACGTTCTGCAAGATGGTGGTCCACCGTTGTTGGGACGTGAATGGATCAGAAAGATACGTTTAGACTGGCACTCCATTCAGGCACTGACGGTGACCAGTAAGAAAAAAAACGATGATGATGTCATACCTGGACGATTAAAAGAAATCTGGGCTAACGCCAAAGAAGTGTTTCAACAGGAACTAGGAACCCTGAAAGGTGCCACCGCCTCAATAAAAGTGGAAGATGCGGCAATTCCCAAGTTTTTTAAGGCAAGGCCGGTGCCATACGCAATTCGTCCAGCCGTCGAGGCAGAGCTGGAGAATTTGGAAAAAGCGGGCATGTTATCCAAGGTAGATTGGAGCGAGTGGGCAACACCCATCGTCCCGGTCATGAAGAAAACGTTGAATAATGATAAATATGAAGAACAGAGAAAAGTTTGCATCTGTGGGGGCTTCAAGGTGACTGTAAACCCGGTTCTTCACACGGTACAGTGTCCTCTTCCGAGGATAGAAGATATTTTCGCCTCACTATCCGGAGGGAAACGTTTCACCAAAATTGACTTAGCACAGGCATATCTACAGATGGAGGTTGAGGAGGCCTCTAAAAAGTATCTCACGATAAACACACACAAAGGCCTGTACCAGTACAATCGACTGGTTTTCGGAGTGGCATCAGCTCCGGCTATCTGGCAAAGAGCTATGGAGCAAGTCCTGCAAGGGATTCCGGGGACTCAATGCTACCTAGACGACATCCTTGTAACAGGAGAAAACGACAACGAGCACCTTGCCAACTTGGAGCAGGTGCTCACGAGGCTGAGAGAGCGGGGCCTACGAGCAAATCGCCCCAAGTGCGAATTTTTCCAGAAACAAATATCATATTGTGGCCATGTCATTAACGAAGAAGGGTTGCATAAATCACCTGAAAAAATTGAAGCGGTCATACAGGCCCCAGCGCCTGAAAATGTCTCACAATTAAGGTCGTTCCTGGGATTAGTAAATTGCTATCATAAATTTTTACCAAACTTGTCGACGGTTCTGCACCCGCTTAACGCACTGCTACAAACGGGAGTAGTTTGGAAATGGAGCGAAGACTGTAAACGTGCCTTCCATAAATGCAAAGGCTTGATCACGTCCAGGGAAGTGTTGGCTCATTACAACCCATCACTGCCAATCAGACTGGCGTGCGATGCATCCCCTTACGGCGTGGGAGCGGTATTATCGCATAGATTCCCTGATAGCTCGGAGCGGCCGATAGCTTTTGTGTCACGCTCATTGAACTCAGCTGAGCGTAACTATGCCCAGATCGACAGGGAGGCACTCAGCCTGGTGTGGGGGGTGAAGAAATTCAACCCTAAAAAGGGCGTTCCCATTATGACAGCGCAAAGGCTACAGAGGTGGTCCCTTTTCCTAGGGGCACACCAATATGACATAGAGTACAAAGGAACAAAACAGCATGGGAATGCTGATGGGTTATCGCGCCTACCGTTGCCAACGGTGGAAGAGGCGCCTACAGTGGACCCAGTGGAGATATTCCACTCGACCATAGAGGAATGTCTACCGGTGACAAATTCTACCATTGAAAAGGAAACGCGAAATGACCTAACCCTCTCACGAGTCTACGATTTAACGGTGAAGGGATGGCCAGCACATGGCGAACCACTGTTGCCAGCATTCTCGCAAAGAAGAGAACAGCTGTCAGTGTGCCAAGGAACCTTGATGTGTGGATCCAGAGTGGTGATTCCATCCAAACTCAAGGATAGAGTGCTAAAGGAGCTTCACGAGGGGCATCTGGGTGGAGTGAAAATGAAGAACTTAGCCAGAGCGTTTGTGTGGTGGCCAGGTATCGATGGAGACATCGAAGAAATGACCAAGAGCTGTCTAGGATGCCAGGAGGTCCAAAACGCCCCACCACAAGCCCCTCTACATCCATGGGAGTGGCCCTCATCTCCATGGCAAAGGGTACATATCGACTTTGCTGGTCCATTTATGGACTCAATGTTCTTAATCGCGGTGGATGCACACTCCAAGTGGCCGGAGGTAATAAAGATGTCCTCCACCACCACGGAAAAAACCATCACAGTATTAAGGACCATATTCGCCAGGAATGGGCTGCCTGAACAGATCTGTTCTGATAATGGACCGCAATTTGTATCCGAAGAATTCAGGAAGTTCTTAAAAAACAATGGGGCTAAGCACTACACGTCTGCCCCATACCATCCCGCCACCAATAGATTGGCTGAAAGGTTTGTCCAGACCTTCAAGAAGGCCATAAAGGCCATGGGTAATGAAGACATAAATCTACAACATAAGGTAGATAATTCTTGTTTGCGTACAGGAATGCAACACATGTGGTTACAAACCAAACCCCCGCCATGATGTTTTTCAATAGAAGACTAAGATGCCGGCTGGATTTGGTCAAGCCAAACGTCAGAAGGGACGTAGAGAACCGGCAATTTCAAAGCATGAATGAAAGGCCAACTAGAACCTTCCAGATAGGTCAACCAGTTCTGGCCCGGGACTACCGTACCGAGAAATGGCAGCCTGGAACTATTTGCACACGACTAGGACCGCTGATGTATACCGTGGACATTGGAGAAAGCATAATAAGGCGCCATGCTGACCAGATCATAGAGTCATCCGAAAAAGGACAACCTACACCACAACTCTATACGCCTAGTGATGAAGCAGAGATACCCATAGTATCTACCTCCGATCCGGTGATACTGGAACCAGATGAACCCGACACTGGCATTGAAGCCGAATCGACCTTGCCAAAAGAACCTACTACACCACCGAGGCGTTATCCGGACCGAGTCAGGAAGCCTCCAGAGAGACTGAATTTGTAATTGATTAGCTTCAGCAAATGTGTATATTATTGTTCTTGTAAAAATGTTATTTAATGATTACTTAAAATGTTATGTACTATTTATCTAAAAGGGGAGGAATTGTAGTGTATGTACCTTTAAGAGGAACTATGTGTTTGAAGCCCCTGTATACTGTAGTACCAGTAGTGACCACTCGGGTATATAAGCCTGTGTAGCGTCTTGTGTTGTTAGTTCACCTCCAGACTTTGTTCAGTAAATACTTGTTAAATCAACTCCTGCATTCTGTGTCTCCATTAACACATGGATCTAACAGTCGCTGTACACAAAAGAGACCTTATGGAATGCAGCACGTCTGGCAGGACATCCTGCCAGCGCGAGGTTGGCAGGCCTCACGACTTCAGAGACAGTACGATAGCCTTCCACACTGTCGCATTTTCATTCTCGACCTGCCCATTACCACGAGGGTTATAGCTGGTAGTTCTACTCGTTGCAATCCCTTTCGATAGCAAAAACTGTCGCAATTCTTCGCTCATAAAGGAAGAACCCCTATCACTATGTATATAGTTAGGCATGCCAAAGAAGGAAAACAGTTGGCAGAGGCATTTAATTACAACAGCACTAGTCACATCCGGACAGGGGATAACAAAAGGGAACCAAGAGTACTCGTCTATAATATTAAGAAAATAGGCATTACGGTCGCTCGGTGGAAGGGGACCTTTAAAATCGAGACTCAAACGCTCAAATGGTCGAGTTGCTTCAATAAGATGAGCTGGCTCGGACGGCTTATAGAAGCGGAGATTGCATTTAGCACAAACACGGCAGGTTCTGGTCATTGTCCGGACCTCCTCAATAGAGTAGGGTAGATTGTGGGACTTAATGAAGTGGTTCATTCTGGTAACCCCAGGGTAGCAAAGTGCATCGTGGAGACTTTGAAGCTTATCTATACCTAGACTAGCACATACTCTTTGTGACAAAGCATCCGATGGCTCATTAAATACTCCAGGCCTATACTGAATATCATAGTCATATGTTGACAGTTCTATTCGCCATCTTAAAATCTTATCATTTTTGATCTTGCCTCTCTGCTTAGTGTTGAACATAAAGGCCACGGATCGCTGGTCAGTAATGAGCGTAAAACGTTGGCCAGCAAGATAATGTCTCCAATACCTGACTGTTTCGATAATCGCCTGTGTCTCCTTTTCCACTGAAGAATGTCGAACTTCTGGTCCTTGCAATGTACGAGAGAAGAAAGCTACTGGTCTACCAGCTTGGTTAAGAGTTGCTGCCAACACAAAATCAGATGCATCACTTTCCACTTGAAATGGGATCTTCTCATCCACGGCACATACCACTGCCTTCTCAATGTCCCGTTTGATATTAAGGAAAGCCTCCTGAGCTTCCGCTGATAGCGGAAAAGACATTGACTTAATAAGAGGTCGGACTTTATCTGAGTAGTTAGCCACCCACTGGGCATAGTACGAGAAGAATCCCAGACACCTTCTTAAAGCTTTTACAGTGTGAGGTAAAGGTAATTCCTTAAGTGGGCGTAATCTTTCAGGATCTGGCCCGATTACCCCATTCTCCACAACGCAACCAAGAATACACAAACGTGTAGTATTGAAGGTACACTTGTTTTCGTTGTAGGTCAGGTTTAACCTCTTTGCAGTCTCTAGGAACTTCGCGAGATTTTGATCATGCTCCCGTTGGTCGCGCCCACAGATAGTAACATTGTCCAGGTACGGGAATGTTGCTTCCAATGCATATTCATCCACCATACGATCCATCTCCCGTTGGAAGACGGATACCCCATTCGTCACTCCAAAGGGCACCCTAAGGAATTGGTACAGGCGCCCATTAGCTTCGAAGGCCGTATAAGGTCAGTCTTCTATTTTAATGGGGAGTTGATGGTAGGCAGACTTTAAATCAATGGTGGAGAACACGCGGTACTGAGCTATCTGGTTCACCATCTCAGAAATACGAGGCAAAGGATAGGCGTCTAATTGGGTATACAAGTTTATAGTCTGGCTATAATCGACCACAAGTCTTTTCTTTTCATTAGTTTTAACCGCCACCACCTGGGCATGCCACGGGCTATTACTGTGTTCGATGATTCCCTCCCGTTGAAGCCTTTCCACTTCCTCTTTTATAAATGTTTTATTATCTTCTGAACTATACCGTCAACTCTTAGTTGCTATAGGTCTACAATTAGGAGCAAGGTTCGCGAACAAAGAAGGCGGACTTACTTTTAAAGTAGAAAGGCCGCAGACTGTGAGTGGAGGCTGAGATCCGCCATACTTAAGGGTAACGCTCTCATGCTGACACTGGAAGTCCAAGCCTAAAATTAAGTTCACACACAACTGAGGTAATATGAGGAGTTTAAAGTCCTTATACTCTGTATCCTTAACGGTCAATGTGACTTTACAATATCCAGTTACCTCCGAAGTAAGGGACTTGGACGCCATCACAATTTCACTTCGAGTAGGATACACCTTCAATAAACAGGAGTTAACAAGGTTGGGGTGTATAAAACTTTCAGTACTGCCACAGTCTATCAAACACCCAGTAGGACGACCATTAATCTTGATGTCCATCATAGATTTTGACAAGGAACACGGTATGGTCTGGTCAACCGTAGCCGAGGCTAGAGTAAAACGATAGGCGGCAGCAGAGAAGACATCGGGTACAGGATTACCCTTACACACTTTACTAAAATGTCCCCGTTTCTTACATTTAAAACAGGTAGCCTTTCTGGCTGGGCATCTTTGCCTGGGGTGTTTAGATTGGCCACAAAAATAACACTTAGGCCCATGGGGTACAGCCGCAACAATAGGATTAAGTGGAGGCTGCATTGGTGTTATGGATGCCTCCATACTCGGAACACACGAGGCTGAGAGAGATGCATGGGCTGATGCATACACTTCTAAATTCTTCTGGGCTACATCTAACGATCGAGCAGTAGGGACGACCGTTTTTAAAACTAACGAGTCGTTCTCGAGGAGTCTCTGTCTAATATAATTAGATCGGAGGCCAGATATGAAAGAATCGCGGATGGCTTCTTCCTGATACACTATGGCAGAGACAGCCTTGTAGTTGCAATCCTTAGCCAAAGCCTTAAGGTCCTGCAGGAAATCGTCCAGAGATTCCTCGGGTAATTGCCTGCGAGTAGACAAAAGATACCTGGCGTATACTTCGTTAACCGACTTAAGGTCTTAAGGGCTGCGAGGGCCTCTTCATATGTAGTAATATCTTCAATTATCGAGTAAGTTTGATGACTTACCAAGTTGGTTAGAAGACCCAACTTGTTAACCGTTGAATCGACCGATGCGATGAAGTGTTCAAAACATCGAAGCCAATGCGTAAATTTCTTCGACGCGTCTGCCGAATGGGGATCGATATCCAGACGCTCTGGTTTCAAAAATCGATCCATCTTCCAAAAGTTGTTACTTAATAAAATTGATGTGCCAAATAACTGCCTGAATCCATGAGGTTAAAGCTTAAAACTAAAGGCTTTTATTAAGTAAGAACATGGCATCAAGTTAACACAGGGCAACCATCATTCATCACCGACCCAGCCCTTGGTAGAACATTCCAGAAGAGGGGGCAGGGCTAGGGAGGAGCATTAGTGGTTACACCGGTGGAACATTCCAGACATTAACAAATACAACAACAACAACAACAACAATACAAATGCCAGAACACAGTTATTTCATCACATGCAGGTACAGCAAGTAATTAGGAAAGCTAATAGAATGTTATCATTTGTTGCAAGGGGAATTGAATACAAAAGTAGGGAGGTTATGCTTCAGTTATAGAGAACATTGGTGAGACCACATCTGGAGTACTGTGTACAGTATTGGTCTCCTTATTTAAGGAAGGATGTAAATGCGCTGGAAGCAGTTCAGAGAAGGTTTACTAGACTAATACCTGGAATGGGCGGGTTGTCTTATGAGGAAAGGTTGGACAGGCTAGGCTTGTACCCGCTGGAGTTTAGAAGAGTAAGAGGTGACTTGATTGAAACATATAAGATCCTGAGGGGTCTGGTCAGGGTGGATGTGGAGAGGATGTTTCCTCTTGTGGGAGAATCTAGAACTAGGGGTCTCTGTTTAAAAATAAGGGGTCACCCATTTAAGACAGGGATGAGGAGAAATTTTTCTCACAGAGGGTCATGAGTCTTTGGAACTCTCTTCCTCAGAGGGCGGTGGAAGCAGAGTCTTTGAATATTTTTAAGGCAGAGGTAGATAGATTCTTGGTAAGCAAGGGGGTGAAAAGTTATTGGGGGTCGGCAGGAATGTGGAGTAATCAGATCAGCCATGATCTTATTGAATGGCGGAGCAGGCTCGATGGGCCGAGTGGCTTGGACATTGTAGGGATACTTTATGGTGCTGGTGTGGGATGGTGCCAACCTGGCACATCATGTGGCAGCCAGGGTGTACAGCGTCAAGAGAAGTAAATCTGGCCACGGTGAGGCCATCCCTGGCATCCTGGGCAGCAATATGATTGGGTGCTAATGCCCTGTGTCCCGTGCAGCATCAGGTTATTGTGGAGCATGTTGGTGCTGTTGGTGTGTCTGGTGATGTTGGTGTTGGGGCTGATCATGGCGGGATCCTGAGGACCAAGGTGAGATTTTTTCAAGGGCACCGATGCTAATGGAATAAATGGCAGCTGAAGCGATTTGTCAATGGTGAGAGAGCTTGCACCAAGGAGGTGACACTGGATAGACAGTTTGCTCCAAACACTTCAAACCGCCACAAAGCTGAAAAGTGTATTCCAAATCCTGAAGGCTCCAGCCTCTAAGATTGGAAATTGAACAGCTGTGAAATGATAGCTTTTATACCACTTTTGCAGGTGTTGACTATTCACAGCAATGCAGTTATTGAGAACCCGACACACTTACCTGACATGATCCCTGAGCGCCAGGAACCTTGTAAAAAACATGGAAAAATTGTTAGAACCTGGTAAAATGCTGCTTAAATACCTTTAAGCAGCTTCTTAAGTATCTCAATTGCCTGACCCACCGCTTAGTGCCGGGTTTACAAACCGCAGGCAGAGCTGGCACTTGGGAAATTAACAAGGAGGCGGTTTCAGAGCGGACTTCCGCCCCGCTGTCAATCACTGCCATTTTGACAGCGGGCCTGCCTCCGAACCCGCACTCTGAGCACCGGCAAAATTCAGCCCCACATCTTTGCCAGCCCACTTGCCACCCCACTCTCCTGTAGTGTTACATACCATTACTGCAACCTATCTCCTATCTACCTGCAACCAGAACATCTCTGCTGCCATACTTCATCATAAGAGACCCAGATAGAGGAACATATTGGCATTGATTATTTTACAGATTTTTTAAAGAAAAAATACTATAAGGTGATGCACTTTGGTAGGAAGAATGAGGAGAGGCAATATTAACCAAAGGTTACAATCCCAAGGTGGGCACATGGACCATAAAAAAAGCAAACCAAGCACTAGGGTTTATTTCGAGAGGGATAGAATTGAAAAGTAGTGAAGTTATACTAAAACTGTATCGAACCTTGGTTAGACCACGCTTGGAGTACTGTGAGCAGTTCTGGACTCCATATTATAAAAAGGATATCGAGGCACTGGAGAGGGTGCAAAATAGATTTACAAGGATGATACCAAAAATGTGAGGTTATGCTTTTCGGGAAAGATTGTACAGGCTGGGGCTCTTTTTTCTTGAAAAGAGAAGGCTGAGGGGGTGACCTAATAGAGGCCTTTAAAATCACAAAAGGTTTTTAATAGAGTAGACACAGAGAGTGTGTTTCCACTTGTGGGGAAGAGCAAAACTAGTGGCCATCAATACAAGATAGTCACCAAGAAATCAAATAGGGAATTCAGAAGGAACTTCTTTACCCAGAGGATGGTGAGAATGTGGAACTCGCTACCACAGGGAGTGGTTGAAGCGAATAGTATAGATGCATTTAAGGGGCAGTTAGATAAGTATATGAGGGAGAAGGGAATAGAGGGTTA
Source organism: Somniosus microcephalus (assembly GCF_052327205.1). NCBI lineage: Eukaryota > Metazoa > Chordata > Chondrichthyes > Squaliformes > Somniosidae > Somniosus > Somniosus microcephalus. The sequence goes on from NC_140994.1 coordinate 62,504,304, forward strand.
TGCTGATAGAGTTAGATGAGGAAAGACGGGAGGATGCTCGAGTGAAGCATAAATGCTGGCATGGACTAGTTGGGCCGAATGGCCTGTTTCTGTGCTGTATATCCTATGTAATCCTATGTAATCTTACTTTGTAACCTGGACTTTAAAAAAGTTAAGAAATAAAATTAACTGCATAATTAACTTAACCTTCTTCAGCATGCTGATTTAGAGCTTCCACATGAATGTGCACATAATTCAAGCCCTAAACTATCACTGACACTCTTGCAAAAACTGTGTAATAAAGACACTGTTTAATTTATTCATTTACTGTAGGTTAGTGGCCCTGGTAATATATTGCATGTTACATGGAATAAACTGTAACCTTCTATCTCACCACTGGTAGTGTCACAGGAGATCCACCAGTACCTATTAAAGTTTTGCGGTGTCTGTCAAACTTCAGGTGTCACATTGTCACATGCAAATTTCTGTGTCAAACTTAAAGTAGAAAAAAAGCCACTCATTTCCATTGTGAAGAAAAAAATACCTTCTACTTGGCTTCATGGCATTATCATTTTAAAAACAATACAATAAAAACAACAACTTTTATTTATATAGCATCTTTAACGTCGTAAAATGTCTCAAGGCGCTTCACAGCAGCGTTATCAAACAAAATTTGACACCGAGCCATGTAAGGCGATATTAGGGCAGAGAAGAGGTAGGTTTTAAGGAGCATCTTAAGGGAGGAAAGAGATGTAGAGATGTAGAGGCGGAGAGGTTTAGGGTGGGAATTACAGAGCTTACAGCCTTGGCAACTGAAGGCATGGCCACCAATGGTGGAGCGATTAAAATCTGGGATGCTCAAGTGGACAGAATTAGAGGAGTGCAGATATCTCAGGGGGTTGTGGGGCTGGAGGAGATTATAGAGATAGGAAGGGGCGAGTCCATGGAGGGATTAGAAAAAAAGGATGAGAATTTTAAAATCGAGTCATTGGAGGGATCGAGAGAGGTGGTGGTGAGGTAGAGCTGGGCGTTGTCAGCGTACATGTGGGAACTGACGCTGTGCTTTCGGATGATGTTGTCGAGGGGCAGCATGTAGATGAGAAAAAAGAGGGGGCCAAAGATAGATCCTTGGAGGATACCTGCGGTAACGGTGTGGGAGCGGGAAGAGAAACCATTGCAGGTGATTCTCTGGCTACGATTAGATAGATAAGAATGGAACCAGTCGAGTGCAGTCCCACCCAGTCCACTGCCCATCCTCCGACCCTGCGTGTCTTTGTTCTCACTGAGCTCTTTTCAACTGCTGGAACTCTGCTGAAACTTGACTTCCATCACCTGGATTCCTCTGCCATCAGGACTACGCTGCTCTACCGACCGCCCTGTTTGACTCAGCTGCTGTGACTCTGCTCTGCTGTTCAGTCACATCAGGCTTTAAGCTGCTGAATCCTTTTCTCAAATTGATTTCCAATCTCCTGGACTTCTCTGGACATCTAGACTACAGGGAAAAATTGAGTTGCGCCCCCTTTGGGGCGCTAACTTCGCCGAAAAAATTAGTGCCCCCGCGGCCGAAATTCACCAGTAGCGCCCCAAGAGGGAAGCGGGGAGCTACTGGAAGCGCCCCACCTCCCTCTTGGGGTGCTGCAAGTGAATATCGTGGCGCTATGTGCCACGGTACTGCAGGCTTTCCTCCCCTTCTTAAAGGGGAGGGGCCTAGTGCAGCGTGACCGGATTGGAGTGCCAGCAAAAGAGCCCGGTACTCAAGAGAAGTGCCAGGCTCACGTAGCGCAGCTGGCACTCCGCGGGGGGGCTGCAGAGGAGGTCGGGGATGGCAGAGGGGGCAGGTGCTGGCAGGCGTCCAGCAACAAAAATGGCCACCTGTACCTCCCCTTTAATTTGTGGTGCCCCGGCCACAGATAGGCCCCCCGACCCTGTCGGACAGAGCGTCCAAAGGTAAGTCGGGGGCGCTACTGAAGATCGTGGTTGGAATGCGAGCAGGGCGCTGTATGGTTACCGCCACCGCTAGCCTCCCGCTGAATTTTGCGGGAGGCGTTGGCGGCGCCACACCCAGGCGCTACTTGCTTTGTGCCCCGTTAGCGCCCTCTTAGGGGAGGCGAAAAGCAACCGAATTTTTAGGCCTACATTTCTGTTTTGAACTACACTGGATTGCACCACTACGCTTCTGCACTGGACTGTACTGTGAGACTCACCTGCTGTGTCTCTAACTCTGCTGCTAAAAGATTTTTTAAATAACTTTTAAACTGCGGCTGTCGCTCTGCTGAACTGGTTCTACTGGTTTTTCTGCTTTGTTGTCTTCTGGCGAGCAGCTGCTGTTTCACTTGCTTTCCAGTGACTCATTCTACTGGTTTTTCAGCTTTGCTGGTCGCTGGCTTGTGATTTTACACTTTCTCTGCGACTTTGATCTGAAGTGACCTCCAACTTGCGTCAATTTCACCATCATCTCTCTGCACCGCTACCGATTCTCACTCCTACAGCAACAACCTCCATCCTCCAGCTCTCTACCCTTCAAATAGCTTCACTCGCCTGCTACACCTGTCTCTGAATTTGGACAGCGATTCGTCGATGCTCCGTGCCGGCTCCATCCTGCTTACATCAGCTTTGTCCCTCCATGGGAACTCTGACTTTGACTCTGGTCTCCTTACTACTGTCTCCAACCTATTCCCTGCTACCAGGAAATATGTATCCCATTAATTACTACATAGCGAGGCCTATGTAAGCTGAGCTTTTCCCTTTGTCCATTTTTGTGCGCACTTTGGCTGCTGCCCCGGACCCGAGCCATTCACTTCTTTTTCCACGCTTTTCTCCCCTTTTCCTTTTCTCTCTATCCCTCCCGGACAACTCTCTCCTGTCGTCATGCCACCCCAATTCCCCACCCCAATCCTTCATTACTCTTCGACCTTCCTACTCTCCTGTCGCTGTCCCAGGCTTGTCTCCCTCTTAGATAAGCCTACAGCTTCCCTCTGTGCCTCTCTTGGCATCCTACGAAAGGCCCGCCATGGCACTCGTCGCTGCCTCCTTACGAGCAGCAACCCCAACCATCCCATCCTATTCTTTCGTTGACCTTCCTGCCCAGTGCGCCCACTGGGGACTAATCTTGCCAATCTCCCCCCGTCTAACTCACCCCTCCCAGCACTGACCTTGTGGACACTGGCAGTGGGTCAGCCATCACCGACCCTCTTCAAATCTCCCTCCAGAATGTTCGTTCACTTGCGAACAAGGCCCTTGCCATCCATGAGCTTATCGTGGATGATTGCATTGACATCATGGCCCTGACGGAAACTTGGCTGAGGGGTGATGACACCTTACCCTTAAATGAAGCCTCCCTGCCTGGCTATACCTTCCACCACTTGCCCCGCCCAGACCAGCATGGTGGCAGTATGGCTCTCATCACCAAATCACACCCTGGTCTGTCCCCCTACTCCTCCGGCACTTTCTCCTCCTTTGAGCATCTCACCTTATTCCACCCGTCTCACCTCTTATTTAAAATTCTCATTGTCTACCGCCCACCCAAGTACCATAAAAATGTTGTTACTGAGATATCTTCACTGTTCTCCTCCCTCAGCCTCTGCACCGAGTGACTTCTCATCCTCGGTGATTTCAACCTCCATCTCAATTCATCATGCTCTCTCTCCTCTGAGTTCACTAGCCTCCTATCCTCTCTTAATCTCTCCCTCCATGTAAACTCCCCAACCCATATTCACGGCCACCCCCTTGGCCTTGCCATCTATTGTGGCCTCACTACTCCCCCCTTCGTGTCAATCTCTGACCACTTCCTCATATCGCTCTCCACCCACATCCTCCTTCACCACCCCAACCCTACTTCCTTCTGTGTCCTCCCCTGGAAAAAAAACTCTCTCCCAACTCTCTTACAACTGCACTTACGAAATCCCAACTGTCCAGCCTTTGGCCCTCCATTCACCACGCCATTTCTGTAGCTATCGATCTGCTCAACCACACCCTCACCACCACCATGGATGCCCTAGTCCCTATTAAAACAATTACATTCTCTCACCCTGGGTTGAAGAGTTATTTTTTGAGGAGAGGGGAGATGATGGCAGATTTGAAGGAGATGGGGACAACAAAGACAACCTGAGAATCTACTTATGAACAATTAGCCTCTACCTGACCCAAGAAGATGCCTCTTCGCAGTCTGTGGCCTTTAAAGGGCATATCTTTTACACATAGATGCACTTTAGTGCCAGAATTGTTTATTACATAGTACAATATTCATGTACTTAAACTCCAAGCTAGCATGAACAGCCCCATTTAATAATTAATATCAAGATAAAAGTAACTGGGCAAAGCATATATCACGGTGCAGTGGCACGATACCAACAATTGAGGGCAGCCTGTTGTATGAATTTGAGGCTGACAATGGATCTGAAAGTCTTTTTTTGTTTCCATTTATGTTCCTTTCAAGTACTGAGTTGTGGATTTCCATTTATGGTCCTTGCTTCCTCCAACCTCCAGGGTCATTCAATCAGAAGCCACGTTGTTAGTAAGCACCGCCCCTAAACACAACTCTTCATCTGAACCCAAGGCACTTGGGACAGTGTTTAAATTATTGGAGACGCGTTACATTGAACAATTGAACGGCGGGGCGCTGTGCAGGGGATGAAGGTGCGTGGTGTTTAAAATGAGCGTGTATTATGGCCCAGAAGAGGATGTTGTTGCCGTGGTCTCCGGGGCTGAGCCACATGTCCTTGAAGTTCTGGTGGAAAAGCCCAGCGGAGGAGCAGCGAGCCCCGAGTGTAACGGGACCCCGGGCTCAGGGCACCGAGCAGCAGGAAGGAAACACTTCAACTTTGCTTCTTGCTGTCAGTCTCAGAGAGTCGGAGACTCAGCTGATGAGAGAGACTCCAGTGGTCCGCCAGGTACTGTGCTCAAGGGCTTCTCTTTTCATCATTTTCCCCTTTTAACACTCTTTTAGATCTTTTTATTTGTGTTGTGTAGAGATTAACACTTTTTAATGCACAAGTTATTTAACTTTTAAATCCCACAATGACTAGGCAAAATGTATCGTCTTTTGGCAATGAGTCATGATGTGCCAAGAGGCTTTGGGGATTGGGTTACTTGACAGCAGTGTTAATTGCCAGTATTCAGACAACCCTGCTGTATAGATGCAACATTATGTCACCAACATGATAATGTCCCCACGGGGAGCTACATTCAAAGGGAACACAAGTCACATTCTGTCCCTACACTCCCTTTGAGAGTGACTCCCCAGTGGGAGCACAGGATTGCTAAAACCGCCCCACGGTTTACAACTGTGTTTTCAGACTTTTCTGTGTTTTGGTGGGGGGGGATCCTCTCCAAATTCTAACATGTTCTTGAGGACCGCCGTCCGAATTTTCGAAAGGCAGTCTTAGCTACCAAATGGAAAATAGTGTCACAGCGCAGACCTGGAAGGAGTCGGCAGCGGAGGCGGCAGTACTTAAAGAGAGTGGTACCCGAGGACAGTGCGGACCGAGAAGGAGTCGGCAGCGGAGGCGGCAGATACAAATCTGGCGAAATCCAAAAGAACGGCAAAAAGAGAGACGTCACAGGACAGCAGGTAGGTGATTGGTGGGTGAGTATGCATGCTTTTTTTCTCTCTAACTTAACTAGATAAGCTAATTAATTAATATAACTATAAATAATTGTTTGAATTAAGACTTTAACTAAGAGATCGAGAGAAATGGCCGGAGATAAAGATAGGCCCGACTTTTAAGACTTTGGGGGGGGGGGGAAATTGGTTGCTTTGCGCCTCCTGTTAGCGCTCCAAGGGGCACAAAGCTCCTAGCGTCCGGGCATGGCGCCGCTAACGCCTACCGCGAAATTCAGTGGGAGGTTAGCAGCGGCAGTAGCCGGTAGCACCCCGCGGCGCTGCACCTCCGGCGATGACGTAATTGCCATGCACAGCGCCCCGCTCGCGCCCCAGCCGCAAACTTGGCTCGCGCCCCCTGACCTGCCGCCGGACAATATGTCCGCCAGGGTGCCGTTTTTGTGGACGTAGCAGCGCAAATTAAAGGGCAGGTGCCGGGCGGCCATTTTTTTTTGCCTGCCTGCCAGCACCTGCCCTCTCACCACCTCCTGCGGGATGCCGGCTGCGATTGGTCAGCCCGGCACTCCTCTTGGGTGCCGGACTCTTGTGCCGGCACCCCGCTCCCCGGTGGTCCAGCAGGGCCCCGGTGCGTGCTGCGATGGGCCCCTCCCCTTTAATCAGAAAAGGGAGGCCTGTAGTACCGTGGTGCTACTTGTCGACGCGCATGGCGCTGCTGCGATTAGCGCCGCGATATTGAATGGTAGCGCCCCAAGAGGGAGGGGGAGCAATTTGGATACCATCCTTTCATCACATAATTTAAACATGGATTAGCATGGTTGGATTATTAAAGCAGATAAATAACGGGTTCATTAATGGTTACATTGAGTCACCTTTCACAGGGGAGAGTAAAAGGATTCGGAAATCTGAGGTCCGATTGACTACAGAGGGATGATTAGGTGTCGGCTGCGGATTAGTGATAGTATTCACACAGCTGAGTTCGAAGATCATGGATCTCAAATTCTGCTCCAGAGACCTCAGCCCCAGAATCCAGGCTGACACTCCTGGTGCCAGTATTGAGGGAGTGCTGCACTGTGTGAAGGCGCATCTTTTAGATGGGATGTTAAACTGAAGCCCTGTTCGCCCTCACGTTTGCACACGTAAGTTCCAACAGAACTGCTCAAAGAAGATCAGGGGACCTCCCCGGCGTCCTGCTCAATATTTATCCCTCTACAACATCACTAAAATACCAGATGCTATGTTCATTATCACATTGCTGTTTGTGGGAGCTTACTGTGTGCAAATTGGCTGCCACGATTCCTACATTACAACAGGCTTTCGATAAGGTCTCGCATAAGAGATTAGCATGTAAAGTTAAGGCATATGGGATTGGGGGCAAGGTATTGACTTGGATAGAGAACTGGTTGGCAGACAGAAAGCAAAGAGTTGGAATAAACGGCTCTTTTTCCGAGTGGCAGGCAGTGACTAGTGGGGTACCGCAGGGATAGGTCCTTGGACCCCAGCTATTCACAATATATATTAACTCTCTGGACGAGGAAACTAGATGTAATATCTCCAAGTTTGTAGACTACACAAAGCTGGGTGGGCGTGTGTACTGTGAGGAGGATGCCGAGGAACTCCAGGATGATTTGGACAGGTTGGGTGATTGGGCAGAAGCATGGCAGATGCGATATAATGTGGATAAATGCGAGGTTATCCACTGGTGTCAAAAATAAGAAGGCAGATTATTATCTGAATGGCAACAGATTGGGAGAAGGGGAAGTGCAACGAGACCTGGGCATCCTTGCGCACCAGTCACTGAAGGTAAGCATGCAGGTGCAGCAGGCGGTTAAGAAGGCAAATGGTATGTTGGCCTTCGTAGCGAGAGGGTTTGAGTACAGGAACAAGGATGTCTTGCTGCAGTTGTACAGGGCCTTGGTGAGACCACACCTTGAGTATTGTGTGCAGATTTGGTCGCCTTATCTGAGGAAGGATGTTCTTGCCATGGAAGGAGTGCAGCGAAGATTCACCAGGCTGATACCTGGGATGGCAGGAATGACGTATGAGGAGAGATTGGGTCGATTGGGCTTGTACTCGTTGGAGTTTAGAAGAGTGAGAGGGGATCTTATTGAAACTTATAAAATTCTAACAGGACTAGACAGACTAGATGCAGGAAGGATGTTCCCGATGGCCGGGGAGTCCAGAACCAGGGGTCACAGTCTAAGGATAAGGGGTAAGCCATTTAGGACAGAAATGAGGAGGAATTTTTTCACTCAGAGTGGTGAACCTGTGGAATTCTCTACCACAGAAGGCAGTAGAGGCCAATTCATTAAATATATTCAAGAAGGAGTTGGATATATTGCTTAAGGCTAAAGGGATCAAGGGGTATGGGGAGAAAGCAGGGACAGGGTACTAAATTTGGATGATCAGCCATAGAAAGAAATTTACAGCACAGAAGGAGGCCATTCGGCCCATCGTGTCTGTGACGGCCGACAAAGAGCTCTCCAGCCTAATCCCACTTTCCAGCTCTTGGTCCGTAGCCCTGTAGGTTACGGCACTTCAAGAGCATCTCCAAGCACTTTTTAAATGTGATGAGGGTTTCTGCCTCGACCACCCTTTCAGGCAGTGAGTTCCAGACCCCCACCACCCTCTGGGTGAAAAAAGTTCTCCTCAACTCCCCTCTAATCCTTCTACCAATTACTTTAAATCTATGACCCCTGGTTATTGACCTCTCTGCTAGGGAAAATAGGTCCTTCCTATCTACTCTATCTAGGCCCCTCATAATTTTTTACACCTCAATCAAATCTCCCCTCAGCCTCCTCTGCTCCAAGGAAAACAACCCCAGCCGATCCAATCTTTCCTCATAGCTAAAATTCTCCAGTCCTGGCAACATCCTCGTAAATCTCCTCTGCACCCTCTCCAGTGCGATCACATCCTTCCTGTAATGTGGTGACCAGAACTGCATGCAGTATTCTAGCTGCGGCCTAACTAGTGTTTTATACAGTTCAAGCATAACCTCCCTGCTCTTGTATTCTATGCCTCGGCTAATAAAGGAAAGTATCCCGTATGCCTTCTTAACCACCTTATCTACCCGTCCTGCTACCTTCAGGGATCTGTGGACATGCACTCCAAGGTCCCTCTGTTCCTCTACACTACTCAGTATCCTACCATTTATTGTGGATTCCCTTTCCTTGTTAGTCCTCCCCAAATGCATTACCTCACACTTCTCCGGATTGAATTCCATTTGCCATTTTTCTGCCCACCTGACCAGTTCACTGATATCTTCCTGCAGTCTACAGCTTCCTTCCTCACCATCAACCACACGGCCAGTTTTTGTATCATCTGCAAACTTCTTAATCATGCCCCCTACATTGAAGTCTAAATCATTGATATATACCACAAAAAAAAACATGGATTCGCAGTCTTCTGCCTTAATCTCTCGGCCGCCTCATCGCACAGGTTAGGCGAGACTGGGAGAGAAGGTGAGGTCAACCCAGGAGACCCCAAACTGGAGCTTAAAAAGCCTGTGGTTTGCAGAAGGACTGAGAGAGGTGCGGAGTTTTATCGCTTTGGGATCCTGGGAAAGAATGATTTAGAATAGATGAATTGAGATAGGAACACGACGAGGCCATTCAGTCCCTCGAGCCTGTCTCGCCACTCAATCAGATCATGGCTGATCCGTATCTCAACTCCATCCACCCGCCTCGGCTCCGGAGATTTGTGTTAGGTAAGGGTAAGAGGAGGATACGGAACCGAGGCGAGTAAATAGAGCCAAGACACAGATCAGCCCCGAGCCCACTGAATGGCGGAACTGGCTCGAGGGGCTGAATGGCCTCCTCCTGCTCCTATGTGAGCTGAATCCTGGGGGCTGTTCTACCTCCCCCCACACTGGGTTGGGCTGAAGTGACCCTTGGCCATACCTATACTGTCTGTTTCCTCCAGCTCCTCGAGCAGACGCTTGGAGACCTCGATGACCGTGTGAATGTTCCCGAAGAGCGCCTCGCAGTCCACCTGCTGTAACTGAAGAACAGAGCGGGAGACCGTTAATCGGGACAGCGAGGAGGGGAGGGGGTCCACTCTCCCCTACACCTCTACCCCCTCTCCTATTCAGCCCAACGCTGGGCTACAGCGGAGGCCCCTCTGGTACCCCACCCTTGGCTCAGAAGGTGGTGGGTTTCAGTCCCACTCCAGAGACTGGAGCGCATAATCCAGACCGAGACTCCCAGCGCCGCGCCGAGGCAGTGCCGCACACGAGAGGCGTCCAGACTGTCCGCACCACACTGCACATCCTCAGAGAGGCCGAGCTCTCGATCAGGTCCAGCTAAATCTCACCTGCTCCTCACTTGTATCGGCCACGGCTCAGTGGGCAGCGCTCTCGCCTGAGTCAGAGGGTCGTGGGTTCCAGTCCCTCACCAGGGATTTGAGCACAAAAATCCAGGCTAACCCTCCCAGTGCAGTACTGAAGGAGTGCTGCACTGTCGGAGGTGCTGCCTTTCGGATGAGACGTTAAACCGAGGCCCCATCTGCTCTCTCAGGTGGATGTAAAAGATCCCATGGCCACTGTTTAGCGTTCTCCCCGGTGACCATCCCGAATTGCCCTCGAGAAGGTGGTGGTGAGCCGCCTTCTTGAACCACTGCAGTCCATGTGGTGATGGTACTCCCACAGTGCTGTTAGGGAGGGAGTTCCAGGATTTTGACCCAGTGACGATGAAGGATCGGCGACATACTTCTAAGTCAGGATGGTGTGTGTGACTTGAAGGGGAACTTGGAGGTGGTGGTGTTCCCATGCGCCTGCTGCCCTCGTCTTTCTAGGTGGAAGAGGTCGCAGGTTTGTGAGGTGCTGCCGAAGAAGCCTTGGCGACTTGCTGTAGTGCATCTTGTGAATGATTTTTTTTTAAAGTGCACGGACGAAACTGAGCCATCGGGAGAGGCTATGCTGAAGGGCCGCAGGAGATGCTTTAGTGTTGACCAGCTCGCCCTCCCCTCCGCCCCCCCTTCATGTTGGGACGTTCCGCACCCTTGCCTGTCTGGCCGCTCACCCACCCCCTCACCTGTTTGATCTGCAGGGGGATGAGCACTTTGTCCACGCACATCTCCAGGTCCTTGATGTAGTCAGCCTCCGTCTGCAGCAGCTCCTCGATGACCTTTGCCCGCTTCTCCATCATCTTCTGCTCTGGGTTCTCTGGCGTGGCCGAGATTGGCGGGGGCTCGAGGGGGGTGTGGACAGCAGACAAAAGCGTCATGTCTGGGAGGGGTTACAAAAAAAAGGTTACTAAACGACACTAATCTCACGTCCTGGCAGGACTGTAGAATGTCCTTGTGAGAGAGTCTGGAAATGCCTCCATTTTAAAATTCTCATCCTCATTTTCAAATCCCTCAATGGCCTCGCCCCTCCCTATCTCTGTAACCTCCTCCATCCCTACAACCCTCTGAGATCTCTGCACTCCAATTCTGGCCTCTTGTCCATCCTTCACCCCACCGTTCGCCCACTGTTATGTCCGAATAAACACTAAACCTGGTGTGGTAATTACTAGCTGCTTTTATATTGGCCATAATCTTCCAATCCTCCTTCGATACAGGAGTGGTGCCAGAGGACTGGAGAATTGCAAATGTTACACCCTTGTTCAAAAAAGGGTGTAAGGATAAACCCAGCAACTACAGGCCAGTCAGTTTAATCTCGGTAGTGGGGAAGCTTTTAAAAACGATAATCTAGGACAAAAATAACAATCACTTGGACAAGTGTGGATTAATTGAGGAAAGCCAGCATGGATTTGTTAAAGGCAAATTGTGTTTAACTAACTTGATGCAGTATAGCGGAGCACTTGACAAATGGGGAAAGGATCGGACAGAGTCAACATGGATTTACAAAGGGTAAATCGTGTTTGACTAATCTGCTGGAATTTTTTGAGGAAGTAACTGGTAAAATAGATGGGGGAGAGCCAGTGGATGTGGTGTACCTTGACTTCCAGAAAGCCTTCGATAAGGTTCCACACAAAAGATTATCATGCAAAATTAAGGCTCATGGGATTGGGGGCAAAGTATTAACGTGGATAGAGAACTGGCTGGCGGATAGAAAACAGAGAGTTGGAATAAACGGCTCGTTTTCGGAGTGGCAGGCAGTGACCAGCGGGGTGCCGCAAGGATCTGTCCTGGGACCCCAGCTGTTCACAATATATATAAATGATCTGGATCAGGGAATTGGATGCAATATTTCCAAATTCGCTGACGACACTAAACTAGGAGGAGGGGTGGGCTCTGATGAGGATGTCAGGAGGCTACAGTGCGATTTGGACAGGTTGGGGGAATGGGCAGATACGTGGCAGATGCACTATAATGTGGATAAATGCGAGGTTATCCACTTTGGGGGTAAAAACAGGAGGGTAGATTATTATCTAAATGGCAATAGATTGGGAGATGGGGAAGTGCAGAGGGACCTGGGTGTTCTTGTGCACCAGTCACTGAAGGAGAGCATGCAGGTGCAACAGGCGATCAAGAAGGCAAATGGTATGTTGGCCTTCATATCAAGGGGGTTCGAGTATAGGAATAGGGATACCTTACTACAGCTGTACAAGGTGCTGGTGAGACCGCATCTGGAGTATTGTGTACAGTTTTGGTCGCCCCATCTGCGGAAGGATGTTCTTGCCATGGAGGGAGTGCAACGGCGATTCACCAGGCTGATACCTGGAATGGCGGGAATGACCTACGAAGAGAGATTAAATAGTTTGGGCTTGTACTCACTGGAGTTTAGAAGATTGAGAGGGGATCTCATCGAAACATATAAAATTATGGCAGGCCTGGACAGGCTGAATTCAGAGAGAATGTTTCCAATGGCCGGGGAGCACAGAACCAGGGGCCACAGTCTAAAAATAGCGGGCAAATCATTTAAAACAGAGATGAGGAAGAATTTCTTCACTCAAAGAGTGGTGAGCCTGTGGAATTCCCTGCCACAGAGGGCTGTGAAGGCTAATTCAATAAATATTTTCAAGAGAGAATTGGATATATTTCTGAAGGCTAAGGGGATTAAGGGTTACGGAGAAAAGGCGGGGACGGGGTACTGAACTGGTAAGATCAGCTATGATCTCAGACGAAGATCAGCCATGATCTCATTGAATGGCGGAGCAGGCTCGAAGGGCCGAATGGCCTACTCCTGTTCCTATCTCTATGTCTCTATGTCTATAATGTGGATAAATGCGAGGTTATCCACTTTGGTGGCAAAAACAGGAAGGCAGATTATTATCTGAATGGCAATAGATTGGGAGAATGGGAAGTGAAACGAGACCTGGGTGTCCTTGTGCACCAGTCGCTGAAGGTAAGCATGCAGGTGTAGCAGGCGGTTAAGAAGGCAAATGGAATGTTGGCCTTCATAGCGAGAGGATTCGAGTACAGGAGCAAGGATGTCTTGCTGCAGTTGTACAGGGCCTTGGTGAGACCACACCTTGAGTATTGTGTGCAGATTTGGTCGCCTTATCTGAGGAAGGATGTTCTTGCCATGGAAGGAGTGCAGTGAAGATTCACCAGGCTGATACCTGGGATGGCAGGAATGACTTATGAGGAGAGATTGGGTCGATTGGGCTTATACTCGCTGGAGTTCAGAAGAATGAGAGGGGATCTCATTGAAACTTATAAAATTCTAACAGGACTAGACAGACTAGATGTAGGAAGGATGTTCCCAATGGCAGGGGAGCCCAGAACCAGGGGTCACAGTCTAAAGGGGTAAGCCATTTAGGACAGGGATGAGGAGGAATTTCTTCACCCAGAGAGTGGTGAACTTGTGGAATTCTCTATCACAAAAGGCAGTTGAGGCCAATTTATTAAATATATTATATATCTATCTTATATATATAAAGCGGCTCTTCTGTCTGTCCCGATGTCTGTCTGTCCGCCTGGTCTCTCTACGTTTGGAAGTTACAGAGCGTACCGACGCGCGCGTCGCCTCAAAAGAAAGCTTGCGATTCCGGACCGGTCATAGGCGTATTTACGTTTCGGCCGGACAAAAATCCCGCCCGCGGTATCCCAAAAACGTTCAGCGTTCCGCTCATTAGCATCTCATTAGCGACCGTGTGACGTCGAGGTCTTCCAACAGTTGAGTGTCGAGTGACTCGACGATTGACCAATCCTACGCTTCGGTGACCTGACCGGTCGACCAATCGGTGCGTGTGTGGGCGGGCCTTATCCTTCTGAACCGAGGTGAGTGGCCGCCATCTTGATTTTCCACGATTTTTTTCCCCCACACTTTCTGTGTGTTAGGGAACTAAGGTAAATATTTCAATTATGTGTTAGGCAATTAATTAACAATTTATTTGAGTTTTATATTGTGTTTAGCAACCCCCCCCCCCTCCTCCTCACCCTCGCGCAGGGGGGACTCGGGGCCTGAAGCTGAAAACATTTCTCTCTCTCTCTCTCTTTCTTCCCTCTCTCTCTCTCCTTCTCCTCTTCCCTCTCTCTCCTTCTCCTCTTCCCTCTCTCCTCTTCCCTCTCTCTCCTCCTCTTCCCTCTCTGTCTCTCTCTACTTCCCCCTCTCAGGTGTCGCGGACGGAGCGCGGGCGCGCCGCCCGAAGTTTCCCGCTCGCTAACGGCCTTGCCGGCTCCCGCAGGCCGCCCGCACTCACCGCGCATGCGCCGCCCGCACTCACCGCGCATGCGCCGCCCGCACTCACCGCGCATGCGCCGCCCGCACTCACCGCGCATGCGCCGCCCACACACCGCGCATGCGCTGCCCGCCCGCCCGCAGCGGCCGTCCATCAGCCGTGCGATACGCGGGGGACTTCAGCAACGGCACCGGACCTCAGGCGCTAGGCAGGGGGAGGGGCCGGAGAGAGGGACAGAGGGGAGTGGGGGAGGGGGGGGAGGGAGAGAGGGGAGGGGAGGGAGAGAGGGGAGGGAGGGATAGGACAGGGAGAGGACATGACAGGGAGAGGGGGGACTAGCTAGCTGGGGAGCCCCGTGTTGCGAGGGCAATTTTGGGGCGTTTGGTCTCCCTGCCCCTGTGTGTCCCCCCTCTCCCTGTCATGTCCTCTCCCTCCCCTCCCCTCTCTCCCTCCCCTCCCCTCTCTCCCTCCCTTCCCCTCCCGTCTCCCTCTCCTCCCCCCCCTCCGCCCCCTCCCCCACTCCCCTTTGTCCCTCTCTCCGGCCCCTCCCCCTGCCTAGCGAGCCCCGCGTTGCGAGGGCAATTTTGGGGCACGAGGGCAATTTTGGGGCGTTTGGTCTCCCTGCCCCTGTGTGTCCCCCCTCTCCCTGTCATGTCCTCTCCCTGTCCTATCCCTCCCTCCCCTCTCTCCCTCCTCTCTCTCTCTCTCTCTCTCTCTCTCTCTCTCTCTCTCTCTCTCTCTCTCTCTCTCTCTCTCTCTCTCCCCCTCCCTCCCCTCTCTCCCTCCCCTCCCCCTCTGTCCCTCTCTCCGGCCCCTCCCCCTGCCTAGCGCCTGAGGTCCGGTGCTGTTGCTGAGGTCCCCTGCGTATCGCGCGGCTGATGGACGGCCGCTGCGTGCAGGCGGGCGGCGCATGCGCGGTGAGTGCGGGCGGCGCATGCGCGGTCAGTGCGAGCGGCCTGCGGGAGCCGGCAAGGCCGTTGGCGAGCGGGAAACTTCGGGCGGCGCGCCCGCGCTCCGTCCGCGACACCTGAGAGGGGGAAGTAGAGAGAGACAGAGAGGGAAGAGGAGAAGGAGAGAGAGGGAAGAGGAGAGAGGGAAGAGGAGAAGGAGAGAGAGGGAAGAGGAGAAGGAGAGAGAGAGGGAAGAAAGAGAGAGAGAAATGTTTTCAGCTTCAGGCCCCGAGTCCCCCCTGCGCGAGGGTGAGGAGGAGGGGGGGGGGTTGCTAAACACAATATAAAACTCAAATAAATTGTTAATTAATTGCCTAACACATAATTGAAATATTTACCTTAGTTCCCTAACACACAGAAAGTGTGGGGGAAAAAATCGTGGAAAATCAAGATGGCGGCCACTCACCTCGGTTCAGAGGGATAAGGCCCGCCCACACACGCACCGATTGGTCGACCGGTCAGGTCACCGAAGCGTAGGATTGGTCAATCGTCGAGTCACTCGACACTCAACTGTAGGAAGACCTCGACGTCACACGGTCGCTAATGAGATGCTAATGAGCGGAACGCTGAACGTTTTTGGGATACCGCGGGCGGGATTTTTGTCCGGCCGAAACGTAAATACGCCTATGACCGGTCCGGAATCGCAAGCTTTCTTTTGAGGCGACGCGCGCGTCGGTACGCTCTGTAACTTCCAAACGTATAGAGACCAGGCGGACAGACAGACAGACAGACAGACAGAAGAGCCGCTTTATATATATAGATATTCAAGAAGGAGTTAAATATATTTCTTATGGCTAAAGGGATCAAGGGATATGGGGAGAAAGCAGGGACAAGATACTGAATTTGGATGATCAGCCATGATCGCATTGAATGGCGGAGCAGGCGCGAAGGGCCGAATGGCCTACTCCTGCTCCTATCTTCTATGTTTCTATGATCGAGTTTTTTGGTGAGGTAATAGAGAAGGTTAATGAGGGCAATGCGATTGACAAGGTGTTTGATAAAGTGCCACACAATAGGCTTGCCAGCAAAGTTGAGGGCCATGGAATAAATGGGACAGTGGCAGCATGGATACGAAATTGGCTAAGTGACAGGAAACAGAGAGTAGTGTTGAACAGTTGTTTTTCGGACTGGAGGAAGGTACACAGTGGTGTTCACCAGGGGTCGGTACTGGGACCATTGCTTTTTTTGATATATATATTAATGACTTGGACTTGGGTGTACAGGGCACAATTTCAAAATTTGCAGATGACACAAAATTTGGAAGTATAGTGAACAGTGAGGAGGATAGTGATAGACTTCAACAGGACATAGACAGGCTGGTGAAATGGGCGGACACGTGGCAGATGAAATTTAATTCAGAAAAGTGCGAAGTGATACATTTTGGTAGGAAGAACGAGGAGAGGCAATATAAACTAAAGGGTACAATTCTAAAGGGGGTGCATGAACAGAGACCTGGGGGTATATGTACACAAATCGTTGAAGGTGGCAGGACAGGTTGAGAAAGCATTAAAAAAAATGTGATCCTGGGCTTCATAAATCGAGGCATAGAGGACAAATGCAAGGAAGTTATGATAAACCTTTATAAAACACTGGTTCAGCCTCGACTGGAGTACAATGTCCAATTCTGGGCACTTTAGGAAGGATGTGAAGGCCTTAGAGAGGGTGCAGAAAAGATTTATGAGAATGGTTCCAGGGATGAGGGACTTCAGTTACATGGATAGACTAGAGAAGCTGGGGTTGTTCTCCTTAGAGCAGAGAAGATTGAGAGGAGATTTGATAGAGGTATTCAAAATCATGAGGGGTCTGGACAGAGTAGATAGAGAGAAACTGTTCCCATTGGCGGAAGGGTCGAGAACCAGAGGACACAGAGGTGATTGAAAAAAGAACCAAAGGCGACATGAGGAATAACTTTTTTATGCAGTGTGTGGTTCGGATCTGGATTGCACTGCCTGAAAGGTTGGAGGAGGCATACTCAATTGTGGCTCTCAAAAGGGAGTTAGATAAGTACCTGAAGGAAAAACATTTGCAGGGCTACGGGGAAAGGGTGGGGGAGTGGGACTAGCTGAAGTGCTCTTGCAGAGAGCCGGCACAGGCTTGACGGGCCAAACGGCCTCCTTCTGTGCTGTAACCATTCTATGATCATTACAGAAAGTATGCTTTGCTGGTATACCACAACAAGAACTTGTATTTATATAGTATCATTGTCGCAGGACAGGCGCTTCACAGAAGCGTAATCAAAAAAATGGGCATTAAGCCAAAGGAGGAGGTATTAGCAGAGGTGAACAAAAGCTTTGCCAAACAGGTGGGTTTTAAGGAGGTATTAAAGGAGGTGGAGAGCAGGAGAGGTTTAGGGAGGGAATTCCAGTGCATGAGGACTAGGTGGCTGGAGGCACAGCTGCCAATGGTGAGGCAAAGGGAAGGGGGAGATACACAAGAGGCCAAAGACAGAGGAGTTTAGTGTTCGCGGGGGCGGGGCTGATGGCTGTTGTAGGAATGGAGGTTATAGAGATAGGGACGAATGAGGCATTGAAGGGATTTAAACGTAAAGATGATAATTTTAAATTTGAAGCATTGGGGCACCAGGAGGCAATGTAGGTTAGCGAGGACAACGGCAATGTCCTCTACGTTAAAGGTGCTATATTAATGCAAGTTGCTGTTGTTGTTGATGGGTGAGCAGGACTTGCTGCTGAATAGGATACAGGCATCAAAGTTGTGGATGAGCTGGACTTTACAGAGAGTGGAGGATGGGAGGCCAGCCAGGAGATCATTGGAATAATCGAATCTGGAGCTGACAAAAGGCATGGATGAGGGTTTTAGTAGGAGATAGGCTGAAGTGGGGGTGGAAGCAGGCAATGAGATGGAAGTAGGAGGTCTTTGTGATGGAAGGGATATGGGATTAGCTTGGTTGGCCAGACAAAGCAGCAGTGGAAGCAGCAGTGGCACCTGAATAGATGATCTCAGTCTTCGTGACAAAGTCCACGATCCGTACTTACTTGTTGGAGGTGAAAGCAATGTTCCTTATTAGCTGGGCAGGTCTCTGCAGGTCCCGCGCAGCCGGTGAGCCGGCTTTTGAATAGAATAAACTGTGCATAAGCGGAATTTTGAATGGCTCGCGCAGTCCCTTTATATAAAAAAAAAAAAAAAAAAAATTATAGGGAACGTTTGGGTTAGAGCGGAGGGCAGGGAGAAGGGTTTAAGGAGATAAGGGCCGTGATTTTGTCATTGGATGCGGCTTGGGAAGGGTCAGCTGGTTTCCGAGTTCCAGTCCCTCCCCCAACTGCATCCGGCCCACAGATGTGATTTTACGTCGATTGACCTCGTTAAGCCTGCCCTTCGGGCTTGCCGGCCAATTAAGAGGAAGCTGGTCAGATTATGTCATTTGATGATGCGTCATCTACCGGATTTTTAAAGGGACTGCGCACATTTATTTTGACCGCTCATTTCTCAGTGTTTGACAGCATTGAGGTGCTGCAAACACTGACAATCGCTGTACAAAGGTGAGCTCTTGCACCCAGGCTCTCCAGTGACTCCCTCCTTAGGCTAGAACAGATGGCAGCTGCAGGTGAGGTTACAGAAGCGATCTGTCACTGGTGAGAGAGGTTATCCCAATGAGGTGGGACTAGACATCAATTCAAAACTTGTTACCTACAGAAAAGTGTAAATGATTTTCCCAACATTTTCTCACCTCAAAATTCACCAGTGCACCATTGGATCCTTCACACCACTTCTGCAGCTGTCATCAATGCAGAAACATTACAGCAGACTCGCAACACGCCACACTTACCTGGCGCGGTGTCTGGACGTCGGGAACCCCGAGGCAGAAGTGGCAAAATTGAAAATGAGCCTGTTAACAACTATCAAGTACCTGTTAACAAGCAGTTAAGTGGATATAATCCTCTTCCCGCCGCTAGGTGTCGGGTCCATGCGCAAATCGGGTCCCGACACTTGGGAAGATTGATTGGAGGCGGGTTGACGGCGGGTTTCTAACCGCTGTCAATCTTTGCAATTTTGACAGTGGTCCCGCCTCCAAACCCACACTCTGAGCACCGGCAAAATTCCAGCCAAGAAGTCTGGGATGGGATTATCTTTGCTCTCCAGGGTGATCCTGGAGTAGTGGGTGGTTTTAGCAGAGGAGAGTGAGGCATGGTAGTACATGATGTGGTCAAGTCAGATGGTTGGTTAAGCCAGTTGTGTGCTAGATACACTGAAGTCTGCACTCCTTGGACTTGAGGGAGTGAAGAAGAGGGCCATACAAGATGGAATGACTAGGATGTGAAAGAGGTAAAGGTTTTGCTGGGGATAAGGGTATCCAAGGTGGAGGTGAGGGAATGGTTGAGAAAATCAATGGCTGCAGAAGCATCATGGCTAATGGGAGTTTGAAAGTGCAGTTGTAAGTAATTTGGGAGAGTCTTTTTTCTAGGGGCAGATGCAGAATGGGGTTGGATGGGGTAGGGGGATGTGGGTAGTGAGAGATACAAGTAGTGGTTGGAGATAGCCCTGCCTGTGATCAAGACTATGGGAATGGAGCGGCTACGGGAGATGGCAAGTCTATTATGGGTAGGAGAGTTTATAAGGGAGGGAGAGATTTAGGGAGGACAGAATGCAGTAAATTCAGAGGAGAGAGGGCAAGTGGACCTGAGTTGGAGATTAAAATCACTGAGGATAATCAGTCGCTTAGTGTAGAGGCTGGGGAGGAAAGGAGTGAGGATATATTGAGGAGAAACTTGGGATGGGGCTTAGAGAGTTGGTAGACAAAGAGGATTTTAATGGAAAGGTTGGGGGTGGTTAGAACAAGTTGAGATGCTTGGAGAAGATGCCAGAGGAGTATGGGGAGAGGAGAGGAGAGGAAGTGCAACTTGGTGATAAGAGCAACGCCATCCACAATAAGGTCATGGATAGCAAGGGACTTGTTCGGAGTAAACAGACATTCTGGAGGGAAATGCAGAGTAGGGCACGAATTGTTGATCCGATGGCGGAGTCCAAAGGGCTAGTGGTAGGGGTGGGATGAGCAGGACGGGAAGGAGGTTGGTGACAATGATCTCCAGCGGACGTGCTGAGTTGGAAAGTTGGCGAGAGAGGATGGGACAAATGGGGTTACTGCTTGAAAGGAGGTGACTGTCGGTGCCTCGATGGGCCATTTGCAGAAGGCCAGGAGAGACCCAGAGGGTAGCTGTGAGCTTATTTATTCAAGAGGGATTCAAGCCTGTGATGGGGGGGGGGGAGGGGTGCAGGAGAGTAGGACGGTGGAGGTGTAGTGATGGGATGAGGTAGGGATTTGAGGGGAAAAATGAAAGGTGGCGGGACTAGCTGAGAGAAATTGGAGGAGATTGGAAAGAAAGGCCACAGAGGGGCCAAGAGAAGAAAAAATGGGATAGAATTTAATGAGCTTGGATATGGAGCAGTACCCAAAATGCACACGTGAATGGACACAGAGGGAATTTGCGTTAAATAAACATGACCGAGATTAGATATGACACGTCCTGGTCGTAAATAGAGGACTTTTCCCCCCCCCCCCCACCTGCTCCAGATGCATTGTATTGAATAGATCAACAACTGTTACATATTGGTACGCTGAGTACAATAAATGTTACAATATCTAATTAATCAACTGTCAGCCCACAGGTGCCAAAATTTCACTGGATCAGTAACCCCATCAAACACTTATGCACCGCACAAGGCAATGCTCACAAATTCAACAGAAGTTTTTTTTTACTACGTCTCTCCCTCTGTCTGATCCTTCAGTGAGTCTCTCCCTCTGTCTCCGACCTTTTAGTGAGTCTCTCCCTCTATCTCCAATTGTTCAGTGAGTCTCTCCCTCTGTCTCCAACCTTTTAGTGAGTCTTTCTCTTTATCTCCAGAAATAATGATAGCAGATGGAGAGCTGCCAATGTTAGTTTAAAAAAATGGGGTATAAAGATAGTAGATGTCATCCTGAAAGAGAGATTAATATACCTCCACACAGGAGATTTGTCAACGAGGTTGGACACTGTGGATTGATGGCAGCTGCTGTAGTGGATCCAAAATTGACTAAATTTGAGAAAGCAAAAACTAGTTGTACATTGTGCTGTACTGACACCGTCAGGGTTGACTAGTGGGGTCTCTTGGGTCATTGTTGATAATGATTTGGAGGTGGGAAGAAAAAGAAAGTTCTTGAAATTCAATTATACCACACTGGGTTAGGAGAGAAGTTGAAAATAATAGGGAACAGGCAGACAAAATATAGCTTGAATAGATTGTGAATTTGTGGGAAATGGTATTTACTGTGGAGAGTGATGGGATTGAGGATGTGGATACAACTCGGGAGAGGGATCTAAGGTACTGGTAGATAGATTGTTGACACCATCAGTGCTAATAATAGAGATAGAGCAGAGGTCTCAAGTGATCCTTGTTTTTATAGAGCATTGGTCCAACCCCACCTTCAGCTCTACGACCCATCTGGTCACCGTACTACAATAGGGACATGTTGGCTTTGGAGAGGGCACAGGAAAGGATGACTGATACCTGGAATTAAGCTCGAGCTTTGAGCAGAGGCTACAGAAATTGGCAATGTTTGTGCTTGAGAAAGGAAGGTGTGGAAGATTTTTTCATTATCCGTATTAAAATATTCAAAAATAGTAAGAAGAGTAAACAACGTGAACTCTAGTAATATGTTTGATACAGCCGCAGACTCTGCAGGGGGCCCAGTTCAGAAGGTGAACAGACAGTTTATATGTAATTACTTTATACAGAGGGTGCTGAGTGTGTGGAATACACTTTCCAGGGAAGCAGTGGAGTCAGATTGTGACAGCAAATGCGGGACACCTGGATGGATATTTAGTGAATGAAATGATGGAGGGATATGAGAGAGTGGGGTGTGATATTTTCTCGGCCTGATGAACCATTGTGGTCTTTTCTGATCTGATACTTGCCTCTGTTCATATTTGGGAAATGTTAACGACATATATCTGACACCAGAGAGTGAAACAAATTGCAAGCCCATTTAAACAAATGGAGCTATATCAAATTTTTAGAAGAAACACAAATGACCTACCTTAGAAAGGACTTTTTTCTTCTAAGAAGCAAGCTCTACAGAGCACTGGAGAAGTCTGGCATCGGCCACATTCTATCATGTAAGGGCAACCTCCCATTAAGATATTTTGTGCAGTTGGGGGGGTGGAGAAATTCAATTCAGCCACCCATTTTACAGCTGAAAAACATTTGGTGCCCACAGCTGGCTGGCATTTAAAAGAGGCCCAAATCCTAATTTGGTTTGGGCCTCACGCCGGCACGAATGGGCAGAGTGGCTGCTCTTCTGATTTCGGGTGGAAGTTGAACTTCTTGGCCATGATGTCATGACATCTGAGCTGTGCCTCGTGACGACTCAACCCTGCAAAGTTTAAAAGCTCCTTCACACCTCCAGCGATAGTTTGTTTTTACTCAGAGGGTATCTACGAGAAAAAAGACTTTTGCCATTACAAGACTGAAGGGCCATAAGGGAGAGAGCTCAGTATGTGAAAGCTGTGGCCAAGAAGGAAAACCATCACGCAACTAAAATGGGTCGTCTCCCTTCTACAGATGATGGCAGCACGGTGGCATAGTGGTTAGCACTGTTGCTTCACAGCGCCAGGGACCCGGGTTCGAATCCGGCCTCGGGCGACTGTCTGTGTGGAGTTTGCACATTCTCCCCGTGTTTGCGTGGGTTTTCTCCGGGTGCTCCGGTTTCCTCCCACAGTCCAAAGATGTGCGGGTTAGGTTGATTGGCTATGATAAATTGACCCTTAGTGTTAGGGGGATTAAATACGTGGGGTTACAGGGATAGGGTGGGATATGTGTTGGTGTAGGGGTTACGGGGATCGGGTGGGATATGTGTCGGTGCAGGCTCGATGGGCCAAAATGGCCTCTATCTGCACTGTGGGGTTTCTGTGATTCCACACATCTCCTTGAGTCTGTCTACAGAGAAGGAGGAAAGAGCCTTGTGGCAAATTAGGCACTGTGGCTGCTGTGTAGCTCTGCTAATAGAAAAGCTATTTGAGGCTGATAAATCCAAAGAATGGTGTTTCTTAATTGTCAGCTGAACACTCTAGCTGGCTTCTTTACAAGTAATGCTTGTTTTAAATTGGTTCAGAAGATTCACTGTGTAGTGAAATGCATTTCATAAGCCACTTTGCAAGCCCAAACTTGTCTTGGGCCCATAGAATGGATTAGTGTGGGTAAAGTAAATGTGTACGCCCTGATAAGCATCTACATGATGGAAAAGTTCCTCCAACTCAGAATCGTGATGGAGAACATAAAAGTTTGGGATACAGGCTCCAGGATTTCGCACCATTTTGGGCATTTCTGGTGCCTAATATCAGAGCAACTAACTTAACAGCAGACCAAGGCATAAGCCACCTCTCTCTGCATCTCCCTCCAGAATGTCTGTTCACTTGTGAACAAGGTCCTTGCCATCCATGAGCTTATTGTTGATGATTGCATCGACATCATGGCCTTCACGGAGACCTGGCTGACGGGTGACCTGGCTGACTGGTGAGAACACCTTCCCCCTTAATGAAGGCTCCCTGCCTGGCTATACCTCCCACCACCTGTCCTGCCTAAACTGCCACGGTGGCTGTGTGGCCCTTAGCACCAAATGACACCTTGGTCTGTCCCCCTGCTCCTCTGGCACCTTTTCCTCCTTTGAGCATCTCACCTTGTTCTACCCCTCTCGCCTCTCATTTAAAATCCTCGTTCTCTATTGCCCACCTAAGTACCATGACAAGTTTCTCACCGAGATATCTTCACTGCTTTCTTCCCTCGGTCTCTGCGACTTCTCATCCTCTGTGATTTCAACCTCAATCTCAACTCATCATGCTCTCTCTCCTCTGAGTTCACTGCCCTCCTATCCTCCCTAATCTCTTCCCCCATATAAACTTCCTAACCCATATTCATGGCCACCCCCTCGACCTTGCCATCTCACATGGCCTCGCTACTCCCATTGTGTCAATCACAGATAGGGCCATCTCTGATGACTTCCTTGTATCGCTCTCCACCCACAGCCCCCTCCCAACCCTACTATCTTCTGTGTCTGTCCCTGGAAAATACTTTGCCCCAAGTCACTTACAACTGCACTTTCCAATTCTCATATAGGCTTGTGGAGGGAGTCCAAGAGAGCATGCAGGGCAGTTCTCTTCCCTTCGAATGGGCGGTAGAGACCTCCCCAGGAGACAAAAAGAGCCTGGCTCCAAATTGCAGAGGAGGTTAACAGCAGGGATGTTGTCAGGAGGACCTGGGTGCAGTGCCGGAATCATTTCAATGATCTCATTAGATCAGGAATGGTGAGAACAAAATCACACTTAACTTCATCCTGCTGTTCCTCTCATCACATCCCCATCAGTCTGCCTTCCCAACCTTACTCCTGCACATCCTTACTCACACCAACATACCTTGCACGTCCACCCATCCCTCTCTCTCTATCTACATTATCACACCCCCCATCTTACTAGCCACCCCTCGCACTCACCCTCATCCTAATGCAATCATACCAACTAACAACACACAAGGAGGCCACTTGGTATTGGCACCACACTCCATCGTAGTCTCCCTCTAAAGATCTAGCCCATCCATTCCTTACACTCATTCCATCACTCTCACTCAACCTTCACTTCTTTCCCTTCTTGCAGGAAAAGAGCCCACAATAAGAGGGAGAGGGAGAGAACTAGAGGTGGTCCTCCATCATTTGCCACCCTTACTTCTAAGGCAGCCTCTTCTGCTGTTGTATCTGGAGTCGCCGAGCAGCTGGAGGCGAGAGACTGAGAGAAGTAGACATCTCAGTAACCTGGTGACAGAATTACATATCATACAGCTACATGGCATACATCAGTCACTCATATGGGGACTGATGTCAGCAGCCAGTAAATGGTCATCATGTGCATAATGGTATCTGTACCCATTCTTCATAGGACGTATCTAACTCATCTCTTTACTCTCCCATATGTCAATCAAGAGCCCCCCCCGCCAACCCCACTGTCCAGGAGGAAGAGCACGATGACTCCTCCGAGGAGCCTCCAGCCTCTGAGGGCGCACCGTCAGCAGACATGAGCGCACCCAGCACCAGCGCAAATAAGCACACCTCGGTGGGTCCCACATGAGATAGAGTAGTGTTGTCACCTGGTGTCTCACAACTCATAAGTGAGCAAGAGCAGATGGTGGAGACAGGGACAGCAGTGGAGATTCCTCACTGGAGGGCGCAGGACGCTCCTAGCTCTGCTCAGTTGCATGCAGACGCTGAGCCTTGGGGTCCATCCAGAAAGAGGGCGATCCTAGAGGTGCAGCAAGAAGTGCAGGAGGCTTTGACAGGTTTTGTGAGCGCGATGTCTGCAAATGTGCAGAGAATGGAGGAGTCCATCTCCAACATGAGCATCACTGTGTCGCTTGCAATGACGACTGTAGACTCTTCCATGGATAGGATGGCCACCTACATGGAGCAGCTAATGCGCCACTCACAGGAACACATGGTCTCTATGGAGAATAGATGTCAGAGGTTCATAGACCTCCTCTCTAGGAGGGATGTCAGCGTAGATGTGGGTCCTCATGGCCTCACTGCTGTGCAGCAAGGTGCGCTCCAGCTCCTTGCTAGCAGGGAAGTGTGGGTAGCCCATGAGAGGGATGATGGTGACAGGGGATATGGAAGTGCTCACACTTCTCCCCCATTGCCACCCCCTCAGTCAGAGCCCCAGATGCCTCCTCGGATCATGGTAGCCGAGTCTGCCCCTGCAGAGTCGCAGGAGGAGCAGACTTGGTGGGGCCATCAGAGGCTCCAAAACCCAGAGAACATCTGCCAAGAGTGTCTAAGCAGTCGCAGCAGGGAAGTGAGCAGGCTGCCTCTGCTGAAGCCACAGGGGTAACACCGCGTAGTAACACGTGTAAGAGAAAGATGACACACAAGTAGATTCACAATGGTAGCCACTTGGGTGTTTTATTCAATGTTTAGGTGAAGTTTCCATTAATGTGCTGTCAAACATAAAAATCTTTATTTTCATCACTTACCGGTCTTGGACAAATTTGTGTGCACCTTAGGAAGTGGCTCAGTGAGTTGCAGTGAATGGTGAGATGTAACAGTACCTCCAGCAAGATGGTTAGTGTGAAAGAAATGGCTTGGTCATTGTAGGGATACTTTAAGGTGTTGCTATGGGGTGGTGTTGCTATGGGGTAGTGCCAATCTGGTGCAGCATGTGGCAGCCATATGGGTGTACTGCGTAAAGTAAATCTGGCCCTGATGAGCCCATCCCTGGCCTCCCGGGCAGCAATGTGCTCAGGTGCTGTTGGGATCTGGCCTGCCGGTTCCTCCTGCTCCTCCTCTTGTATTCCAGCTGATGCTCCTCCTCTTCCTCTGAAGAGGCTGTGAGCTCAGTGCCTTGCTCCTCATGCAGCGCTAATCCTTGCTGCTGCACTATGTTGTGCAGGGCACAGCAGGCCACAATGATTCTGGAGACCCTGGCTGGTGCATACTGAAGGGCTCCTCCAGATCTGTCCATGCATCTGAAGCGCATTTTGAGCATGCCTATTGTCTGCTCTATGACACATCTGGTGGAAATGTGGCTTTCATTATATCTCTCCCCGGCCTCAGTACTTGGCCTCCTCAAGGGTGTCATGAGCCACGTCTTCAGTGGATAGCCCTTGTCTCCAAGCAGGCAGCCGGAAAGTCTGTTTGGATCTGTGAAGAGCTGAGGGAGGGTGGACTGGCGCAGGATAAAAGAGTCATGACGACTGCCAGGGAATTTGGTGCACACAAGCATGATGATCTTCCTATGGTTGCAGACCAGCTGCACATTGAGGGAGTGGAAGCCCTTGTGGTTGACAAAGACTCCTGGGTTCTGATGGGGTGCCCTGATCGCCACATGTGTGCAGTCGATGACGCCTTGCACCCATGGGAAGCCAGCCAGAGTGGCAACACTGAGCGCCCGCTCAGTAACACTGGCTTCATCAGTGGCAAAGTTGATATAATTGGCTGACTTCTCAAACAGGGCATTGGTGACCTATGTGACGCATCTGTGGGCGGCCGAATGCGAGGTGCCGTAAACGTCTGCTGCAGATCCTTGGAAGGAGCCTGAGGCGAAGAAGTTGAGGGCGCTGGTGACTTTGGCAGCCACTGGTAAGGCGTGTCCACCCGCTCCTCTGGGCTGCAGGTCTTGCTCCAGCAATGTGCAAATATCTGCGACCGCCTGGCACAATAGCCTGAACCTCCTTTGGCACTGCTACTCAGTCATGTTGAGAAAGCTTATCCTCTGCCTGTATACCCTGTGTTGGGGGTATCACCTCTGGCGCGGTGCAGCCCTGCGCTGATGCCCTCTGTCCTGTGCAGCATCAGGTGGTTGAGGAGAAGGTTGGAGGTGTTGTTGGTGCTGCTGGTGTTGGGGCTCATCGTGGTCCGATTCTGAGGACACCGTATAAAATGCACCATTTTTGTTTTATTCGTTCATGGGATGTGGGCGTCGCTGGCAAGGCCAGCATTTATTGGCCATCCCTAATCGCCCTTGAGAAGGTGGTGGTGAGCCATCTTCTTGAACTGCTGCAGTCCATGTGGTGAAGGTACTCCCACAGAGCTGTCAGGGCGTTCCTGGATTTTGACCCAACAATGATGAAGGAACGGCGATATACTTCTAAGTCAGGATGGTGTGTGACTTAGAGGGGAACTTGGAGGTGATGGCGTTCCCATGCGCCTGCTGCCCTTGTCCTTCTAGGTGGTAGAGGTCGCGGGGTTGGGAAGTGCTGCCGAAGAAGCCTTTGCGAGTTGCTGCAGTGCATCTTGTAGGTGGTACACACTGCAGACACGGTGGAGGGAGTGAATGTTTAAGGTCGTGGATGGGGTACCAATTAAGTGGGCTGCTTTGTCCTGGATGGTGTTGAGTTCTTGACTGTTGTTGGAGCTGCACTCATCCAGGCAAGTGGAGAGTATTCTGACTTGAGCCTTGTAGATGGTGGAAAGGCTTTGGGGAGCCAGCAGATGAGACACTCGCTGCAGAATACCCAGCCTCTGACCTGCTTTTGTTGCCACAGTATTTATGTGGCTGGTCCAGTTAAGTTTCTGATCAATGGTGACCCCCCTGGATGTTGATGGTGGGGGACTCGGCGATGGTAATGCTGTTGAATGTCAAGGGGCGGTGGTTAGGCTCTCGCTTCCATGCTGATGGAATAGATGGCAGGTCAAGTAGAGATGAGAGAAGCAATCTGTCAATGGTGTGATAGGTTCTACCAATGAGGTGACACTGGATGGCGACTTTGCTGGAAACACTTGCAACCTCTAGAAAGCTAAAACTGTGCTGGGAATGCAGTCCACAACAGTATCTGCCTGAAGAAAGTGACCAGCTGTGAGGTGGGAGCTTTTATAGTACATTTCATGCTGTCAACTAATCAGCTGGATCAATGACCACTCCGCTCCCGTGACCAGCGTGGTTCCCGAGCTACGCGATTGCCGTGGTCATCCAGGGAAATTTGAACAGTAGGGTTAAAAAGGTACTTAAGGACCCCAGAAAATTACGGCCATTGTACCTCACCCAATTCTCACACTTTTACAGAGGCATTTTCTCATCCTCCAACCCTCTCAGTTCAAACTGGCACTGTTCAAACTCCCTCTCCCGCTCAATGCAGCCAGGCAGTGTACTCTCCACTTTTGGGCACTTTCCTTCCCCTCCTGAGTTGAAGCTAGTTCACTATTCTCCCTCCAATCCACTCAATTAAAGCTGATGCTACCCAGATCCCATCCTCCTCCGTTCCTATGAGCAATCTTTCTCTTCCCCCCCGCCCCCCATATCTCTGCATATGCTGGCACTCCCTGTTCCTAGTAATTCATGTTAGCACTCGTTTCCCTTCCCCTCAAGTTAATGCTGGTATTCTCCTTCTACCCACCCAAAAGCCAATTTTCAGCTTCTGCCCCTTCCCCCTCCTTCATTTCTCAATCCCTTCCCCTTTATTTATATCTCTTTCCCTCCTTCTCAATCTCCCCTCACCCTCCCTTCCGCCTTCACTCCCCCCATCTTCTCTCATTGCCCTTCTCTTCCAAATCCACCTTACCTAAGTCACTGTTATAATATAGGAAATGCAGCAGCCAATGTATGCATAGCAAGATCCCACAAACGACAATGTGACAATGACCAGATATTCTGTTTTAGTGATGTTGATTGAGGGATAAATATTGGCCAGGACACCGGGGATAACTCCCCTGCTCTTCTTTGAAATAGTGCCATGTGGTTTAACGTCTCACCCAAAAGATGGCACCTCCGACAGTGCAGCATTCCCTCAGTACTGCACTGAAGTGTCAGCCTGGATTATGCGTTAAAGTCTCTGGCTAGGGACTTGAACCTACAAGCTTCTGACTCGGGCGAGTGTATTACCCACTGAGCCATGGCTGACATCAGAATCTCTGCACAACTTGCACCTTCAGTCTCTGTGGAATATCCGCACACACCCCCACACCAACAGAAAGTTGGAGGCAGGTATGTGCCAGCAGGTGCCATTTCACCATGACCCCATGCAGCTGCGAGCTGATTGGGCAGCTGTGCATCAACACGTCTTCTCTGCAGTGCAGAAGAAATTTGAGCAGCATTCTGGGGTGACTGAGGAAAGTGGCCAGGCAGCGCGGGAAGTTTAAATCCTACCAGCATTGCCAGCGCTCGAATTTAACGCGTAGACACGGCGATTTTGAATGAAAATTCAGTCTCGCTCATGATCTCACGTGATTCAACTCTCAAAACGTGCGTCTCCCCCCCCCCCCCCCCCCCCCCACACTATTGGTCGGCTAAAACGTCAATCTTCATAAGGCTGCTTGTGATTGGCTGCTACTGGGACAAGTGGGTTGGGCCTATAAGGAGGCAGTTGTTTGAAGAAACGGTCGGTTGTGGTGGGCAGGTGGATCCTCCCTCACACGATCTGTGGGAGGGGGAGAAAATCAGAGGAGGAGCCGACGGCGGCGGCTGGAGCTGATGAGTGGATTTTATTGGTACATGATCGGACATGATCTTTGTGTCTTATTCAACTGGGAGCTGAAGATCCAGGCCGTGTGCTGACATTAAGTATTAAGTTGTGGTCTCCTCTACATTGGGGAGACCAAACGCTGATTGGGTGACCGCTTTGCGGAACACCTCCGTTCAGTCCGTAAGGGGGACCCCGAGCTCCCACTGGCCTGTAACTTTAATTCACCACTCCATTCCCACTCAGACCTCACCGCCCTCAGCCTCTTGCATTGTTCCACGTAAGCTCGAGGAACAGCACCTCATCTTTCGATTAGGCACTCTACAGCCCTCTGGACTCAACATAGAGTTCAACAATTTCAGATCATAACCTCGGCCCCTATCACATATATATTTCTCTTTTTTTATTCACACTTTTGTTTGGTCTTTTTCTTCCCTCCCACATGGCAGCTGTCCTTCATTCTGCCAGCACAATTCACACCTCACAATCAAACGTGGCCACAGTAAATAATAATTCTAATAGGTCTAAGAGCGTAAAAAAAACAAGCCTGAAGGCTTTGGGTGAGAAATTGGGTGAGTAGCGCCACCTGTTAGCGCCTAAAGAGGCAGTCAGTGGCTGTAGCGCACTGGCTGCGCCTCCCACGATATTCAGCAGGGGCGCTAATGGTGGCGTTAACCTATTGCGCTGCGCCGCCACCGATGATGTCATCGGTGTGCGCAGCGCCCCGATCGCGATATAGCGCTGTTCGCTACCCGCGCCCGGTTCACAGGGCCTTGCTGCGCCGGCAGAGGCGCAAGTTAAAGTGGAGGTGCGGGGCGGCGGCTTTTTTGGCAGCTGCCTGCCAGCACCTCCGTCCCCGGCCTCCTGGTCCCCTCCCCGCGGCATTGCCAGCTGTTTCCCGAGAGCCCGGCACTTCTCCTTGGAGCCGGGCTCTTTTGCCAGCACCCGCGATTGGGGCTTGCGCTGCTGCAGGCCCCTCCCCCTTAACAGTGGGAGGAAGGCCTGCAGTGCCGCAGCGTGCCGTGCCGCAGCGTGTGGCGCTGCGGCACGTAGCGCTGCGAAATTCACTTTCAGCGCCCTAAGAGGGACGCGGAGCGCCTCGAGCCGCGCCCCATCTCCCTCTAGGGGCACTTCAACTGAATTTGCGGCGATCGCTAATGCGGCGATCGCGGTGCAAATTCCAGCGCCCAGGCGAACTTTGCGCCGCTTGGGCGCCTCAGGCCAATTTCTAGGCCTTTGTGTCTTAATGCGAGGAGCATTTGTAATAAGGTGGATGAATTGGCTGCGCAAATAGAGGTTAAACAAATATGATTTGGTTGGGATTACAGAAACATGGCTCAAGGATGGCCAAGACTGGGAACTCAACATCCAGGGGTATTCGATATTCAGGAAAGATAGGCAAAAAGGAAAGGGAGGTGGGGTAGCATTACTGGTTAAAGAAGGGATTAACACAATTGTAATGAAGGATATTAGCTCTGATGATGTGGAATCTGTATGGGTAGAATTGAGAAATACTAAGGGGAAAAAAACGTTCGTGGGCGTGGTATATAGACCTCCAAACAGTAAGGCGGAGGTTGGGGATGGCATTAAAAGGGAAATTAAAGAAGTATGCAATAAGGGCACAGCAGTCATCATGGGTGACTTTAATCTACATATAGATTGGGCCAACCAAATTACTAACAATACTGTGGAGGAGGAATTCCTGGAGTGTTTACGGGATGGTTTCCTGGACCAATATGTCGAGGAACCAACCAGAGATCAGGCCATCTTAGACTGGGTATTATGTAACGAGAAAGGATTAATTAGAAATCTTGTTGTATGAGGCCCCTTGGGTCGTAGCGATCATAATATGATCGAATTCTTCATTAAGATGGAGAATGAAGTAGTTGACTCAGACTAGGGTCCTCAATTTAAATAAAGGAAACTACGATGGTCTGAGGAGCGAGTTGGGTAGGATTGATTGGGGAATGGCACTCAAAGGGTTGATGGTGGATAGGCAATGGCAAACATTCAAAGACCGCATGGATGAGCTACAGAATTTGTTCATCCCAGTTTGGCATAAAAATAAAACAAAAAGGTGACTCAACCGTGGCTAACAAGGGAAATTAGGGATAGCATAAGATCCAATGAGAGGACATATAAATTGGCCAGAAAAAGCAATAATCCTGAGGATTGGGAGCAGTTTAGGATTCAACAAAGGAGGACAAAGTGATTAATTAAGAAAGGGAAAATAGAATATGAGAGTAAGCTTGCAGGGAACATAAAAACTGACTGTAAAAGCTTTTATAGCTATGTGAAGAGAAAAAGATTGGTGAAGTCAAGCGTAGGTCCCTTGCAGTCAGAATCAGGGGAATTTATAATGGGGAACAAAGAAATGGTAGACCAACTAAATACATATTTTGGTTCTGTCTTCACAAAGGACACAAATAACCTCCTAGAGATGCCGGGGAACATAGGGTCTGATGAAAGGGTGGAACTGAAAGAAATCAGTATTTGTAGGGAAATGGTGTTAGGAAAATTGATGGGACTGAAGGCCGATAAATCCCCAGGGCCTGATGATCTACATCCCAGGGTACTTAAGGAAGTGGCCCTAGAAATAGTAGATGCATTGCTGGTCTTCTTCCAGAACTCAATAGACTCTGGAACAGTACCCATGGATTGGAGGGTAGCTAATGTTACCCCACTATTCAAAAAGGGTGGTAGAGAAAAAGCGGGGAATTATAGACCGGTAAGCCTGACATCGGTAGTGGGGAAAATGCTAGAGTCCATTATAAAAGATGTAATAGCAGAGCACTTGGAAAGCAGCGACAGGATCGGACAAAGTCAACATGGATTTACAAAAGGTAAATCATGCTTGACTAATCTACTGGAATTTTTTGAGGATGTAACTGGTAAAATAGATAAGGGAGAACCAGTGGATGTGGTGTATTTGGACTTTCAGAAGGCTTTCGATAAGGTCCCGCATAAGAGATTAGCGTGCAAAATTAAGGCACATGGGATTGGGGGCAAGGTATTGACTTGGATAGAGAACTGGTTGGCGGACAGAAAGCAAAGAGTTGGAATAAACGGGTCGTTTTCCGAGTGGCAGGCAGTGACTAGTGGGGTACCGCTAGGATCGGTCCTAGGACCCCAGCTGTTCACAATATATATTAATGATCTGGACGAGGGAATTGGATGTAATATCTCCAAATTTGCAGACGACACAAAGCTGGGTGGGAGAGTATGCTGTGAGGAGGATGTCGTGAAACTCCAGTACGATTTGGACAGGTTGGGTGATTGGGCAGAAACATGGCAAATGTACTATAATGTGGATAAATGTGAGGTTATCCACTTTGGTGGCAAAAACAGGAAGGCAGAGTATTATTTGAATGGCAATAGATTGGGAGAAGGGGAAGTGCAAAGAGACCTGGGTGATCTTGTGCACCAGTCGCTGAAGGTAAGCATGCAGGTGCAGCAGGCGGTTAAGAAGGCAAATGGTATGTTGGCCTTCGTAGCAAGAGGGTTCGAGTACAGGAACAAGGATGTCTTGCTACAGTTGTACAGGGCCTTGGTGAGACCGCACCTTGAGTATTGTGTGCAGTTTTGGTCGCCTTATCTGAGGAATGATGTTCTTGCCATGGAAGGAGTGCAGCAAAGGTTCACCAGGCTGATACCTGGGATGGCAGGAATGACGTATGAGGAGAGATTGTGTCGATTGGGCTTATACTCACTGGAGTTTAGAAGATTGAGAGGGGATCTCATCGAAACCTATAAAATTCTGTCAGGCCTGGACAGACTAGATGCAGGAAGGATGTTTCTGATGGCCGGGGAGTCCAGAACCAGGGGTCATAGTCTAAGGATAAGGGGTAAGCCATTTAGGACTGAAATGAGGAGGAATTTCTTCACCCAGAGAGTGGTGAACCTGTGAAATTCTCTGCCACAGAGGGCAGTGGAGGCCAGTTCATTAAATATATTCCAAGAAAGAGTTGGATATATTTCTTAATGCTAAAGGGATCAAGGGATATGGGGAGAAAGCAGGGACAGGGTACTGAATTTGGATGATCAGCCATGATCACATTGAATGGCGGAGCAGGCTCGAAGGGCCGAATGGCCTACTTCTGCTCCTATCTTCTGTTTCTATCTAGAGCCATCCTTTGTTCCTTAACCTGTCCCATTACCACCTCCCCTTGCGTTGAATATCTCTTAATGTTTCTCAATGTCTCTCAATCTCTCCTGCTTTCTATCCTATCACTGACCTTCCCTTTTGTCCTTTCATCCCCTCCCCCTTTTCCCAGCCCCTAAACTTGCTTTCCATTTCCTGCTTTTTTCCAGTTCTGACGAAAGGTCTTCGACCTGAAATGTTAACTCTGTTTCTCTCTTCACGGATGCTGCCTGGCCTGCTGAGTTTTTCCAGCGTTTTCTGTTGTTATTTTGGATTTCCAGCATCTGCAGTATTTTGCTATTGTATTAAGTTTTAAGCACTCGCTCTCAAGAGAGTTCAACCAAACCCACCAGCAAAAATAAAGACCTTGAAACTTTTTTTTTTGCAAAGGATCCGTAACCGACGCCTCTTTCTTTTAATTGTTGTTGCTCAATTTGAATTGAGAAATAAACTGAGGTTACAACAAAACGAGCACATACAATTGCAGGTCATTACCTGCACTCCCATCAATATCTGCCTGTCGATACATGCAATCGGCCCGTGACCAGCCCCACCACGAGGCTGACTGACTGACTGCACGCAATATAGTTGAAGGAACAGCTTGTGCAGCAAAATCAACAGAAGCAGTTCCTGGTTCCTCAACCTGCTCTTTATTGTCTCGAAAGCTCACAGCCCTGCCCTCGGACACGCTCGCTAATCTCCTTCCAGTTGCACACATTAAATCGGCCAATTCAAATCACATCCGAAGCGGCGGCAGATCGAATAAAACAAGTTATTTACAGAGCACTTCGAATCGGTAGCTTGCTGCACACCTCCTAACCAATGAGAAAAATTATGTTTTTGTTAATATTGGCATCTTGTCCAAGTATGTGCAACTATTCAAATATGCATTAAGCCATGCAGCAGCTTCACACTGCATTACAGAGTGGGGTCATGTTTCCCATCATATGACCTTCAGAAAAAAGGTGTATTCAGGAATGTTTAGTTGAACTGTCATACCTCGCCCATTTACCTATTTTAAATAACTTATTGGCCCGTAATGGGATCCAACCCGCGACCTTGGCGTTATAGCATCACGCTCTAACAAACTGAGTTAACCGGCTCCAGCCTCGCAGCGCTAATTCAAACCAGTGTATTTCCTAGCTGAATAAACCATTTTTATATTAAAATGAATTTAGGGTCACAAGGACGCGTCAGAATATTTAAAACACTCCCAATATTACAAGAAACTGGTCCTTTTCTTGGGGCTCCAACCACCCAGTTATTAATTTTGAACACATAGGTCCCTGAAGGTGGCAGGACATATTGAGAGAGTGGTTAGCAAAGATCTTGGGCTTCATAAATAGAAGTATTGAGTACAAAAGTAGAGAAGTTATGCTGAACCTTTATAAAGTGCTGATTAGGCCACAGCTGGAGTATTGCGTCCAGTTCTGGTCACCATGCTTTAGGAAGGATGTGAAGGCCCTTGAGAGGGTGCAGAGGAGATTTACCGGAATGGTTCCGGGGATGGGGGATCTTAGCTACAAGGACAGGTTGGAGATGCTGGATTTGTTTTCATTAGAGCAAAGGAGGTTGAGGGGTGATTTGATAGAGGTGTACAAGGTTATGACAGGTTTGGATAGGCTAGACAGGGAAAGGCTGTTCCCACTAGTTGATGGTACCAGGACTAGGGGACACAGATTTAAGGTTTTGGGCCAGAGATACAGGGGGATGTGAGGAAGAGATTTGTTATGCTGCGAGTGGTGAGGACCTGGAACTCGCTGCTGACGGAAGTGGTGGAAGCGGAGACACTCAAATGTTTTCATGGGGAGACTGGATAGGCACGTGAGGGAAATAAACTTGCAGGGCTACAGGGATAGAACGGGGGAATGGGACTGACTGGATTGCCTTACAGAGAGCTGGCATGGACTCGATGGGCCAAATGACCTCCTGTGCCGTTATGACTCTATGGGGTAAAAATTGGGTATCGCCTCGAAAAAGTTAGCGCCCTCGCGGCCGATTTTCCCAGGTAGCGCCCCGAGAGGGAGAGCGAGCCAATATTGTGGCGCTACGTGCTGCAGCACCATGGTTCTGCAGGCCTTCCTCCCCTTATTAAAGGGGAGGGGCCTGGCGCAGCGCGTCCTGGCACAGCGTGTCCCGGCACCCAGCTGGGCCACCAGGGATCGGGAGTGCTGGCAAACGAGCCTGGCACTCGAGGAGTGCCGGGCTCACGGAGAGCAGCTGGCACCCCTTGGGGCGGCTTCATGGGGGGCAGGTGCTGGCAGGTGGCCAGCAACAAAAATGGCCGCCCGGCAACTTCCCTTTAATCTGGCCGCAGGTAGGCCCCCCTGACGTCCGGCGGTAAGTCAGGGGACGCCTCCCAATATTACAGCGGGCCACTGCACACGGCGATGATGTCATCGCCCGCCACGCGGCGCTAACGGTTAGTGCCGCCGCTAACCTCCCGCTGAATTTTGCGGGAGGCGTTAGTGGCGCTGCGCCCATGCGCTAGTTGATTTGCACCCCGTTAGCGCCCTCTCAAGACGCTAACAGGAGGCGCAAATCAACCGAATTTAGCCCCCCATGACTCTATGACAAAATTATGATTCCAAAAAAATAAATAAAATCCAGTCTAGTTCTGCTTATCGTTGTATCCTCATGGGCTCTACACATACACCAAGGGGAGGGCACTCCTTCGGCACTGGCTGATTTACTTCAATGAGAATGATTGACCAAGAGACCCCGAGTGCTAACACGCTTCGGTGACTGGGACATGAATGCTGAGGCTTTGTGACTGCAATTGTTTTATTTGTGCTGATGTATAAATGAAACCCATGTGTGTATTTTAACCCGATAGTGAAAGGCTGGGTTTCTGTTCCCATTTCAATTGCACCAAATGACAGTGCAGTGGAAAGATGTAATGACTGGGCAGGTCTGCAGTATTGCCAGCTGTTGCGAATTTTTAAAAGTTTTCATAAAGCATTTTCAGATACAGTAATATAGTTTTGTAAAGAGCTGTGGCCTGTTCGAGATTAAATAAAGCCACTAATGAGCTTTATAAACGAACTGTCAATCTGTATTGGTTTATGTTCAGAAAAAATAGCAGCTCATGATTTCTTACCAAATCTCATGATTTTTAAGATAGTTTGGGGAGAAATTGGGTGAGTAGCGCCACCTGTTAGCGCCTAAAGAGGCAGGCAGTGGCTGTAGCGCCACTGGCTGCGCCTCCCGCGATATTCAGGAGGGGCGCTAATGGTGGCGTTAGCCTGTTGCGCTGCGCCGCCACAGATGACGTCATCGGTGTGCGCAGCGCCCCGTTCGCTGCGCCGTTCGCTACCCGCGCCCAGTTCACGGGGCCTTACTGTGCCGGCAGCGGCGCAAGTTAAGGTGGAGGTGCGGGGCGGCCGCTTTTTCGGCAGCCGCCTGCCAGCACCTCCGTCCCCGGCCTCCTACCCCCCCCCCCCCCCCCCCCCCCCCCCGCGGCATTGCCGGCTGTTTCCCGAGAGCCCGGCACTTCTCCTTGGTGCCGGGCTCATTTGCCGGCACTCGCGAGCGGGGATCGCGCTGTTGCAGGCACCTCCCCCTTAACAGTGGGAGGAAGGCCTGCAGTACCGCAGCGTGCCGTGCCGCAGCGTGTGGCACTGCGGCACGTTGCGCTGCGATAATCAGTTTCAGCGCCCTAAGAGGGACGCGGAGTGCCTCGAGCCTCGCCCCGTGTCCCTCGAGCTGCACTGAAACTGAATTTCTGGCGATCGGTATTACTCCGATCGCTGCGCTAAATCCTGCGCTCAGGCGACTTTTGCGCCACTTTGGCGCCCCGACCCAATTTCTAGGCCAAACTTGATTTATGAGACGGTGGGGTTGGCATTTTTGTCCTACACTGATCTTTATCACCAAACACTGATGAACAGACACAGCCCACAGAACGCCGACAGCGAGAAGCACTGATGGTTTAGCGTGCACGGTGTTAATAATTAATCCGGTCTGACTCAGCCTGGATTCTTCTAATTCTAGAGCATATTTCAGCCTTGTAAAAGACCGAAAACTTTCTTTTACAGCCCAGTTATCATTGGGATTCAATTGACATCATTGAGGGTTAATCATCAAACTTTAATGAGCTTAATTTGAACTTGGCTTTCCAGACATTCTGATAATGGAGACATTTTGTTTTACTGAATTGGGATTAAAGTCCTTGTGACATTCTTACCTGAACATCAGTGTCACTTTGAAGAAATAAAACTTGAAATGGCAGAGGCGATACACCTGCGTTTATAATCCTGACTTTTTGGCAATCGCATCTTTATTTAAAGCCTCTCGTTTGCACATTGATCACACAGCTTCAATTTTCTTCTTATCACCAATGAATAGTTCCTTTTTATGAGCATTTTCTCTTACTTCATTCACTGTTATTTGTTTTAATTCTCTTATGTTCTGATAGTCCTGAATCCTATTGTATTATTAGATGAACACTTGTATTAAAAAGTGGATTTTAATCACTGGGAGGGATCTGACCATGCCTTAGGCTCTGTAACAATCTGTGGTGAGCAGTCTCTACCCAGCGCTCCACTCGGCTATACCTGGCCATGGTTAAAGGCTTTACTCCATGTTTGAGCCAGCTGGATTCATGTTAATGGAGGCAGTGATTTCTTGAAAGGCAATATGGCCAAGAAGAATCTGAATCCGGCAGTTCCAGTGTGTAGTTTGCAGCAATTTCACTTTACTCACCTGCCGCTGGATGCCTTGACCATGAGCCAATGTGCGATCCACCTGATTGTGTGGCTGCACGTGCCTAGACTTCTCCAGTACTGGAGGAAACTGAGGGAAGCAGTGCAGGAAGATTTATTTGTTCTTGGGACATGGCAACACCAGCAAGGCAGCATTTATTGCCCATCCCTGCTTGCCCCAAAGGCATTAAGAATCACACTTTTTCTTCATTCATTCACGGAATGTGGGCATCGCTGGCAAGGCCAGCATTTATTGCCCATCCCGAATTGCTCTTGAGAAGGTGGTGGTGAGCCACCTTCTTGAACCACTGCAGTCTGTGTGGTGAAGGTACTCCCACAGTGCTGTTAGGGAGGGAGTTCCAGGATTTTGACCCAGTGACGATGAAGGATCAGTGATATACTTCTAAGTCAGGATGGTGTGTAACTTGGAGGGGAACTTGGAGGTGGTGGTGTTCCCATGTGCCTGCTGCCCTTGTCCTTCTAGGTCGTCGAGGTTGCGGGTTTGGGAGATGCTGTTGAATGAACTTGGGCCATGGGTAGAGGAGAGGCAGGTACCCTTCCCCAAATGACATTAATGAACCAATTAGGATTTTTAGCAGTAAGATGCCAGTCATTCCGTGGTCATTTTTTCCTGAGCTAAATGATCAGATTTATTGAATTCAATTCAGTGTCGCATCTTGTCATGATGGGATGTTAACTCATGAGGTTGCTAGTGCAGTAACGTAACCCTAGGCTCCCGAGCCCATATGATGATGTTTGTAGGGCACAGTGATTTTTATTAGTAAACATTGACACTTGGACAGAACTTGTGAAATGCTGACAGTATGTGGCAGTGCCATAATCTGACATGTAACAAGAACAAAATTAAAACTGAAGGTGAGAATCCCTTGCCAGACACTATGTTACTGTACATAATGGCCTGGATTTTCTGATCGGAGGCTTCCTGCGTGCGGATGCCTCCGATCTGGAAAAAAATCTACCAACTTAACTGCCGGCTCCATAGGTCCCGACACTTCCGCTCCTGGGCCTCTCCTGGTGCGCGCGCAGAGGCCCAGGTATCCCAGGGGCGCAGGCGGTTCGCAAGCATGCCTGGGATCACATGGACCATGGGAAACCAAT
This sequence comes from Somniosus microcephalus, assembly GCF_052327205.1. Lineage (NCBI taxonomy): Eukaryota > Metazoa > Chordata > Chondrichthyes > Squaliformes > Somniosidae > Somniosus > Somniosus microcephalus. Next base: position 62,544,245 of record NC_140994.1, read on the forward strand.
CAAAGAAGGGAATCCCCATCACACTTTTGACGGGACTCGCCGCATATATCTGTCAAAAGTATGAATGGGGATCACTCAAAAAACACACTAAAACTTTAAAAAAAAATTAAATCACGTATTTAAAATTACATAAAATTACATTTTTGTTTAAAATATTTAATTTATTGAAAAAAATAAAGTTTTTTTAGGGTGCTAAAAATAAACTTATCTTTTTTAAAAGTATTTTAAAATTATAAATGAGTGAAATTTTTATTTTTTTTACTTTTTTAAACTCTTATGCTGGTAAAATCAGGCAGGCATAAGATTTTTAAGGGATTTCAGCGGACGGAGGTTTTGCAGAAAGTGGAACTCTCCACCTGCCGAGGCCCTTCTCCAGGGCAGGCGGAGGATCTGTCAAGAGGATTCTTGACAGATTGGAAGTGCCGGTTTTCAGCGCATGCGCTGCGCATGCCTGAAACTGGCACTTGCGAGGCCCCTACGGGTGTGTACACAGCTCGTACACACCCGTGGGTGTTGGAAAATACGGGCATATATATCATTTTACTCAAGCCCATAATTCCTCGTCTTTAAGGAGTGTTAAATATGAAATTCTCTCTCTCTCATATGCCTGAGGCATTGGGACTGGTTCTGGGGGAGGTGGGACCTCAACAGGGCGGGGATCAATATCTTCGTGGGGGGTGGAGGGGTTGCTAGTGCTGTTGGGGAGGGTTTAAACTAGCTTGGCAGGGGGATGGGAACCTGAGCGTAAATTCAGAAGGGGGAGAGAAGCAAAGTTGGAAATGGATGTCAGAAAATTAGTAAGCGAGTTTGGAAGATAGAGGAAACAAAGGCTAGAAAATAGACAACAAAGGAGTTTAGCAGTGCTTAATAGTATATACTTCAATGCAAGGAGTCTAGTGAATAAGGCAAATGAGCTGAGGGCACAGATAGACATGTGGAAGTATGATATCACAGCTATTACTGAAACATGGCTTGAAGGCAAGAATGGCAGCTCAACATTACTGGTTACAGGATTTTCAGACAAGATAGAGAAGGGGATAAAAAGGAGCAGGGGTTGCAATATTGGTTAAAGATACAATTACAGCTGTGAGGAGGGATGATACGTTAGAAGGATCATCAAATGAGACCATATGGGTTGAACTGAAGAACAAAATAGGGGCAATCACAATGTACTATAGACAGAGTACTATAGACCGCCAAACAGTCAGAGGGAGATAGAAGAGTAAATATATAGGCAAGTTTCTGAGAAGTGCAATAACATTAGGGCATTAATAGTAGGGGACTTCAACTGCCCTAATATTAACTGGGATAGAATTAGTGTGAAAGGTATAGAAGGCGCAGAATTCTTAAAATGCATTCAGGAGAACTTTTTTAGCAAGCCCAACAAGAGAGGGGGCAATTCTGGACTTAGTTTTAGAGAATTAAGCTAGGCAGGTGAAAGGGGTATCAGTGGGAGAGCATTTTGGTGGTAGTGATCATAATTCAGTTAGATTTAGCATAGTTATGGAAAAGGACAAAGCTAGGCCAGGTGTAAAAGTTCTCAATTGGGGAAAGGCCAATTTTACTAAGCTGAGATATGATTTAGCAAAGGTGGACTGGAAACAGCTACCTGAGGATAAATCAGTGTCAGAGCAGTGGGAGTTGTTCAAGGAGGTGATAGTGAGGGTTCAGAGCAAATATGTTCCCACAAAGAAAAAGGGTGAGACTCCCAAATCCAGAGCCCCCTGGATGTCAAGTGCATACAGGGCACAATAAGGCACAAAAGGGAAGCTTTTGCCAGATACCGAGAGCTCAATACTACAGAAAGCCTAGAGGAATATAAAAAAATGCAGGGGTGAAATTAAAAAGGAAATTAGGAAAGCAAAGAGAGGGCATGAAAAAATATTGGCAAGTAAAATCAAGGAAAACCCAAAGATGTTTTATAAATACATAAAGAGCAAGAGGATAACTAAGGAAAGAGTAGGGCCTATTAGAGACCAAAAAGATAATCTGTGCGTGGTGACAAAAGACGTAGGTATGGTTCTTAATGAATACTTTGCATCTGCCTTCACAAAAGAGAGGGACAATGCAAACATTGTAGTTAAGGAGGAAAAGTGTAAAATATTAGATGGGATAAACATAGTGAGAGAGGAAGTATTAAGGGGTTTAGCATCTTTGAAATTAGATAAAGTAGATAAATTGCCAGGCCCGGATGAAATGTATCCCAGGCTGTTAAGAGAAACAAGAGAGGAAATAGTGGAGGCTCTGACTATCATTTTCCAATCCTCTCTGGCGGTGCCAGAGGAGTGGAGGACTGCTAACACTGTACCATTGCTTAAAAAGGGAGAAAGGGATAGACCGAGTAATTACAGTCAGCCTAACCTCGGTGGTGGGCAAATTATTGGAAAAAATTCTGAGGGACAATACTGTCATTTAGAAAGGCACGGATTAATCAAGGCCAGTCAGCATGGATTTGTTAAGGGAAGGTCGTGCCTGACTAACTTGATTGAATTTTTTTGAGGAAGTAACAAGGAGGGTTGATGAGGGTAGCGCATTTGATGTAGTCTACATGTATTTCAGCAAGGCTTTTGATGTGGTCCCACATGGCAGACTGGTCAGAAAAGTAAAAGCCTGTGGGATCCAAGGGAAAGTGTCAAGTTGGATCCAAAGTTAGCTTAGTGGCAGGAAGCAAAGGGTAATAGTCGATGGGTGTTTTTGTGACTGGAAGGCTGTTTCCAGTGGGGTTCCGCAGGGCTCAGTACTAGGTCCTTGCTTTTTGTGGTAAATATCAGTGATTTAGACTTCAATGTAGAGGGCATGATTAAGAAGTTTGCAGATGATACTAAAATTGGTCATGTGGTTGATAGTGAGGAAGAAAGCTGTAGACTGCAGGAAGACATCAATGGACTGGTCAGGTGGAAAATGGAATTCAGTCCTGAGAAGTGTGAGGTAATGCATTGGGGAGGGCTAACAATGCAAGGGAATACACAATAAATGGTAGGCTACTGAGGTCACAGAAGTCACAGAAACCCCACAGTGCAGATAGAGGCCATTTCGGCCCATCGAGCCTGCACCGACACATATCCCACCCGATCCCCGTAACCCCTACACCAACACATATCCCACCCTATCCCCGCAACCCCACGTATTTAATCCCCCTAACACTAAGGGTCAATTTATCATAGCCAATCAACCTAACCCGCACATCTTTGGACTGTGGGAGGAAACCGGAGCACCCGGAGGAAACCCACGCAAACACGGGGAGAATGTGCAAACTCCACACAGACAGTCACCCGAGGCCGGATTCGAACCCGGGTCCCTGGTGCTGTGAGGCAACAGTGCTAACCACTATGCCACCGTGCTGTAGTGGAACAGTGAGACCTTGGAGTGTATGTTCACAGATCCCTGAAGGTAGCAGGACAGGTAGATAAGGTGGTTAAGAAGGCATACGGGATACTTGCCTTTATTAGCTGAGTCATAGAATACAAGAGCAGGGAAGTTATGCTTGAACTGTAGAAAACACTCGTTAGGCTACAGCTAGAGTACTGTGTAACATTCTGGTCACAGGAAAGATGTAACTGCACTAGAGAAGGTACAGAGGAGATTTACGAGGATGTTGCCAGGACTTGAAAATTTTAGCTATGAGGAAAGAGTGGATAGGCTGGGGTTGTTTTCTTTGGAACAGAGGAGACTGAGGGGAGTCTTAATTGAGGTGTATAAAATTGTGAGGGGCCTAGATAGAGTGGGTAGGAATGAGCTATTTCCCTTAGAGAGGTCAATAATCAGGGGGCATAGATTTAAAGTAATTGGTAGAAGGATTAGAGGAGAGTTGAGGAGAAATGTTTTCACCCAGAGGGTGGTGGGGGTCTGGAACGCATTGCCTGAAAGAGTGGTAGAGGCAGAAACCCTCATTACGTTCAAAAAGTACTTGGATATGCACTTGAAGTGCTGTAACCTGCAAGGCTATGGACCAAGAGCTGGAAAGTGGAATTAAGCTGGATAGCTCTTTTTCGGCTGGCAGAGACACGATGGGCCGAATGACCTGTGCCATAAATTTCTATGATTCTAACATTATTTTCTCCTTTTTGCCGCCACTTTACATCTTTGATCCTACTCCTTAGCATTCCCACATAACACGAATTACTAAGCAACATTTATATTTGACTTGGAGTAGAATTCACCAGAACAAAGACTGGGAGTGAGGGTTTGACTATGCAGTGGCAAGCCGCTGATTTGAACTAAGCGCTGATACCTGTATTACCACTTTTAGTAAAGACTAAGGGTGTGAATAATAGACTGGTATCTTCCTGCTAAATCTGAGACACATAGGGAGTTGTGGAAATCCACAAGGCTTGGCAGGTCTGAATTGAAGTACAATGAATGCTTTCAAAATATTAACAAACAATAGATGCACTGTTGTAACCGTCATTGTTTACGCTTCAGGGTTGTATTAAGGAGAACAAAACTCCTTGGACATACAGAACCATTTTGAGATGGAAATTAAACATAGCTATTAGAACAGCAATGCCTAGAAATTCCAGTGCGCCGAAAACCTGTCGGTGCCACCGTGGGCCACAGTTAACGACCACCAGAATTAATAGCGCAGGCAGCACCAGTATTTTTGGTGCTACCTGCTAATGGAAATTAGTGCAGCGCTAAATTTACTGTGCAACGCTGGTTTTCCAGCGCTACTCTCAGCAGGAGGTCCAATGTAGCGTGGCCGTGATGTCCCTGGAGCAAGAACAGCGTTATTTGAAAGCTAGCCTGTCATTTTAGAAAGCAGTGTCGGTCCCTTAAAGGGGAACTGCCTTCTAAAATGAAAAAAATAAAAAACATTTAAAAACAGGCAGTTTTTAGCCCTTAGAGATCAACTGCCTTCTAAAAAAAAAAAAATTAAAAGAATTCCCAAATGGGAGTCTTCAGTTCTTAAAGCTGAATTGCTTTCCGCACCTAAAAAAATGGTAAAAGTGCTTCAACATTAACACAAATGGCTCAGCAAGCCAGGGAAGGGGCACCCAGGGTCTCACATGCAGCAATCCAGCTTTGTGTAGGGGTCAACACTGCAAGAGAGGTCCTCTACCCAAAGAGGCCAGGAGGCCCTCCAGAAAGAAGAATGTGGGACCAGATCACTGAGCTGTCACTGCCAGTAATGTCGCCCTCATGACCTGGCTCCAGTGCCCAAAGAAGCTTCATGACCTCAAACCAGTGGTCAAGGTCAGTAAATGCATCTTCAAAAGTCGTCTCCTATCAGCTGCACCACTACCCTCCAACACTGCTCATTGCACGATGCCCCCCTCATCACTCACCTATCAACAATCTCTACCAAACACAAGGCACACCTCCCATTCCTAGCTTCACCTCACCCCCTTGGAGGAGACGGTGCTGGCCATTCTTGGCAGGTGCATGGCTGAGCCCTTGGTCAATGGCGAGTCTGAAAGGATACAAGATGCTGGTATCCTCATACGTTATTCTCCTTCTCACATGCACCTCTTGCTTTCCTGCTCTCTCCTCACCACAACTCCACCCTTGTGCCTTCCTCATTTCACACAGCCAAGAAATGCAGCCTGCCCAGCCAGTGGTTGACCAAGAAGAGGGAGAGGAGAGTGAAGAACAAGAAGAAGAAACACAGTCACTCAATTTGACACTCCCAGCCACCAGCTCCTCGCGATTGTCCTGCAAGGCCATTTGCAGTGTCCCCCACTGAAAGTCAGCAGCCTTCCACCAGCCATGTTGCAGCCACTGGGGAAGCACTGTGTGACATCAGAAGGATAGGCAAAGGCACATACAAGACAGTCACTAAGGGAATGCATAAGGGTGATTAGTTGATTTCTTCATGCCATTGGCTGGATAGATGTATAAAATTGGATTGGAAAGTTTGCTTTGTGGTGGCTTTTATTTCAGCATTGTGGCTAAGAGGATGCTGTGATGGTCAGCAACAGAGGGAAGGTAAGGTGTGGGACTAATGTTGAAAGGGAAATTGGGGTTGTGGTCACTGGTACCACAGGCGGATGATTCCATCCCAGATATCCTGGCCAGAAAGGGGCTGTCTGGGCTGCATCCTTCCTTCTGCTTCCTCTTCTGTGTCGTCTTCTGCGTCTTCCTCTTCCCTCTGCGAGCACATGCTGTAAATTTGAAATAAAAGCATAAAATGCTGGGAATACTCAGTAGGTCAGGCAGCATCTTGACATGAGACATGAACTTGTTTCTCCACGGATGCTGCCTGACCTGCTGAATATTTCCAGCTCTTAAGTTGCGCCATTCATTCCTGTGCCTAAATGTGGTGTTTGTGGCATTTCAGAATATGTGAACCTAAAGTGAATGCATCCAGTTCACAAAATTAACATACATTACTGAGGTGATAGACACGCCCTAATCTGCATCAACAATGTCAGCAGGTCGGGGAACTTGCTGTACCAGTACACACAAGGTAAATGAAAATGAATTTGTGCAATAAACAAACCTACCCTTGTTGATTTCTGACAGAAGTTCTTAGTCATTCACTGCAAGAATGCCAAGTACAGTTTGTTTCGATTTATTTTTAATAAGTAATTGTGTGGTTCGAGCCCCAATCCTGAAGTTTGATAGACATGAGACCAGCATCAGCACATGGTTGAGTTGTTAGGCACACACTTCATTCATGATTGAAGACTTGTACAAGGAAGTGTGTGCGTTAAATCTAATCAAAGAATATACGCAGAACACTTTGCCCTTCAGTCCATGACCTGTTTTAACTGCAGTTTAGTTGTGTTTTGAAAAAAAAAGTTAGGAGTGGTTTATTGAATTGAAGTCAGCAAAGCAGACGGCACTAGGACAAAAAGCAGGCAGTGGGCTCATGGTCAAATCCCCTATCATTTGCAAACTATTGATTTAACTGGAAAGGTGTTCATTAGACACGCAGCTGAGTGCAATTTGTTTTACTCGGTTTGCTCTGGCGGATTAGAAATCAGTCCCGTTTATTGTCAAAGGCCTTGAAGAAATACTCTGTGGGGGGGAAAAATTCGGTTGGTTGCGCCACCCATTAACGCCTAAAGAGGTCGAGAAGTGGGGCGCAAACCAACTAGCACCCGGGCGCAGCGAACCCTGCGCCTCTTCCCAAATTGAGTGGACATTTAGCGCCGGCGCTAAACTGTTGCGCCCGCTCACCGGCGCATGCAGATCATGACGTCATTTCAGTGTGCAATGCCCTTGGGGCGCCCCGGACCGGAAATTCAGTGGCGCCCCCCCCTCCGTTCCGCCTGGCGCTAACAAGGACAGGTTACCTGAAGCGTTTCCCAGTCGCTGTCGGGCTGGGGGGGGGCGCTATTTAAAGGGGACTCTTCCTGGATTATTAGTAGTAGCCATTTTTGGACCACACCTTCTTTGAGTGAGAGAGAGAGAGAGTTGCTCAGAGACAAACGGAGAGCCATTTCTGCAGTGAGCCAGCGCTGGCTGGGGAACTTTAGCCTTCTGAACATAACTTTGCAGTTGGTAAGCTTCTCAACCGGCATAACTTTCAGTGCGCACTTACTATGGGGGCTGCATTGGATGGGAACGTCGTCCTTCTCAATCATATTGACAGGGCACAGAGACGCAGGGATAGAGTGGCAGGCATGGCCAGACGGAGGAGGGCCTACAGACGTCGGCACACGAGACCTTGCGCTGCCAGGGTTTTCCGCCAACAGTTTTCGTATATCAACATGTCGGAGGTGCAGTGTTTCCGAAGGCTGCGCTTCAGTAAGGAGGTGGTCACTGAGCTCTGCCACCTGCTTCAGCCAGATCTGCAGCCTCAACTAAGGTGCAGGCCATCTCTGTCGGTGGCTGTGAGGATCACTGTGACTCTAAACTTCTATGCTAGCGGCTCCTTTCAGGCCGTTACTGGGGACATTGCCAACATCTCACAGTTTGCGGTGCATTTCTGCATCCGTCAAGTGACTAATGCCCTCTTTAAAAGGAGACAGCAGTACATCTCCTTCCCAATGACCCCGGACAAGCAGCGAGAGCGTGCAGAGGGCTTCGCAAGGATAGCGGGCTTCCCCATGGTGCAGGGTGCCATTGACTGCATGCATGTGGCTTTGCGGGCACCTCTAGAGAATGCGGAGGATTTCCACAACCGAAAGGGGTTCCATTCTTTGAATGTGCAGCTGGTCTGTGACCACCGACAGCTGATACTCGCTGTCAATGCCCACTTTCCAGGCAGCAGCCACGACGCCTTCATCCTGCGCCAGACTTCTGTGGCAGACCTTTGAGGCCCCGGCTCACCCAGGAGGCTGGCTTCTCGGGGACAAGGGTTATCCTCTGTACCCCTGGATGATGATCCCGCTCCGTTCGTCCAGCACCCCTGCTGAAGAATGTTACAATGAGAGCCATCAAGCGACCAGGAACATCATTGAGCACACAATCGGCGTGCTGAAGCAACGGTTCCGCTGTCTGGACCATTCCGGAGGAGCCCTTCAGTACTCACCTGAGCGAGTCTCCCACTTCGTGGTTGTGTGTTGCATGCTGCATAACCTGGCAATCCTCAGGACCCAGCCAATGCCACCAGACATTGAAGCACCAGCAGAGGAGGAGGAGGAGGAGCACCAAGACGGGAGGGAGGCACAAACTGCAAGGGCTGTCCGTCAGAGGCTTATAGCAAGTTGCTTCTAGGCCCCTCTCAGGGAACGCTTTCTGCCATTCCAAGAACATGAATGGAACCGTTCTGCTACCCCTAAGCCGGTCAAGACAAAAATTTGTGCAAAGAACAGACATGGACATTGCGAATAAATGAACTTCTTTATTTAACAAAATTTGTATCCTTCCCGCATGACAAAGCAATGGAAACAAACAGCAAAACAAACAGACTGCCACATAACTGCCTCTCACACCCTGGAGACTGTCCAAAACATCTGTCTCTCACACCCTGGAGACAATGTCCAAAACATAACCAACATTCAGACCAGCATCCTCGGCCTTGAATGAAAGAAATAACATAATTTAGCAGCACCTTCAACTTTTTGTCCCTCGATGGTGATCTGCTTCCCTTGCGGAATTGCCCCCTTCCTGCCCTGCAGCTCCTCCATAATGGGACCCCAGTGGCTGCAGCAAGGCTGGGGGAGGCCTGCTGACTGTCCAAAACTGAGACCGCAGATGCCCTTGAGGGATGGCCTGGACCAGCTCTGGGCCTGGCTGCTGACTGCTCCAACTCTGCATGGGCGGAAGCAGTCTGTCCTACAGGTGGTGGCGGCTGCAGTGGAGAAGTGCCAGTGGTGGCATCAGGAATGCTGTCATCCTAATAGCGGACAGCAGCTCCCTGGTCGGCTGACACACTGGCACTCTGATGGGGCAGCACCGCAGCATGCGCAGCAATCGGCTGGTGCACAGATTGCTGGCCTGCTGTGGCACGGCGAGGGCCACGGGGAACCCTGCCCGATCCAGCGAGGGTGGCAGCAGTCAGTGCTCGCGTGGCCTCAATCTGCGTCTGCATGAGACCAGCCACTGACTGCGTGGCAGCACTTGGCACTTGCGTGGCAGGTGCCAGTGCTTCGCCGAAGTCCTGGAGAATCCTTGCCAGTGCTGCACCGAAGCCCTGCACACTCCTTGCCTGTGCTGCGCCGAAGTCCTGGACACTCCTTGCCAGTGTCTCAATGGAGTCGGGCATCCTTGCCACTGCAGCCATGAGCTCAGTGTGCCTCAGCCTAGCCTGGGCGTTCATTTCTGTGCAGCAGCACTCGCGGCCCGACTCGCCCTCCGGGGAGACGGCCCCCGAGCTTCCCTACCCCCCTCACGTTGCTGCAGGCCGCTGGGTCCTGGAGCTGCATCCTCCTCGGACCATTCCCCCCCCCCCCCCACCACCCCCCGCTCCCCTCCAGGGAAGGCGTCTCCCCAGTCGGGACATGGGCTGGCTCGCCTGAGCGTGGTACGGATGGTCCGGCTTCCTCCTCCTTGTCGCCTCCAGAGTCACTCGCACTGGCAGCTTGAGGGCCCGCCTCCCAAGCTGGTGATGCAGCATCTGAAAGCAGGGAGGTTCAAGAGTGGCTTTAGCGAAAGGACAGGGTGGCAGCAAGGGATGCATGAGTGCTGCAATGCTCTGAGTTGGCTCGAGAGTGAAAAAGCATGCTGGTGTGGGGAACAAGTGGAAGGAGAGAGGTCAAAAGGTGATGACCTTACCATTGCTGTCCACAATGGGGTCGGCATCTCCAGAGGCGACGGGGCCAATCATCCGGCTTGCCACAATCCGGTGGACTCGCTCCTCCAGGTCTGTAAGGGTCTGCAGGTGAGGCCGGCCTCCTCCGGTCCAATGCTGTTGCCTTCTATTATTCGCCAGCTTGGCCTGCAAGAGAAAGGACGGGGTGTGATGAAACCTGTAGCCCTGATCTGGCATGATATGCCTCCCATGGTCAATTAGCCCTTACATTATGCTGCCCTGATCTGGCATGACATGCCTCCCATGGTTGATTAGCCCTTACATTATGCACAGAGCTGAATGTGCGTGTGTGTTTCCAGAAAGGGCCATGGGTGCTGGATGACAGCTGGCCATTGGGGCTTTGCACACCTCTGGCCATAAAATGAGGTGCAGATGGAGGGATGAAGATGATTCTGAAAAAGGCACTCACCCCGACGACCCGAGTGAGGTCGTTGAACTTCTTCCTGCTGCCACCCTGATTGAATTTTTCGAGGGGGTGACTAGGTGTGTGGATGAGGGTAGTGCAGTGGATGTGGTTTACATGGATTTCAGTAAGGCTTTTGATACCTTCCTGACCAGTCTCCTATGCAGGACATTAAGAGCCCGTGGGATCCAGGGTGCCTTGGCACATTGGATCCAAAACTGGCTTAGTGGCAGAAGGCAGAGGGTGATGGTGGAAGGTTGTTTTTGTGACTGGAAGCCTGTGTCCAGTGGGGTACTGCAGGGATCGGTGCTGGGTCCCTTGCTGTTTGTGGTCTGCATTAATGATTTGGATGTGAATGTAAAAGGTATGATCAGTAAGTTCGCACATGACACGAAAATTGGTGGGGTGGTAAATAGTGAGGCGGGAAGCCTCAGGCTACAGGACGATATAGATGGGTTGGTCAGATGGGCGGAACAGTGGCAAATGGAATTTAACCCTGAAAAGTGTGAGGTGATGCATTTTGGACGGACTAACAAGGCAAGGGAATACACAATGAATGGTAAGACCCTAGGAAAGACAGAGGATCAGAGGGAACTTGGTGTGCATGTACATAGATCCCTGAAGGCAGCAGAACAGGTGGATAAGGTGGTTAAAAAGGCATATGGGATACTTGCCTTCATTAGCCGAGGCATAGAATATAAGAGCAGAGAGGTTATGATGGAGCTGTACAAAATGCTGGTAAGGCCACAGCTGGAGTTCTGTGTGCAGTTCTGGTCGCCACACTATAGGAAGGATGTGATTGCTTTGGAGAGGGTGCAGAGGAGATTTACCAGGATGTTACCCGGGCTGGAGCGCTTCAGCTATGAAGAAAGACTGGACAGGCTGGGGTTGTTTTCCTTGGAGCAGAGAAGGCTGAGGGGGGACCTGATTGAGGTATACAAAATTATGAGGGGCATAGATAGGGTAGATAGAAAGGAACTTTTCCCCTTAGTAGAGGGGTCAATAACAAGGGGGCATAGATTCAAGGTAAGGGGCAGGAGGTTTAGAGGGGATTTGAGGAAAAACTTTTTCACCCAGAGAGTGGTTGGAATCTGGAACTCACTGCCTGAAAGGGTGGTAGAGGCAGGAACCCTCACAACATTCAAGAAGCATTTGGATGAGCACTTGAAATGCCATAGCATACAAGGCTACGGACCAAATGCTGGAAAATGGGATTAGATTAGACAGGGCTTGATGGCTGGCGCGGACGCGATGGGCTGAAGGGCCTCTTTCTGTGCTGTATAACTCTGACTCTATGACTCTATGCATTGCACAGGAGTCCTGGGAACCATGCTGCTGGAGGTGACTCTGTGGGAAACCTCCCTCCAAGCTCTGCAATAGTTGCTATGTTGAGGCCTCCTGCCATTCTCTGGGTAGAGCACAGATCGCCTGCGCTCCACCGCGCCAACCAGAGCATCCAATGCCCCCTTGCTGAAGTGCTGCGCTCTCTCCCTGGCCCTCTCCATATTGATGCAGTTGTCAACGCCACAGGTAGGTTACCGCCGAGTTTGAGGCCTACGAGGCGCAGGGTGCGGCTGCAGATGATAATCGATCCGCCCCTTTAAGAGCTGGCCGGTGCCAGCGTGTCTGGCTGAAATCGATAATTGCCAGCACCTGCGCTGCGCCCGCGGAGAAATTGCGTCGCGCCGCTGGGTTAGCGCCGTAAGACTATTGTGCAGTGCCTGATTTAGCGCTGCAATCACCTTCAGGGGCGCAGCTACCCAATATCGCTCGAGGTGGTGATAAATTGTGCCTGGCGCTAAACTTTGCGCACCGCCAATACTAGTGCCCCATCGGGGCGATACCGAATTTCTCCCCCAGGACACTGGTCAAGTGTTTACTGCAGGCCGAGTCCACATTTGATCCTGTCTAGAATGCAGCCTTCCCATAGATTCTGTGGAGACGAGCTGCTGGCTTTGTTCTGAAATTAGGCAAGTGAGATAATTGGCAACTTGATTTATTACTGAAAGCTACCTCTTTGATGTCCTTTGTCTTAGCTTGAATTTCATGGGGGCGGGGTATATCTGGCATCAGCCCATAACAACTTTTCAGTTTTTTCATGTAGAGGTGAACATCTAAAAGTCTGTGGCCTCGATTTTCCTGGAGCTGTCAGGCGGGGTTTCAGGCGGGCGGGCGGGGGTGGAAAAATCGCAGAAATAGGGGGTCGCGACCGCCCCCCCCCCCCCGCCCGATTCCCCGCCCGATTCCCCGCCCCGTCCGACTTTCGCCCCGGCGTTTCAAAGCGACCCGAATCATTCCCACCCGCAGCAGGCGGGACTGGTCGTCGGGAGCCTAATCAGCAATAATTGGCATCTATAATGCCATATTAAGGGGCCCTTGCAATTTTCAGCCTTTCCCCACGTAAACCACGCCTGGTGGGAACACCGCTGATGAAACCTGGCGTGAACAATATCGGATTGCTGACTATCAGCTGCAGGTCAATCAGGAAAGAAGAGATTTAATCAGACAGCATTTGTAGGTTGCAGGCCCTTGTTGCTTCAGGCTTGGGGCAACTTGTTCAAGGCTTTGGCACAGCTGTGGAAGGTTGGAGCCTCACACACTTCTCCAGTGTGAGCTCCTGGGAAGCCCCTCTCACCACCCTCACTCGGCGCTTCCTCAATGGAGGCATCTGCCAGAAGCATGGGAGGCCTTTTGTTCTTTCCTTTCTTGACATTAAAGGATCTCCAACAGCAGAGGAGGCAGCAGCAGATCCAGCAACAACAGCAGCACCAGCAACAGCGGCAGCAGCAGGAGCGACAGGCTGCGGCTCAGCCACCTGAGGCAGCACAGGCCAGAAGGGGCCAGCGCATGGAAGGCCGTCGGCGCAGGAGATACCCCCCAAACAGGGTCTACAGACACAGGGTGAGCTACCTCAATATGACTGAGCAGCAGTGCCAAAGGCGGCTCCGACTTTTGCGAGAGGCAGTGACTGACATCTGCGCAATGCTACAGCAAGACCTGGAGCCCAGAGCACCAGGTCGACACTCCTTACCAGTGGCCATCAAAGTCACCACCGCACTCAATTTTTTTGCCTCAGGCTCCTTCTAGGGATCAGCAGCAGACATCAGCGGCATCTCCCAGGCGGCCGCACACACTTGCATCAAACAGGTCACCGATGCCCTCTTTGCCCTCGCGCACAATCACATCCATTTCACCAGGGATCGCACAAGTGTGAAGGCACGAGCGCTTGGATTAGCTCAGCTGGCAGACTTTCCAAGGGTGCAGGGCATCATTGACTGCACACATGTGGCCCTTAGGGCACCCCATCACAATCCAGGAGTTTTTGTCAGCCGCAAGGGCTTCCACTCCCTTAACGTTCAGCTGGTGTGTGACCACAAGACGGAGATTTTGCATGTTTGTGCCAAGTACCCTGGCAGCAGCCATGACTCCCTCATACTGCGCCAGTCTACTGTGCCTCCGCTATTCAGTCCGCCAAACGAACTTCAGGGATGGCTACTTGGAGACAAGGGATATCCCCTGCGGTCTTGGCTAATGACGCCGTTGAGGAGACCAGCCAACGAAGCTGAGGAGCGCTACAACGCCGGCCACATTTCCACCAGATGCATTATCGAGCAAACCATCGGATTGCTAAAGATGCGCTTCAGATGCCTCGATAGATCAGGTGGAGCCCTACAGTACTCAGCAGCCAGGGTCTCCAAAATCGTCGTGGTATGCTGTGTGCTTCACAACATGGCACAGCATCGTGGCTTGCCGATTCCGCAGGACCAAGAGGCTCCTCACAGAGCCGCCGCGGAGGAGGAGGCCGGGAATGAGTATCCTGCAGAGGCCCATCAACCAGCGGCACCAGTGCGCGAGAACATTGCTGGCCGGAATGGAAGGAACGCACTCATCCTGGCCAGATTTGCTTAGCCTGGTACATCAAACACTGTAGCCTTGCTGCTTCTTAACTGACCATGAACAGTGGCCCATCCCTGTGCATTTCTACCTATTTGACCAGCTTGCTGACATCTGCAAGTAATCCTAAGGCCTCAATGTGAAATCCCCATTTGCTAAATGACAGACGCCACAACTGCAGCAGTTGCCAGCAGATTTTTTATGTACAAGAAACTGATGGGTGAAAACTTCTGTATATAGTTTTAATGCCAAGTGTCTACCGTTGTGATTAGTGGTGCTTTATTTTTCTCTTACGCGTGCTCCTACGTAGTGGTACCCCTGTGGCTTCAGCAGATGTGGAGGCCCCTTGCTCACTTTCCTGCTGCTACTGTCTCGACACCTTTGGCAGACGTCCTCTGGGGTGGCGAGCCTGTGAGGGTTCGCCAGCAGTCTGCTGCTCCTGCAGCTGCGCAGGGGTTGAGACGCCTATCTCACTTGGGTGTGGACTCCGGCGGGGCTCTGACCGAGGGCTCTGAAGTGGCATGGAAGTGTGAGCGCGTGGAGAGGAGCCCCCACTTCCTTGAGGTGTGCCAACAACCTCCCTCTCATGGGTCAGCTCCCCCTCAGTGCCTGCAAGTGGCTGGAGAGCACCTTGCACATCAGGGGGGCCATGGGGACCTGTATCTGCACTGGAAGTCCTGCTCAGAAGGACTTCCATGAAGGTCTGGTTTCGGTGCTCAATAGATGCCCATCACTCCTCAAGAGATGTCATTCTATTCTGAGCACTCGCCATGTTTTCCATACCCTGGCGACTAAGCTCCTCCATGGCCGTAGCCCTCCTCTCCTCAGCCGCAGCCCTCCTCTCCTCCGCTGCAGCCAGCCTTACCACGGAGGTAGCCATCCTTTCCGTGGTGATGCTTTCATGCGCCAATGACTCCAATAAGGCTCTGCTCATGTTCGCCATGGACTCCTCCATTCGCTCCACACTCGCAGCGACCCTGGAGACAAAACTTGCCAGAGACTCCTGCATCTGTGCATAGAGATCCATCACCTCCTCTCTTGCGGATGGACCCAGAGGCATAGGGTCGACATGCAGCTGAGCTGAGCTGGCAGAGGCCTGCGCCCTCCGACGAGGACTCTCCACTGCTGTCCCTGTCTCCACAATCTGCTGATGCTCACTTGTGAGCTGTGAAACACCAGGTGACAACACTACTCTATCTCGCGAAGGTCCCACCGAGGTGTGAGTGCGCTGGTGTTGGGTGCGCTGAATTCTGCTGACGCTGCGCCCTCAGAGGTTGGAGCTTCCTCTGAGGAGTCTGGCTGCACAGCCTCTTGCTCCTCGACAGTGGGGACGGGGGCTTTGGATGGTCCTGTGGGGGAGTAAAGGAAAGAGTTAGAGATGTGATGCCAAGGCTACTTGCACATTGGATTTTGCAGATGCTCATAAGTCCAAATGATGTAGCTTCAGAATCATTGCAGCGACTCATGCTATGTCAATGAGAGAGATGGAAAACTATTCCTCACCAGCTTGCGGGCTTGCTCCTGTCTCTCCTTCCCCAGCATCCGCAGTCACGTCAGCCCCGACAATCTCCATCACTCCTTCCTCCCAGGGGGTCAGGTGGGCGATTGAGGGTGGGCCTCCTCCAGTCCTGGCTTGCTCTCTCCTGTTGTGAGCTCTCTTTTCCTGCAATGAGGGAGACAAGTGGAGTTTGAGTGAGAATGAAGGAGTGAGTGTAGAGATTGCATAGCATAGATACTTAGAAGGAGACAAAGATGGTGTGAGGCTGCAAGACCAAGGGCCCTCCCTGTGTGTTGTCAGTTGTGTTCCAAGCATCAGAGTGAGAGGCAGTGTGAGGGCTGCATGGTGGAATAGTTATGTGAATGTGACCATAGAGAGGGAATGGGTAAGGGTGCATGGATGTGACTGTGAAGTGGGATGTGGAAGAAGAGAGTGCTGAAGCCGAGTGCTGTTGGGGAAAGGCAATGGGGATCAGGTTGAGGGTAATGGAAACTTCATACATACTTTTCCTGTACGGTGAAGGTCATGGAATCGCTTCCTGCACTGCATCCAGGTCCTTCTGGTGACTCCCTGAGAGTTCACCTCTGCTGCCACCTCCATCCAAGCAGCCCTGGTCTCATTGGGAGGCCTCTTCCTCCCTGAGCGTGGGAAGAGGACCTCCCTGTGGGCCTTAGCCCCATCCAGTAATGTCTGTAGTGAGGTTTCATCAAATTTGGCAGCAGCTCGGGCTTTGCCACTTGCAACAGCTGCTGCAGGCTCCTCTGCCATACTGGACGGCTCGTTGGGAAGCCTGCAGAGGTTGAAAAGCTTGCTGCAGACTTTAAAAGCACCACGAATGATGACATCATGCTGTGGGGCTTTCTGACTGGAAATAGACAATTAGCAAGGGTGCCCACACGCTGAAAATTAATTGGCCAATTGTGCGAAAATTGCATCCAGCTGGCAGACCCATTTAGATTCGTGTGGGAACCCGACAATTCCCCGCACCTGCGGGAAAATTGCCCCCTGTGAGTTCACTCAGCCACACATCAATGTTTGTGTTATGGCCACAGGTCCAGATTCCATATTAATAGGAGAGTTAGTGAAGTGTCATGTCTTACTGTGTTTGTATCCAAGGAATTGTAAATTACAGTTCATACAATCAACAGCACATAAGGAGGCAATTTGGCCTATTGCACCTACACTGGCTCTCTGGAAGAGCTGTTCACTTAGTCAGATTTCCCTTCCATGTTCCCATAACCATTTAAATGTTTCTTGTTTGGATATTTATCCATTTCCTTTTTATTGTGGTGTTTGCTTCCACTAATGGTCCAGTAATTCGGGTCCCAACGTGTGAGTACGCACGGGGTACCCACGCGTGGACCCGATGGAAGTGCCGGTTTCTTGCATGCACAGCGCACGCGCGGGAAAACGGCACTTCCGGTCCCCTGAAAGCAGGGGTTAAGAGGTGAAACGCGTGCGACGTATGAGGCAGCGCGTGCGCGTTGAACTTCCTTTTTTTTGACAGGTTTGCCCGTGCGTGAAGGCCTCCACTTTTTACACATTAATAAAGCAGACGTAAGGACTTCATTTTAACAGGTAAGTGGTCAATTAATTAAAATTAGAACATTTTTTCCACAGGTTTATTATTTTTAAATACTTTACAGTAAGGTAAGTGTATTTTTAGCTCCGATTTTTTCTATAATTTTTTTCAAAAATTTAAATTATTGTTTAAAATGGTTATTTAATGTTATTTATAGTTGATTTAAATAGTGTGATGTTTTTTTTAAAATTTATTTTAAGGTTATGTACTGTTTTGGGCGCCCGGAGTTTTCATGAGTTTGACAGGTCTTGTGTCAAACTCATGAATGGGCTTTTCCCTCCTCCAATTGGTTGGCCATGGCTCACGTGATCCCAGCCGACGCATCGCACTAAGTACGCCGCTGGGTCACACAAGCACAGCGCGCCGGGAGCTGAACCAGGCCACAGACAGGAAATCCACACAGGGCCAGGCCTCAACTGTCGGCGCGCTATGTAAGTGTAGGTCGGGGGCTTGCACCCGCGGGAAGCCCCCGACATGAATTTCTGGGCCAATTTCTGATAGGGCAGTCCAGGTTCTAAAAACTCTCTGCATTTAAAAAAAAATCTCGTTACCTCCTTTTGTGCTTTTGGTAATAATCTTAAATTTATGACCTCTGGTTGCCTGACCAAAACCCTTCATCATTTTGAACACCTCCATCAGTTTTCCTCTTAACCTTCTCTGCTTGAATGAAGAGTGCTGGCTCTATAATCAAGTGAAGTCTGCTGTATTGATTTTCTGCCACGTGGTTAATAGCATAAGTTGCATGGACTGATGATGTTTATTATATGCTAGGAGAATTCAAGAGGGTGCAGCTTAATGCCAGTGAGCTAATTACAGTAAAATGATTTCTGTTCATCCCGAGTAACACTACATTTCCAGATATTGTACACCAAGTCACGCTCTGGTTTATAGGGAAAAATGCTCTGAGTCAGAAGGTTGTGGGTTCAAGTCCCACTCCCAAGACTTCAGCACAAAAATCTATGCTGATACTCCAGTGCAGTACTGAGGGAGTGCTGCACCGTCAGAGGTGCTGTCTTTTGGATGAGACATTAAACCGAGGCCCTATCTGGCCCCTCAACGTAAAACATCCAAAGAAACTATTCAAAGAAGAGCAGGGGAGTTCTCCCCAGTACACTGGTCAATATTTATATCTCTACCAACATCACTAAAACAGATTATCTGGTTATTATCTCATTGCTGCTTGTGGGATCTTGCTGTGTGCAAATTGGCTGCCACATTTCCTACATTATAACAGTGACTACACTTCAAAAGTATTGGCTGTAAAGCACTTTGGGACATCCTGAGGCCATGAAAAACGCGATATGAATGCAAGTCTTTGTTTCTTTCTTAAAGGGCTTGTTTATGGGAGCGGTCTTTGGCACTGAATAGGAGAGAAATATCTAGTATAGTCTGAAAATTGTTAGGCGGCATTCAGTGGAAATGCAGCTGAATAAAAAAAATGAAGTTCCTATTATTGAGTTTATCAGTGTAGGAGTGGCTTCATATTTAGACGGAATCTACAGTGGATTATTTATATCGTTGCTTAGCAACATAATATAATGAAAGTTCTGGGAATCTGCTAATGACAACATCAAAGCCAGCGACACCTCAGCAGATCACACCTGACTGAAGCATGTGTAAGAAGTTGCTGGATCACTTTACTCATGAATAGTTATGGCCTGGATTTTGCGGTCACCGGCGACGCGACGGTGATCTCTGTGGCGTCGATTTCACCTCTTCCGACGTCATTCTGGGGTCACCTTTAGGGGATCTCCAGCATTCAGCAACAGTGATGTCACCAAGCAGGCTAACCAGCCAATCACATTGAAGAATTCTCACAGACAGCAAAGCAGGAAGAAAAAAGCACTTAAATGTCCTTCACTTTTTAATCATTTTACAGAGAGCGAAATAAAGATTGGGACATACACATGGGATTAAGGTAGAAGCTGAAATGTCATAAACAAACTTAATTTTTAAAAATTATTTTAGAAATCTAGGAATTTTTATCATAATGGGGAAATTTGATATTCCACAAATATAAGATTAGTTTTTCAGGGCCAGGGAGCTTATTCAGCAGCAATTATGACTTAGTAAGCAGCTAAAAAAATCAGTTTTACTTCATTCAACAAGGCTTAGCTTTTCTCAAAGGTTTTTACAGCGAGATTAGAGCATAAAAAGTGGAAGTTCACGTCAAATCAATGATTTTAATTGATTTCCATCTGCGAGGACTGCAACAGCGCACCCTATGGAAGAGCAGGGTGTCACTGACAGTAACTTCAGGATTTCTGCGTTTAAATGAGCATGTGTAAACTCCAGAAGTTGCTGTCAGTTTTACAGAGTAATGACGATGAGCACTGACAGTTTTGCCGTCATTACAACCGCAAATTCTGGGCCAATAAGACTAACGGGGAGAAATTGAGTACAGCCCCATTTGGGGCGCCAGCCTCGCCAGGGCGCTAAAAGTAGCGCCCCGGAAACATTCGTGCCCCCGCACCGGAAATTGAGTTGTTGCGCCCCAAAGGGAAGTGCGGCGCTACTGGAGGCGCCCCGCATCCCTCTTGGGGCGCTGCGAGTGAATATCGTGGCGCTACGTGCTGCAGCGCCACATACTGCGGCACGTCACGCTGCGGTATTGCAGGCCTTCCTCCCCTTAAAGGGGGGGGGGCCTTGTGCAGCACGATCTGGAGCCCAGCTGGGCCCCCGAGGATCGGGAGTGCAGGCAAAAGAGCCCGGCACCGAGGAGAAGTGCCGGGCTCTTGGAGCGCAGCCGGCACTCCGCAGGGGGGGGGAGGGTTCAGGAGGCCGGGGACAGGAGCGCAGGCAGGTGCTGGCAGGTGGCCAACAACAAAAATGGCCGCCCCGCACCTTGCCTTAAATTTGCGCCTCCCCGGCCGCAGATAGGCCCCCCTGAACCCGTCGGACATAGCGTCCGGCGGTAAATCAGGGGGCGCTGCCAAGTATCACGGCCGAGGCGTCAGCGGGGCGCTGCGCACACCGATGATGTCATCAGCAGCGGCGCAGCGCTAACGGTTAGCGCCACCACTAACGTCCTGCGGAATTTAGCGGGAGGCGTGGGCAGTGCCGCGCCCGGGCGCCAGTTGGCTTGTGACCCACTTAGCGCCCTCTTAAGGCGCTAACGGGTGGCACAACCTACTGAATTTCTCCCCCACAGTCTTTTAGTGGACAAAAGATGGTGGGAGCACATTTTCACCCACCATATTTACCTTAGGGCCCTAAAAGTTTAGCTGTTTTGTCACTTACCCTATGTAGAACTGAAACTCACTTTAAAATGCTTGGAACTTTCACTAAATATCAGCTGTCTTATAAAGAAGACTCTGAGGATTTGGGAGAGTGGAGTGCAGAAATAGGAAGAGAGGATTTTGAATAACTGACTTTGGATTGTTCTTGATCAGATGTTTTACTGTAAGACATAGTTGTAATCTATTTGTTTCATACATAATAAATGAATATGGGCACAAATATATCCAGTTTTCAAGATATTATTAAATGTTATTGTCATTCATAATATGGAAGCAATTGCAAAAACTGCTAGAATATTTGAGTAGATTTTAAAGTGTAGGAATTAACGAATTCCTACAAATAACGGAGATCAACACAAGAGAACAATTAAACAGGTCTTTACTCAATGGCGATGCCACGAGGACTGCCTGGGCAGCCCCGTGGTTTGCGACGTGAAGCCATTGCGTTTACCCGCGTTTTCCCACGCTCTTTAAGGGGCCACGCCCCATACATGCAAACTCTATATACAAAACACAGTAATGCCTAACACAATGGTACAGGTTTAGGC
Source organism: Somniosus microcephalus (assembly GCF_052327205.1). Lineage (NCBI taxonomy): Eukaryota > Metazoa > Chordata > Chondrichthyes > Squaliformes > Somniosidae > Somniosus > Somniosus microcephalus. Next base: position 62,565,550 of record NC_140994.1, read on the forward strand.
TGGTGTTAGAACATTGTTAAAGAGAATTATATACAGTTAGCCAGAGTCATTCAGTGATTCTGCCACAAAAGTACATTAGATTAAAAAATACAGCACTTAAACCTAAATATTGTATCTGGATACTGGTAATAAGAGGTGTAAGCAGCTAGTACAAATATTGGCATCATTACAGCCAGTGATTGGAAGATGGGCAAAAGATGGAGTTAAGAGATGATGTAATAGTTTCCATGAATAGATCTTGTTAAGATGGGTGGAGAAGCGACATTGTAAGTTTTTTTTGTTCGTTCCTGGGATGTGGGCGTCACTGGCAAGGCCAGCATTTATTGCCCATCCCTTATTGCCCTTGAGAAGGTGGTGGTGAGCTGCCTTCTTGAACTGCTGCAGTCCATGTAGTGAAGGTTTTCCCACAGTGCTGTTAGGGAAGGAATTTCAGAATTTTGACCCAATGGCGATGAAAGAACGGCGATATATTTCAAAGTCAGGATGGTGTGTGACTTGAAGGGGAACTTGGAGGTGATGTTGTTCCCATGCGCCTGCTGCCCTTGTCTTTCTAGGTGGTAGAGGTCGTGAGTTTAGGAGGTTCTGTCGCAGAAGCTTTGGCGAGTTGCTGCAGTGCATCTTGTAGATGGTACACACTGCAGACATGGTACGCCGGTGGTGGTGGGAGTGAATGTTTAAGGTGGTGGATGGGGTGCCACTCAAGTGAGCTGCTTTGTCCTGGATGGTGTCGAGCCTCTTAACTGTTGTTGGAGCTGTACTCATCCAGGCAAGTGGAGAGTATTCCATCACACTTCTGACTTGTGTCTTGTAGATGGTGGAAAGGCTTTGGGGAGTCAGGAGGTGAGACACTCGCTGCAGAATACCCAGCTTCTGACCTCTTGTTGCCACAGTATTTATGTGGCTGGTCCAGTTAAGATTCTGGTCAATGGTGAGCCCCAGGATGTTGATGGTGGGGGATTCGGCGATGGTAATGCCCGTTAAATGTCAAGGGCCGGTGGTTAGACTCTCTCTTGTTGGAGGTAGGCATTGCCTGGCACTTGTGTGGCGTGACTGTTACCTGCCACTTACCAACCCAAGCCTGAATGTCGTCCATGTCTTGCTGCATGCAGGCATGGACTGTTTCATTATCTGAGGAGTTGCGAATAGAACTGAACACTGTGCAGTCATCAGTGAACATCCCCACTTCTGACCTTATGATGGATGAAAGGTCATTGATGAAGCAGCTGAAGATGGATGGGCCTAGGACACAGCCTGAGGAACTCCTGCAGCGATGTCCTGTTGTGTTGCCTACCCAGTGTCAGGAGAAGGGCTATCTCGAGGCGGCTGGAGAGGAATTTTGAAAGGGAGGGGGTAAATCCAGTTGTCATGGTCTATGTCAGAACAAATGATTAAGTAGGAACAGGGAGGAAGTCTTGCTGAAGGAGTATCAGGAGTTACGAGTGAATTAAAAGGCAGGACCTCGAGGGTAATAATCTCTGGATTATTGCCCGAGCCACGTGCAAATTGGCATAGAAGCAGTCAGATTAGGAGAATTAACACGTGACTAAAGGGCTGGTGTGGGAAGGAGGGTTTCCGTTTCATGGGACACTGGCAGCAGTACTGGGACAGGAAGGAGTTGTACCGATGGGACAGGCTCCACCTGAACCGGGATGGGACCTGTGTCCTAGCGGAAAGGGTAAATAGGGAGGTGGCAAAGGCTTTAAACTAGTAAGATGGGGGGAGGGATCTACAAGAAATGAAACCAGCCTAAACATAAACAAAACAGGAAAGGGGAGCATAGGAAAGAGTAAAGTAAGGGAGGACATTGATGGCCAGGGAATAAATAGAGTTATAGAACAGGGGGGAGAAATTGGGTGGAGCCGCAAACGGGGCGTCAAGCTCGCCTGGGCGCCAGATTTTGCGCTGCAATCGGAGCAGCAGCGATCGCCAGAAATTCAGATTGAGCGCCCCAAGAGGGACACGGGGCGAGGCTCGAGGCGCTCCGCGTCCCTCTTAGGGCACTGAAACTGAATATCACAGCGCAATGTGCCGCAGCGCCACACGCTGCGGCACGGCGCGTTGCGGTACTGCAGGCCTTCCTCCCATTCTTAAGGGGGAGGGGCCTGCACCAGAGCGATCGCGAGTGCCGGCAAAAGAGCCCGGTACCGAGGAGAAGTGCCGGGCTCTCGGAAAGCAGCCGGCAATGCTGCGGGGGAGAACAGGAGGCTGGGGACGGAGGTGCTGGCAGGCGGCCGCTGAAAAAAAATGGCCGCCCCACACCTCCACCTTAATTTGTGCCACTGCCGCCACAGGTAGGCCCCGTGAACCAGGCGCGATTAGCGAGCGGCACTACAGTGGCGGTCGCTGCCAAATATCGCGATCGGGGCAGTAGCGGGGCGCTGCCCACCGAATTTCTCCCCCCAGGAGTTTAAAAAGATGGTTAAAAATAAAGTGAGAGGAACTGCTATTAAAAATGAATTAATCTGTACAGCAATGCACACAGTGTCTGTAATAAAACAGGGGAGCTGGAAGCAATCATGCATTGGCCTGTTTCTGTGCTGTATATTCTATGTAATCACAACCATCTTCCTTTGTGCCAGGTATGACTCCAGCCAGTGGAGAGTTTCCCCCCTGATTCCCATTGACTTCAGTTTTACTAGGGCTCCTTGATGCCACACTCAGTCAAATGCTGCCTTTGATGTCAAGGGCAGTCACTCTCACCTCGCCTCTGGAATTCAGTTCTTTTGTCCATGTTTGGACCAAGGCTGTAATGAGGTCTGGAGCCGAGTGGTCCTGGCGGAACACAAACTGAGCATCAGTGAGCAGGTTATTGGTGAGCAAATGCCGCATGATAGCACTGTCGACGATACCTTCCATCACTTTGCTGATGATTGAGAGTAGACGGATAGGGTGGTAATTGGCCGGATTGGATTTGTCCTGTTTTTTGTGGACAGGACATATCTGAATAGTTTTCCACATTGTTGGGTAGATGCCAGTGTTGTAGCTGCACCAGAACGGCTTGGCTAGAGGCGCGGCTAGTTCTGGAGCACAAGTCTTCAGCACGACAGTGGGTGGTTGTCGGGGCCCATAGACTTTGCTGTATCCACTGTGCTCAGCAGTTTCTTGATATCGTCCCCAACAAGCTGGCCACCAAACTCCACACTCTTGGCCTGAACACTTCCCTTTGCAACTAGACCCTGGACTTTCTAACAAACAGACCCCAGTCTGTCAAATTAGGTGACCACACCTCTTTCCCCCCCCCCCCCACCCCCCCCCCTTGACCCTGAACACGGGGGCCCCACAAGGATGTGTGCTGAGCCCCCTCCTCTACTCCCTCTTCACCCACGACTGTGTGGCTGTTCATGGTTCCAACACCATCATCAAGTTTGCGGATGATACCACGGTGGTAGGCCAGATCACCAACAACGATGAGTCAGCCTACAGGGAGGAGGTCCAGCATCTCGTGAAGTGGTGCGCCGATAACAACCTGGCCCTTAACATCAAGAAAACCAAGGAAATCATTGTGGACTTCAGGAAGTCTAAAGGCGGAAGTCACACCCCCATCCACATCCATGGGGCTGTGGTGGAAAGGGTGGACAGCTTTAAGTTCCTCGGAGTCCACATCACGGAAGGCCTCTCCTGGTCCCTCAATACCTCCTCTTTGGTGAAGAAGGCCCAGCAGCGCCTATATTTCCTAAGGAGGCTGAAGGGATGTAACCTGTCACCCCTGATCCTCTCTAACTTTTACCGCTGCACAATAGAGAGCATCCTGATGAACTGTATCACAGTATGGTATGGCAGCTGTAGCTACTATGACCGGAAAGCCCTGCAGCGGGTAGTCAAAACTGCCCAACGCATTACTGGCACCCGGCTACTGACCATAGAGAACATATACCAGAAACGCTGTTTACGGAGGTCACTGACCATCATCAAAGCCCCTACCCACCCCAGCCACAGTCTGTTCGCCCCCCTGCCATCTGGGAGACGCTACTGATGCATTCGCACCCGAACGACCAGATTTAGGAACAGCTTCTTTCCCAGGGCTGTCATCCTACTGAACTCCACAAATAAACTCTAAAGCCTGCACATCTGCCAATGCACTTTATTATGTTTATGTTAATATATTACAAGCCAAATGAATGTTGAATGTTTAAATGTCTTAATCTAAATGTACACTCTCGGGAGCCGCAAGCCTACATTTCGTTGTACTGCACTTGTGCACTAACAATGACAATAAAGTTGATTATTATTATTATTATTTATTATATCATGTGGAGTGAATCGAATTGGCTGAAGACTGGCTTCTATGATGGTGGGGACCTCAGAAGGAGGCTGAGATGAATCATCCACTCGGCACTTCTGGCTGAAGATGGTTGTAAATGCTTCAGCCTTGTCTTCTGCACTCGCGTGCTGGGTTCCGCCATCATTGAGGATGGGGATATTCATGGAGCCTCCTGTTTTGTTTAATTGTCCAACACCATTCACGACTGGATGTGGCAGGACTGCAGAGCTTTGATCTGATTCGTTGGTTGTGGGATCGCTAGTAAGGGAATAATTGAGGAAAAGGGAGACAGCAGGAACAATAGTAATGATGAGGCAATGTAATCCTTTCCTAAATACCAGTGGTTAGTAGTTCATTGTGCATAGTCATGTTGCAAGCTGTGGAGCAAGAAATATAGAATGGAGGAAGTTGCAATCTGTTAATTGTGGGGGATTCCCAAGAGAGGGTGTAGCTATGAGTAATTTCCTTGAGAGCTGAGAGAGACTCCAGAGACTTGAACACTTCAGTGCAGTGCTGTGTGAGTGCTGCACTATTGTATTTCGGATGAGATGTTAAATCGAGTTCCCGCCGGTTTTCTCAGGTAGATATAAAAGATTCCATGGCACTATTCTAAGAAGAGCAGGAGAGTTCTCCCAGTAACCTGGCCAACAATCATCTCTCCATCCACATCACTAAAACAGATTATCCGTCATTCATTTTATTGCTTTGTGGGACCTTGCTGTGCGTAAATGGGCTGCTGCATTACCACCGTGTCTACAATTCAAAAGTACCCCATTGGCTGTAAAGTGCCTTGGGACGTCCTCAAGTCATGAAAAGCGTGTCATAACTTCCTTTCTTCCTTTCCTTTCTTTCATCCCCTACCTCCCTTTCTGTTGTGTTTGTACCGCTATACACAACTACATAAAATAATAAAGCAGCAGAGACTGAGAGTAACTTCAAGTGATCTTTACTGGTTAACTGGAACTTCGGCACTGACTATACAAATCGATACGCGTCTGTTATATACGCTCGCAACTAAGGATGTACATCCGTAAAACAAAGTAGTCCCTTCAATGTTGTATACATTACACTTTCTTCCCTCTGTTCCTCCCTCCATCCCTCCTAAAATGACTGAAGTTATCACAAGCTATGATGTGTATTCTATTCCACGTATCACACATCCCAAGATCTTATTTGCCTTATTTACCACTCCCGTGCGCTGTGCAGACAATTTCAACAATACAACACCCCCAAATCATTTGACTGTTGAATGCCAGACAAACACCAATTAGGTTAAAACTGTAAATAAGTTCAACGGACACACAATTGAGAGGCTTCCTGAAACTCTCTTGGGATTTCTTTTTAAAGTTTCTGTCGGGTTTAGGATCGTTCACCAGTATTTGTCAGTTGTCTTACTTTCAGCAACTGTTCTGTGTGCATTACTTGGTCAGTTCTGTAGCAGTTAATGTGCAACATGCTTTATTAGGTTATGAAATCAACTTGGTAAATATAGAGGAATATTGTGATGTTAAAATGTGTATCTGTTTTTAAATGTAGAATTCTTTCATAGAGAAAAGTAGCAAGAAAGTTGTAGCCTCTTAACAGTGGCATTGAAGTCCAGACTTTGTTAAGTGGTTTCAGTGTAGCTCCGAGACCAGAATGAAACCAGAGAGAAGCCAAGACACCCACACACTGGGTTTGATCCCACATGGAGTGTAACTCTGTACAGATCGGGTCTCTTTTTAAACTTAACTTGGAGTTGATTTAAATGTTAAGAGTGTGGGTGTGCCTGCCCATGCTCCCTTAAACATTTAAGTTTTACTGGCTGGGAGGGGAGCTCTGGCTTGGAGAACTGCAATTGGAGTCGGGCAGTAGAAATGAGGTACTGCCTGACTGGAGTCCATCTCCGTATAAATGTACTGTAAAATTACTATTTACAATGCATATATTAATTATGCTGATAGGGTTAGATGAAGTATAGTGGGAGGAGGTTCGTGTGGAACATAAACATTGGCATAGTCCAGTTGGGCCGAATGGCCTGTTCCTGTCCTGTGCTGTGCTGACACCATTCAGGACAAAGCAGCCCGCTTGATTGGCACCCCATCCACCATCTTAAACATTCACTCCCTCCACCACCAGCGTACCGTTGCCGCAGTGTGTACCATCCACAAGATGCACTGCAGCAACTCACCAAGGCTTCTTTGACAGCTACTCCCAAACCCTCGACCTCTTCCACCTAGAAGGACAAGGCCAGCAGGCGCATGGGAACACCACCACCTCCAAGTTCCCCTCCAAGTCACACACCATCCTGAATTGGAAATATATCGCCGTTCCTTCATCGTCGCTGGGTCAAAATTCTGGAACCCCCTCCCTAACATCACTGTGAGAGTACCTTCACCACATGGACTGCAGCGGTTCAAGAAGGCGGCTCACCACCATCTTTTCAAGGGCAATTAGGGATGGCCAATAAATACTGGCCTTTCCAGCGACGCCCACATCCCATGAAGGAATAAAAAAATTCTATGATACTCCTACATTGTAGCTGTTATTGCTAAAATATTTTGGTAAATTAGTTTTCTTCTTCCTTTCAGCAACAGAGAAGAAGCCTGAATGGGTGGGCCTTGGTTTATGCTACGCGTTGTTGTCCTGTGTATTCTTTTCAGCCGTTTCACTCTTGGTGAAGAAAATCGAAGGAGTTCACGCTCTGGAAATCAGTGGGCTTCGATGTTTATTTCAGTGGATATTTACATGTCCCATCATTATATACAATGAGTAAGTACAAAATAAGCATCTTGTGGCTTGCTATATATTGCATGTATTATGTTTGGAGTTACCATAGCATAAAGTAATGCATATGTGAAAAAGTGTGTAATTTGTGTAACAACTATTAAAAGGGGCGTGTTATTAATTTCACAACCCTCAAGATTCCATAAATTACCACGTTGTCCCTTTCAATTCCCATGAATATAAAGTTTGTTATATTTGTTTACCTGCACTGCATACCTGTGCAGCTATCAAATTCAACCAATTTGATTGGTTAGCAGCAAACTGAGACTTTAACTGCTAAAGCATCAATTGGTTCTGAATTGTTTGCATCTGTGTGTAATGTTCCTTTAGACAACGTTAATCTTTTATCTTCATATCTCTTAACCGGTATGTAATCCAAAGCTCTCCTGATGCATTACTGGAGTAATTGTTCTGACTGGGTAATTTATGCTTTAGCAGCTAAAGTCTTAGTTTGCAACTAACCGATCAAATTAGTTGAATTTGATAGCTGCACAGGTATAAATTGTAGGTAATCTGTGGTAATTAAGATCCCATGACACTATTTCGAAGAAGAGCAGGGGAGAGTTCCCTGGTGTCCTGGCCAATATTTATTCTTCAATCAGCATCATTTGGGGAAAAAAATGATTACAGGTAGACTACCCTTTATCCGAACTTCCGAAAACCGAAACCCTCTAGCGTAAGTCGTGCGCATGACTTACGCTGAACGAAAAAACCTTCGGTTTTTAGAGGGTTTCGGTTTCGGAAGTTCGGATAAACGGTAAGTCGTGCGCACGGACCTCCGCCGACCCCCCCCGCCGACCCCGACCCCCCCCCCCCTCCCCGCGGACCCCCGCCGACCCCGACCCCCACCGACTTACGCTGAGCGTCAGCGTAAGTCGTGTGCACGACCCCCCGCGGACCCCCGCGGACCCCCCCCCCCCCGCCGACCCCGACCCCCCCCCCCCCCGCGGACCGACCCCGCCGGCACCGACCCCCCCCGCGGACCCCCGCCGACCCCGACCCCCACCGACTTACGCTGAGCGTCAGCGTAAGTCGTGTGCACGACCCCGCGCCGACCCCCGCGCCGACCCCGACCCCCCCCCCCCCCCCCGCGGACCGACCCCGCCGGCACCGACCCCCCCCGCCCCCCCGCGGACCCCCGCCGACCCCGACCCCCACCGACTTACGCTGAGCGTCAGCGTAAGTCGTGCACACGACCCCCCTGCCCGGCCCCGACCCCCCCGCGGACCCCCGCCGGCCCCGACCCCCGCCGACCCCCCCCCCCCCCCCCCCCCACCGACCCACCTTCCGAAATCCGAAATTCTCCGAAAACCGAAACACGGCTGGTCCCAAGGTTTTCGGATAAAGGATAGTCTACCTGTATCTGGTCATGACCTCGTTGCTGTTTGTGGGATCTTGCTGTGTGCAATTTGGCTGCTGCGCTTCCTACATTACAACAGCAACTAGACTTCAAATGTGCTTCATTGGCCCTGAACTCGCATCTTTCTCTAGTTTCTTTCTATCTCCCCTTATGCCCTCTCAAAGCTCATCTTGTCCATGAGACCCACCTCCTGCTCCCTCGACCCTATTCCAAGCAAATTGCTGACCACCCAACTTCCCTTCCTGGCTCCCATGTTAGCTGATATTGTTAATGGTTCTCTCTCCTCAGATACTGTCCTCCTCCCCTTCAAATCTGTTGTCATCTCCCCTCTCCTCAAAAAATGAACCCTTGACCCCACTGACCTTGCAAACTACCGCCCCATCTCCAACCTCCCTTTCCTCTCCAAAGTCCTTGAACGTGTCGTCGCCTCCCAAATCCATTCCCACCTTTCCCAAAAATCCATGTTTGAATCCCTCCAATCAGGATTCCACCCCTGCAACAGTACTGAAACGGCTCTCATCAAAGTCACAAATGACATCCTATGTGACTGTGATCGTGGTATACTGTCCCTCCTCGTACTTCTCAACCTGTCTGCAACCTTTGACACGGTTGACCACTCCATCCTTCTCCAATGCCTCTCCTCCGACGTCCAGCTGGGTGGGACTGCACTCGCCTGGTTCCATTCTAATCTATCCAGTCGTAGCCAGAGAATCACCTGCAATGGCTTCTCTTCCTGCGCCCATTATCTCTGGTGTCCCCCAAGGATCTATCCTTGGGCCCCTCCTATTTCTCATCTACATGCTGCCCCTCGGTGACATCATCTGAAAACACAGCATCAGTTTCCACATGTACGCTGATGACACCCAGCTCTACCTCACCGCCACCTCTCTCGACCCCTCCACTGTCTCCAGACTGCTTTTCCGACATGAGCAGAAATTTCCTCCAACTAAATATTGGGAAGTCTCTCTCTCTCTCTCTCTCTCTTAATGGAATAGCTGAATCTGGAAGTAACAAAGGCATGGTTGAGAGTTTCACGAGCACAGGGGCTGAAGTAGGATAGAATCGGGGGTAAAGATACAGAGTTTGTGGTGGGGGCCGAAGACAAAGGCTTTGGTCTTCCCATTATTTAACTGGAGGAAATTGCGGCTCACCTGAGACTGGATGTTGGGCCACACCGAGGCAGTGGAGAGGATGAGAGAGGTGATGCATAGGTGGAGCTGGGTGCCGTCAGCATACATGTGGAAGCTGACCCTATGATGTTGGCAAGGGACAGCATGTAAATGAGGAATTGGAGGGGCCTAAGGACAGATCCTTGGGGACTCCAGAGGTAACGGTGCAGTGATTGCCATTCATAATCTTGCAATAAAGCCACGTTACTGCTCCTTAGACTTTCTGGAAAACTCTGGAGTGTGTAGCTTCTTTTATTGCCTACTTTGGTCTTGTCATATTCTACAAATTCGTCCCCTTCAGAAACACAATTATAACACTCCTGGGGGGAGGTTTTCACTGGCTCCACAGGTGTAAATAAGGTGGGATTGCCTCAAAAATTGCAGTGGGAAAACTTACCGCCTTGTACTGCTCCCCATCCAGCTGACACCATCCTGAAAGAGGCCTAATGGAAGTGCTCCTCTGGGCTCCACAAGAATAATGTGGGCCACCACCACCCCAGGCTCCCACCCTAACCCCCACCCCACACCATGACCTCTGCGTTCGCCCATCCCCCTGGCATACCTTGCTGCTGGGTTGAAGCCCTGAGTCATGGCAAGAAGCCTGTTGTCTGTCACAAATATGGTTATGAGGCCCGATCCTCGAGATGGACTTGTCCTCCCGCCGGCCCCATCAGGCGGGCAGCTGGTGCGCTCCACCAGTCGACCCACCGATAGTTAAAATCGAACCCTGTTGTCTGCTGCTGTTATCCTGCAGTACTCTGCAGCACCACATGGTGGCAGATCCCTTCTTACACAAGGGCAGGTTTTTAGAGATCTGCTACAGAATGACAAACTCGGTTCTGTGAGTCATTCAGAACTAACTGTAAATTTATTCCAACAGTTGACGGGGGCAAGGAATTAGTTCTTCTCGAATGTTGAGAAGTTTTACTGATGCAAGGTCATATAGTGTAGGCTGGTATTCCCTGGAATGTAGTAGGTTAAGGGGTGATTTTGATTGAGGGTTTTTAGGATTTTGAAAGAAATTGATATGGTAGATAGAGAGAAACTTTCTCCGCTGGTGGGGGAGTCTAGGACAAGGGAATATAACCTTAAAATCAGAGCCAGGCCATTCAGGAGAGAAGTTAGGAAACAATCTTCATGCAAAGAGTGGTAGAAGTGTGGAATTCTCACCCACAAAAAGCAGTAGATGCTAGCTCAATTAATAATGTAAATCTGAGATCGATAGACTTTTGCTAGACAAGGTTCTAAAAGGATATGGAGCCAAGGCGGGTATATGGAGTTGGGTACAGACCAGCCATGATCTCATTAAATGGCAGAACAGGCTCGAGGGGCTGAATGGCTACTCCTGCTCTTATGTTTGTCTTATGGTTTTTATGTGTTGATCTATTAGCTGAATATTCAGTCGAGAGTCCCCATCCTTTACTCACTTCACCATTCGGAACTGCTATAACTGCTTCTCTCAGCATTTTCAACATTCCAACTTCCATTCCACATTCCTTAGACCATGCTTAGAACTCCTACATTTTATCTTTTGACTGAACATCTCATCAGTTCTGAGACAGCCCATTCCTACAGAAACTTTAAGTGCTTCTGAGCAAGCTTCTCCCATTCCTTTAGTCTCTAACTGTTTCTGTACCAGTTTCTCATCCTTGGCTTTTTTCTCCAAATTAATGAGCAACACCTCAGAGCTCAGACTGTTCTTTCATTAGCCCAAGGCCACTGTCTTTTTGTTTCTGCTTCTGTTCCAAGTTCTGTGTATGTTTCTGTTTCTGTAGGCACCCTTTTTCCAGCGCCTTTTCTAACTGTAGTCTGCCCACCTCAACTTCTAAGCTGTGCACTTTATCTTCCAATTCCTCTCTTGCATCACACATTTGCGCCACAGCTTTGTGACTAGCCAGGAAGGAATTAGTAGCTTGCGCAGTGTGGACCCTGACTACATCAAACTCCTCTTTAAGCTTCTCTCTTTCTGCCTTCAAGACCCTATTTTCAGCCTGTGTCTGAGCGTGCTTTCTCCACAAAGCACCTATACCCAGACAAAGCCCTTGCAATAGGTATGCTCTCTGTCTCCTTTCATTTTGTTTCTGTTGAAACTGGAACATTACTATCTTTTTGTCTCTACAGGCACACATTCTCCAGTGCCTGCTCAATCTCCTCCCAGCTCCCATTTAAAATTTCCTTGGAAAACTGTAAGGACCCCCCCGTTATTTTTAAACCAGTCAGAAATTTTCAAAGGGACCAACTTGGTCAAGAAACCAACTATTTTGTCTGATTCCATCCCATTCCCTAGATCGCGGTTCCCAGGAGATAGTTATAGCTACTATCGGTATTAATCCATACTCACCATCCGCATATTCGTTGGATGAGTTCACGGCACCAAATCTTAAGCAACTTCCTTTCTCCTCTGGTTCACAACAACACGTTTCGCGTAAGCACGAGAACAGACTTTATTGATACACAGTAAAAAGGTGGTTGGCCTGTAACTGTATACAGAGAGTGGATATTCAGTTTCTCTGCCTTTCGAGCACGCTCTGAGATACTGTTGAAAACCATGCTCCTTTACACACCATATTTTGACCACATCAAAGGAAAATGTCGAAATGACATATCTATTCCCTAAATCCTCTGAAAACAGACTATCTATGTAAACAGTTTGCAATTGTTTACCTCAGAACCACTTCCCTTAAAAAAGACTTCCTTTACCTAATGTTATCTTTAACAAATGGGCTTGCTACCCCTGTTTTATTACCCTAAAACTAAACCACTCATGGGTGACGTCATTACTAACACTTATTCCCTTACACAAGCACTTTACATTTCAGAAAACAAGCAATGCCTTCTCTTCACGACACTTTAAAGTCATCCTGTTTATATCGGAAAGCCTGTTGCTCTAAGATATAAAGAAGTTCGACTGTTAAAATTTTAACTCCCCAAGATGTCCAACATACATCTCTCCAGATGTCTAACAGTGGGGTTTGGAATTAAGATGGGGAGAGGGTTGGGGGAAAATGATTGGATGATTCCACGTCGCCCACCGGGCGCAGTGCATGTAGGGAAGCTGTGGGTGGCATTCCCTCACGATCGTTTGTCCATTCATTTGTAAACGAATGGGAAAATTGGCCCTTGTACGTAAAGCTAAGCCACAAAATATTTCCTACTTCATCTCTTTTAACTACATTAAGAAACCGAAAGTAAAATAAAATGTATTATGGGTAAGAAAAACACTTGCACTAAATTTTAACACTTTAAAAATCTGTCAAATTGCTTTGCAGACTAGACATTCTGGGACCAAAGGGCCTAAGATATTTGCTTTTCATGCGAGGGCTCCTTGGTGCTTCAGCCATGATGCTGCTTTTCTATGCCATTCAACAGATGCCTTTGGCCGACGCCACTGTTATTCTATTTAGTAACCCGGTCTTCGTCACCATATTTGCATGGATTTTTCTGAAGGAAAGATGCACTTTGTGGGATCCTGTCTTCACCGCCTTTACTTTAGCTGGGGTAATCCTTATCGCCAGACCACCGTTTCTCTTTGGCGCTCGTGCTTCTGGGTTTGAAAGCGACTACAAGAATCATATCAAGGGAACTGTCGCTGCTTTCGGAAGCGCAATCTGTGCTGCATTGACGCTGATCGTGATCCGGAAAATGGGAAAATCCGTAAATTATTTCCTTTCCATCTGGTACTACTCAGCGATTGGATTAGTTCTGTCCGTGATTGTGATCTCAATCATTCAGGAATGGAGCCTGCCCTTCTGTGGTGTGGATCGAGCCTTTATAATCCTGATCGGCATCTTAGGGGTAGGAGGTCAGACCTTTCTCACCAAAGCTTTGCAGATAGAGAAAGCTGCACCCGTGGCTCTTATTAAGACAACAGAAGTGGTCCTGGCCTTTATATTGCAGTATTTATTCCTCAATCATTCCCCTACCTGGTGGAGTTTGGGAGGAGCACTTTGTGTGACAGTTGGCACCACTGGAGTTGCTATCCGTAAATGGTACAACAGCACCAGAAAGGCAAAATGAAGTCAGAATTAACCCTGGCCTATTATGTTTTGAAATTAAGTGGAGGGTCTACTCAGGAACATAGTTGAAATTTGAATGTAGTTGCTGGTAGAACACTTAAACAACTCGTTAATGGGCAAGGGTGGTCGATGACTTGCTTTCTGAATACACTGACTAAATACTCATACCCTTAACTAAGATTTTCTCAGGATGATGCAGTAATTAGTAAGTGTAATTATTTAAATTGTGCATTTAAAAAAAATAATTTTTAAAGTATCAAAATAAAAAAATGTGATATTTTATACTTCTGACAGATGAAACCCAGCTGCGACAGGGTTGTCTAAGTAACAGCGTATGAGATTTTGCACTATATACTAACTTCAGAAAATGACTTTCATGCTCTTTCAGCGTTAAGAAACTGACCTTGAAAACTATGTGGGAGCCAGTCGTGGCTCAGTAGTAGCACTGTCACCTCTGGGTCAGACGGTCATGGAACCAAGCCTCCCTCCAGAGACTTGAGCTCCTAATCTAGGCTGACACTCCAGTACTGAGGGAGTGCTGCACTGTCAGTGGTGCCGTCTTGTGGATGAGACAATTAACTGAGGCCCTGTTTGCTCTCTCATGTGGACGTAAAAGATCCCACAGCACTATTTAAAGAAGAGCAGGCGAGTTCTCCTGGTGTCCCGGTCAACATTTAACCCTCAACCAGCATCACCAAAACAGATTATCTGCTCATTTATCTCATTGCTGTTTGTGAGACCTCACTGTGTGCAAATTGGCTGCCGCCAATGACTACACTTCAGAAGTAAGTCATTGGTTGTGAAGCGCTTTGGAACGTCCTGAGGTCATGAAAGGTGCTCTATAAATGCAAGTTATTTCTTTCTTCGTATCCTGATGAGGGCTCTGGAACAATACTGATCACAAGTACTTGTGAACGATTGTTTCATAACGCTCTGTTTACTCGGTTTCTAAAGCCGCGCTTTAGCCTTTTCTGTTTAGATGTGTGATTTTATACAATTATAATTAAGTACAGAATTATCTATTCTAAAAATGTTTAATAAAAGTTCTGAATGTTCTCATTTTCAACAGTTTTAAAAAAGCTTCAGTACAGCAGACGTTAGAAGGTGAAATATGATTACAGTTTAATCTAGAGTAACCAAGTTAATTTAGTTTACACAATGCAGTCATTCTGCACATGTTTAACAGTTAACCAGCAAGGTATGATATAAATGGACTGATTATAAAATTAATGACTGAAGGTGCTAACGCACAAGCCTTCTATAGCACGTCGTAAACAGTAACCAGAAGTGCTGAGTACACAATTGTTAAGTTCCAGCTTTCTCCATATAGAGCACGAAACGCCATCACAACAATACAGCATACAGTGCCTTCGAAATAATGAATCAGGCCACCGTGGCCCACATAGAAAAAGGCGGTTGACTTTGCAAAAGAGTATTTCACTACTCTTGGCCAATTCTGTAACTATCTTTTGTAGCAAACACCAAAATGTGCACATGGAGGGTCAACTTATAATATTGAAAACAATTATTATATTTATACTTAAATACTTGCACTAAATTGCTGGTTATTTATTTCTTCTAATGTTAAATAACCTCAGTTCATAGAATATGAAAGTTTTGTATAAATTGCAACAATATATGAAGGATTCAAAGTGCTAAAGGACTTAAAAGTACCTCACAATTGTTTTGCCATTTTTTTTTCCAATTTGAAATGATCCTACCAATGAGCTAGCAATGACTGGGTTTGACATTATCGTACAGATGCTTAACACATTATATCATATTCCTTGCTCCACTATTTATAATGGAAGTGTTAATCCTTTAAAATAAACAAGGTAATACCTCCATTAAAATAGCAGTGAGAGGAATTTGATACGAGTTCGCTCAGTAATTTCCAGGTTTTGGTCTCCTGTCATCATCTGCCACAAACGAATTCAAGTACAGGCTAAGCTAGAAAATGGTTCCCATATTTAGGAGATAGAGGAGAGGTATGTGATGAACTTGTGAAGAGGAGCAAGGTTTTAGGATTCTGAATTCACCAAAGAATATAGATGTGCTGTCAAATATCCAGCCATATAGAGTAATTAAGTGTTCTTACATGACCACAGTTTGTGGGCTAAATATCAGTGGTTAGTTTGCAGTGGATTTTGTTGTACGCACCTTTTGACTGTTGAACTATTTACTGGCGTTACTAGTCAAGACTTTGACTTTCCACAATTACATTTAAAAACCACGAATCCCACAAGAGATTTTTTCCAACTCAGTTTTGTGTTTTTTCCCTTTCTCTCTCATTTGCTTTTATCCTTAGCTCCTTTTATTTTATGTTCCTCTCTTTTTCCTGCCCTGCATGTCATTGTTCTTTTTCACCGTTGTAGTTGAACCACCAGTTTTTACTTGTTTTTGTTGGCCCTGCCTCCTGGCTGCCTTTTCCATTTCCTCTGCCACACTGTTTCTGATAAGTTTCATGTTGCACGTGGCTTCAAACACTGCCTTCCTCCAATTCTGGCCTCTTGCGCATCCTCGATTTTCATCGCTCCACCATTGGCGGCCTTGCCATCAGTTGTATAGGCCCAAGCTCTGAAATTCCCTCCCTAATCCTCTCTGCCTCTCAACCTCTCTCTCCTCCTTTAAGTCACTCGTTAAACCTACCTCTTTTGTCAAGCTTTTGACCACCTGTCCTAAAGGCTCAGTCTCAAATTTTGTCTGATAATCGCTCCTATGAAGCGCCTTGGGACTTCTTACTATGTTAAATGTGCTATATAAATACAAGCTGTTGTTCTTGCCTGCCTCTCTTTCACGGTCGAGTCCGTGCCCAGGTGGCCTTAGAGAGGGAACATGTAGGCTTGGGGCCTTCCAATACCGGTGGGCACTGCAGGGAATAATGTCTATTGCCACCAATAATACTATGATTTAAATTATGAGGTTATTTAAGTTTGATTAGATTTTATGTTCAATTATGAGTGGTGCCTCCTCAGTTTGAGGGGCCACTTGTGCCTTTCTGTTAGTGACACTGGGGCAACCCAGCGTCAATCCTATTGGTTCATTTAAAATAGGCAACTTTCAACTTTAGATAAAATCAGTCATCATCTGATTTTATTTAAATATTTTTCCCCAGTGAATAATCAGCCAAATCCAACATGGCTACAGTGTGGGGCCGATCTTCATCGTTGGCAGTGGTGGAAAACTGGCCGCCCATTATACAGTCTGTCTGATTTTCCTTTCCATTTAAGTCATGGAAAGGAAATTTGGACTGGGTCTATAATGGGTGGCCGATCCGCATGGATTCTGTGATCTGATTTGTCTGTGTTAACCACGTGATACTGTTTGAATGGCCAGCACAGACCAACCAGCAATGGAAAGAGATGCTACAGCCATATATCTGTGGGGTTGGGGGGGGGGGGGTCATAATTACAAGATAGTCAATAATAAATCCACCAAGGAATTCAGGAGAAACATCTTTACCCAAAGAGTGGTTAGAATGTGGAACGTGCTACCACAAGGAGTAGTTGAGCTGATTAGCATAGATGCATTTAATGGGAAGCTAGGTAAACACACGAGGGAGAAAGGAATAGAAGGATATGCTGATAGGGTTAAATGAAGTAGGGTGGGAGGAGGCTCATGTGGAGCATAAACACCGGCATAGACCAGTTGGGTCGAATGGCCTGTTCCTGTGCTGTAAATTCTATGCAATATCTGCAATTGTATAGTCAGACAATCTTACAGATACATAACATTTATTGATCCTAGCACATCTAAGCTAGCATATCAGGGTGGACACAAAGGAGTGAGGAAGAGGATGGGCTTGAGTGAAAATGGGGGGTGAGGTCGATCAGAGTGGGATTCTCAGTGAGAGACCATGGAGACGCATGGGGCCTGAGAGCAGGACTGGGAAACTGAACCGAGCATAGGGGAGCAGAGAACAATATGGCTGCATGGTGTGTTTTTGTGGAAATGATTGGTCTGTGCTGACCATGTGACTGATGGGAAGCTCTTCAACATCACACACCCACTACAATTTTACAATATTACAGTCTTATACAAAAGATACAAAGCTTTTAATACAGTAATAATATAGTTTGCTAACTTTCAGTCCTGATAATGAAAGTTATTTTAAGGTATTTCCAAGAGTTTGTTTTTAATTAATATATTTTCAAAAAATATTTTTGAGGAAAATGTGATGTATTTTCACTTAATGCAGTTTGTGAGAAGACTTTATATTTGAATAAAACTTTTCAATACGAGAAGCCTATTTCTAATTACTGGGCATAAATACCTGTAATAAAATGTGTTTGTGTGTATTTTCTCAATAAAAATGGAACATTTATAATGGACATTATGTGGTTCATTTGGTTGTTTTATTTGTGGAACGGTATCACATGGTTGGAATGTTTCTTCTTCAGACGTTCTGTAATATCACATTTCCTTGCCATTGTAGCATTTGTATTCTGCTCCTCCCTCTGCATCACTCCCTCTATTTTAGCTTTGTGACCTTAGAAGTTAAACCACCTCTCTGGATTGTTCAGCAGCATAGGAACAGGAGTAGGCCATCTAGCCCCTCAAGCCTGTTCTGCCATTCAATGAGATCATGGCTGATCTGCGACCTAACTCCATATACCCGCCTTTGCCCCATATCCCTTAATACATTTGGTTAACAAAAATCTATCAATCTCAGATTTAATATTAACAATTGATCTAGCATCAATTGCCGTTTGTGGAAGAGAGTTCCAAACTTCTACCACCCTTTGTGTGTAGAAGTGTTTCCTAATTTCACTCCTGAAGGGTCTGGCTCTTATTTGTAGACTATGCCCCCTAGTCCTCAACTCACCAACCAGCAGAAATAGTTTCTCACTATCTACCCTATTTGTTCCCCTCAATACCTTGAAAACTTCAATCAAATCACCCCTTAACCGTCTAAATTGTAGGGAATACACCCCTAATTTGTGTAATCTCTCCTCGTAATATAACCCTTGATGTCCAGGTACCATTCTGGTAAACCTACGCGGCACTCCCTCCAAGGCCAATATATCCTTCCTAAGGTGTGGTGCTCAGAACTGTTCACAGTAACTAGGGTTTTGTGTAGCTGAAACATAACTTCTACCCCCTTGTATTCTGGTCCTCTAGATATAAAGGCCAGCATTCTATTAGTCTTTTTGACTATTTTCTGTACCTGTTCATGACATTTTAATGATCTATGTACCTGGACCTCCAATTCTATTCGGATCTCCACTGTTTTTAGCTTTTCACCATTTAGACAGTACCCTGTTCTATCCTTTTTAGGTCTAAAGTGGATGGCCTACATTGAAATCCATTTGCCACAGTTTTGCCCATTCTTTTAATCTATCAATATCTCTTTGTAATTTAATGCTTCCATCTACACTGCTTACAATACTGCCTATCTTTGTATCATCAAGTTTATTTCTGTAAGTTAGTTAATAGTCAAATAAATAGAGGCATGGCAGGGCACCTCAGTCCTGTGGAATACACATCCTGTGCCATGTGGGAACTCCAGGATGCTTCCCGTGTCCTGGACAGCCACGTATGCAGGAAGTGTCGTCGGCTGGAGGAGCTCGAGCTCTGGGTTTCGGAGCTTGAGCAGCAGCTGGCGTCACTGTAGTGCATCTGTGAGGCTGAGAGCTTCATGGGTAGCACGTTTCAGGAGGTGGTCACTCCGCAGCATAAGAGTGTGCAGGCAGAGAGGGAATGGGGGACCATCAGAAAGACAAGGAGGAGCAGGCAGGTAGTGCAGGAGTCCCCTGAGTGCATCGTGCTCTCTGACCAGTTTTCAGTACTGAATACTGGTGAGGGCGATGGGCGTGGACAACCAGAGCCAAGTCCACAGCTCAGCTCTACAGGGGGGAGGAGGAAGATCGGGAAAGCAATAATGGTAGGGGATTCGATAGGGGAGAGACAGGCGTTTATGTGCCCGCAGACGTGACTCCAGGATGGTATGTTGCCTCCCTGGTGTCAGGGTCAAGGATGTCACTAAGCGGCTGCAGAACATTCTGAGGGGGGAGGGTGAACAGCCAGAGGTCATGGTCAATATCACTATCAACGACATAGGTAGAAAGAGGGATGAGGTCCTGCAGGCAGATTTAAGGGAGCTAGGAAAGAGATTAAAAAGTAGGACCTCAAAGGTAGTAATCTCCAGATTACTCCCGGTGCCACAAACTAGTGAGTATAGTATTAGGAGGATAGAACAGATGAATGCGTGGCTGGAGAGATGGTGCAGGAGGGAGGGTTGTAGATTCCTGGATCATTGTGACGTGATCTGGGGGAGGTGGGACTTTGCAGGCCAGACGGGTTGCACCTCAACAGAGCCGGGACCAATATTCTCATGGGGGGGGGGGGGGGGGTTTGCTAGTACTGTTGGGGAGGGTTTAAACTAATTTGGCAGGGGGATGGGCACCAGGATGTAGCATTAGAAAGGAGAAACAAAGTGCACAAAAGATTGGGAGAGACAGATAGCACTAGAGTAAGAAATAGTAAGGTATTAAGTGGGGTCAGACTAAGAGGGAAAACAAGGTGGTCAAAGATAGGTTTACAGTGCATGTGTGTAAACGCACAAAGCGTGGTAAATAAGGTTGGTGAGCTGCAGGCGCAAATTGTAATGTATTGTCACATGGTTTGCCACATTGTTTGGTACGAGCATGCTCCGTTCGCTCTGGCTTAGTAAAGCAAGCACATGGACTAGCAACTCATCGTGTCTCTGTCCTTCATTTGTTCTACCCACATATATTACATTTTGGCGACGAGAATGAGATCCTAAAGCCATTTTTAGGGATCATGGAAGGACACATTGTTCAACCTTCGAGTGGACAAGTTTAAGGTGAATTTGTGACGCCTAAACTGAAATTTTGCGATGTTTTACTGTTAACGCTCATGCAGAATCATCTGTGGTTCGCCTTCGCATGAATGTATACATAGCAACAGCAGCGTTGATTCTCACATGTACACAGGTAGCGTGCTGAGTCACTGTTCGATGGGATTGGGACAATCATGGCCGCGCCTACGGGATTCATCGGAAGCCTCGGCATGTGCGACCGAGCTCACGAACCATTCAGTTCTTACATTGAGTGGATGGAGATGTTTTTTAGGACCAATAAATTTATTGAGATTGAAGGTGCAGTTGAGAATGTTCAAGCTCAAAATAAAGTAATTTGTGAACGGAAGAAAGCAATTTTTTTAACAGAAATCGGGCCAGATGTCTACGAAGCATTGACAAACCTACTCGCGCCAGGGAAAGCGAAGGAAAGCCGTTAGAAATAGCAGAGAGCTTTAAGTTTGGTACCAGAAACCAAAAACAAAGTGAAACCATCAGTGAGTACATTGTAGCTCTTAAGAACCTGTCTTTGCAATGTAACTTCGGCACATTGTTGGATCGTGCGTTGTGAGATAAGTTTGTGTGTGGGCTGGTGGATGAGCGCACACAGTCCAAGTTACTGAACACTCCAAACCTAACATTTGACATAGCATGCAAAAGTGCCCTATCTATGGAGATGACTTCTAAGAATGCTCGGGAGCTCTGTCCAACTCAAGTGACTAGTGCAGCTGAGGTCTACAGTCACAAAGTCACCGCCAAACCTAAAGTTGTGAGACTGAGTCAAAAGCATATCAGTGAGAGCAGTTCAGTGAATTATGAGACTTATGACTATAAATTGTTATCGCTGCAATGGAAATCACTCTCACGGTCCTGTCAATACAGAAATGCAAAGTGTTTTCACTGCCAGAAGCAAGGCCATATTTCAACAGCTTGCAGAGCTAGATCGAAAGCAGGAAGTGACATGAATCTTGTCATTCATGTGGAAATGACCTATGATACTGGGCGGCCTGCTGGTGGCGCTGTCCAGGGAGAGTATAAATACTCGGGCATGGGCCCAGCTTGCTCAGGACATTCTTTAACAGGAACTAGTGAAGGACACAACTAGATCTCCATGTTGAAAAACAGTTGATTAAAGCCTTGTTAATACTTAGACCAAGTGCCTAGTAGTTTTCTTACGTCAGGAAGTAAGAACCATTCTAGTGGCAATGCAAAGCAGCGACAACAAAAGGGAGGAGTTCACAATATTGAAGTGAACACACCTGATGTTGAAGGTCTAGACATCTACAGTATCTATGCCATTAGCAGCAATGCTAGCAGTCGTGAGAAAGACTTCCATACTAAACTTTTGATCAATGAGCAATATATTGATATGTGTATCGACATGGTGGCGGTCTGCTCTATCATGAGTAAGGACATATATGAGAGTAAGTTTAATCAAATACCACTTACAAAGAGTACTGTAGAGTTAAAAACCTACTCGGAGAAATCCTAGAGACACGTGGACAAGTGGAATGTACAGTTCAACACAATGGCCAGTCAGTAAAGCTGCCTATTATTGTAGCGAGCTACAACAACAGGCCAACTCTCATGGGTAAAGACTGATTGAGAAAGTTAAAACTAGACTGGAAAAACATCTTCAGTTCAGATGCTTCAAATAAGCGACTCAACATAATTATGAACAAGTATGAAAGTATGTTCACAGACAGTTATGAGGGCATCACTGGGTGTGATGCGTATATCCGCATCAAGGGCAACACGAAGCCTGTCTATTGTAAGACAAGGCTGGTCCTCTATGCGTTGAAAAGTCCGGTGAAGGAAGAGCTAGCGAAGCTCAGAGAGAATGTAGTGCTAGTAAAAACTGATGAACGTGAATGGGCTACCCCGATTGTAGTAGTGCCCAAAGCAGACAAAACTGTACACTTGTGCGGTGACTACAAAGTTACTATCAACCAAGCAGTTGACGATGAGCAGTACCCATTACCTACATCGCAAAATTTGTATGCAGCACTCTCTGCGTCAAAGGTTTTCTCTAAGCTTGACTTGTCGCACGCTATGCTCAGCTGAATGTTGACAAAGAGAGTCAACAGTAGCTCACCATCAACACACACAAGGGACTGTACTCATACACCAAGCTGCCATATGGTATAAAGTCCTCCCCCAAAATCTTCCAGGCTACGATGGATAAGATTTTGCAAGGAGTTCCAAATTGCTTATACAATCAAGATGACGTGTTGATCACAACAAGCAGCAAGGAAAATAATCTAAAAGTGTTAGATACAATGCTTCAAAGGTTGAATGCCCACAATGTCCACCAGTAACTAGTGGTGTTCCGCAGGGGTCAGTGCTGGGTCCCCAACTCTTTACAATCTATATTAACGATTTGGAGGAGGGGACCGAGTGTAACATATCAAAGTTTGCAGATGATACAAAGATGGGACAGAAAGTAGTGAGTGAGGAGGACATAAAAAACCTGCAAAGGGACATAGACAGGCTAAATAAGTGGGCAGAGATTTGGCAGATGGAATACAATACTGGAAAGTGTGAGGTTATGCACTTTGGCAGGAAAAATCATAGAGCAAGTTATTATCTTAATGGCAAGAAACTGGAAAGTACTGAAGTACAAAGGGATCTGGGGGTCCTGGTGCACGAAACTCAAAAAGTTAGTATGCAGGTGCAGCAAGTGATCAAGAAGGCCAATGGAATGTTGGCTTTTATTGCTAGGGGGATGGAATATAAAAACAGGGAGGTATTGCTGCAGTTGTACAAGGTATTGGTGAGACCGCACCTGGAATACTGCATACAGTTTTGGTGTCCATACTTAAGAAAAGACATACTTGCTCTCGAGTCAGTACAAAGAAGGTTCACTCGGTTAATCCCGGGGATGAGGGGGTGGTCATATGAGGAGAGGTTGAGTAGATTGGGACTCTACTCATTGGAGTTCAGAAGAATGAGAGGCGATCTTATTGAAACATATAAGATTGTGAAGGGGCTTGATCGGGTGGATGCGGTGAGGATGTTCCCAATGATGGGTGAAACTAGAACTAGGGGGCATAATCTTAAAATAAGGGGCTGCTCATTCAAAACTGAGATGAGGAGAAACTTCTTCACTCAGAGGGTGGTAGGTTTGTGGAATTTGCTGCCCCAGAAAGCTGTGGAAGCTACATCATTAAATAAATTTAAAACAGAAATAGATAGTTTCCTAGAAGTAAAGGGAATTAAGGGTTACAGGGAGCGGGCAGGAAATTGGACATGAGTCTAGGTTCGGAATGGTCATGGCCCTGTGGGTAGTGGAGTGGGCCCAGGGGCCGTGTAGCCTGGTTCTGCTCCTACTGTGTTCTAATTCTGTGTTAGATTTCAGGAGATGGTTTTATTCCTGTTCCTGGCTGGGGTGGAGATCGCCTTTACAGAAGGTAAGTACTGTAGAAAATATAGGGACAGAGTGATCTCCTGGAAGAATTTCGATCGCCTAGATGGGTCGGAGAGGAATTTCCCAGATTTTTTTCTCCCAAATTGGCCATTGGGTCTTTATCTGGTTTTTCGCCTCTCCCGGGAGATCACATGGGTTCGGGTGGATGGAGAGTGATAGAAGATTTGAGGTTAGGATCAGATCAGCCATGATCTTATTGAATGGTGGAGCAGGCTCGAGGGGCCGATTGGCCTACTCCTGCTCCTATTTCTTATGTTCTTATGTTCTTAAAAGGAGCAAATGTGCTTTTGTGCAGCCCGAGGTTGTGTACCTTGGTCTGAAAGTTGATGCAAATGGCTTGCAACCAGTGAAGGAAAAGGTTGATGCTGTCATCAATGCTCCAAAGCCACAGAACGTATCTGAGTTAAGATCTTTCTTTGGAACGGTCCAGTACTACATGTTGTGTCTGTACCTTTCTACCTAGACACAATTAGTGCTCAGAACCCAGAGATTCAAACATGAGGTTTCTTTATTCAAAAGGAAGGTTCTGGAGAGTACAGAACAAAGAGAACAAAAACCCAACCAAGAGAACAAACCCAACCATTTATCTGCTGTGACAGCGCCACCGCAGGTGGGAGGAGAACACATAATACATAACATATTCCTCCCTGCTTAAATGATATGTCCACATTATTCCTCAACAGGTAAGTTACTTTCAATGCACTCAACTAACCAAGGGTAGAGGTAGACTGCCTCAAACCCTGACTTTATCCTGGGGTTTATTCTGCCCCAGTCTTGTGGGTAAGTCACTAAGCCTACAGATCCAAGCGTCTTGGAGGCCGTCGCTCTCTGACAGGATACCAGTGGTCATCGCTGGCTTCCACAGCAGTAGGCATTGACACAGGCCTAGATAGAGAAGGTGCCTGTGTCAGTCGAAAGTCAGGAGTTTGCACAGGTGGAACAGTCTCTTTGACTTCCTGTGTTGGAGAAGAGCACTGTGGCAAAGGATGCTGGTTTGCGGTATCATCCGGAAACAGTTCAGGCCAACCAGCCGTTGGAGCCTCTGTGGCTGTCTCTGCTCCTAGCAACAGTTGATCAGTGTGTCTTCTCCAGACGACGTCCTCAGTAGTCTCAACCGTGTAAGACACAGGGCCCGCCTGCGTTATCACCGTAGCAGGAACCCATTTCGGTCCAGTATTGTAGCTTCGAGCTAGGACGTGCTCTCCAGGATGAAACCGTCTCTCCTTGGCTCTTTTCTCTCTCCTTTCAACTTCAGCTTGTTGTTGATGTTGGACAACCTGCTCTGCCCTTGGAGGTTTGAGTAAGTCAAAACTTGTCCGCAACTGCCTCTTCATCATGAGCGAAGCGGGGGAAGTTTTGGTTGTGGCATGCGGCTCGTTCCTGTAGGACAACAGGAAGCTGTTCAGACGTTGGTGGATTGAGCCCTGACCTTGCGATGCCTTCAAGGCATGCTTCAAAGTTTGCACGAACCTTTCTGTCAGGCCGTTAGTAGAGGGATGATAGGGCGCAGACCTGATGTGTTGGACACCATTCACTTGCAGGAAGGTTGCAAACTCCTGTGATAAAAATTGTGGACCGTTGTCACTTACGAGTTGTTCCGGTGAGCCATAACGGCTCAACATCTCACCAAGTTTCTCAATTGTTTTCTCTGCCGTGGTAGACCTCATCACAGTGACCTCCGGCCACTTGTTACGAGCGTCCACAACCACCATAAACATCTTCTCTTCGAAAGGACCGGCGAAGTCCACATGTACTCGCTGCCACACTTCTTCAGGCCAATCCCAGGGGTGTAGAGTTGCCAGCTGTGGAACATTTTTGACACGGGGAACATGTTTTGGCTTTCTCCTCAATATTTCCATCGAGACCTGGCCACCAGAAGTAGCTTCTTGCCATTTCCTTCATCCGAACCATCCCACTGTGGCCTGTATGAAGTTGTTGCAGTACAGGTTCCATCAGAGGTGGCGGAATGATGAAACGGCATCCTCAAAGAAGACAACCTGCCTGGACGGAGAGCTCATTTCTTTTTGAAACGTAAGGTTTCAAACTAGGAGAATCTCCTATAGCTCTCCCTCGAATGACATCGTCCATTACCTCAGACAGGACTGGATCGTTACGGGTGTACCTTCGCACCTGAACTGCAGTGACAGGTGCTCCCTCCACTTGTCTAAAGTAGAAGATGTCTATCTGACGAGGCTCTGGGGGAGTAACAGGCAAGGGCAGCCTCGAGAGACCATCTGCATTGCCGTGCAAGTCTCATTTGCGATATTTGATGTCGTATGTGTGTCCTGACAACAGTAAAGCCCACCTTTGCATCCTGCTTGCAGCAAGAGACGGAATTCCAGTGTGGGGCCCGAAGATTGAAGTCAATGGACGGTGGTCTGTCAGGGGTGTGAACCTTCTCCCAAACAGGTACTGATGAAATTTTCGAATTCCAAAAACGGTTCCTAAGGCCTCGCGCTCAATCTGTGCATAGTTACTCTCGGCCTTGTTCAAGGTGCGTGATGCGAAGTGTGGTAAACCACGTTCACTATCGTATCCCCTTCGGTGTCACTAATGGGGTCTCGGTCTTCCAAAGGGAGATGGACCAGATGGTTGACCAGAACGAACTGCAGGCTACATTCCCCTACCTAGATAACGTCACTATCTGCGGCCGCGACCGGCAGGAACATGACGCGAATCTGGAGAAATTCCTCCGTACGGCCCAACGGCTGAACCTCACCTACAATAAGGAGAAATGCGTGTTTAACACCACACGCCTTGCCATCCTCGGCTGCGTAGTGGAGAACGGAATCATCGGCCCCGACCCAGAAAGAATGCGCCCCCTCATGGAGCTACCCCTCCCCCACTGCCCTAAAGCACTTAGGAGAACCCTGGGGCTTTTCGCCTACTATGCCCAATGGGTACCCAATTACGCGGACAAAGCCAGACCCCTCCTGAAAGCCACTTCCTTCCCCCTCACGGAGGAGGCGTGCGCGGCCTTCTCCCTCATTAAGGGAGACATAGCCAAGGCCACGATGCACGCAGTGGACGAGTCCATCCCCTTCCAGGTGGAGAGCGACGCATCCGACTTCGCCTTAGCCGCCACCCTAAACCAGGAGGGGAGGCCAGTGGCCTTCTTCTCAAGGACCCTACAGGGCCCCGAGATCCGACATTCGTCGGTCGAGAAAGAGGCCCAGGCGATCGTGGAGGCAGTACGGCGCTGGAGGCACTACCTGGCAGGCAAACGATTTACCCTCCTCACCGACCAGCGTTCGGTGGCTTTCATGTTTAATAACAAGCTGAAGGGCAAAATCAAGAATGACAAGATTTTGAGATGGAGAATCGAGCTCTCCACCTACGATTATGAGATCTTGTACCGGCCAGGCAAGCTGAACGAATCCCCTGATGCCCTTTCACGAATGACATGCGCCAGCGCGCATATCGATAGGCTTCAGACCCTCCACGACCAGCTCTGCCACCCCGGAGTCACCAGACTCTACCATTTCATTAAGGCCCGCAACCTGACCTACTCCATCGAGGAGGTCAGGACCATGACCAGGAACTGCCAGACCTGTGCGGAGTGCAAACCGCACTTCTATAGGCCGGACCGAGCAAGCCTGATCAAGGCCACCCGCCCCTTCGAGCGCCTGAGCATCGACTTTAAGGGGCCCCTCCCGTCCTCTGACCGTAATGTGTACTTCCTCAACATCGTTGATGAGTACTCCCGTTTCCCCTTTGCCTTCCCCTGCCCCGACATGACCAGTAGCACGGTCATCAAGTGCCTGAATGCCCTCTTCGCCTTGTTCGGGTTCCCGAACTATATACACAGCGACCGGGGCTCCTCCTTCATGAGCGAGGAACTCCGGCAATTCCTCCTAGAGAGAGGTATTGCAGCAAGCAGGACCACCAGCTACAACCCCAGAGGTAACGGTCAGGTGGAAAGAGAGAACGCGACGGTATGGAAGGCCGTCCTCTTAGCCTTAAAGTCTAAGGGCCTCCCAACCTCCCGCTGGCAAGAAGTCCTCCCGACAGCGCTGCACTCCATCCGGTCATTACTTTGCACGGCCACTAACACCACCCCCCATGAACGAATGTTCGTTTTCCCCAGGAAGTCGACTACGGGAACCACTCTACCAACCTGGCTGACCGCCCCGGGGCCGGTCTGGCTGCGGAAACACGTGAGGGCCCATAAAACGGACCCCCTGGTCGAGAGGGTGAACCTCCTGCACGCCAACCCCCAGTACGCCTACGTGGCGTACCCAGACGGGCGGGAGGACACTGTCTCCCTACGAGACCTCGCACCCTCAGCCGATCCGGAAACACCGCCACCACCCCCCCCAACCCCAGCCCAGGTAGACGGCATGCCGGAACCCCACGAGCCCTCGCCGACCACGCAAACACCAGCATCAACACCGGATAAGGCACCAGCACCGGATAAGGCAACACCACCGCTGCGGCGATCGGAGAGGCTTACGAAGCCTCCGGACAGACTGACCTACCAGAATTGGTAGTACACTTCACCCCGCCGGACTTAATTCTAAACAAGGGGTGAATGTGGTAAACCACGTTCACTATCGTATCACTGTTAGTAGTTAGCACTGTTCACCACTGTTCGTTATAACTGTATCACTGACCACTATTGTATCACGGTACGAGGTCGCCTCTTGCCACACTGCTATACCTGGGATGACCACCGCCGACTCCGCCTTGGCTCCACCCACCAGGCCAGGTATAAAGGTGAGCGACTGACTGGTATTCCTCCTGCTTGGATCGGATCACCCACGAGAGTGGGCTCTGTTATTTAGTCAATAAAAACCTTTAGTCACCTTCGTAACTCTTCGCCTTTTATTGGAGGAATTGATAGGTATATCACGAAGGTGATAGGTTTCTCTTCACCAGAAGGCATGATGTGGGATATGACTGCTCCCACACCATATGGTGATGCATCACATGCTAGCTGCACGGATAGCTTTGGGTCGAAGTGTGTC
Organism: Somniosus microcephalus; assembly: GCF_052327205.1. Classification (NCBI taxonomy): domain Eukaryota; kingdom Metazoa; phylum Chordata; class Chondrichthyes; order Squaliformes; family Somniosidae; genus Somniosus; species Somniosus microcephalus. The sequence continues at coordinate 62,594,336 of NC_140994.1, forward strand.
AGGACCTCCGACTTCAGCAATGCTTTCTTTGCTTGGACGAAAGCTTCGTTGCACAGTTCAGTCCATTTCCATGTTTTGCCTTGACATAGCAACTGATGTAGCGACTTCAGCAATGTTGCTAAGTCTGGAATAAACTTTCCATAGTACAGTAGATAAGTAGCCCCAGGAATGAACGTAACTGGCTCACATTCTGGGGTGCTGGGGCCTCCACGAGCGCCTTGACCTTTGATGGCGCCTTATGCAGGCCAGTAGCGTCAATCACATGCCCCAGGTACTCAACTGAAGACTGAAAGAATTCACATTTGTCCTTATGAACTCTGAGTCCGTACTCTTTCAGTCGCTGTAGTGTCGCATCCAAGTTCAGAAGATGATCCTCCTCATTTGTCCCAGTGACAAGGATGTCGCCCAGGTAGCACTGGACTCCTGGCAGTCCACTCAAAATCTGATCCATTGCTCTTTGGAATAGAGCAGGGGCCGAGGTAATTCCAAATGGAAGGCGGCAGTACCTGTATAGCCCCTTGTGTGTCACAATTGTCAGCAACTCCTTTGATTTGTCATTGAAATGCATTTGTAGATAAGCCTGGCATAAGTCTAATTTGCTGAACTTTTGCCCTCCGGCCAGGCCCGTAAAAAGATCACCAATGAGGGGAAGAGGGTACTGTTCCGCAGACAGCACCGGGTTAATAGTCACTTTAAAATCCCTGCAGATTCGAATATATCCATCCTTTTTCAGGACAGGAACAATGGGCGTGGCCCATTTGCTCACGCTCACAGGCTCCAGGACTCCATTCTCAACTAAGGCCTCCAAGTTAGCCTCAACTTTTGGCCTAATTGCATAGGGTACAGGTCAGGCTTTGTGAAACTTCGGCTTGCTGTCAGGTTTAATGTTCAGTCTCACGCTAATCTTTTTCATGCTCCCAAGTTCACCATTGAAGAGTTCTGCATGTTTGTTTAAAACTGCAGTCAGACGTGACTCCCCTTTTGACATCATGCGGACTGCAGGCCAGTCCAGTGTGATTTTCTCTAGCCACGCACGTCCCAGTAGAGATGGGTAATTTCCCTTTACCACATATAGTGGCAATTTCGCAGTCTGTCCGTTCAATTTAACTGTCACCTCAATGGCGCCTCTCATGGCCACAGGTTCGCCGGTATACGTCTTTAGCACAATGTTTGTTGGCTGAAGGGTAAGATGCTTTAGCATTTTGTTGTAGACAGTGTCTGAAACAAGGGACACAGCCGCGCCTGTGTCCACCTCCATCCGCACTGATTGTCCCTCCACCAGTGGTGACACCCAGTAGCCATTTGGACCACCTGCAACCGTCAGTATGTGCACCTCTTCCTCCTCAGAGATGTCGCTCCCCTCTGTTTTGCTTGTTCCATCATACTGCACTGAATGAACACTCTTTTTCTTCTCTTGTCCAAATACAGACATTTTGCTTTCATGCTTCCCAGCTCTGTTCTTTTTTTACCTCTACAGGCACGTTCAATGTGACCCTTTTTGCCACAATTTCGGCATTCCAGCTCCGTACACCAGCAGTCATTAGCGTGATGGCCCGTTTTCCCACAACGGTAACATGTGCCGTTCCGCGCACCTTTAGGCTCAGACGACACCTTGTGAACGCACCCTGTTGAACTAAACTGGTGAGCCTCCTTTTCCGCCATCTCCATGGAGACACTAACTTCAATGGCCTTTTCAAGAGTAAGGTTGTCCTCAGTAAGAAGGCGCTTCTGTGTGGCTGCACTTTGCAGACCACACACAAGTCTGTCTCTAATGGTGTCATTCAGCACCTCCTTGAACTCGCAGTGTTCTGACAACCTTTTTAAAGCAGCAATAAACATAGTCACTGTTTCCCCCTCCTCTTGATTCCGTGTGTGAAATCTAAATCTCTCAGCAATAACCAGAGGTTTTGGTGAAAAATGTGCTCCAAGAATTTCCACTAGTTGTTTATATGTTTTAGCTCCTGGCTTAACTGGCTGTACAAGGCTGCACAGTAAATTGAATGTCTTTGCTCCCATTATACTCAAAAAGGTAGGCACGACCTTATCGTTTGCCACCGCGTTCGCCAAAACAAAATAGTCAAAACGTTCCGTATAAGCACTCCATTGCTGCACATTTTCATCAAAATCACCGGTGTTTCTGAATATAGTAGCCATCTCACGTTTCAAATTTTAATTTCTGTTTACTCACTGCACCCGTCTCTGTTCCGAGTGTTTTGTAGTCGAAAACAAGGAAGTTCCCACAATGCAGATTCATCCGATCCTCGTTGCCACTTTGTTGTGTCTGTACCTTTCTACCTAGACACAATTAATGCTCAGAACCCATAGATTCAAACATGAGGCTTCTTTATTCAAAAGGAAGGTTCTGGAGAGTACAGAACAAAGAGAACAAAAACCCAACCAAGAGAACAAACCCAACCATTTATCTGCTGTGACAGCGCCACCGCAGGTGGGAGGAGAACACATAATACATAACACGACACACGTTTCTTACCTGAGTTAGCGACCATGTTAGCTCCATTGCACGAGCTCCTCAAGAAGAATGTCCACTGGAAGTGGACAAAAGCTTATGACGCTTGTAAGAGAAGACTCTCTAGTGATGCTCTACTTGTGCACTACAACACAGAACATGAGCTTAAGTTAGTGTGTGATGCTTCCAGCTACAGTGTGGGAACTGTCATAAGCCACATAATGGATGATGGCCAAGAGAAACCAATCACGTTCTCATTGTGAGCCCTCACAAAGAGTGAAAGAAACTATGCACAAACAAAAAAGGAAGCACTCGCCATTGTGTTTGGAATCAAGAAATTCCAACAGTTCCTGATCGGCAGAAAGTTTACCCTGATAACCGATCACTAAACATTCCTAGCAATATTGGGGCCCAAATCTGCCATCCCTGCAATGGCCGCATCAAGAATGCAACGTTGGTCAGTGTTGTTGTCACAATATGATTACATGATTGAATATCACACTACAAAGCAGAATGCAATTGCAGATGCCTTGTCCAGGTTGCCACATGAGGACTTGAGTATTGGGAGTGAAGGTGAGATTTTCACGCTAGGTGCAGTTGACAAAGACTTTCCCATGAATGCAACTGAGACTGCAGATGAGACTTAAAAGGCCTCAGTACTGAAAAGAGTGTATGAAAACAACTTGAATGGATGGACTGATCAGTGTATGGATGCAGAATTGAAACCATTCCATAACCATCGTACTGAATTGTCCTGTGAGCAAGCTTGTACCAAGTGGGGAAACAGAGTGGTGGAACCTCCTTCTTTGAGAGATAGAATTCTGGCCGAACTTCATACTGAACATCCAGGGATCATCAGTATGAAATCAATTTCAAGAAGCTTTGTTTATTGGCCTGGATTGGACAGTGATCTTGAATCACTTATCAGCAAATGCAGAGTTTGCCAAAATTGCAGAAACAAACCACCCAAAACTCCACTACAACACTGGTCATGGCCAAGTAGACCTTTTCAGAGAGTAGATGTAGACTTCTGTGAGAAAACAAATGATTATTTCCTGGTACTTGTAGATAGTCACTCAAAGTGGATTGAAGTGAAACAAATGAGTTCAAAAACTACAACTGAACATACCATAGATGAGTTGAGGTCTATCTTTGCATGTCATGGCTTACCTGAAGAGCTTGTTTCTGACAATGGCCCTCAGTTCCATTCTGTTCTATTCCAAGAATTCATGAAATGGAACGGTATCAAACACACTCTCGTTCCACCATATCATCCAGCTTCAAACGGGGCAGCCGAAAGGTCAGTCAGAATAGGAAAAGAAGCTCTCAAAAGGCAAATGTTGCAGGTTGTTCGGGACTCAGCATGAAGCAACGTTTGGCAAATTTCTTGCTGAAGTACAGAACTACTCCGCACACTACAACTGGACATACCCAACAGAACTCTTGATGAAGAGGAAATTGAAAACACGATTGAGTCTTGTTCAAACAAATTTGACCTCAAGAATTGAACAGAAACAGTTTAGTCAGAAATGTTATTATGCCAGCAATCAGAAAGAACACAGTTTCAAACAAAACGAGTGTGCTCGTGTTCTCAGTCCCCCTGGAAGTCGAGTTCACACAAGTGGGATGTAGGAACCATAATAGAGGTTGGTGGAACCAAGAGATATTTGGTTGAAATTGGTGACAACATCTCTGCTAGAGATGAACCAAGATGTGATCTTGAACCACTTGATCATGAACTCATATATGAGTTTGACTCAGTTCAGACTTCAGTAACTGAAGTACCAGGTTCAAACAAATCTGAGATAGAAACAAGATCATCTTTGAGTTTAAGAACATAAGAAATAGGAGCAGGAGTAGGTCATTCGGCCCTTCGAGCCTGCTTCGCCATTCAATGAGATCATGGCTGATCTTCTGCCTCAACACCATTCACCGGCCCTATCGCCATATCCCTTAATGCCCTTACTAGTCAGAAATCTATAGACTTCTGTTTTGAATATACCCAATGACTGAGCCTCCACAGCCCTCTGTGGTAGAGAATTCCAAAGATTCACCACCCTCTGTGTGAAGAAATTTCTTCTCATCTCAGTCCTGAATGGCCTACCCTTTATCCTGAGGCTGTGGCCCCTGGTTCTAGACTCTCCAGCCAAGGGAAACATTCTCCCAGCATCCACCCTATCAAGCCCTGTAATACTTTTGTATGCTTCAATGAGATCCACTCTCATTCTACTGAATTCAAGAGAATACAGGGCTAGTTTACTCAATCTCTTAGCATACGACAGTCCCGCCATCCCAGGAATCAATCTCGTGAACTTTTGTTGCACTCCCTCTATGGCAAGTATATCCTTCCTTAGATAAGGAGACCAAAATTATACACAGTACTCCAGGTGTGGTCTCACCAAGGCCCTATATAATTGGAGTAAGACTTCTTTACTCCTGTACTCAAATCCTCTTGTGATGAAGGCCAGCATACCATTTGCCTTCCTAATAGCTTGCTGCACCTGCACATTCACTTTCAGTGACTCATGTACAAGTACACCCAGGTCCCTTTGAGCACCTGCATTCTTCAATCTTTCACCATTTAGGAAATACTCTGCCTTTCTGTTTTTTCTACCAAAGTGGATAACTTCACATTTATCCACATTATATTCCATCTGCCATGTTCTCACCACTCACTGAGCCTGTCGAGGTCCCCTTGAAGCCTCTTCACATCCTCTTCGCAACTGACACTGCCATTTAGCTTTGTGTCATCAGCAAATTCGGAAATGTTATGTTTAGTCCCCTCATCCAAATCATTGATATAGATTGTGAACAGCTGGAGCCCAAGCATTGATCCTTGCGGTACCCCACTAGTCACAGCCTGCCATCCTGAAAAAGACCTGTTTATCCCTACTCTTTGTTTTCTGCCTGTTAACCAATTCTCAATCCATGCTAGTATATTACCCCCAATTCCATGTGCCCTAATTTTGTTCACCAACCTCTTGTGTGGGATCTTATCAAAGGCCTTCTGAAAATCCAGATACACCACATCTACCGGTTCCCCTTTGTCTACTCCACTAGTTACATCCTCAAAGAACTCCAATAGGTTTGCTAAACAGGATTTCCCTTTCCTCAATCCATGTTGACTGCCCAATCTTACTATTAGTTTCTAAGTGCCCAGTTATTGCATCCTTTATAATAGATTCCAGCATTTTCCCAACTACTGATGTGAGGCTAACAGGTCTGTGGTTCCCATTTTTCTCTCTCCTTTCTTAAATAGCGGGGTTACATTTGTTATCCTCCAATCTGCAGGAACCATTCCAGAATCTATAGAATTTTGGAAGATGACAACCAATACGTCCAGTATCCCAATGGCCACCTCTTTCAAAAACCTAGGATGTAGGTCATCCAGTCCTTGAGATTTATCGACTTTTAGTCCCATTAATTTTGCTAGTACTTTTTTTTACTAATAATAATTTCTTTAAGTTCCTCATTCTCGCCACACCCTTGGTTTTCTCGTATTTCTGGGAGGTTTTTTGTGTTTTCCTCCGTGAAGACAGAAACAAAGTATTTATTTAATTTCTCTGCCATTTCCTCATTCCCCATTATAAATTCTCCCGTCTCTGACTGTAAAGGACCTACATTTACCTTCGCCAGTCTTTTCCTTTTCACATACCTATAGAAGCTTTTACAATCTGTTTTTATATTTTTTGCTAGTTTGTGCTCATATTCCATTTTCCCTTTCTTTATCAATTTCTAGGTCCCCCTTTGCTGATTTCTAAAAAGATCCCAATCCTCAGGCTGACCGCTTTTTCTGGCAACTTTATAAGCTTCCTACTTTGACTTAATACTAGCTTTAATTTTGTTTGTTAGCCATGGTTGAATCACTTTTCCTTCTGGGTTTTTATGCCCCAGAGGAATATATGTTTGTTGCAAATTATGCATTATTTCCTTGAATGTTAGCCATTGTAGGTCCACCTTGATACCTTTTAGTGTAGTCTCCCAATCTACCATGACCAACTTGTCTCTCATACCCTTGTAGTTTCCTCTGTTTAGATTGAAGACCTTAGTTTCAGATTGGATAACATCACTCTCAAACTTAATGTAAAATTCAATCATATTGGCCCAGAAATTCAGGTCTCCACGGGTGAGTACGCACGGGGTACTCACCTGTAAGCCCGATGGAAGTGCCGGTTTCCTGCATGCACTGTGCATGCATGGGAAACCGGCACTTCCGTTCCTCTGAACGAAGAGGTTCAGAGGTCGAACGCATGCGCAGGAGAGGCTGCGCGTGCGCATCAAACTTCGTTTTTTTTAACAGGTTGTCCCAGGAGGGTAAGCCTGCAGAATTTAGAAATATAGAAAGCAGGCGTAAGGCCTGCTTTTTACAAGGTAAGTGGTGAATTAATTAAAATTAAAACATTTTTTCCACCGGTTTATTATTTTTAAATACTTTAAAGCAAGGTAAGTTTATTTTTAGCCCCGTTAGAAAATAAAATTATTTTTTTCAAAAATTTAAATTATTGTTTAAAATAGTTATTTCATGTAATTTATAGTTTAATTTAAAAAATGTGATTAAAAAAAAACTTATTTGAAGATTTAGTGCTATTTTGGGGCCGTAGTATTTATAAGTGTTGACAGCACTTCCTGTCAGACTTATGAATGAAGCATTCCCTGCTCCGATTGGCTGCCCATGGCCCACGTGATCCCAGGGGACGCATCAAACTAACTGCGCCCCTGGGATACGCAAGCACTGTGCGCCGGCAGCTGGACCAGGCCCCGGATCGGAATTCCACGGGAGCCCACAGCTCAACGGCCGGTGCGCTAGGTAATTGCAGGTCGGGGGCTTACACCCGCGGGAAGCCCCCGACCCAAATTTCTGGGCCATTATGGTCACTTGTCTCTAAAGGCCCCTTTACCACAAGATTATCGATTATCGATTGTTTGGAACCAAAGCAAAACAGCCCGAAAATTGGTTCAACACCAACACCTTCAATAAGGAGATCAGGAAGGCTCCGCAAACCTTTTATTAATCTGCATTTGTAGTTCATTTAAAAGAAAAAAAGCCAGGAGTTTTTGTCATGTGGTTCATGTAATGCTGGGAAAGGTGGGACCATAGTTTTGTTGTATTTGAGAGGGGAAGATGTGCATTTTTTTTAAAGGGGAAAGCAGTGTAATGTATTAACACATGGTGTTGTGTATGTAACCGTTTACCTTTAAGGGAACTATAGAATGTAACCGTTCGCCTTTAAGAGCACTACTTTAGGGTGGCACTATCTATTGGCTCATGTATACTGTAATACCGATAGTGACCACACCAGTATATAAGGGTTGTGATACGTTAACTAGGGCAGAATCGCCCGAGCCGCTGAATAGTAAAGACGTGTTTTATTCTGTTAACAGTGGAGTCTGTGATTATTTATAATACAACCCACAGACTTAACATTGGCGACGAGTCAGGATTCGAACCCTGCGGCAGTTGTTCCACGGCGGCTTCGTCCGAAGACAGGACGTTGAAGAGAGGTTTCAATCCTCACCAGTCTGGAACCGACAGGCTGGAAGCGACAGGCATTAGGACCCTGAAGCCTCCATAACCTCGTGGGTAAGCCGCAGCGTTGGCTGCAAAGACAGGGCGATCGCAATCCCTGATAAGAGCCGCGGTGAAACGCGCGAGCGGGTAAGCCAGAGCCCGGGAGGGAGCGAGCAAGAGCCGCGCGAGCGGGTGAGCCAGAGGCCGGGGGCCGCTTTCAAGTGCGAGGGCAGCCGGGCCATCGATCGCATCCGCTGATAAGGCCCGCACTCGGCCTGAAAGTCAGCGTCGGGGAAAGGGTGATAACCGCCATTGAAGTGGGCGGAGAGCGCCGAGAAGCGCGGGAAAACCGCCATCGAAGTGGGCGGGGAGAGCGAGAAGCGCGGGAAAGCCGCCATTTTTCGCGGGGAAACCGCTGAAGAAGAAGGAAGAAGCAGGAAACCGCCATCTTGGAAATTATTAAGAATTTCAGGAAAGTAATAAGATTTTTCAGAAAGGCTGGTGTGTTCTCAAGAAGAGAGGGAAAATAAGTATAAGTACAGCAATACTTGTGGTGTTCTCAAGAAGAGAGAAGAAAATTAATTAGAATTTTCAGAAACAAGAAATAAGTAAAGCAATACTTGTGGTGTTCTCAAGAAGAGAGAAGAAAATTAATTAGAATTTTCAGAAACAAGAAATAAGTAAAGCAATACTGGTGGTATTCTCAAGAAGAGAAGAAAATTAATAATAAGTAAAGAAATACTTGTGCTGTTCTCGGAAAGAGAAGAAGATGCCTAAGCGAGGAAATATTAATGATTTTAATGCTGAAATAGAAGACAGGACCACGTATGGGGAACGCATAGGAATATATTGCGTAGCCATATACGCCAAGGCAATAACTTTGTTAAATTCGATGGGAGCAAAAACATACGGGCTCTTGAAACATCTAATAGCACCAGTTAAACCAGTGGACCAGACCTTCGAAGAGAGCGTAGCAGTGCTGAAGGATCACTTGAACCCCACACCGTTGATACTGGCTGAACGATTTAAATTTTACGCCAGAACCCAGAGGCAAGATGAAAGCAATGCGGAATACTTAGTCGAACTGCGTAAGCTAGCGAAATACTGCCAGTTTGGAGGGAATTTGACAGAGGCGCTGCGGGACAAGTTCGTATGCGGCTTGGCCAAAGAAGGAACGCAGAAGCGACTTCTGGAAGAAAACGACCTCACACTGGACAGGGCTGTCCTCATAACTTCATCGCACGAAGCCGCAGCGAAAGGGACGGCGGAAATGCAGCTAAAGGCGGCGGCACTCGGGGTGGACCAAATGACTGCAAGCATTTCCAAATTCTACCGTTGTGGAAAGACAACGCACGACCAGAATCAGTGCTGGTTTAAGAATCAAGAGTGCAGGAAATGTGGCAAACTGGGTCACATCGCGAAGGTATGCAGGTCCAGAAAGAAGACCAACAAACAAAGGAAGCCACCACCACAAGAAAAGTACAACAAGGTGCATCAGGTGGCTGAAAAGAGTTCAGACGAACAAAATTCAGACTCAGACCCAAACAGCCAGGAGTTGGATAGTCTGAGAATCCACAATGTGGGTAAAGTAACTGATCTACAGACGATCTGGGTCACACTAAAAATAGCTGGAGTCCAAGTACGAATGGAGCTGGACACGGGATCAGCTGTATCAGTCATCAACCAAAAGGACTACCACCGACTATTCTCTCACATACCCTTAAGAAATACCAAGTTCGTATTACAGACATACACGGGGCATCGCGTATACCCCATGGGGAAGATAAGAGTCAAGGTGAGAGATAGGGGTAAAGTACACCCAAGAATGAATTTGTACGTACTACCTGAGGGAGGACCACCACTTCTAGGACGGGAGTGGATCAAGAAAATAGACATGGAATGGCACTACCGACAAGCAATGACGAGTGAGGACTCGGTGCAGACAAGCAGCTCAGACTCTGAGCCGGAAGACGATAAGTCCAGCTTATGTATGAAAAACAAGGTTAACATTAACTCACGGACTAAGGTTGGAAAATCGATGGCGTGCATAAAGACAGAGAATTCTGAGTCTGTTCAAGCTACAGACATATGCATTATGGAGGAACACCGGGCTCGAACTCAACGCTATTTCAAAGTACAACAACAATTAGAACAATTAAGTTACCGCCTCGTACAAGAGATGAAAACAATGAAAAAGTTCTATGACACCGAATGGGAGAGTCTGGAAAGACAACAGAACCTACTGGCTCAAGCAGAGAGCGACCATAGAGCCATCGTGACCAATTACCGATCACATCTCCCTGATGATGTTATAGGGTTAGAATATTTGCATGATCTAGAGATACAGCAGAAGGGCAAATCACGCTGCACTGAGGATTTTGTTCTGCAATTAGAGACGGAGCTAGTGCAGGCAAAGTTAAGAGAAGTTGAATCACAGGGTGCTCTTAAGGAGATGCAGAAACAAATCTTGGACATGGAAAAGAGAAACGCTTCTTTACCTGATGAGAATAATGTGGCCATGTTGCAAGAGGAGCTTATAGGGGCGAAACTGAAAGAAGCTAAGCAAAGGATGTTGGAACTTGAAACGCAGAACCAAATCAGCGGTAATCAGCTATGTCAAGCAGAGAAGGAGTGCAAGGGTCTACATGAGAAGGTGCAATATCTCTCAGCCCAAAATAAGGGACTACTCACTCAGTTAAATGAAAGTAAACGGGAAATGGCTGAGATGGACTGCAAGAATAAAGAAGAGTTGATGGCAGTGAGACTTCGAGAGGCAGATAGCATAGCAGCCTTGGCTGAACTCCAACAGGAAATTGCGAAAGAAACAAATGAAGAGGAATCTTCAGGAAGCCAGGATTTTATTCCAGTTCTTCTCTACGACTCCTTACAAGCAGAGTGCGAGAAGTTGAAAAAACAGTATGAACAGGCCCAGACTACAATTCTGGAGGGGGTTAACTCAGCAACCTCCGAAAAGCTAGTTTCGTTGGAAGTATATGAGCAACTAAAGGTTGAACATGAGCAAGAAGTCCAAAGGCTGCAGGAAATTCTTGAGGAGCTCAGGGCCAAGACAGACTCATCGGTAGAAGTTCCATACATAGATGAGGATGTAGAGGTGAAAGACATGGCAGAACTCATAAAAATATGGAAGGAAGCCCAAGACAAATATGAGGCGGCAATTACCGAGGTTGACCGACTTGAAGAACAGTTTCAACTGGGAATGGGCCCTGAACATGAGCTAGAGAGCATCGAGGCGCAACTTCTCCAAGCACTGGAAGCCAAAGTACAAGAGGAAGAGAAGATGAAAGCATTGGAGAAAATGATGGATGAAATGGAGGAGTACGCTGAATTACGTCCAGGGGAACAGGAGAATGGGGAAACAGCTACTTCAGTAGAAGGATTAAATAGCCTGATAACGAAATCCCTGAAGGAAGGGAAAGGATTGAACGCACAAATGAGGCCAGGAGGGAAGGAAGGGCAGACATCCGAGGAAGAGCAGGATGAATATGATTGCTTGAAGAAGGGTTTTGACCTGTTGAGTGACACCGAATGTTATGAGGATGTGGTCTGCCCAAACTGTGATGGGAACTCCCAAAGTGCTGAAATCCTGAGGAAGCACTTAAGGTCTAAGGAACATAGAGAGTTGGTGGCACTACAGATGGCAGCCGGGAAAAGCGCTCGGAGAGTTTCAAAAAGGCAGAAAAGAAAAAGAAGAAGCAGAAAATAATAACTGTTTAAAATATTATTACTTCTACTACCTCAGTCTGAACACTACGAAAGGTGCTAAATTTGTAAAAAAAAATCCAGGGACATTATCAAGACAGCCAGTGGGTTGTATAAGTCCGCACTGCTGGTTCAACAGGACGAAAGTACAAGCTGTTAAAAAAAAAAAAAAGCTATGGAGGATGCTGTCTGGAACGAATTAATACCAGAGACTGAATTTATGAACTGTTCCCACAGAGACTGAACCTGTAAACTGATTCCACTGAGAGTATGTTTGTAAACTGTTATATGACGTTGACTCCATTGAGAGTATATTTGTAAATTGTTATATGACGTTGACTCCATCGAGAGTATATCTGCAAACTGTTTATATAAAGTTGAAGATTGTATGTTTAACGGGATTCTGTAAGTAATAAGCTAGGAAGGGAGGAGTGTTGTGTATGTAACCGTTTACCTTTAAGGGAACTATAGAATGTAACCGTTCGCCTTTAAGAGCACTACTTTAGGGTGGCACTATCTATTGGCTCATGTATACTGTAATACCGATAGTGACCACACCAGTATATAAGGGTTGTGATACGTTAACTAGGGCAGAATCGCCCGAGCCACTGAATAGTAAAGACGTGTTTTATTCTGTTAACAGTGGAGTCTGTGATTATTTATAATACAACCCACAGACTTAACACATGGTTTGTCACATGATTTAATATGAGCATGCTCAGTACGCTCTGGCCGAGTAAAGCAAGCTCATGGACTAGCAACTCATCGTGTCTCTGTCCTTCATTTGTTCTACCCACATATATTACACAAAGAACCACATGGGAAAATGATGTTGTGATGATAATGGAGACTTGGTTCAAAAAAGGGGAGGATTGGGTACTAAATATTCCTGGATATAAGGTGTTCAGGAAAGATAGGGATGGAAAGAAAGGAAGTGGGGTGGCAGTATTGGTTAAGGAGAATGTTACAGTGCTGGAGAGAGAGGATGTCCTGAAGGGGTCAAGGACAGAATCTATTTGGTTAGAGTTAAGAAATAATAGAGTTGCCATAACATTACTAGGTGTATTCTACAGGCCACCAACTAGTGGGAAGAATATAGAGGAGCAAACTTGCAGGGAAATTACAGAGAGATGCAAGAACTATAGAGTAGTGATAATGGGGGACTTCAACTATCCTAATATAGACTGGAATAGTAATAATGTAAAGGGCAGAGAGGGGGAAGAATTTCTGAAGTGTGTTCAGGAGAACGTTCTTGATCAGTACGTTTCCAGCCCAATGAGGAAGGAGGCATTGCTGGATCTGGTTCTGGGAAATGAGGTGGGGCAAGAGGAACAAGTGTCAGTAGGGGAACACTTAGGGAACAGTGATCATAGTATCATAAGGTTTAGATTCAGGTACAGTTGAGGTACATTACTACGTGGGTGTACATTCCCATGAGGGGAAAAGGTAGGGCAACCAAAGCCAGAGCTCCATGGATGACAAAAGAGTTAGAAAGTAAGATGAAGCAAAAAAAGAGCACGTATGACAGATGTCAGTGAAAATTAGGCTAAACATAGAAAGTTCAGATGGGAAGTGAAAAAGGAAATAAGAGGGGCAAAGAGAGAGCATGAGAATAGATGGGCCGCTGACATAAAAGACAATTCAAAGTCTTTTATAGGTATATAAATAGTAAATGGGTAGTAGGAGGGGGCCGATTAGGGACCAAAAAGGAGACCTACGCATGGAGGCAGAGGGCATGGCTGAGGTACTAAATGAGTACTTTGTATTATGTTCATTAATAACTAGACATTCTTATTATGAACACAGCTAGTTTCTAAGCTAGTCACTTTATTTAGTATTGAGGACTTTAGTACATGAGGACTTCTACAGCATCATTCTAGAGGTTTCCATCTTGACTACTGCCTTCTGGGTAGCCTAGTGCATTGTGGTTAATGTAGTCTTAATATACATACAGCTGGGTAGTGTAGTCTTATATACATACAGCTATATACATCTCTACACAGCTCTACGGCTCCACCTAGTGTCCACTATAGAATGACATGTTATTGATCATTACATCCCCCTTTCTTTGAGGTTAAACAAAATCAATATCAATCAACTTTCAAGGAAAACGATAAAGATGATATCAGTAACACTTTTGTTAGTGCTCTATAAACATAAACATTTTCACAACAGTCAACACATTTTCAAAGCTTTACATTGTACTCAAAGATTAAGTCTATCAGGCTCTTTTACTTCACGTGTGGATCTTCTCAACACGGGTAAGTCTGATGTGTCTTCATGAGATTGTTCTGGTGGTGATTGACAAGATGCAGTTGTGGCATTGTCATCAATCTGCTCTTGTATAGTCTCTTGTGTTTTTAGTGTGGAGCCCCAGATGATGATGTCATCAACATAGACCCGGACTCCTTCCAGACCTTCAATTTCACTCTATGAAAGATTTCAGATGCAGATATTATCCCGAAAGGCATTCTGAGGAAACAATACCTGCCAAATGGTGTGTTGAAGGTACAGTATTTGGTGCTCTCTTCATCCAGTTTTAGTTGCCAAAATCCTTGTGAGGCATCGAGCTTTGTAAAGTATCTGGCACCTGACATTTCACTGGTGATTTCTTCTCACTTGGGAATCTGGTAGTGTTCACGTTTTATGTTTGCATTTAAGTCCTTTGGATCCATGCATATTCTTAGATCATTGTTCTTTTTCTTTACACATACCATGGAGTTAACCCAGTCTGTTGGCTCTTCGACTTTCCTGATGACTCCTAGTGTGGTCATTCTGTCCAGTTCATTCTTGAGCCGGTCATGCAGGGGTGCTGGCACTCTTCGTGGAGCATGTACCACTGGCTGAGCATCCTCCTTTAGCTGGATCTTGTAAGTGAATGGTAGAACTCCAAATCCTTTGAACACATCCTGGAAATTATTCACTACAGAATCCACCGAGTCATCTGGTCTGCTTATGGCACAGTTTATACGGTAGACTCTCTTGACCAGTTCTAAGTCCTCACAAGCTTTGTCACCCAGTAGTGAATCAAGACTTTCAGCCACAACAGAAAACATGAGATGATGCACTTTGTCTTTGACTGTCACTTTAAGTCTGCATACACCTAAGCTATCTATTTTCTGTATATTATCGTCCTTCAGTAGTACTGACCTTTTCTGTATTTTGGGCTTTTCTTTCATATTGTTAATGTCACTCATACTGATTAAGTTTGCTTTTGCCCCAGTGTCTAGTTTCAAGGTAACTAATGCTCCATTTACCTGCAGTGGGATCATCCATTTGTCCTCTTTTACTGCATTAACTTTATGTTCAGCATTGTCCATTTCTGAGGGCTGCACATTTTCTGTATCCTTTTTGATATTGTCACATGACACCATTCCTACAAAAAATGTCTCACTTAAATCAGTGTCCTCAATTAAATTAACTTGTTGCCCTTTCTTAGTTTTTACTTTTGAAAAGCATTGTTTGGCAAAGTGATTCTTTCCATTACACTTTGCGCACATTTTTCCAAACGCTGGGCATTGTCTTAACTGGTGTTTGTAACCACAGCATTTACAATTAAAAATTTCATCCTCCGATTGCTTTTCATTTCTGTTCTGCCCACGTTTCTTCCCCTTGTAGGACACAGCACCTAAAGCAGCATTATCACTCATTACAATCGCATCATTATTGATTTCACTGAAAGTCTTCGCGTGCTTTCGAGCTAGCTCGCTGGCTTGGCATATTTTCGCAGCATTTTCCAATGTTAGTTCGGTTTCTCTCAACAGACGTTCCCTGACCTTTTTATCATGAATACCAAACACAATTTGGTCACGAATCATGGAAGCTTTCAGCTCAGAGAAATTACATGTCTGTGCTTTCAGTTTCAGATCAGTTATAAAGCTATCAAAAGCCTCATTTTGCTGCTGTGTCCTTGAACAGAACATGTATCTTTCATAGGTCTCATTCTTTTTGGGAGAACAATGTGCATCAAATTTCTGTAGCACGTCGTCTAATTTGTCTCTGTTCTCCGCTGGATTAAATACAAATGTATTAAATACCTCTATCACCTGTGGGCCTGCAACCGTGAGCAGCAACGCTATTTTTCTTGCATCTGGCTTCGTAGCAAATCCGATGGCAGCAATGTAGAGTTCGAATTGTTGTTTAAAAATCCGCCAATTGTAGTCGACATTTCCCGTGAGTTTCAAACGCTCTGGTGGCTTCAAATTCTCCATGTCGCTTTTCACAATTTTTTAGCAGATATTTACAACTCTTGGTATCCTGGTACCATATTATGTTCATTAATAACTAGACATTCTTATTATGAACACAGCTAGCTTCTAAGCTAGTCACTTTATTTAGTATTGAGGACTTTAGTACATGAGGACTTCTACAGCATCATTCTAGAGGTTTCCATCTTGATTATTGCCTTCTGGGTAGCCTAGTGCATTGTGGTTAATGTAGTCTTAATATACATACAGCTGGGCAGTGTAGTCTTATATACATACAGCTATATACAGCTCTACACAGCTATACGGCTCCACCTAGTGTCCACTATAGAATGACATGTTATTGATCATTACACTTTGTATCTGTCTTCACCAAGGAAGAAGATGCTGCCAAAATCATAGTGAAAGAGGAGGTAGTGGAGATACTAGATGGGATAAAAATTGATAAAGAGGAGGTACTAGAAAGGCTGACTGTACTTAAAGTAGATAAGGCATCAGGACCAGATGGGATGCATCCTAGGATGCTGAGGGAAGTTAAGGAGGAAATCGCAGAGGTACTGGCCATAATTTTCCAATCCTCCTTAGATACAGGAGTGGTGCCAGAGGACTGGAGAATTGCAAATGTTACACCCTTGTTCAAAAAAGGGTGTAAGGATAAACCCAGCTACTACAGGCCAATCAGTTTAACCTCAGTAATGGGGAAGCTTTTAGAAACGATAATCAGGGACAAATTTAACAGTCACTTGGACAAGTGTGGATTAATCAAGGAAAGCCAGCATGGATTTGTTAAAGGCAAATCGTCTTTAACTAACTTGATCGAGGTTTTTGATGAGATAACAGAAAGGGTTGATGAGGGCAATGCGGTTGACGTGGTGTACATGGACTTCCAAAAGGTGTTTGATAAAGTAGAAGCCCATGGAATAAAAGATCAGTGGCAGCATGGATACAAATTGGTTAAGTGACAGGAAACAGAGAGTAGTGATGAACGGTTGTTTTTCGGACTGGAGGAATGTATACAGTGGTGTTCCCCAGGGGTCGGTACTAGGACCACTGCTTTTCTTGATATATATTAATGACTTGGACTTGGGTGTACAGGGCACAATGTCAAAATTTGTAGATGACACAAAACTTGGAAGTATAGTGAACAGTGAGGAGGAGAGTGATGGACTTCAAGAGGACATAGACAGGTTGGTGAAATGGGCGGACATGTGGCAGATGAAATTTAACGCAGAAAAGTGCGAAATGATACATTTTGGTAGGAAGAATGGGGAGAGGCAATATAAACTAAAGGGGATGCATGAACAGAGAGACCAGGGGGTATATGTGCACAAATCGTTGAAGGTGGCAAGGCAGGTTGAGAAAGCGGTTAAAAAAGCATATGGGATCCTGAGCTTCATAAATAGTGGCATAGAGTACAAAAGCAAGGAAGTTTTGATGAACCTTTATAAAACACTGGTTCGGCCTCAACTGGAGTATAGTGTCCAATTCTGGGCACTGCAGTTAAGGAAGGATGTGAAGGCCTTAGAGAGGGTGCAGAAAAGATTTACGAGAATGGTTCCAGGGATGAGGGACTTCAGTTACGTTGATAGGCTGGAGAAGCTGGGGTTGTTCTCTTTGGAGCAGAGAAGATTGAGAGGTGATTTGATAGAGGTGTTCAAAATCATGAGGGGTCTAGACAGAGTAGATAGAGAGAAACTGTTCCCATTGGCGGAAGGGTCGAGAAACAGAGGGTTGTTGAGATACCGCGGCAAACGTGGGAGTCGAGACCAGAGCTATTGCAAACACAACTGCTTTATTCCAACCACATGACAAACAGGAACTAGAAAAGCCCGCGCATCCACTTAAATACTTCCCAGACAGGAAGTGCTCCCGGCAGCCTGTCCCTGCGGGAAACAAGTTGCTGGAGGAAAGGGCCCCCGGCTGGGGGCTTCTGCTTAGACTGTCTGTGCCGCCGTGAGCGGATTATGTCCAGTGGTGGCGTGTCGCCACAGAGCTCCCCCCAGAATCCGCTTAGGAGGAGTGGACGAGTCGTGACGGTGGTCTAATGGTTCTGCCGCAGCGGCTCTGAGTGGTCGCCGGTCTGGTTGGTTGGGTCGGGCGGTTCGCCGCCGGCTGTGCTGGCTTGCCGGGGGGACGGCCTCTAGTTGGAGGCTGGGCCACGGGGACCTGTTCCCCTGGTTCTGTGTGTGCTGGTTTGAGCCGGTCGATGGAGACTGTCTCGACCCTGTCGCCGAGTCGCAGCTTGAAGACCTTGTCCCCGGTTTGTAGTACCTCGTACGGACTGTCGTACGGGGGTCGCAGGGGCCCGCGGTGCGCGTCGTATCGCACGAAGACGAAGCGCGCCTGCTGTAAATTTGGCGGGACGTGAGGTGCGAGTTCGCCGTGTCGGTTGACCGGAAGTGGGGCGAACTGCTGAGCGGAAGAGAAAGAGTCGAGCCGCTGCTGTTCGGCCGACCAAGGCTTGGTAGGCTCCGGAAGGAATTCGCCTGGGACGCGCAGCGGTTGTCCGTAGACTAACTCCGCTGCCGAGGACTGGAGGTCTTCCTTGACCGCGGTGCGTAGGCCAAGTAGCACCCACGGTAGGCGGTCAGTCCAGGTACTGTCCTGCAGGCCGGCGCGGAGTGAGGCCTTGAGTGACCTGTGGAAGCGTTCACAAAGTCCGTTGACCTGCGGGTGGTACGCCGTGGTGCGGTGGAGCGTCACCCCGAGGTTGCGTGCTGTGGCCGTCCAGAGTTCGGAGGTGAACTGGACGCCTCTGTCGGAGGTTATGTCGGCCGGTACGCCGAACCTCGCAACCCAGGTGTTAACGAACGCCCTGGCGATGTCGGCTGTGGTGGTGGAGGTCAGCGGCACTGCCTCAGGCCAGCGTGTGTAGCGGTCGACCATCGTGAGGAGATAAGTTTGGCCTTGCGATGGCGGCAGGGGACCGACGATGTCGAGGTGTACGTGGTCGAAGCGGCGGCTGGGTACCTCGAAGTCTCCCAGGGGTGCTTTGGTGTGCAGCTGTACCTTAGCCCGTTGGCAGGCGAGGCAGGAGGTGGCCCAAGTCCGAACATCGCTGCTGAGGCCGCGCCAGACGAAGCGCTTGGAGAGGAGTTTGACGGATGCGCGGGAACCCGGGTGAGAGAGCCCGTGGAGCGCGTCGAAAACGCGGCGGCGCCAGGTCTCAGGGACGACCGGCCTGGGTTGGCCGAGTGAGACGTCGCACGTGACTGCCGTGGCTTCGGGCCCGTGCACGACCTTGGCTAGGCGTAGCCCTGGCAGGCTGGTAGCCGCCGAGAGGAGGTCTGGGTCCGTGAGCTGGGCTGCTGCTAGTTGTGCGTAGTCGACCGCGAGGTGATTCGCACAGACGGCGGGACGGGAAAGGCAGTCGGCGACCACGTTGTCTCTACCGGAGACATGCTGAATGCCCGTAGTAAACTCGGAGACGGCCGCGAGCTGGCGTTGCTGCCTAGCGGACCTGGGTTCGGTGTGCTTGGCCATCGCGTATGTGAGTGGCTTGTGGTCCACATACGCGGTGAAGGGGCGGCCTTCCAGGAGGAACCTGAAATGGCGGACCGACAGGTGGAGTGCGAGAAGCTCGCGGTCGAAAGTGGAGTATTTGACCTCCGGGGGGCGCAGTTGGCGGCTGTAGAAGGCAAGTGGCTGCCACGCGCCATTGACCCACTGCTCGAACACAGCCCCGACCGCGTGGTCGGAGGCGTCAGTGGTGAGCGTGACCCGGGCATCGGCCCTCGGGTGCGCGAGCAGAGTGGCATCGGCGAGCGCGTTTTTGGTGGCGTCGAAGGCGGCTGCCGTGTCAGTGGTCCAGGCTACGTCCATCTTGCCGGATTTTCCTTGGAGGGAGTCGTATAGGGGCTTCATGAGGGCTGCGGCTCTGGGGATGAACCTGTTGTAGAAGTTCACCATCCCGAGGAACTCCTGGAGGCCCTTGATGGTTGTGGGGCGGGGGAATTGCTGGACGGCCTGCACCTTGTTGGGCAGGGGGACGGCCCCAGCAGGGGTGATGTGGTGACCGAGAAAATCGATCTCGGTTAGGCCGAATTGGCACTTCGCCGGGCTGAGGATGAGCCCGTGTTGGGCTAGGTGCCCGAACAGGATGCGAAGGTGTTCGAGGTGTTCCTGTTTGGAGGAGCTGGCCACGAGAATGTCGTCTAGATAGACGAATAGGAAGTTCAGGTCCCGGAGGACTGAATCCATAAGGCGCTGGAAAGCCTGTGCTGCATTCTTGAGGCCGAATGGCATCCTCAGGAACTCGAACAGGCCGAATGGGGTGATGACGGCCGTTTTGGGGATGTCCGCGGGGTGTACGGGGGCTTGGTGGTAACCGCGCACCAGGTCGACTTTGGAAAAGACGGTTCGTCCGGCCAGTCGGGCTGAGAAGTCCTGGATGTGTGGCACCGGGTATCGATCGGGGGTGGTGGCGTCGTTGAGGCGGCGGTAGTCCCCGCAAGGGCGCCAGCCTCCGCCGGGCTTGGGGGCGATGTGGAGGGGCGAGGCCCAAGGGCTGCTGGAGCGGCGGATGATGCCGAGTTGTTCCATGGTGGTGAACTCGGCCCGCGCGATTTCCAGCTTGGCCGGGTTGAGTCTGCGGGCGTGGGCAGAAACTGGGGGGCCGGTGGTGGGGATATAGTGTTCCACACCGTGCTTGGCGGCTTTGGCCGAAAAGGTCGGGTTAGTGAGGGCGGGAAACTCAGCTAGGAGTGCCGAGTAGTCGTCCGTGGCTCTGGCGCGGCAGTAGGTCGTCAGGCCGGCCGAACGGGCCGGGGTAAAGGCGCCGGGGATGGGGGCCATAGTGTTGATGTCGACGAGGCGGTGCCTCAGAATGTCGACAAGGAGGCCGTGGGCGCGTAGGAAGTCGGCGCCGATGAGTGGGCAGAGGACCTTGGCTGTGAGGAACTCCCAGCGGTAGCGACGGCCCGCGAGGTCAAGCGTGACCATGCGGGTGCCATATGTGCGGATTTCAGAGCCGTTGGCTGCAGCCAGTGTGATATCCCGTGTGCCGCGTTGGATCTCGAGGGCGGAGGCGGGGGTGATGCTGTGCTGGGCCCCTGTGTCGCACAGAAATCGGCGGTTGGTTCTGTAGTCAGTGACGTACAGTAGGGGCTCCTTCTGCCCTGCGGCCATCGCGGGGGCCGGTGCGGGGGGGGGTTTGAAGGTACACGGTGGCGTGCAGCGTTGAGCCCTGGCGCCAAAACGGGTGTGGTAGTAGCAGTGACCCGGAGTGGTAGGGCGGTCGGGCCTAGCGGCCCGGGAAGACCGCGTGGTCATTGCCGTGAGGTCGGGCGCGACGTCGCGAGCGGCCTGTGCAGAGAGCAGCCGGTCGGCCTTTTCGGCTATATCATTCAGGTCCGTGGAGTCAGACTCTACAATGAGCGGGCGGATGCTGGCGGGGAGCTGCCGAATGAAAAGCGTGCGAAAAAGGGCGCCGGGGTTTTTGTCGTCTGAGAGGGACAGCATGTGGGAAAGCAGGTCTGATGGTGAAGCGTCACCAAGGCCGGGGAGGTCCAGGAGTTGGCAGTGGCGCTGGTAAGAGGACATTTGAAATTTTTTAAGTAGCGCAGCCTTCAGATGTTCGTACTTGCCCTCTGTTGGTGGATTCTGCAGCGCTGCCCAAACCTTGGGGACTGTAGCGTAGGTGAGCGAGGCGACGAGGTAGTCGTACTTCGTGGCGTCGACTGTAATGCCTTTCAGCCGGAATCTGGACTCAGCTTGAACGAACCAGGCTTCGGCGAGGTTCTCCCAAAAGTCTGGTAATTTAACCGTGACTGCGTTTGTATCCGCCATGCTAGCTTAGGATTCGTCCTGAGCGTCGGGGTCACCAGTGTTGAGATACCGCGGCAAACGTGGGAGTCGAGACCAGAGCTATTGCAAACACAACTGCTTTATTCCAACCACATGACAAACAGGAACTAGAAAAGCCCGCGCATCCACTTAAATACTTCCCAGACAGGAAGTGCTCCCGGCAGCCTGTCCCTGCGGGAAACAAGTTGCTGGAGGAAAGGGCCCCCGGCTGGGGGCTTCTGCTTAGACTGTCTGTGCCGCCGTGAGCGGATTATGTCCAGTGGTGGCGTGTCGCCACAGGGTCACAGATTCAAGGTGATTGGCAAAAGAACCAAAAGCGACATGAGGAAAACTTTTTTATGCAGCGAGTGGTTAGGATCTGGAATGCACTGCCTGAGAGGGTGGTGGAGGCAGATTCAATCGTGGCTTTCAAAAGGGAATTGGATAAGTACCTGAAGGAAAAGAAAGTGCAGGGCTACAGGGAAAGGGAGGGGGAGTGGGACGAGCTGAAGTGCTCTTGTAGAGCCGGGCTGAATGGCCTCCTTTTGTGCTGTAACCATTCTATGATTCTATGATCAGCAAATTTGAATATGTGGCTTTCTATCCCATCATCTAAGTCGTTAATAAATATGGTGAATAGTTGAGGCTCCAACACAGATCCTTGCGGGACACCACGAGTAACATCCTGCCAATTAGAGTACCTGCCCATTATCCCTACGCTGGGTACTTTCGTACCCAGGTTAATCATTTTCCTTCAATTTCATGGGCTTCTACCTTAGTTAACAATCTCTTAGGTGGGACTTTATCAAATGCTTTCTGGAAGTCCATATAAATAACATCCATAGATATTCCCCTGTCCACTACTTCAGTCACCTCGTCAAAAAATTAAATCGGTTTGTCAGGCACAACCTACCTTTCACAAATCCATGCTGCCTCTCTCTGACGAGCTAAAAATTTTCAAGGTGATCAGCCATGATCTCATTGAATGGTGGAGCAGGCTCGAAGGGCCGAATGGCCTACTCCTGCTCCTATCTTCTATGTTTCTATGTTTATCCTTAGTTATTGACTAGTAATTTCCTGACAACAAATGTTAGGCTAACTGGTCCATAATTCCTGGTTTCCCTCTCCCACCATTCTTAAATAGCGGAGTGACGTGTGCAAATTTCCAATCTAAAGGAACAGTTCCTGAATCGAGAGAACTTTGGAAGATTATAGTTAGGGCATCTGCAATGTGCTCACCTACTTCCTTTAAAACCCTGGGATGGAAACCATCTGGCCCTTGGGATTTGTCACTCTTTAGTGCCATTATTTTCTTCAATACTGTTCTATTGCTTACATTAATTACGATGAGCTAATAAGTGGCCTTCAGAATTAAGGCTGCAACTCTTTTAAATGTTTTATTCCCTCTATCTCCTTCCTCTCTTCAGAACACTGGACTCAGGACTCAAGTCATACTTTTTACATTATTTAACCTTGCGCCTTTCAATGCTCAGATTCATTAGATCGTGTCTGGACTTCACCAGATATTTGATTAACATTTTCCGATGTACTCATAGCAGATTCACTGTGGTCGAAACTCTGTGATCCATCCGGCACACTCCTACCGTAACTCCAGGCCGCAGGTTAGGCGAGTGCCCGGTCACGCCAGGCCCTGACCTTTCCCCAGAGTTTACTATTTGCGGCTGGCCCAAGCATAGGCCTTTGACACAGGCGCGTTTGGGCCCAGGAGTGGGGACACCCTCCGTTGGGAATTAACTACATTTCCAGCCCTCGGAGGGACTCCATGGGGCACTGGCGGTGGTACAGCCCGGCCTAAAGTTGCAAGTGGGCCCCACTTCCCCTCATAAAAGGGGGGCCACTGGGAACACTTTAAACTTATTTCCAGGGGAGGACCCGGTGTTCCCACCCCACTTGGAGCCAGTAACCTCCCCCCGGGTTTTCCAGCCCATGGGACAAGGTAGGCTCTTTAGATGCGTCCCAGTGTTGCAGGCCCCTACCATTGGTATTAAAATTAATGGCCTCCCCGACCCCACGTAATTTGATAGAGATCCCAGGGAGTACATTCCAGCCCACCAGGATGTATCATCTCCCCCACTCTCTGTGTGTCTTGATTCCATCCAAACGGCGATCCTTTCTTCAGCCTTGTGTCAATTTGCTGTCCCTTGTCACTCTTCCTAGTCTATGCTGCAAACTGGTGCTTCTTTTGGCTTAATTATAGTGGTGATGTAAATGTCAGAATGGCTCAGTTTGCCTCTGAATTTGTGGGTTGTGGATTTAAGCTCCACTCCAGGACTTGAACACATAAATTAAGCAAATGGTGGGAAGCAGTGGTCCACAGGGATCAGTGCTGGGATCACTGTTGTTCCCCATTTACATAAACAATTTGAACTGGGGAATCGGAAGTACAATTTATAAATTTGTGGATGACACCAAGTTGGGGGGATTGTAGTTAATACCGAGGAGGACTGTGACAAAATACAGGAAGACATTAGTAAACTTGCAATTTGGCAAATGAACTTCAATAAAGATAAGTGTAATAGGAAGAATAGGGAGGCCACCTACTCCTTGGAAAATAAGTGTCTAACTGGGGTAGAGAAACAGGGATCTGGGGATCCAGATACACAAATCACTAAAAGTCGCGATGCAAGTTAGTAAGTCCATAAAAAAAAGCAAACAAAGCACTGGGGTTCATTTCTGGAGGGATAGAATTGAAAAGCAGAGACGTTATGTTGAACTTGTATAGAACCTTGGTTAGATCACACTTGGAGTACTGTGAATAGTTCTGGTCTCCATATTATAAAAAGGATATAGAGGCACTGGAGAAGGTGCAAAAAGGATTTACGAGAATAATACCAGAACTGAGAGGTTATACCTATCAGGATAGATTGAACAGGCTGGGGCTCTTTTCGCTAGAAAAGAGAAGATTGAGGGGTGACTTGATAGAGGTCTTTAAGATTATGACATAGAGAAAATGTTTCCACTTGTGGGTGAGACCAGAGCTAGGGACCATCAATATAAGATTGGCACTAATAAATCCAATAGGGTGTTCAGGAGAAGTGTCTTTACCCAGAGAAAGTGAAAGAGCTTCAAAGTTTACAGCATCAGTTATAAACTTAACTGGGATCCATTTTTAGAAATGTATTTTTATTTAGTTTTTTTGATGTCCCAACCTACTTTGACACTGGCTTTGTGTCATGCACTGTGGGGTAGCCATTTTCTCTCTCAATATTTTGCACCAGGCACATTGCATTTCTCATTAGGAATCCTTCTCTACCATTTTAGAAGAAGGCAGTCACGCTAGGCTGGTGAGGCAGTACCAGAGGTGCAAGGCACCAGCCACCAGTACCCACAGCAGAGTATATACAGGCAGACACGTAGCTACATTTGCCAATGTAGGTCAGCAAGCACAGGGGTGATGGGCGAATGGGACTTGGTGCGAGTTAGGATACGGGCAGCTGAGTTTTGGATGACCTTAAGTTTACGTAGGGTAGAACGTGGGAGGCCAGCCAGGAGTGCGTTGGAATAGTCAAGTCTAGAGGTAACAAAGGCTTCGACTCAGAAAGGCAAGTCCCTGGGCCGTGAATCGAGGCTTGCCCCGGAGATTAAGGTGGGATCATTGCTCGGAATGTTGGATGGGTGGGATTCACACTCTACTTCTAGTCGGGATTGTGGCTGATTGAAAAAGCTTTATTGAAGCCGGCATTTTATGGACTGGGGAGGATGCAGGGCAGATGGATCGGCCATCACGGGGGGTGAGCACTCAGTGTAGAACCCAAATCTTCCAGGATCCCGCCCCGTCTGAAGAACGACCCAAATTCCAATGGGTGGGGGGACTTGGGCAATCGCCAACGCACAAT
The DNA here is from genome assembly GCF_052327205.1 of Somniosus microcephalus. Classification (NCBI taxonomy): domain Eukaryota; kingdom Metazoa; phylum Chordata; class Chondrichthyes; order Squaliformes; family Somniosidae; genus Somniosus; species Somniosus microcephalus. The sequence continues at coordinate 62,619,878 of NC_140994.1, forward strand.
CACCATGTTGGAGGATGGCTTTAGAGGGGCATGTCTGGTGGTATTCCCAGGCTACCCCAGGGAGTCTGACCAGCACACCCTCTCTAGGCCCAGCAGACATGTCATTCGCTCAGAGCAGGAGTGACTTTCGCAGCGGGTCTTCTAAAAGCCTCAAAAGGTTCCCAGAGGGAAATGATTACCTCAGGTTTGACTTCTTCATTACATTTTAGGGATATTAATAAAAATGTTTTTGCATATGTCTATTTGGCACTTCCCAGATCTTGCACTCCCCCACCAGAGTGGCATGGCGCTGTTCCGATGTTGCTGGTGGCAGTGGAGGCGGGTGCCACTGTTACACCCATGCAGATCTGGGCCACCCACCCCTATTATGACAGTAACCTCAACTCCACTTTGGGACAGGGCCTACGGCATTGGCTGCAGGCGAATGGGGCTCCTGCTCTGCTGCATTTCCACTGGCGGAATAGGAATCCCAGAAGTTCAGCCCCATTTAATTTGACAAATGGAAAATATCAGAGAAACATGCTTCAACATCTCTCTAGATGGCGCTGTTGGGCACAATGTTATCAAGGCTGCTGTTCATTCTTTAAACTGTTCAATCAGAGATGCTAACTGGCAGATGTTAATGTGGAGACTGTGAAACGTGACTGCCCAAGTTTTCTTGCAGCTTCCCTACATTACAAGAGTGACCACACTTCAAAAAGTACTTCATTGTCTGTAAAGCACTTTGGGACGTCCTGAGGTTGTGAAAGGCGTTTTTTATAAGTGCACGTTCCATTTCTTGCTTTGTTTTAGTTTTCAAAACTCCTGCCCAGCTGAATAAAAATAGATCAACTTTACCCCCAAATAAAATGTAAAACTGTGAGCCCAGTGCACCTACTGTCTTTCGATTCTTTGTTTAATTTCACTTCAATATGGACTAGACAGACTAGATGCAGGAAGGATGTTCCCGATGGCGGGGGAGTCCAGAACCAGGGGTCACAGTCTAATGATAAGGGGTAAGCCATTTAGGACAGAGCTGAGGAGGAACTTCTTCACCCAGAGAGTGGTGAATCTGTGGAATTCTCTACCACAGAAGGCAGTTGAGGCCAATATATTCAAGAAGGAGTTAGATATATTTCTTAAGGCTAAAGGGATCAAGGGATAGGGGGAGAAGGCAGGGACAGGGTACTGAGTTTGGATGATCAGCCATGATCCCATTGAATAGCCGAATGGCCGAATGGCCTACTCCTGCTCCTATCTTCTATGTTTTTATGTTTCTATAATATTTCTGAAATTATGATTCTAATTAAACAATCCGTGAACAAGCAGCAAGAAATTATTAGATGGACAGAGCTGCTACTGAAGGACTTTGTCCAATTAATGTGTGTGATGGTTTGAATGGCTCCAAGGCTGCAGGGATAACCGAAAACTCCCCAACTTTTTTTCTGCTGCTTTTGATCACTTTTGTAAAGTTTCGCTCTGAAAATCTCTCGGCAAAAGTGAGAGGAACGATCCTGACTTTCTGAGGAGAAAAGCCTTCTTTCCCCACTCGTGTTTAGAATTACCCTGATATTTAGGCCACAAAGCCTGGGATTTTCCTGAGCACCTCCTGGTGTTCCCTTCTCTCCCCCTCTACCATCCAGCGTGGGATTATAAACTGAGAATAGGTGGAAAGGCTTGCTAAATTGGGTTTAGTACATTAACCAAGGGAACATGGAGAAGCTGGAGAACTTGCTGTGTAGAATTGGTAGGAAAAGGGGGAGAGAGAGTGGTGAGAGACCCTGAGGTTTGGGTAATATACAGGGTGTGGCGAAGTGTAAGAAGAGCTAGGGATAATATTGCAGCAATAATGCAATGTTGGGTTATTGTAAAAACCCAACTGGTTCACAAATGTCTTTTAGGGAAAGAATCCTGCCTTCTTACCGGGTCTGGCCTAAATGTGACTCCAGACCCACACCAACGTAAAACTCTGTAACAGGCTTCTGAAGTGGCCCAGCAAGCACTCAATTTCTCAGGGCAACCACCACGTTATGACTCTATGGGCAGGATTTTCATTGGGCCGTGGAGGCGGGATTGGAGGTGTGTAGGGGGTTAAAATCTTGAAATCGGGGGGCACGAACCCATCCCGCCCCAACCCGCCTCCATGCCAGTTTCAAAGGAGGCGGGTACCCGACCCGTGCTGGGACTCGCCTCCCCGAGGCAGGAAGGGGATTAGTGCCAATTAACTGCCTGTTACCAGGTAGTTAACAGGCAGTTTTTAGCCTAATCCCTATTTTTATTGGTGAAATGTGGGATTCCTGACGGCTCCAAACCACTCCAAGTTAGCGAGGCGGGCCGTCGGGATGAAGGGCTTGGAGGGGCCGAGATGTCCGTTGTTCAGGTGAGTGACGGGTGCATAAGTGCAGAGGTAAGTGTGTTTGGTGTGTGTAAAGTGTTTAAAGAAGTTTTACTTACATGTACTTACCTTTACAGCCTTCCTTCCTTCAGGTCTTGGGAGTCCCTCATCTCACCGGCACAGAAAGCAGAATGGCCGCGATCTGTCAAAATCTGCAGCATTCAGCTTTCTGTTCCGGAGAGATCTCTAAATCATCCTGAGAGGAAGGAATTAAATAGAGTACAGATTGTCAGTGTTTGACAGCTTCAAACAGCTGTGAAACGCTGATATTTCATCTGTCAAAAGCCCTTGACAGATGAAACGTCTGTCTGTGACATCACCTGTTGCCGGGTGGCCCTTAATTGGCCTGCTGAGCCCTCTGGGCAGGCTTAACAAGGTCAATCAAGTGAAAATCACGTGGGTTGGCCACAACTCGATGGAGGCGGGACTACAACCCTGAAAGTTGTAGTCCCGCCTCTTACACACCTCCTCAATGAAAATCCAGCCCTATGACTCTATGATGTTCTCAGGGCAACTAGGATGGGCAATAAATGCCAGCCTTGCCAGCAACACTTACATCCTGAAAATGAATTAAAAAAAATAGTGAGATGGGGCAGTGTGGGTAGAGAGCAGGACTGAAATGGCTTAAGGCAAAGTCAACAAATGTGGCTTAATGGGAGGGTGGGGTGCACAGCAGGTTGGAGTTGAAGGACCAGAGAGCATGAGAAGGGAAGGGATGTGAGGCTGGAGGAGGTTGCAGGGTGGGGAGAGGCTGTGGGCAGATTAGTAGGAGAGAATGAGGAATTTAAATTCAATGCACTGGGGACAGGAAGGCAGTGAAGATTAGCGAGGACGAGAGTGATAGGTGAGCAGGACTTAATGTGGGACAGGACACTGCGGCTGAATTTTGAACAAGCTGGAGCATCTGCAGGGTGGGACACCAACAGGGGGAGATTGGACAAGATAGGACAGAAGCATGGATAAGAGATTCAGTAGCAGTTGGAGTGATGTAGGGTGGAGGTAGTTGATGTTGCAGAGATAGAAGTAAGCAGTCTTGGTGGTAGATGAGATGTGGGGCTTGAAGGCCAGCTCTGAATTGAACAGGGTGCCAAGATTTCATACAGCTTTGTTGAACCTGAGAGGGGATGGAGTCAATGGCAAGGAAGCAGAGTTTATGGCAGGGACTACAAATGATGGCTGTGATCTTCCTGATGTTCAGTTGAAGGAAATTTTGCACTTTGACAGTACAGAGCTGATCACAGGGGGTAGGGAGGAAAATGTTGGAGAAGTAGAGCTGGGTGTTGTCAGCATAACAATGGAAGCTGACTCCCATGCCTGCAGATGATGTTACTGTGGGATAACATGTAGATGAGGATGGAGAGGGACCAAGGAAAGTTCTTCGGAGGTCTTTGGAAGTGATAGTGTATGGGCGCAAAGTAAAGCCATTGCTGAAGATGCGATGGTTGCATTTGGACAGGTACAAGTGGAACCATACGAGGGCAGTCCCACAGGTAATGGAGGAGGATGCTGTGGTCAACCATATCAAAAGTTGTGGAGCGATCAAGGGCGGATAATTCACCACATTTAAAGTCACAGAGGATGTTGCGAGTCACATACAATGACGATGCTAAGATTGTAGTGTGGTTGCACCGGAAGTGTATTGTGTTCTCCCATTCTCTGTAATATTCAGCTTTCTAAATGTACAATGGATAGCTCCCCCTGATGGCTCAGTGAATAGCTGAATCACACAGACCAGGAAGATCCCAAACCCGATGCCCAGTCTGTGTTAAATTATTTGATCTAAGCTGGGGATGGGAGAGTGCTACAATTGGCCTTAGCACCCCTGGATTAGAGTGGGGAAAATTGGCCAGGTTTCCTGCTTGTGATCTGGTGCCTGCTGGAAATCCACATGTGTGCATTGGGTGACAATAGCATTGGACTTAGCTGTGATGCTTTTTGCAGTGGAATAGCTGCCAACACTTACTGCCAAGGCCCATCCATGAATGAATGGCCAATGGCTATATTACCGTTTTAGCATCATCAGTGTAACATTATAAAAGTTTACCTATACACTGAAACAAATGTTTCAGTAATTGTTTTTTGAGAGGATGTGCATAATTCATTACTATAAGTTTGAAGAAATTAGTGGATTTGTAATAAGTATTTTGTGAGGGCAAAGTGGTTGCCTGTGAGTCCTCAAGTGGAAATTCCCAATCTTGTGCTGTTAAAAGAGGGAAAGACAATGGAATGGAGCGTCACTGTGTGGTTGAATTGCATATGTAGCAGTACCATTGGTGGAGGCCTGGGAGAAGATTGTCTGCTTATTGTCTCAGGTGGGGAATGATACACTGTGTAGTGAGCTAAAGAGGTGGAGAAAAATAAATATAATCATCAGAAAATATCTGAAACATTGTGGAATAGACAAAATGGATTTTGGTGTGTGTGGATTTCAGTCTTCATGGTAGCATTTAAAAAGATTAAAGCAATGGTATAAACCATTTGAAAACAGCCATGGACTACCAACCCTCTTAAATAATCTTGAGTGCTGCCAGGAAAATACAACATTTGGATTTTTCTGTTTATTTACACAGGGACTCACCATGTATGATGTCATGACTTCACTGGTACCATCACACTGCTGAGGTTTGAACAATGCAATTACTGGACCCAGGAAAACCGGTAACAGTCGGGAAGACCTAGTAAAAAATGGATCTTCTCGTCATTGAAATCCAGCGTGTTTAGTTGGCTGTGCAAGACCCATGCAATATGGATATAAAAGCAGTTATTAATAGAATAGAATATAGGACAGCAAGAGTAACACATTCCAAACAGCCACTTCCACTATTTTAATAATCTACAACAATTTCCTTCTACCTTCTAAGTAGGAAAAAATTAATGAGTTTATGCAGCTGCTGTTTATAATTTGGTTTTAAATGAGGCTCATTCTATGAATCAACAATAGATATTCATGGATTTTTTTGAAGTACTTAGTACAGCACTACAGTGTTACGATGGTTGTCTCTCTCCTGGGTTAAATCTACCAGTAAATAAAGAACATAAGAACATAAGAAATAGGAACAGGAGTAGGCCATACAGCCCCTCGAGCCTGCTCTGCCATTCAATAAGATCATGGCTGATCTTTGACCTCAACTCCACTTTCCCGCCAGATCACCATATCCTTTGATTCCCTTAGAGTCCAAAAATCTATCGCTCTCAGTCTTGAATAAACTCAACGACTGAGCATACACTGCCCTCTGGGTAGAGAATTCCAAAGATTCACAATCTTCTGAGTGAAGAACTTTCTCCTCATCTCAGTCCTAACTGGCCTACCCCTTATCCTGAGACTAGTCCCCTATATAACAACAGAAAATGCTGGAAAAACTCAGCAAGTCAGGCAACATCCGTGAAGAGAAATTTGAGTTGACGTTTCAGGTTTGACCCTTCTCAAACCCGAAACGTCAACTCAAATTTCTCTTCACGGATGTTGCCTGACTTGCTGAGTTTTTCCAGCATTTTCTGTTGTTATTTCGGATTTCCAACATCTGCAGTATTTTGCTATCGTACTAGTCCCCTAGTTCTAGACTCTCCAGCCAGGGGAAACAGCCTCTCAGCATCTACCCAGTCAAGCCCTCTCAGAATCTTACATGTTTCAATGAGATCACCTCTCATTCTTCTAAACTCCAGAGAGTATAGGCCCATTCTACTCAATCTCTCATCATAGGACAGCCCTCTCATCCCAGGGATCATTCTAGTGAACCATCGTTGCACTGCCTCCAAGGCAAGTATATCCTTCCTTATGTACGGAGACTTAAACTGTACAGAGTTATCCAGGTGCGGCCTCACCAAAGCCCTGTACAATTGCAAAAATTTGTAAAAATAACTTTTAAACTGCATCTGTTTCTCTGCTGAGCTGGTTCTACTGGTTTTTCAGCTTTGTTGGCTTCTGGCAAGCTGCTGTTTCACTCCTGACCTGGGTAACTTGTTCTACGGGTTTTTCAGCTTCGTTCAACGCTGGCTAGTGGTTTTACACTTTCTCTGCCGTTTCCACCGAGGCACTAAAGCATGGCGGAGAAGCACTACTGGCACGAATTCATGAACTAATTTCTCTTATCTGGAAGGAGGAGAGCATGCCAGGGGATCTCAGAGGCGCTGTAATTGTGACCATCTTCAAGAAAGGTGACAAGTCCAATTGCGATAATTACAGAGGAGTTTCCCTGCTATCTGCCACAGGGAAAGTCATCGCAAGAAGACATCTCAATCGCCTTCTCCCAGTGGCCGAAGAGCTCCTCCCAGAGTCGCAATGCGGATTCCGCCCACTAAGGGGCACAATGGACATGATCTTCACCGCGCGTCAATTACAAGAGAAATGCAGGGAACAGCACCAACCACTGTACATGGCCTTCTTCGATTTCACAAAGGCCTTCAACACTGTCAACCATGAGGGATTATGGAGTGTCCTCCTCAAATTCGGCTGCCCTCAAAAGTTTGTCACTGTCCTGCGCCTGCTTCACGACGACATGCAAGCCGTGATCCTGACCAACGGTTCCACCACAGACCCAATTCACGAACCGGGGTCAAGCAAGGCTGTGTCATCGCACCAACGCTCTTCTCGATCTTCCTTGCTGCAATGCTCCATCTCACCCTCAGTAAGCTCCCCACTGGAGTGGAGCTCATTTACAGAACAAACGGGAAACTGTTCAACCTCCGTTGCCTCCAGTCCAGATCCAAGGTCGTCCCATCCTCTGTCGTCGAATTACAGTATGCAGACGACGCTTGCATCTGCGCTCACTCAGAGGTCGAACTCCAAACCATCGTCAACACCTTCACCAAAGCGTACGAGAGCATGGGCCTTACACTAAACATTCGTAAGACAAAGGTCCTCTACCAACCTGCCCCCGCCACACAGTGCAGCCCCCCGATTATCAAAATCCACGACAAGGCCTTGGACAACGTGCACCACTTTCCATACCTCGGGAGCCTACTGTTAACAAGGGCAGACGTCGACGACGAAGTCCAACACCGCCTTCAGTGTGCCAGTGCAGCCTTTGGTCGCCTGAGGAAGAGAGTGTTTGAAGACCAGGACCTCAAACCCGGCACTAAGCTCATGGTCTACAGGGCAGCAGTGATACCCGCCCTGCTGTATGCCTCAGAGACATAGACCATGTACAGCAGGCACCTCGAAGCACTGGAGAGGTACCACCAACGCTGCCTCTGCAAGATCCTGCAAATCCATTGGCAGGCTAGGTGCATCAACGTCAGTGTTCTTACTCAGGCCAACATCCCCAGCATCGAAGCTTTGACCACGCTTAATCAGCTCCGATGGACGGGTCACATTTTCCGCATGCCCGACAAGGGACTCCCAAAACAAGCGCTCTACTCGGAGCTCCGGCACGGCAAGGGAGCCCCAGGTGGGCAGAGGAAATGCTTCAAAGACACCCTCAAAGCCTCCTTGAAAAAGTGTAACATCCCCACCAACACCTGGGAATCCCTGGCCCAAGACCGCACAAAGTGGAGGAGAAGCATCCGAGAAGGCGCCGAACACTTCGAATCTCTTCGCCGGGAGCAAGCGGAAGCCAAGCGCAGGCAGCGCAAGGAGCACACGTCAACCCAAGCACCCCACCCACCCGCCCCTTCAACCACCATCTGCCCCACCTGTGACAGAGACTGTAGGTCCCGCATTGGACTAATCAGTCACCTGCGAACTCATTTTTAATGTGGAAGCAAGACATCCTCAGTTCCGAGGGACTGCCTAAGAAGAAGACTTTCTCTGCCGTTTCTGATCTACGGTGACCTCCAACTTGTGTCAACTTCGCCATCATCTTTCTGCACCACAATCGTTTCTCATTCCTACGGCAATAACCTCCATCCTCCAATTCTCTACCCTTCAAATAGCTTCTGGATTTCTCTCGTCTGCTCCACCTGTTTCTGAACTTGGACAACAGTTTGTCGATGCTCCATGCCGACTCCATCCTACCTACATCAACTTTTTCCCTCCACGGGACCTCTGACTTTGACCCTGTTCTCCCTACTATTGTCTCCAATCTATTCCCTACTACTAACAGGAAATATGTATCCCATTAATTACTACATAACCAGGCCTATATAACCTGAGCTTTTCCCTGTGTCCATTCGTGTGCGCACTTTGGCTGCCCCTCCAGACCCGAGCCGTTCACTTCTATTACCACTTTTTTCTCCCCCTTTTCCTTTTCTCTCTATCCCTCCCTGACTGTTCTCTTGTGTGAGGGTGCCGGTCAGTTCCTTCAGTAATCTCTAGATGGCACCTTCACTGGTTGGTTTCCCTTTGTTAATTGTTACTTGTTTCTCCTGTTTATTACTTAACTGCCTTTCATCTGGTTTATTGGTTTCACCTGTTTTTGCTTGTATTTAAGTTCTGTGGTTTCTTCCCTCTGTGCTCAGTCCTGACAAGGGAGTTAGCCTTGACTAGGTGCTCAGGCTCGACAAGCCTGTTGCTGTGGTAGCTTGCCTTGACAAGCCGGTTGCCTTAGTGGTTGCTTGTCTCGAGCTCCTATGTCTATAACTGTTTATCCGTGTTATGTTTCTGCTTGTATTTAAGCCTGTGGTTCTTCCCTTTGTTCTTGGGCTGACAAGTTGCTCAGTCTTGATAAGGTGCTCAGTTTGGACAAGTGTGTTGCCCTGTGGTAGCTTGTCTTGAGCTCTGTATTGACAAGCCGGTTGCCTATGTGGTAGCTTGTCTCGAGCTCAATCTGGACAAGTCGGTTGCCTCATGGAAGCTTGTCTTGAGCCTCTATCTTGACTATCCGTTTGGTAGCTTGTCTTGAGCTCTTAAGTGTGTTACTGTTTTCCCTGTGTGAATCTAGTAAAGTACCTTTATTTAAAGACTGCATACCTGCTTCTCGCCTCGTCTGTCTGCACTTGGGTCCAGAACCTACCTCGCCCGGACAGCACAGCCCCGTATCTACACAGCCCTGTGACCCCAACCCTGCCACTCTTGTGTCCTCGTGCCTCCTTTCATCTCTCCTCTCTCGGATACTCTGCCCTCCCAAATCCCTACCCCAATCCTTCCTACTCTCCTGCTGCAGTCCCAGGCTTGACTCCCTCTTAGATAAACCTATAGCTTCCCTCTGTGCCTCTTTTGGCATCCTCTGAAAGGCCCACTGTGGCACTCATCACTGCCTCCTCACGACCAGCAACCCAACTGTCCCATCCTACTCTCTCGCCGACCTTCCCACCCAGTGCGCCCGCTGGGGGCTAATGTTGACAATTTCCTCCCCATCCAGCTCACCCCTCCCAGCACTGACCCTGTGGATGCTGGCAGTGGGTCAGCCATTACCGACCCTCTCCGCATCTCACTCCAGAATGTTCGTTCACTTACAAACAAGGCCCTTGCCATCCATGAGCTTATCGTGGATGATTGCATCAACATCATGGCCCTGACGGAAACTTGGCTGAGGGGTAATGACACCTTACCCTTAAATGAAGCCTCCCCGCCTGGTTGTACCTTCCACCACTTGCCCTGTCCAGACCGCCGTGGTGGCGGTGTGGCTCTCATCACCAAATCACACCTTGGTCTGTCCCCCTACTCCTCCAGCACTTTCTCCTTCTTTGAGCATTTCACCTTATTCCACCCCTTGGAGCTAGAAATTCGTTATAGCCAAGAAATGGGCAGTGTTTAGACTAAAAATGGTTAAGTAGCGCCAGTTGAAAATCATCTAGGATGCACGCAAAATTCATGCTCACTCCTCATTAAAATGATTGCAGTCATGATTCTCGTTGAACACCCAAGCTCATTGGCGTTACACTGAAAAATTGGACCAATATCAGGGGCAGTCTAAATGCAAGTAATGATTGCCACAGGCTTTTTTCACTGCTTAAAGGGGAGGTTCATTGATGCTGTAGCGCCTCATTCTCAGCATTGTTGGGTGTGCAGCTACCTCAACAACCATAAGAAGAAGAACAAGGAGAAGGAGCACTTACTTACAAATCCTGATAGCAGATCGCTCCCCCAGTGAGAGAGCCCGGAGGATTTCCGATGATGCTTTGGAGGCATTGGTTTTAGCGGTGGAGAGAAGGTGGCCTGTCCTGTACCTGGCAACTGGCACAAGTCTACCGGACTATGTGGAGGGAGGTGGCATACCATGTCATGGGCAGTACTGTGGTCCCCAGGACCCACACATAGCGTAGGAAGAAGTTTAACGAGCTCACACGGGTGGTCAGGGTGACTGAAGGCTTCAACAAATACTACATACCACCATCTGTACCACAAGCTTCACACACTGCTCAATGCACCACATCCCCAGCACTCACCCACCAACAATCTCTAACGAGCAACACTCACACCCACATCTCACACCTTGCACACAATGGCAGCTATTCAACTATGGCAGGCACAAGTGTCATTAATTATTAGAATTCATGTGATATGTGTGATATGTTTATAGATAAATTTATTCAGTATGTTTGGAATATTATGTGGTGTCTTGCATTTCACCTTTTTGCCCAGGAGGACACTGTGATATGGTGTGAGACAGGGATGGTATGATGGGGATGTGGTGAGCTACGGGGATCTGGGGTTTCATTCATGCGAATCGGAGTCTGATGAGCCAGTCACGGACAGCCCATCCGGAAGGCCGATTGTCTTGCTGTCTCTGCCCTCCCTCCTGCTCTGCCTCGTCCTCCTCCTCCTCCTCTGCCTCATCGTCCTCCTCTGCCTCGTCATCCTCCTCCTCATTCTCCTCTGCCTCGTCATCCTCCTCCTCCTCCTCTGCCTCATCGTCCTCTTCCTCCTCTGCCCCATTGTCCTCCTCCTCCTGCTCTGCCTCATCATCCTCCTTCTCCTCCTCCTCCTCTGCCTCATCATCCTCCTCCTCCTCATTCTCCTCTGCCTCATCCTCCTCCTCATTCTCCTCTGCCTAGTCATCCTCCTCTGCCTCATCGTCCTCCTCCTCTGCCTCATCGTCCTCCTCCTCCTCTGCCTCATCGTACTCCTCCTCCTCCTCTGCCTCATCATCCTCCACCTCCTCCTCTGCTTCATCGTCCTTCTCCTCCTCTTCTGCCTCGTCACCCTCCTCCTCAGCCTCATCATCCTCCTCCTCCTCCTCTGCCTCATCATCCACCTGCTCCTCTGCCTCATTGTCCTCCTCCTCCTCAGCCTCATCGTCCTCCTCCTCCTCCTTTGCCTCATCGTTCTCCTCCTCCCCTGCCTCATCGTCCTCCTCCTCCTCAGCCTCATCGTCCTCCTCCTCCTCCTCCTTTGCCTTATCATCCTCCTCCTCTGCCTCATCGTCCTCCTCTTCCTCCTCCTCTGCCTCATCGTCCTCCTCTTCCTCTCCCTCATCGTCCTCCTCCTTCTCCTCCTCTGCTTCATCCTCCTCCTCCTCCTCCTCCTCTGCCTCATCGCCCTCTTTGTCGGCCTCATCCTCCTCTGCCTCCTGAGGTAATCCCGCAGCCCCCAGGACTATGCGGAAGTGTTGTGAGCAGAAGCCTTTAACAAATAATGAGTGACATCTGTACTTGAATCAACACTCTCTGTCACCAAATAAAAATTGAAATAACTAGAGAGAGCTGTTCCAGTTGCAGGAAGTAGCAAACAGGCACTGAAACTGCAAAACCCTGTCAGGTACAGCTGATTGGGGATGGTGCCTTTAATTATCATTGCTGCAGCCTGCTTCCTGCTGGTAGATGCCAGCTCTCCCTGATGTTGCTCTGCGCTGCCGTTAAGGTAAGTGGCTAAATCCAATACCAAAGCAAAATACTGCGGATGCTGGAAATCTGCTAAATCCAATGTTGGAGATCGGACGTACAGTGAGTGTTGCACACTCACTGATGTCACGATTTCCATAGTGTCGAGGTCTCCGGCGATCCACTTCAGCGGCAGTGCTACCAGCAACACTGATATGGTGTGCGGTGCTGGAACCAGCATTAGCTGTCGTTAGAGCTGTCAATGGCATTTTAGCGCCATTTTGTGGCGCTAAAGTATGCCGCAAACCACACAAATTTCTCTTCTAGTTCTCTACCGCCCACCCAAGTAACACATTTTTTTTTATCACAGTGATATCTTCACTGCTATCCTCCCTCAGCCTCTGCATCGAACGACTTCTCATCCTTGATGATTGACGTAAGAAAACTACTAGGCACTTGGTCTAAGCGTTAAACAAAGCTTTAATCAACTGTTTTGCAACATGGAAGTCTAGTTATGTCCTTCACTAGTTCCTGTTAAGAATGTCCTGCGCAAGCTGGGCCCGTGCCCGTGTATTTATACTCTCCCTGGACAGCGCCACCCGCAGGCCGCTCAGTATTATTTCATAAGTCTTTCTTTCATGAATGACTGATTCATGTCAGTGATTTCAACCTCCATCTCAATTCATTGTGCTCTCTCTCCTCTGAGTTCACTAGCCTCCTATCCTCCCTTAATCTCTCCATCCATGTAAATTCACCAACTCATATTCACGGCCACCCCCTCGACCTTGCCATCTCTCGTGGCCTCGCTACTCCCATCGTGTCTATCGCAGATAAGGGCATCTCTGACCACTCCTTGTATCACTCTCCACCCACATCCCCCTTCCCCTGCCCAACCCTACTTCCTTCTGTGTCCGCTCCTGGAAATTATTCTCTCCCAACTCTCTTGCAACTGCACTTATGAAATCCCAACTGTCCAGCCTTTGGCCCTCCATTCACCATGACATTTCTGCAGCTACCAATCTGCTCAGCCACACACTCACCACCACCTTTGATGCCCTAGTCCCTATTAAAACAATTACTCTCTCTCACCCTGGCCGTTCCCCCTGGTATGGCCCCCATCTTCGCTCCCTTAAGTCCAAGGGATGCAGACTTGAACGGATATGGTGGACAACTGGATTAGCCATTCACCGCCGGATCTGGCTGGATCACATAAAGCATTATCGGTTCCTGCTCTTGTCTGCCAAAACTGCTCACTATTCCAGAATCATTCTGGAATGCAAAGATAACCCCCGGCTTCTATTCTCTACTGCTAACCGTCTTCTTAAATCCCTCTCCCCTGTCTCCTCTACACTTACCTCCAACAACAAGTGCGAGGAGCTCATGGATTTCTTTGTCTCTAAGGTTGAGACCATCCATTCAGCTGCCTCTTCCACTTCTCTTCCTTCCCCTAGCCCACCGGGCCAAACTTCCTCTAAGGATCCCCCCTGCCCTAGCCCTGAAATCACATCTTTCACAAGTTTCTCTTCGATCCCCCCTCCTGACCTCTCTACACTCCTCTTGTTCATGAGACCCGATTCCCACCAAACTGCTGACCACCCAACTTCCTTTTCTGGCTCCCATGTTAACTGACATTGTTAACGGTTCCCTCTCCTCAGGTACTGTCCCCCTCTCCCTCAAATCTGCTGTCATCACCCCTCTCCTCAAAAAAACAACCCTTGACCCCTCCATCCTTGCAAATTACCGCCCCATCTCAAACCTCCCTTTCCTCTCCAAAATCCTTGAACGTGTTGTCACCTTCCAAATCCGTGCCCATCTTTCCCGGAACTCCATGTTTGAATCCCTCCAATCAGTTTCCGCCCCACCACAGTACCGAAATGACTCTCATCAAAGTCACAAATGACATCCTTTGTGACTGTGACAAACGTAAACTATCCCTTCTTGTCCTCCTTGACCTGTCTGCAGCCTTTGACATGATTGATCACTCTATCCTCCTCCAATACTTTTCCACCATCGTCCAGCTGGGTGGGACTGCACTCGCCTGGTTCCATTCTTATCTATCTAATCGTAGCCAGAGAATCACCTGCAATGGCTTCTCTTCCTGCTCCTGCATTGTTAATTCTGGGGACCCCAAGGATCTATCCTTGGCCCCCTCCTATTTCTCATCCACATGCTGCCCCTTGGCGACATCATCTGAAAACACAGTGTCAGTTTCCACATGTACGCTGACGACACCCAGCTCTACCACACCACCACTTCTCTCGACCCCTCCACTGTCTCTAAATTGCCAGACTGCTTGTCCGACATCCAGTACTAGATGAGCGGAAATTTTCTCTAATTAAATATTGGGAAGACTGAATTCATTGTTTTCCGTCCCCGCGACAACCTAGCCACTGACTCCATCCCACTCCCTAGCATCTGTCTGAGGCTGAACCACACTGTTCGCAACCTTGGGGGGAGAAATTCGTGTGTTTAACGCCACATGTTAGTGCCACAAGATGGTGCTAAAATGCTGTTCAGAGCTCTACCGCCAGCTGATGGCGGTTCCAGTGCCGCACGCCATATCCGTCTTGCTGGTAGCACTGCCGCTAAACACAATCACCGGGGACATTGCAATTATTGAGATCATGACGTCAGTGAGTGTGCAATGCTCACTTAACGACCGATCTCTCAGCTTCGTTTTGGCCATTGTAATTACCGGCTGGAGAAAGCAACGGCAGGTTGAGGTGGTGGCAGCAGCAAGAAGCCGGCTCCAGCGACGCTATTTAAAGGGATCATCACCCATCACTCGCACCTGACAGGGTTTTGCAGTCTGAGTGGCTATGTGCTACTCCCTGCAACTACAAGTTTTCCGTAGACATTTCAAGGTTCTTTAGTATCAGGGAGTGTTCTGACAAGTACAAAATTACATAATTATTTTTGAAGCGCTTCAAGCTATAACACTTGCTGAAAGTCATGGGGGCTGTACTGGCAGTCGACCTCGCCGTCCAGGATGTATGGCAGAAGGAGCAGAGGCAGTGAGAAAGATGGGAACATGTGCCCAGAGGGAGGAGGAGGGCCATCAGGGCTCTCAACAGGAGGCCTTACCCTCCTAGGGTCTTCCGACATCACTTCTCCTACCTTCAATTAAGCGAGGAGCAGTATACTAGAAGGCTTCGCTTCACCATGGAGGTGGTCACAGAACTCTGCCATCTCCTGCAACCAGATCTCCAGCCTCAGACCAGGGCAACCACGGCTCTCCCAGTGGCAGTTAAGGTCACCGTGGTCCTCAATTGCTTCACTAGCGGATCCTTGCGGTCTGCAGCAGGAGACATAGCTAGCATCTCACAGTTTGCTGTTCATTGCTGCATCCGGGAGGTCACAGAGACTCTCTACAGCAGGAGAAGGGACTACATTGGCTTCCCAATCACCAGAGAGAAGCAGGACGAGCATGAATGTGGTTCTGCCAGGATAGCAGGCTACCCCCACCATCGAAGAAGCCAGTCTTCAGCCAATTCAGCCGATTCACTCCACATGATATCAAGAAACGGCTGAGCGCACTGGATACAGCAAAGTCTATGGGCCCCGGCAACATCCCAGCTGTCGTGCTGAAGACTTGTGCTCCAGAACTAGCTGCACCTCTAGCCTAGCTGTTCCAGTACAGCTACAACACTGGCATCTACCTGACAACGTGGAAAACTGCCCAGGTATGTCCTGTCCACAAAAACAGGACAAATCCAATTCAGCCAATTACTGTCCCATCAGTCTACTCTCAATCATCAGCAAAGTGATGAAAGGTTTTGTCGACAGTGCTATCAAGCATCACTTACTCACCAATAACCTGCTCACCGATGCTCAGTTTGTGTTCCGTCAGGACCACTCGGCTCCAGACCTCATTACAGCCTTGGTCCAAACAAAAGAGCTGAATTCCAGAGGTGAGGTGAGAGTGACTGCCCTTGACATCAAGGCAGCAGTTGACTGAGTGTGGCATCAAGGAGCCCTATTAAAATTGAATTCAATGGGATTCAGGGGAAAGACTCTCCATTGGCTGGAGTCATACCTAGTACAAAGGATGATGGTTCAGGTTGCTGGAGGCGAATCATCTCAGCCCCAGGACATCGCTGCAGGAGTTCCTCAGGGCAGTGTCCTAGGCTCAACCATCTTCAGCTGCTTCATTAATGACCTTCCCTCCATTATAAGGTCAGAAGTGGGGATGGGCGCTGATGACTGCACAGTGTTCAGCACCATTCGCAACTCCTCAGGTAATGAAGCAGTCCATGCCTGCATGCAGCAAGACCTGGAAGACATTGAGGCTTGGGCTGATAAGTGGCAGGTAACATTCACGCCACACAAGTGCCAAGCAATGACTATCTCCAACAAGATCCCCCATCATGAACATCAGAAACAAGTCAGGAGTGTGATGGAATACTCTCCACTTGCCTGGATGAGTGCAGCTCCAGTAACACTCAAGAAGCTCGACACCATCCAGGACAAAGCAGCCCACTTGATTGGCACCCCATCCACAACCTTAAACATTCACTCTCTCCACCACCGGCGCACCGTGGCTGCAGTGTGTACTATCTACAAGATGCAGTGCAGCAACTCGCCAAGGCTTCGTCAACAGCACCTCCCAAACGAACAACCTCTACCGCCTAGAAGGACAAGGGCAGCAGGCACATGGGAACACCACCACCTCCAAGTTCCCCTCCAAGTCATACACCATCCTGACTTGGAAATATATCACTGTTCCTTCATCGTCGCTGGGTCAAAATCCTGGAACTCCCTCCCTTAACAGTACTATGGGAGTACCTTCACCACGCGGACTACAGCAGTTCAAGAAGGCGGCTCATCACCACCTTCTCAAGGGCAATTAGGGGTGGGCAATAAATGCTGGCCTTGCCAGCGATGCCCACATCCCAGGAATTAATTTTTTTAAAGGCCGCCATCGATTGCATCCACGTGGCTTTGCAGGCACCGCATAACAATTCTAACATCTTCCATAACCACAAAGGCTTAATGTGCACTTAATATGCAGTTGGTGTGAGACCATACACATCGTACCCTCAATGTCAATGCCCGCTATCCTTTCAGCTGCCATGATGCCTTCATCCTGTGGCCAGCACTCTTCCAGCCACCAAGTCAAGCTTGAGGGTGGCTGCTCAGAGACAAGGGCTATCCGCGCTGCAGCTGGCTGATGACTCCCCTCCGCAACCCCACCACTCGTGCTCAGCCATGCTGCCACCAGGAACATCATCTAGCAGACCATTGGCCTGCTGAAGCAATGGTTCCGCTGCCTTGACAGCTTGGGAGGAGCCCTCTAGTACTCAGCTGAGCAGGTGTCCCATTTCCTGGTGGTCTGCTGCATACTCCACAACTTGGCCATCATGAGGGCACTGCCCTTGCCACCAGGGATTATGGGCCACCTCAGGAGGATGAAGAGGAAGAGGAGGAGGAGGACGAGAAGGAAGAGGAACAGGAGGGAGGGCGGAGGCAGCGAGACAATTGGCCTTCCGGATGGGCTGTCCGTGACCACCGGCACATCAGACTCCGAATCACATGAACGAAACCCCAGATCCCCGTAACTCACCACATCATAAGAACATAAGAACATAAGAAATAGGAGCAGGAGTAGGCCAATCGGCCCCTTGAGCCTGCTCCGCCATTCAATAAAATCATGGCTGATCTGATCCTAACCGCCAATCCACTATCACAGAACCATCTCCTGGAGCTAACAGAATTAGACACACGAAATAGGAGCAGGATCAGGCTACACGGCCCCTGGCACCGCTCCGCTACCCACAGGGCCATGACCGATCCGAACCTAGACTCATGTCCAAATTCCTGCCTGCTCCCCGTAACCCTTAATTCCCTTTACTTCTAGGAAAGTGTCTATTTCTGTTTTAAATTTATGTTATGATGTAGCTTCTACAGCTTTTTGGGGCAGCATATTCCATGGACCTACCACCCTCTGAGTGAAGTAGTTCCTCCTCATCTCAGTCTTGAAAGAGTAGCCCCTAATTCTAAGACTATGCCCCCTAGTTCTAGTTTCACCCATCATCGGGAACATCTTCCCCGCATCCACCCAATCCAACCCCTTCACAATCTTATATGTTTCAATAAGATCGCCTCTCATTCTTCTGAACTCCAATGAGTAGAGTCCCAATCTACTCAACCTCTCCTCATATGTCTATCCCCTCATCCCTGGGATTAACCGAGTGAACCTTCTTTGCACTGACTCGAGAGCAAGTATGTCTTTTCTTAAGTATGAACACCAAAACTGTACACAGTATTCCAGGTGCGGTCTCACCAATACCTTGTACAACTGAAGCAATACCTCCCTATTTTTATATTCTATCCCCCTAGCAATGAAAGCCAACATTCCATTGGCCTTCTTGATCACTTGCTGCACCTGCATACTAACCTTTTGAGTTTCGTGCACCAGGACCCCCAGATCCTTTTGTACTTCAGTACTTTCCAGTTTCTTGCCATTAAGATAATCCCCATCATACCATCCCTGCCTCCCGCCATATCACAGCGTTCTCCTGGGCGCAAAGCTGAAATGAGAGACACCACAAAAGATTCCAAACACCCTTGTGCAATCCCTTAATGCCTGTCGTTTGTGTACCTTTTCCTATTCTAGTGCTCCTAGTGGCAGCAGCACCGTTGGTGGAAGGGTGCTGAGTTTCCTTGTGGGGCACTTCAGATGGCCTTGCAGGATGACCTCGACCAGCTGTGAACCTAGAAGGCCCGGCTGTAGACTGCACCACCTCGGCATGTGTGGTAGCAGTCTGGGTGGCTGGCTGACAGTGGCAATGGAGGAGTGGCAGTGGTGGGAGTGGTCCAACCATGGCTAACAAGAGAAGTTAAAGATAGTATTAGATCAAAGGAAGAGGCTGCCAAAAAGAGTCGTAAGCCTGAGGAGTGGGTGGATTTTAGAATTCAGCAGATTGGAAGGAAGCAAATGTAACCCCACAATTTAAGAAAGGAGGGAGAGAGAAAATGGGGAACCACAGACGAGTTAGCCTGACATCAGTAGTAGGGAAAATGCTAGAATCTATTATTAAGGATGTGGTAACAGGGCACTTAGAAAATAATAATAGGATTGGGCAGAATCAACACGGATTTATGAAAGGAAAATCGTGTTTGACAAATCTGTTCGTTTTTTGAGGTTGTAACTAGCAGAATAGATAAGGGGGATCCAGTGGATGTGGTGTGTTTGGAGTTTCAGAAGGCATTTGATAAGGTGCCACACAAGAGGTTATTAAACAAAATGAGGGCTCATGGGATTGGGGGTAATATACTAGCATGGATTGAGGATTGGTTAATGGACAGAAAACAGAGAGTAGGAATAAACGGGTCATTTTTGGGTTGGCAGGCTGTAACTAGTGGGATACCGCAAGGATCAGTGCGTGGGCCTCAGCTATTCACAATCTACATCAATTATTTGGATGAGGGGACCAAATGTAATATATCCAAGTTTGCTGATGATACAAAGCTGGGTGGGAATGTAAGTTGTGAGGAGGTTGCAAAGCGGCTTCAAGGGGATATAGACAGGCTAAGTGAGTGGGCAAGAACATGGCAAATGGAATATAATGTGGAGAAATGTGAAGTTATCCACTTTGGTAGGAAAAATAGAAAATCAGAGTATTTTTTAAATGGTGAGAGGTTGGGAAATGTTGGTGTTCAGAGGGACCTGGGTGTCCTTGTACACGAATCACTGAAAGTTAACATGCAGGTACAGCAAGCAATTAGGAAAGCAAATGGTATGTTGGCCTTTATTACAAGAGGATTTGAGTATGAGTAAAGACGTCTTACTGCAATTATATAGGGCCCTGGCGAGACCACACCTGGAGTATTGTGTACAGTTTTGGTCTCCTTACTAACAAAGGATATACTTGCCATAGAGGGAGTGTCACGAAGGTTCACCAGACTGGTTCCTGGGATGGGGAGATTGTCCTATGAGGAGAGATTGAGTAGATTGGGCCTATATTCTCTAGAGTTTAGAAGAATAAGAGGTGATCTCATTGAAACATACAAAATTCTTACAGGGAGGATGTTTCCCCTGGCTGGGGAGTCTAGAAACAGGTGACACATTCTCAGAATAAGGGGTCGGCCATTTAGGACTGAGATGAGGAGAAATTTCTTCACTCAGCGGGTGGTGAATCTTTGGAATTCTCTACCCCAGAAGGCTGTGGAGGTTCAGTTGTTGAGTATATTCAAGACAGAGATCGATAGATTTTTGAATATTAAGTGAATCAAGGGATATGGGGATAGTTCAGGAAAGTGGAGATGAGGTAGAAGATCAGCCATGATCTTATTGAATGGCGGAGCAGGCTCAAAAGGCCAAATGGCCGACTCCTGCTCCTATTTCTTATGTTTTTATGTTCTTACCCCCAACCCCATGTGACCTTATCTTGCTTAACAACCTTTTATGGGCACCTTATCAAATGCCTTTTGAAAATCCAAATCCACTGGTTCCCCTTTATCTACCCTGCTAGTTACATCCTCAAAAAACTCTGATAAATTTGTCAAGGATAGATTTACCTTTCATAAAACCATGTTGACTCTGCCTAATCATATTATGATTTTCTAAGTCCCCTGTTATCACTTCCTTAATAATGGATTCCAGCACTTTCCCGACCACTGGTGTCAGGCTGACTGGCCTGTAGTTCCCGATTTGCTCCCTCCCTCCTTTCTTGAATAGCAGCGTTACATTGCTACCTTCCAATCCACTAGGACATTTCCTGAGTCTAGGGTATTTTGAAAGATCACAACCAATGCATCTACTATCTCTACAGCCACCTCTTTTAGAACCCTAAGATGTAGGCCATCAAGTCCAGGGGATTTGTTGACTTTTAGTCCCATTAGTTTCCCAAGTACTTTTTCTCTATTGAAATTAATTACTTTAAGTTCCTCGCTCTCATTAGCCCCTTGGTTCCTCAATATTTTTGGTATACTTTTTGTGTCTTTTACTGTGAAGACAGATACAAAATATTTGTTTAAAGCCTCTGCCATTTCCTTGTTCCCCAATATAATTTCTCCTGTCTCAGCCTCTAAGGGACCAATGCTTACTTTTGCTACTCTCTTCCTTTTTACATATTTGTAGAAGGTCTTATGATCTGTTTTTATATTTCTTGCCAATTTACTCTCATATTAGTTTTTCTCCATTTTTATCAATTTTTTGATCGTCCTTTGCTGGTTTCTAAAGCTCTCCCAATCTTCAGGCTACTATTCTTTGCATCATTATAAGCTTTCTTTTAATCTAATACTATCCTTAACTTCTTTAGTTAGCCATGAATTGATCACTTTTCCCATGGAGTTTTTATTTCTCAATGGAATGTATATTCGTTGAGAATTTTGGAATATTTCTTTAAATGATTGCCACTGTTTATCTACTGTCATACCTTTTAATCTCATTTCCCAATCTACCTTAGCCAACTCGCCCCTCGTACCTACGTAATTGGCTTTGTTTAAGTTTAAGACTCTAATGTCGGACTTAAGATTATCACTTTTAAACTCAATGTGAAATTCCATCATATTATGATGACTCTTCCCTAGAGGATCCTTTACTATAAGTTTACTAATTAACACTGTCTCATTACACAAATTAAGATCTAACATAACCTGTTCCCTGGTTGATTCCATAATGGATTGTTCTCAAGAAACTGTCTCGAATACATTCCAAGAACTCATCCTCCAGACTACCCTTGCCAATTTGATTTGCCCAATCTATATGCAGATTAAATTCCCCCATGATTATTTTATTACCTTTGTTACAAGCTCCTATTATTTCTTGATTCATACTCTGTGTAGCTACTTTTAGGGCTTGAAACGTTAAAAGGGCTAAAATAAGGGAATTTAGGAACCGAGCATATATCCAATGTACATGGTGGAATGTGGCCAAATGGTCAAACTGTCAGCTGCTACCTGAATAATGGGCACAAACCGTCAGCTAATAATTGAATAATGTGGCCAAATGGTCAAACTGTCAGCTGCTACCTGAATAATGGGCACAAACCGTCAGCTAATAATTGAATAATGTGGTCAAATGGCCAAACTGTCAGCTGCTACTTGAATAATGGGCACAAACTGTCAGCTAATAATTGAATAATGTGGTCAAATGGTCAAACTGTCGGCTGCTACCCGAATAATGTGCCCAAACTATTAGCTACCAATTGAGGAATGTGGTAAAGATAACATATGTAACGGTCAAAATGTGCACACGGGTCACAAGAATTTGCACCCGAAATCAACTGCATGATGTAAGCCACGACTTAGAACAAAAAACTGTATATAAGGCAGGGTATCTTAGCGATCAGAGAGCATTCATCCTAGCATGAGTGTCTCCCCTGTCGGCTTGTAAAAAAAGTTGCTTTACTGAACAAACCTCCGGACTCCGAGTGATTGATTGGGAATAAGGCGGACGTCGACCCTTTATATCAGAGGGTCCGTCTCGGGGATAAGAAGCTCTCCCAGTTTACCCTTACAACTTGGCGTAGTCGGCAGGATCTACCAGACGGGTTGAGTAGAGACATTGGAGTCGATTTTGTCAAACCTGTTGGGAAGAAGGCGGGACTTCCCCTTTTGGGTTTCTGACCTGCCTACTTTGACGCCTGACCAATCCACATGATTTTCCCTTGATTGACCTTGTTAAGCCCGCCCAGCGGGCTCAGCAGGCCAATTAAGGGCCACCCGGCAACAGGTGATGTCACAGACTGCAATTTCATCTGTCAAGATTTCTGACAGATGAAATATCAGTGTCTCACAGCTGTTTGAAGCTGTGAAACACTGACAGTCTGATTTCTAAGCTGAGTCCTTCTACGCAGACTCAGTTAGAAATCTCAGCAGCACTAAACGCTGCAGGCTGTCACTTTTGACAGATTGCAGCCGTTCAGCTTTAGGTTCCGGCTGACTGATGCTGTTCTGGACTGATGGACCATTTTATATGCAGATAGCACCCTCTGGTGGTGGTTATCGTGTTAGCAGTTTGTATGCAGCAAAGGTCATTTGACCTTTCTACCTTTCTTCCTGTGTGAGAGGTCATTTGACCTTCCTACCTTTCTTCCTGTGTGACCCAGGAAGTAGAATCCCAGGAAGTAGAATTCCAGGAAGAACCTGAACTGAGTAATGGAGAATTCCATGAGGGTTTCACAATCCAATGTAATCTGAGCTCATATGTTAGGCCAGATATCTTTGTTTACAGTTTCACAAATTTGTTCAAGTAAAGCTTCAAAACAGCAAACGGCTTCACGAGGAATTATTTTGAATAAGTGTTTAACTTGCTGGATAACTAGATAGGAGCACATCTAGCGAGGCCAGTACAGTGAAAAGATAAAGTGAAAAGATATCAATACGGCTTTCAGTGAAAAGATAGCAATACGGCTAGCTGTGAAGGGTGGAGCAGGAGGAACCCAGTGTAAGCCTTAACCTCGTAGAGCACACCTACCTCACATCAACATGTCAGAAGATAATAACGAAAATGCTTTGCAGCGAGGAGAAGACCTTAAACGGGCAGACGAAACTGTAGAAGGTGACAATCAGTCTATAAGCTCCGGTTACATCAGATCGCAAGCTGGTTCATGGTCATCAGGTGGTTCTAGAGTAAGCGTGACCATCGCCAGAGCACGGGCTAAGCTAGTGGCAGCTCAAGCCAGAGCTGCGCATGCGAACAGTGAAATAGAAATAAAAGTAAGACAGGCCCGACTCCAAGCTGAATTCCAAGCTGAACAGGCCCGTCACCAAGCTGAATCCCAAGCCGAATCCCAAGCCGAACAGGCCCGTCACCAAGTTGAATGCCAGGCTGAACAGGCCCGTCTCCAAGCCACATTAGACGCTCTGCAGCAACAAAAAGAGATAGATGCTGCATTAGCTGAGACACAAGTATTCGAGGCAATTTTGGAGGGAGCTGATCCCGAGACAGCTTACAAACCTTTAATTCCCGTTTCGTGGCAGAGTCCATGACAGCGCACCATAGATTACGTGAGCGACCATGCCGACATACAGTTTACAGGAGAAAGGGATGAAGGCCCGCACATCTCTACAGACGCAAGCACTTCATATAACATGCCACAAGTTGCCAACCAAGGTCAAAGCAGACGGCGTGCCTCAAGCTGCAGAGTCTCCCCCAGCAGAACGGAAGACACGGTGCAGAGGAATAGGACGCTGAATAGAGAAAGTCAGAGGCAAATCCCCTCTCGGTTCCTTGAGACCCCCAACAGAGCCCCTAGCCAAGGCAACCCTGGCCCAGGTCCCAGCACCTACGACCTTGCCAAATACCTTGCACGCACCCAGCTGGTGACTTCGGGGTTAATCAAGTTTGATGACAGGCCGGAGAATTATCGGGCTTGGAAGTCCTGCTTCCACGATGCCATATCGAGCTTAGACCTGTCGGCAGGAGAAGAGCTCGGCCTCCTTATCAAATGGCTCGGCCCAGAGTCCGCCGGACAGGCCTGCAGGATAAAAGCGGCCAATGTGGGACAACTGACAGAGGGGTTGAAGATGGCTTGGGAGAGGCTGGAAGAAAGCTATGGCTCGCCTGAAGCCATTGAAAGGGCTCTCTTTGACAGGTTGGAGAACTTTCCGAGGTTGACGAGTAAGGAACCCCAGAAGCTCCGCGACCTTGGTGATCTGCTGTCGGAATTCGAAGCCGCAAAGCAGGACGGCTACCTACCCGGCCTATCGTACTTAGACACTGCCAGAGGGGTAAGTCCCATCATTGAGAAGCTTCCATTTAACCTGCAGGAGAAGTGGATAACGTTTGGATCAAAGTTCAAGCTAAAGTACAACGTGGCCTTCCCACCATTCTCTGCGTTTGCCAAATTCATCCGTAAAGAAGCCAAAGCCAGGAATGACCCCAGCTTCAACCTCTTCTCCTCCCACCCAGCACTTGCCAGAAGAGACAAGTTCGACAGTCATGGAAAGACACCAATATCTGTCCACAAAATGCAAGTGTCCTCAACTGAGCACACAAAGGTTCAGAAGAAACCTGAGGATATGAGCAAACAATGCCCTATCCACAACAAGCCCCATCCTTTAAAGAAATGCAGAGGCTTCAGGGAGATGTCCCTGGAAGATCGGAAACAATACCTCAAAGAGAACTTTATATGTTTCAAGTGCTGCTCTTCTATGAGCCATCTCGCCAAGAACTGCAAGGTAGATGCAAAATGCACTGAATGTGAAAGTGATCGGCACATTTCAGCAGGCCCAGGCCCAGCTCCTTGGAAGTCAGAGACGCCTCCTCCCGCTTCAGAGCACGGCGGGGAGAGAGAGGGAGCTGCTGGTCTGGAGAGTACATCCAGGTGCACCGAGGTGTGTGGAGAAGGAGTGAGCGCAAGAGCATGCTCCAAGATATGCCTCGTTAATGTGTACCCTGTAGGACGTCGCCAGGAATCTGAAAAGATGAAAGCACACTTCCTAGAATTTGTCAAGAAAATGCTTGTCAACGATTATGCAGAGGTAGCTCCTCCACTCCAGGAAGGCCAAGAGTGTTGGTACCTCCCTTCCTTCGGAGTCTATCACCCCAAAAAGCTGGAACAGATCCGCGTGGTGTTTGACTCCAGTGCACCATATCAGGGAGTCTCTCTCAATGACGTACTCCTCACAGGGCCCGATCTTAACAACAGCCTCTTGGGAGTACTCATGAGATTCAGGAAAGAGCCTGTCGCCATCACTGCCGATATCCAGCACATGTTTCATTGTTTTGTGGTGAGAGAAGACCACAGAGACTTCCTCCGCTTCCTGTGGTATCGGGACAACGACCCCAATAGAGACATTGTGGACTACAGAATGCGTGTCCATGTCTTTGGGAATAGCCCATCCCCTGCTGTTGCCATATACGGACTAAGGAGGGCTGCCAAGGAAGACGACGACTTTGGCAGTGATGTGAGAGGGTTCATCGAACGAGAGTTCTATGTCAACGACGCACTGAAGTCATTCCCGACCGAAGCAGAGGCCATCAGTACCCTCGGACGAGCTCAGGAACTGCTTGCGCTATCCAACCTCAGGCTGCACAAGATAGCCTCTAACAGACCAGCAGTGATGGAGGCATTCCCCCCTGAAGATCGTGCTAAGGACGTCAAGGACCTAGACCTCTTCACTGATGACCTCCCCTTACAGCGTAGCCTAGGAGTGCCTTGGAACATAGCAGCAGACACGTTCACTTTCCAAGTCTTAGATGCCAGGAAACCCTTCACACATAGAAGAGTGCTCTCTACAGTCAACAGCCTATACGACCCTCTCGGCTTCTTAGCCCCTGTCACCATACAAGGCAGGCTGCTCCTCAGGGAACTCTCCACACGTGCTGAAGAGTGGGATTCACCTCTCCCTGAAGAGATGGAAGCAGAGTGGGACAGATGGAGAGACTCACTCCAAGACCTACAGGAAATCCGAATACCTCGCTCCTAAACGTCTTTCTCTCCCTTAAATGCCCAATTCAAAGAGCTTTGCGTCTTTGCAGACGCATCCGCTAAGGCCATTGTAAGTGTGGCTTATCTGAAGGTCACCACTCAAGATGGACAAAGCAAAATCGGTTTCGTCTTTGATAGAGGCAAGTTGGCACCCCAGCCAGACCTCACCATACCCAGATTGGAACTGTGTGTAGCAGAACGCAACCTACCCCCTCACAGCAGTCTACGGAAGCTGCATCCTATCATCGACACCAACGAACTGTCTCCGAGGTGGTTCTTCTTTTGTCGCCAGAGGACTCCAGTGACAAGTAGAGTCCAGACTATGTGGAGTCGTTAACGACCCCAGACGGGGAGTGTTCTGGACTGATGGACCATTTTATATGCAGATAGCACCCTCTGGTGGTGGTTATCATGTTAGCAGTTTGTAAGCAGCAAAGGTCATTTGACCTTTCTACCTTTCTTCCTGTGTGAGAGGTCATTTGACCTTCCTACCTTTCTTCCTGTGTGACCCAGGAAGTAGAATCCCAGGAAGTAGAATTCCAGGAAGAACCTGAACTGAGTAATGGAGAATTCCATGAGGGTTTCACAATCCAATGTAATCTGAGCTCATATGTTAGGCCAGACGCAATATCTGTGAGTATCTTTGTCTGTTTGCATGACAGCAACTTTGTCAGTGTAGTATTTTGATAACACTATGTTAAAAAAGGTTAATATTTAATAGTTACAGAAGTTAGTCCAAATGTTAGTTAGTTATACAATTAGTTTATTTTACTGTTGTAAATATGTTTATATCTTATGTAATATCGAATGTATAGTACTCAGTTTATGTATAAAACATACTTTGTCTTTGTTTACAGTTTCACAAATTTGTTCAAGTAAAGCTTCAAAACAGCAAACGGCTTCACGAGGAATTATTTTGAATAAGTGTTTAACTTGCTGGATAACTAGATAGGAGCATGTCTAGCGAGGCCAGTACAGATGCGCTCCCGACGCTTACAGGAAGAAAGGCTGTTAAGGTAAGTAAAGGTAAGCAAAAGTTCTTTACACACTTTAGACACACCAAACACACTTACCTTTACACTCATGCACCCATCACTCACCTGAGCGCCGACATCGCGACCCCTCCAACTCATTCAACCCGACGGCCCGCTGCTCCAACCTGGCGTGATTTGGAGCCATCGGGAAACCCACACGAAACCCCTCAAAATGGGGATTAGGCTAAAAACTGCCTGTTAACTACCTGTTAACAGGCAGTTAATTGGCACTAATCCCTTCCCGCCTGGTTTCGGCGGGACCCAGTGCGGGGCGGGTACCCGCCGCCCCTGAATCTTACGTGGGGTGGGGTTTTGGGCGGGATGGTGGCGTGACCCCCAAAGTCGGGATTTCCCCCCCCCCCACACACCTGAAACCCCACCTGATGGCTCCCTGAAAATCTAGCCCATTGTCTCCTCGTATCGAAGCCCAGGGCCGGAGATCCAACGAATCTAGGCGGTGTCCGGATACGTAAGTTAAGCAACTTGGGTGCATGCTAGGACATTGTAGAAATGAAAATGTCTGAATAAGTTGAGGAGCTAGGGTTATATAGGATTGGATATAGGGAAAATCCAATCTAGGCAGAGTTAAAACCGTGTAAGCAGGGAAAGGTCCCTGAAGGTCCGGGGGAGTCCCGGAGGTAACAGGTCCAGGGGAGTCCCGGAGGTCCAGGGGAGTCCCGGAGGTAACAAATGAGGGGGGAACTAGCAAATCCACCCTAAAAGGATGGCGAACAAAAAGGATGCCAAAAGATCTAAACGCCCGTACTAGTTTGTACGCGATAATATCGGATAACGGAAATTCCAATAGGGACGGGGTAAAAAGACCCCGGGGAAGTGAGAAAACCTCATGGAAATTCCCGAGCGGCTAGAAAATGGCCGGGAAAGAAATCGACGTACAAGCAGGACGGCGTAACGTAACTTGCCATATGAATTTGTGCGCAATAAGTATGAGAATGTTAAGGAAAAGATGGTTAATAAAAGAGGGATATGATGACAAGTTAGTAAAAAGAATGGGAAAGGAAGGTGGGATCCTGAATGGGTTCCCGACCGACAGAAAGAATGGTGGAGTAAGGAGAGCAAGAATAAGGAGGAGAAAACCGTAGTGGTTCTTTGCCAGGGCCACCTGAAAAATGTGTAAGATTGGGGCCACACGGGAGAGGGAAAAAGAGGAGTTAGTGAAACAGTTAGAAAGGTAGGCGCCAAGTGTGCCGCTGTAATGAAGACAAGGTCAGTGCATAGTGGAAGGAATGAGAGTGAGGAGATTGATTGGGATGATTCAGAAAGAGAAACCTAAAGTTTTACCAACACAGAAGTTATTAACGTCTGTGCTGAAACAAATAAAACATGATTGTTGAGTGAAAGGAACCTTAAAAAATGCTGTTTGTGTGAAAGTGTGTGTTAAAGTGTGAAAGTTTTCCTGACTATGGATGTTTAAGAAGTTACAGTATTCCGTTTGTCTGAAAGTCTGTCCTTAAAAAAAAATGTCTGTTGTATGTTTTAGCTCCACCCACTCTTTTGTACAGAGAGCTAAAAGCCGTTAAACCCTTTGAAGACTTGTCTTGAAGGATGGATAAGCGTGTGTTGTTTTAAGTTTGTTAATTGTTTTACAAAAGATAAGCTTCAGCCTTGCAGTCACAGTTGCCAATGTGCCTGGAAGAAAATGAATTTGAATGTTTACAAGGCATGGGTGATTGTTTCTTTGTTAATGTGGCTATCGTTTCTTTCTTTTCCAAGTGATACTGGTTAGTTTAAAAAAAAAAAATTGATCTGGATTGAATTGGAGTTATTGAGGTTAATTAACCTATTAAAAGCAGACTTTCATTGTGGCCACGGTGAAATTCTGGTTGGTGTAAATTTGTGTAGACCGTATTGAATAAGATATTTAATGGTCTGAAACCAGACTTTAAAATATTTACAGTCTTGGATATAGCGAACAGGTTCTGGTCCATACCATTGGCAGAGGAATCACAAGGGAAATTCGCCTTTACTGTCAGGGATAGACAGTATACATGGACCAGGGTCCCGCAGGGGTTCCATAATAGTCCACCCTCCAGACACTTAAGAAAGCTGGCTTTAAATTGAACCCAAAAAGGCACAGGTTGGACTGTCCAAAGTAAAGTATCGAGGACACAAAATTAGCCAGGGGTGTAAGGCACTCCCGCAGGAACAAAAGGCAGCCATAAAAGACATGCCAAGGCCAGTGACCGTCCAGGAAGTGAGGAAAGTGTTGGGACTATTTAATTACTGCAGGAATTTTATATTAGACTTTGCAGGGAAAGCAGAGCCAATTCAACGGTTAGTTAAAGGGGGGAGACCCGCTACTGATAAGATAGAATGGGAGACGGAGCAGGAGGAAGCATATAGGGCCCTTAAACAGGAATTACTAACAGCCCCTGCCCTAGGATTATCAGATCCCACTCGACCCTTCCACCTATATTGTGATTTAGATCGTGAGAGTGATTCAGCCGTGGTAATGCAAGATCATGGAGGGAAACAGAGACCCGTTGCGTATTACTCTGCAAAAAAAAAGACCCAGTAGCAAAGGCGATCCCACAATGTGTGGCTGCAATAGATTGCGCCACCTGGGCAGTGCGATTAAGCGAACCAATAGTGATGATGGGAAAGGTAATTTTGCATACTCAACATACATTAGTGGAACTACTCAACACAGGAAAATTACGGACTATATCGGATAGCAGGAAAGTTAAGTGGGAAGCTATATTACTCCCCAGGGATGGAACTGTGATAATACAAAAACATACCGGGGTTAATCCAGCCACGGGCACATTAACGGAAGGAGAAGGGCACAGCTGTCAGATGAAAATGGAGGAAGAAATAGGTAGTGGAGTAAAGGAAGACCCACTAGAAAATCCCCATATGATAATCTATGTAGATGGATCCCGAAAGTATATCAACGGAGAACCCAGAACAGGGTGGGCAGTAGTAAATCAAGAAGGAAAGACCCTGTTAAAAGGAGCCCTTTATGGAGATAAATCAGCACAGGTAGCGGAACTAGTGGCTTTAATAAAAGCATTGGAAATAGCAAGAAACAAATGGATAAATGTTTATACCGACAGCTGTTATGCCTTCGGAGTGGTGCATGATTATATGATGATGTGGAGATGCCGGTTTTGGACTGGGGTGGACAAATGTGAGAAGTCACACAACACCAGGTTATAGTCCAACAGCTTTATTTGAAATCACAAGCTTTCGGAGCGTTGCTCCTTCGTCAGGTGAAGTGAAGAGATGCATATAGGCACAGCATATATAGTCAGAGAACACTGCCAGATGATTATCTTCACTTCACCTGACGAAGGAGCAGCGCTCCGAAAGCTTGTGATTTCAAATAAAGCTGTTGGACTATAACCTGGTGTTGTGTGACTTCTCATGATTATATGACACTATGGGCCAGAAGGGGGTACATGACCTCTACGGGAGAGGTAGTAAAACACGGAAAACTAATAGAAAGGTTAGTTAAGGCTGCACAAACACCTTTAGAGGCAGCGGTAATTAAAATAAAAGCCCACACAAAGATAAAGGATAAGGACTCACAGGAACCCCAGGACCAGGCCCCTATAGGGAATAGGTATGCAGATCTAGCTGCCAAACTAGCTGCAGAAGGAATGCAACCAGAGGACGCGTTCAAAAACGAAATAAATATAGTCATGACCGTCAGTGGGGTACAGGAAGCACTAAATAAAGAAGTAAGGAACCAACAACAGATTAAAGATCTAGAAAGGCAGAATGCTGGACTTAAACCAGATGAGTTGCCCAGAATAGGTCAACAAGTAATGATGCAAGTTATTGGAAGAAAGGGAATGGAACCCCGTTGGATGGGGCCATATACTGTATTAATGACAAGTGATACGTGTGTTTGTCTACAGGAACCGATGGGTATGCGATGGAAGCACTGGACCCAGGTGAAACCATTTAACACTGAAGACCCTCATCCTGCCCTCTCCTCTAGGGGAAAGTGCTCGGAAGACGACCAGACCTCTGTTTAAATTACAGATAAACATGGATCCAGTGAGATGGATTATTATAACTACTCTGATGACAACACTTATAAGCCCAAATAACGGGCTGAAAGAAATGGGCTGCAAGTTAAGATCCCCTAGTGGAGACTACACAAGGAACTTCATTATATCACAAAGTTACGAGTGTGAAAAACAAGGAAAAGGATGTTACAGGTGTAATGGTATCTGGGTGAACTTGAATCAATGACCATGCGGACCCTGTAGAATGACAGATACCAGCAGTATGGTCAGATGTAATAGACACTGGCAGGTGTTGGGTCAAGTAGGGGGAAGATATGTCCTGAGCTGCACGGACGATATCATAAGATGGACTATTGTACACGGCATTACAACACCTCAACCAACAACAACAAGGATCACACCACAAGGAGTAACCCTAGAACCAACAACACCTCCAATCACAACGACACCTGAAGAACGAAGGTGTCCGAAATTGATGCCTGGGCCCGAAAATGGACTGGTGTTATTTACCGAGGGAGAACAATTCTATGATAATGTGAGGCACGAAATTGTACCGGTACTAATGAACTTAACCATGCTACAATGGCCAGGATATTGTAAAAGATTTACTAAAACTAGAGAGTTGTATGCATATATGATAAGGAATGTAATGAACCAAGCTGCTGATGCAACAGGGGCTACTAGTTTCAGGGGACATGCTGCATTCCACCAAAGAATTAAGGGGGGCTTAGGAAACGATGTACTCACGGGGATAAATACGGGGACATCATTCATTAATGCCCTAGATATACAAGGAGTCCAGGGTAGTGTGGAACAATTACAAAGGGTAATACAACAGATTTTAGAGAAAGAAACTGGTTTGGTTCAACAAGAATCAGAGTTGGGAGAACATATGATAAGGAAATTACTCGAGGGAATCAAAGTTATAGAAGACCATGCTAGCACTATCAACAAACTAAATCAGAGAGATGAGGAACAGGCAAAAGATGGGGTAGGGAGAGGCTTGTGCCATGCCTATGGCCAATGGACCACCGGACAGTTAAAACACAATCTGGCACAGATAAAACGAGGTGAGGTACCAGACTGGATTAACAGCACACAGCTCTATGGCCTGAGCCAGAATCCAGGCCCTCTGAGTGCTTGTACCCTCAAGGGGATGACCAGAGTATATCCAGTGATACAAAAATGCAAAGCAGAAATGACAGCAATGATAGGCATGGTACTCATGATACCAGTGGTGAGACTAGACATGACTCCATACCCACAGTACCAGGTAACAAACATAGGCATAGTGAGGGGTGAGACATACCTCCAATACTATCCAATTGATACCTATGCCATCAGGAAGAATGGTACTATAAGAGGAGTCTCCCAAAACGGATGCCATGGGGAAGGTACGCTTACGATATGCCCACATCCGGTAGGAGAAGGCCCTAAGGATGAGTGCAGCTATAATAAGACAGAGGGGTGCATGTTGGAATTACCACATGTTGATATAGAGACAGAGGGGAGTATTGTATAGCCACCACAGAGACTGAGTACCAATATAGTAACCTTGTATGTGTAATCACAATGCCTAGCTTCTGCTTCACACCAAAGATCCCTGTGACAATTGGACACACCAGATTGGTGTATGTACACTCAAGGGAGGAAATGAAACTAAATGTGCCAGATAGTCTAAAGGACGAATTGGTCAATTATGATGATCCAGTGGGGGCTCTGATACCACGCCTGCAAGAGGATCTGCAAGAGATAAAAGAGGGCTTAAGTAAAATGGTGAAACAATACGTAATGTTGCAAAGGAACCTTGGGGAACTAGAAAGGGACATAGAATTAGAACTACAGGAGGTTCCATGGTATAAGAAGCTGTGGGATTGGGGGATGAATGTCAACATCCACCCCTGGATCCGCATTACGTCTCACATACTAGTTATAGTACAATTGGTTTTGGCGATAGGAATGGGAATAGCAGCATGTGCCGCCTGTAAAAAATGTAGAAAACAAAAAAGAAAGAAGGAAATGGAAGAAATGTACATGACCTTGATAAAGTAGTAATGTATGCTGTTCGGTGGTAATTGTTACAGAAACCTCCTGGGCAGATTTCCATCGAGCAGACAGACTATTGCTATGAACGAGCGAAGGCTTGGGAGAAAGACCTGCTTAACGGATGTATAGTACTAATAACATTAATGCTTATAACCTATGTAATTGGATGGATAATATGTCGATGGAAAGGATGTAGGGGGCCTAGAAATCAGGAGGATAATATGATTATATAAACAAGGTGACCCAATGGGTTGGATTTGATCACCATCCTGGCAGGACACCATAATAGGAGAAATAATCGGGTTGGTCAATGATTAAAAGGGATTAATCAGGAACAAAAGGGGGGACTGAAAGAGTTAAAAGGGCTAAAATAAGGGAATTTAGGAACCGAGCATATATCCAATGTACATGTCCCATAGGGAAGTATGGTGGAATGTGACCAAATGGTCAAACTGTCAGCTGCTACCTGAATAATGGGCACAAACCGTCAGCTAATAATTGAATAATGTGGTCAAATGGTCAAAATGTCGGCTGCTACCCGAATAATGTGCCCAAACTATTAGCTACCAATTGAGGAATGTGGTAAAGATAACATATGGGGTCATAGGACTATGTAACGGTCAAAATGTGCACACGGATCGCAAGAATTTGCAGCCGAAATCAACTGCATGATGTAAGCCACGACTCAGAACAAAAAACTGTATATAAGGCAGGGGATCTTAGCGATCGGAGAGCATTCATCCCAGCATGAGTGTCTCCACTGTCGGCTTGTAAAAAAAGTTGCTTTACTGAACGAACCTCCGGACTCCAAGTGATTGATTGGGAATAAGGCGGACGTCGACTCTTTATATCAGAGGGTCCGTCTCGGGGAGAAGAAGCTCTCCCAGTTTACCCTTACAGGGCTCCTATAAACTACTTCCACCACTGTTTTCTGCTCTTTGTTCTTTCTTATCTCCACCCATATTGATTCTACTTCCTGATCTTCTGAGCCAAGATCTTTTCTCACTACTGTCCTTATGTCATCCTTAATTATCAGGGCTATCCCACCCCCCCATGATAATTAACAGGGTTAACAGGCTCGATTTTGTCCTTGGGGCGGGCTGGAGTCGTGTCATTCACTTTTCGTGTTATCCACCCGATTCTAAATCGATGTGGGAGATTGATGTGATTTTCACCTAATTGGGTAATTGAGTTCCAGCGTGTGGGAACCCATGGCCCAATTAGTTTTTTCAGTCTGAAACTCGTCTCCGATGACATCATCATTGCTGCTGCATTTAAGGTCTGCAAGAAGCCTTGCTTCTTCTGCAGACTGCCAACCTTTTGGCCTTTGCTGTGAGAGGGACCTGGAGGCAATATGAGCAGTGGGAGACCTAAGTCTGCTCCCAGATTTGATGACGTCGCCCTGCAAGCTGTGATGGAGGGAGCAAGAGCTAATAAGGAGGTGCTCTTCCCTTCTTCAGGGAGGAAGAATCCTCCCCAGCAGGCAAAGGCTGTGTGGATCCGGGTGGCCCAGGAGGTCAACTCATTGTCCCTGATCCGCAGAACCTGGCTTCAGTGCAGGAAGAGGTTTCATGACCTTCTGCGCACTGGAAAAATGAGTATGACTTTCCCATCACCCTCAATCTGATCCCCATTGCCTCTCCTCACCTCTGCACTCAGCTTTAGCAACCTCTTCCTCCACATCCCACTTGACACTGACATCCCTGCACCCTTACCCATTCCCTCTCTCTCTATGGTCACATTCACTTACCTATTCGACTATGCAGCCCTCACACTCCCCATCACTGTGATGCTATGAAAACAACTTACAACACACAGGGAGGGCCCTTGGCCTTGCCACCTCACTCCATCTTTGTCTCCTTCTAAGCATTTATGCTATGGATTCTCTACACTCACTCCTTCATTCTCACTCAAACTCCACTTGTCTCCCTCATTGCAGGAAAAGAGAGCTCACAATAAGAGGAAAAGAGTGAGGA
Organism: Somniosus microcephalus; assembly: GCF_052327205.1. Taxonomy (NCBI): domain Eukaryota; kingdom Metazoa; phylum Chordata; class Chondrichthyes; order Squaliformes; family Somniosidae; genus Somniosus; species Somniosus microcephalus. Next base: position 62,655,326 of record NC_140994.1, read on the forward strand.
CAGGAGGAGGGCCACCCTCAGTAGCCCACCTCACCCCTTGGGAGGAGGCGGTCCTGGAGATCATGGGACTCGAGGACGATGCGCAAGTGGGGGACGGGCAGACGGGTGCATCAGAGAAAGCTGGTGACAGAATAGTTTTCATCTCTCTCATTGACATTGCATGAGTCGCAGATAATGATTCTGAAGCTCTAACAGATGGACTTATGATCATCTGCAATATGCAATGTGCATGTAACCTTGGCCTCGCATCTCTGACTCTTTCCTTAACTCCCCCACAGGACCATCGCAAGCACCCGTCCCCACTATCCAGGAGGAACAGCCTGAGCCTCCAGACTCCTCAGAGGTAGCTGCAACCTCTGAGGGCGCAGCGTCAGCAGAATTCAGCCAACCCAGCACCAGCGCAGACACTCACGCCTCGGTGGGACCATCGCGAGATAGAGTAGTGTTGTCACCTGGTGTATCACAGCTCACAAGTGAGCATCAGCAGATTGTGGAGACAGGGACAGCAGTGGAGAGTCCTAGTCGGAGGGTGCAGGACTCTCCAAGCTCGGCTCAGCTGCATGTTGACCCTCTGCCTCTGGGCCCATTCAAAAGAACAGTGGTGCTGGAACTCCAGGAACAGGTGCAGGAGTCTCTGGCAGGTTTTGTCTCCAGGGTCGCTGCGAGTGTGGAGCGAATGGAGGTGTCCATCGCGAACATGAGCAGAGCCTTTGTAGAGTCATTGGCGCATGAACGTAGCACCACGGAAAGGATGGCAACCTCCGTGGAAAGGATGGCTACAGTCGATGAGAGGATGGCTATGGCCATGGAGGAGCTGAGTAACCAAAGTGTAGAAAACATGGTGAGTGTTCAGAATAGACTGACATCTCTGGAAAAGCGATGGTCAGCTATTGAACAGAGAAACCAGACCTTCATGGAAGTCCTTCTGAGAAGGACTGCCAGTGCAGATACGGGTCCCCATAGCCCCCCTGATGTGCAGCAAGGTGCTCTCATGCCACTTGCAAGCGCTGAGGTGGACCTTACCCATGAGAGGGATGTTGGTGGCAGAGAACAAGGAAGGGGGGACTCCTCTCCAAGCACTCACACTTCCATGCCACTGCATAGCCCTCGGTCAGAGCCCCACCAGAGTCCCCACCCAACTGAGATTGGCGTCTCAACCCCTGCACAGCCGCAGGAGCAGCAGACTGTTGCCAAGCCCTCACAGGTTCACAACCCCAGAGGACGCCCGCCAAAGGTGTCAAGACACGAGCAGCAAGAAAGTGAGCAAGGGGCCTCCACATCTGCTGATGCCAAGGGGGAACCACCATGTAGGAGCATGCGTAAGAGAAAGATACTGCACAAATAGTCACAAGGGTAGTCACTTGGGTGAAATGTGATGTTTAATGTTGCGAAGCCATCAGTTGGTTATTTTAAATAAAAATTCTGATGGCAACTGTTGCAGTTGTGGCGTGTGTCATTTTGCTAATGGGACTTCCACATTGAGGGCTTAGGATTACTTGCAATTGTCAGTATGGTGGTCAGAGTGCTAGGAATCCGCAGGTTCTTGGCCATTGTCGATGGTCTGATAAGAAGGTGCGAGACAAAATTGTTTGATTGTGCAGGCTAAGCAAATCTGGCCAAGATGAGTGCGTCCCTTGCATCCCGGGCAGCAATGTGGTCGCGCGCTGGTGCCTTCTGGCCTGTGCAGCTTCAGGTGGGTGAGCAGCAGCTTGGCCCTCCTGTTGTTGCTGCTGCTGTTGATGGTGCTGTTGTTCATGGTTCTGCTGCTGCCATGGCTGGTCTTCGTCCTCATCTGATGTCCAGGAGGAAAGGAAATAAATGGTTCCCATGCTTCTGGTATATGCCTCAGTTGAGGAAGCGCTCAGTCAAGGTGGCGAGAGGGGTTTCCTAGGAGGTCACACTGGAGATGGGTGTCAGGCTCCAAACTTCCACAGCTGTGGTTATGCCTGCTAAAAGTTCCCCCAGACCTGAGACAACAAAGTCCTGCCACCTGCAAATGATGACTGATCAAATCTCCTATTTAATGGTGGAGCTGCAGCTGATAGTCAGCAATCCAATTGTGCTACCGCCAGGTTACACCGTCGTGTTTCAGAGGAGGCGTGCATCATGTCAGAAAAGTGTTAAAATCAAAAAGGCCTCTCAAAATGGGATTATAGAGGCAATTCAGAGGTTGTTAAGGGCCTTAAGGGCCTATCCCGCCTCTTGGAGTTGGGACGGAGACGGGATCAGAAACCACGCATTTGGGAAAATTGCTTGGAGGCGGGGTCGGGCCTGCCCGCCACTTTTTGCAATTTTAACACTCCACACGCCTCCATTCCTGCCTCCTCGGGCCTGGCAAAATCGAGCCCAACGTTTCAGGTTGATGACCTTTCATCAGAACTGGGAAAAGTTAGAGATGTAACAGATTTTAAGCAAGTGCAGGGGCAGGGAATCTCTGTTTCTCTCTCCATAGATGCTGTCTGACCTGCTGAGTATTTTGAGCATTTTCTGTTTTTATTTCAGATTTCCAGCATCTACAGTATTTTGCTTTTTGCTTTAATGAATTGTGCAGGCTTGGTTATTGTATGAAACAGTATACTAATATGTTATTTTGCTTTGATATGTTCTTTTAACTGTTAATAAACCTGGACAAGTACTTTTAGCCTCTATACAGTGGCTGAGCAGTGTGTTATGTTTCCACCTTCTAATGTGACAGGAGATAGTGTTAGCAATCCCACGTATTGACCACTAAGCAATTTACTGCAGTACGTGGTTAATACTTAGACCAGTGCTACGTTAACCCATATACAGCAGAGAATAAGCTCTGGTTTGTAAGAGAATTGAGGGTTGATTCCATGTTCAATGTGAAGTGGCACTCACAGGGAGTACTGCTTAACTAAGCATTGGCCGGCAGCACCTGGTTATCTGTCCACTAATTTAAATGAACAGAAAATCAGGGCTGCAGACTGAAAAAAATATATAACTCTTTTTAATAAAGCACCTTAGATTCTCTTTCTGGCTCTTTAGTTTTTTAATTTGCCTTCCCAGCATTGGTGTTTCTTGCGCCCAGCATCACTAAAACAAGAAATATGTCACACGCAAATTCCCATCATTTGCATCTAATTATAATAAACCCACACATATCTGGGCAGACTTATATGCCTGGCATCACTTCCAGTGCAAGATGCCAGAGGTAGCAGCCCTTGAAGACATTTCCATGTGTAACTCCAGTGGAAAATCTAGGTTATAGTTTCCGAAATGTGCGCCAAGATTACTGCAATGTACAACTGAAAGTTTGGCAATATTCACATCTTCCAAGTGCTTCCTATATCAAATCATTGTAACTCAAATATGGTCACTTTCTGTCACCCAGAATTGGCCTCAGCGCAATCACATGACAGTGATCAGTGATCCCTGGGACTTTGGAAAATTACATCGGTGCGGTTAGATTGGGCAGCTGTGCCACACTATTCAGAGGGAAAGCAGATGACAGCACTAGCATTGCTGACCAATGCATCAGTCGCCTGTTTGATGCATGTCTGAGATTGCAGTACCAGCCAGGAATGGGCCACAGACATAACAACTGAGTGCAGTGTGACCTTGCCGACCAGTGGCAGCGCTGTTCCTACAGATGGCAAAGGGCTGCAACTGGCCCCACCACTGACCCAGCCAAACTAAAGCAGCTGTTTCCTGTCACTGACAAATGCCAAGATTTGAAGATATGATTTGGTGCCTGCTGACCTCCCTGACATGCCTCTTTCTTTTTATCTTGCGCACATCAATTGTGAAATACTGCATTTGTGACATTTTAAAAACAAATTTACCATAAGGAGGTAATAAAAATTAGTTGCTGAAAAATTATTCTGACGGTACATATTGGGACTGATCCTCTGGTCCCTGTGCACTAACAGTAGGGCTGGCACTGTGGAGGCATTCCGTGTGCCTGCACACCTTGCCCCTTAATGTAAAGTCAGCCCAGCTGCACAGTTTGACAACGCATGTTGTGCTTGGAATGCACCAAAGTCACGGGCAGGATTTCCCACACCAGCAGCTCTTAAAGGGCTGCCGGCTGTCCTTAAAGCTGTAATTCTTATGAACTACCGAAAATGACTGGACACATACTGGGCACTACTTTGCTGGATTTCCTGTCGCAGTAGCTCCTACAGCAAAATGTAGCCCTATTTGGAGAGAGCCATCCAGCCATAGAGTTCAGCCAGGGCAGCGTGGATGAAGGTGACAGAGCACAGCAATACAGTTTCACCTGACAGCAGATACGTAATAACTTTTTCGGCCAACACAATAATGACAGTAAGTAAGATTACATGTGCAAAGCTCATTTATTGCTGCTTGCTGTAAACTTGGTACAGCACCAGAAAGGGAGAATGCTGGGCACTTTGCCAGCTGCTGTTCTTTATGAATGCACAGCCATGCTCATTATCTTCTACTTCACTGGACCATGCTGCCATGTCACAGTGCTGCCCGTGTTGGCTATTAAATGGGTCAAGTATCAAGCGGCAAGTAGTGTGCCGGCACAAGGTTCCTTCCAGCTGCCTGTCCCTGCACTCACACAAGGTGGCTGCTGTCATCAGCACTTTGATACGACTCAACTCCCAGTCCTCTTCCTTACAGGCGGTGTTTTTATATCTGGTTGCAGGAGATGGCCGCACACAAGAGGAGGCCAGGGCTTGCAGACATGAAGGGTGTCACCAAACTTCATTCCTTATGAAGACAGAAGTATCGAGATTGTGGCTGTGGAAGCGATAGAAGGGTTGAGGAGGTTGGATTCATATTTTTATTGCCTGCTTTCTTTATTTCTTCTGTAGTGTATGTACCTTTAAGAGGGAACTACTTTTACAGCTCCTGTATACTGTAGTACCGGCAGTGACTACACCTGTATATAAGCCTTGAGCATGCCTCTGTACCCCCAGTCTTGAGACGACCCTACTCCAGTAAATACCTGTTGATTGTTAAGTTACAGCATCCGTGTGGTTATTGAAAAACATCATACTCTCCGAATCACGGATCTAACAGTGGCGACGAGTGTCGATTCGAATCTACCTGCAACTCTGCATTTCCCTTCGAGGATTCGCTCCAGGAGGGCGATGGAAGAAAGTCGAGGCCAGAAGCACGGGCGTCGACCACGAGCAACCGCCCAGTCATCCGACAGAGAGTGAACATCGCAGGGGAGGCTATGGAGAGCCGGGCTTGGTTCCCCAGCCACGACGATCAGCAACAGACTGACGACAGGTACAGCACAGACCCTTCCCGGACAGCGGCGGCTGGAGCCGACCGACGGCATAGAAACAGCCGAGCAGCGTCGACAGGGTAAGAGAGAGGGTGAAGCGCACAGGGCGCAGCCGGGGGTTGAAAACCGAGCGGCGTCGAGGAAAAACAAAACAGAGAGAGAGAGGGTAAAGTAGCAGCCGGGTTCAGGACCGAGCGGCGGAAACGGAAAAGGCGCCCAGACAAAAAAAAATGCGCAGAGCACAGCCAGGGCTCAAGGGCTGAACAGTGTCCGCGGGGAGAAGAAGGGAGAGCGTGGGAGAAAGGAAAGCGCGGGAGACGCCATTTTGTGCCAGCGGAGAAGAAGTGAAAGTGCGGGAGACGCTATTTTTGACAGTTAAATCACACCCAGGGATGCCGAAGAGTGGCAGTATCTCTATGTTCGACAATGAAGTCGAAGATTGGGCAACATATGTGGAACGTATTGAGGTGTACTGCAGGGCGAATGAAGTGCCAGATGCTAGGAAAGCACTGGTTTTGTTAAATTCCATGGGTGCAAAAACTTATGGGTTACTGCGAAACCTAATAACCCCAGAGAAGCCTGTGAACAAGAATTTCGAAAGCATAGTAGAAATCCTACAGGACCACTTAAACCCCACACCGCTGCTGATAGCAGAACGATTTAAGTTCCATAAAAGGAACTAACACAAAGACGAAAGCAATGCTGAGTACTTAACGGAACTGCGCAAGCTATCGAAACACTGCCAGTTTGGAGTGGGACTAGCAGATACGTTAAGGAACAAGTTTGTGTGTGGGCTGCAAAGTGAAGGAACCCAGAAACGGCTTCTATCAGTAAAGGATCTTACGCTGGACAAGGCTTTCAGTATGGCAGTATCACACGAAGCAGCCGCAAGGGGTGCTGCAGAGATACAATGGAGACCGCAAGAATATGGCACCAATGAAATGTCCTATGGAACAGGGAAGTGTTATTGCTGCGGCAGAACAACACACGACCAGAAGGATTGTTGGTTCAAGGACCAAGTGTGCAGACAGTGTGGAAAAGCAAGACACATAGCAAGAGTCTGCAGGTCTGGGAAGAAAACCAACAGCAAGAAATCTCCATGGGAGAAGTACAAAAAGGTACACAAGGTGATGGACAGTAGTTCAGATGAACAGAAAATTGACACAGACTCCGGAAGCAAGGAGCTGGGTTGTCTGAAACTACATAAGGTAACCAAAATGGAGGATCACCAGACTATCTGGGTTACACTCAAGATAGACGGAGTCCAAGTGAAAATGGAATTGGACACAGGATCAACCCTAACAGTCATAAACCAAAGGGACTACAAGCGGCTATTTTCACATATACCCTTGAAAGCTACAGAGATTGTCTTGAAGACGTACACAGGGAAAAAAGTCTACCCCAAAGGAAAAATAAGGGTGAAAGTGATATACAAAGGCCAGGAAATACCTAAAATGGACATATATGTATTGCCAGATGGAGGACCACCACTGCTAGGACGTGAATGGATCCGGAAGATACAATTAGACTGGCATTCCATACAGGCACTGAAGGTTGAGGCCAAAAAGGATGACGACGTCACACCTGGACGACTGTCAAAAATGCTAACTGACGCAAAAGAAGTGTTCCAGGAGGGACTCTGAACACTAAAAGGCATAACAGCAACGATTAAAATAGAGGAAAATGCAAGCCCAAAGTTTCTTAAGGCCAGACCAGTGCCTTATGCGATCAGACCAGCTGTCGAAGCAGAGCTGGAAGGGTTGGAACGTTCAGGAGTACTGTCCAAAGTAGACTGGAGCGAGTGGGCTACACCAATTGTTCCTGTAATGAAGAGCTCGTTGAGTAATACGCCTGGGGAACTAAAGAAGGTCTGCATCTGTGGGGATTTTAAGGTGACAGTGAACCCAGTCCTTCACACGGTACAATATCCGCTTCCACAAATTGAGGATATTTTCGCCTCGCTATCTGGAGGTAAACGCTTCACCAAAATTGATCTAGCCCAGGCGTACTTGCAAATGGAGGTAGAAGAAGCCTCGAAACAATACCTTACGATCAACACTCATAAAGGTCTCTATCAATACAACCGGCTGGTGTTCGGGGTAGCATCGGCTCTGGCTATTTGGCAAAGGGCGATGGATCAAGTCCTGCAAGGGATTCCAGGGACCCAGTGTTATTTGGACGACATCCTGGTCACGGGCAAAAATGACAGTGATCACCTCGCCAACTTGGAGAAGGTGCTCACCAGATTAAAGGAATATGGGCTACGAGCTAATCGCCACAAGTGCGAGTTTTTCCAGAAGCAGATCTCGTATTGTGGCCACGTCGTCGATGAAGAGGGGTTACATAAGTCCCCTGAAAAGATTGAGGCAGTAGTCAAGGCTCCAGCACCGGAAAATGTATCACAACTGAGGTCGTTCCTCGGGCTGGTAAACTACTACCGTAAGTTCTTACCAAATTTGCCCACGGTATTACACCCACTGAACACCCTACTGCAAACAGGGGTACCATGGAAGTGGAATGACGAACGTAGACGAGCTTTCCAGAAGTGTAAAGAATTGATCACATCAAAAGAGGTGTTGGCCCATTTCAACCCAGCACTACCAATTCGTTTGGCATGTGATGCATCACCCTATGGTATTGGAGCGGTGCTGTCGCACAAATTCCCAGACGGGTTGGAGAGGCCAGTAGCCTTTGCGTCTCAGTCACTAACCTCAGCCGAGCGCAACTACGCCCAGATTGACAGGGAGGCCCTCAGCCCAGTATGGGGAGTAAAAAAATCCAACCACTATCTGCATGGGCAGAAGTTCACCTTGCTGACTGACCACCAACCACTTGTCTCCATCTTTAATCCTAAGAAGGGCGTTCCAGTGATGACTGCACAACGGTTACAAAGATGGTCCCTGTTTCTAGGGGCGAATCAATATGAAATAGAATATAAAGGCACGAAACAGCATGGAAACGCTGATGGGCTATCGCGCCTGCCACTGCCTACTGTGGAGGAAGCACCAGCAGTGGACCCTATCGAGATATTTTATTCGTCAATAATTGAACGATTGCCAGTAACGAATGCGGATATAGAGAAGGAGACCTGCAATGATCCGACGTTGTCTCGGGTATATGATTTGACGGTGAGGGGATGGCCAACACATGGTGACTCACTGTTGCCAGCATTCTCATCCAGAAGAGAACAGCTGTCAGTATGCCAGGGGACAGTGATGTGTGGATCCAGAGTGGTGATTCCACCCAAGTTAAGGGAGAGAGTGCTAAATGAGCTTCATGAAGGTCATCTGGGAGGAGTGAAAATGAAAAGCCTTGCTAGGGCTTATGTGTGGTGGCCGGAAATCGATCAACAAATCGAAGACCTAACCAAGAGCTGCTCAGGATGCCAGAAGGTCCAAAATGCATCACCACATGCCCCTCTACACCCATGGGAGTGGCCCTCCTCTCCATGGCAATGGGTGCATATTGATTTCGCTGGTCCATTCATGGACTCAATGTTCTTAATAGCAGTGGATGCTCATTCAAAGTGGCCTGAGGTGATAAAAATGTCCTCAACCACTACAGAGAAAACGATTGCAGTCCTACGGACCATATTTGCCAGAAACGGCTTGCCAGAGCAGATTTGCTCTGATAATGGACCACAGTCTGTGTCCGAAGAGTTTTGAAAATTTATGAGAAGGAATGGGGTAAGGCATTACACATCCGCCCCGTATCATCCAGCCACAAATGGATTGGCTGAGAGGTTCATACAAACCTTTAAGAAGGCGATAAAGGCCATGTGCGATGATGAAATTCCACTACAGAATAAGGTGGACAATTTCTTATTAGCCTACCGAAACGCGACACATGCAGTTACCAACCAGACCCCGGCCATGATGTTCTTTAACCGAAGGTTGAGATCTTGTCTGGACTTGCTCAGACAAAATGTGCAAAGAAATGTTGAGGATAGACAATTCCAGCACATCAATGAGAAGCCGACAAGGAGCTTCAACGTAGGACAACCAGTCTTGGCCCGTGACTACCGAACAGAGAAATGGCAACCCGGAATGATATGCACAAGGCAGGGGCCATTAATGTACGCAGTGGATGTCGGGGAGAACATTGTGAGACGCCACGTCGATCAGATCTTAGCGTCACAGGAACGATTCAACCCCATGTCTCGCGTACCTGGGGATGAACCCGACATACCAGTAGCATCTACCTCCGAACCAGTAGCAGTGGAAACCGATGAACTAACCGACGAAAAGAGGCCAGAATCGCCTCCGCACCAAGACCAAAACCTCAGGAAAGGCGCTATCCCGAAAGGACCAGGAAGCCGCCCCAAAGACTGAATCTATAAATGGACTATTGTTGTTTAATGTACATGTTAAAGTGTTAATTGTTATTTGAATATTATGGGTACTGCTAATCTAAAAGGGGAGGAATTGTAGTGTATGTACCTTTAAGAGGGAACTACTTTTACAGCTCCTGTATACTGTAGTACCGGCAGTGACCACACCTGTATATAAGCCTTGAGCATGCCTCTGTACCCCCAGTCTTGAGACTACCCTACTCCAGTAAATACCTGTTGATTGTTAAGTTACAGCATCCGTGTGGTTATTGAAAAACATCATACTCTCCGAATCACGGATCTAACTATCTTCTCTCTTACTTTATTACTTACACATTCATTCTCTCACAGACGGGTCCACATTGCAGCACTGCAATCGCTTGCCGCGTACCTGTGTGTGCCAAAGGGCTGCTCGCTGCATGTGCTGTAAAGTTTTGTTCTTTTTCTGTCCCCCAAGGCAAAGGTCTGGTCAAACCACCTAAACGGGATTTTTGACATCTTTTGCAGCGAGGGTTGGACCAGCTGAACTCTCAAAGGGATATTGGATCAATTCCTGGTTCAGTAACGGTCCTGAGAAATCGCTTCTCACTCCTCTGTTCTTGTGCTGCACATTTCTCCCCCCGCTCATCACCATACTGAGCTGCAGTTGATAGAAATCAAGAATCGAACACCAGCATTAACAAGCTAAGAACCTCGGTTGCCCTGTTTATTTGCTGATAACTTGCAATTTTTGTCTTTGTCATGTTGCCCTAATTCTAAAAACCATTTTTATTTTGACTTTCTGCCACATTAAGATTTTTTTTTAGTTGCCTTCCCCTCTTCCCAATTCTTTCACGGGATTGCTGTTATCAAATTACTTCTGCAGCTAAAACTGCCACAATTTGCTGAGGGGAGCCAAATTCGCGCTGTTGCTCCGCCGGGGGCAATTTCACAATTTCAATTTCCCGCCGCTCTGTGCTGGATCAGCTGGCAACCGGAGTGGACAGGGACTTGTAATGATCAGTAACCTGTCATTCTGGAATGGTACACTAGGTGGTGCTGTATGTATATAAGAGTGGGATGCACTAGGCTACCCACAAGGCAGCAGTCAAGATGGAGGCCTCTACAGATACTATACTTAGTCCACATGTGCTCAATAAAGTGTCTAGCAAAAGCTAGCTGTTCTTAATAAAAACGACTAGTTATTAATGAACATAACATGGTACCAGGATTGGTAAGATCTGCTGAATATTGTACAACGCGACATGGAGAATTTGAAGCCACCAGAGCATTTGAAACTCACAGGAAATGTCGGCTACATTTGGCAGACTTTTAAACAACAATTCAAACTCTACATTGCTGCCATCGGGTACGGTACGGAGCCAGACGCAAGGAAAATAGCGTTGCTGCTCACGGTTGCAGGCCCACAGGCGATAGCGGTATTTAATACATTTGTATTTAATCCAGAGGAGAACAGAGAAAAATTAGACGATGTGCTAAAGAAGTTTGATACACATTGTTCTCCCAAAAAGAATGAAACCTATGAGACCTATGAGAGGTACATCTTCCGTTCTCGGACACAGCAGCAAAATGAGACTTTTGATAGCTTTTTGACTGATCTGAAACTGAAAGCACAGACATGTAATTTCTCTGAGCTGAAAGCATCCATGATTCGTGACCAGATTGTGTTTGGTATTCATGATAAAAAAGTCAGGAAACGTCTGTTGAGAGAAACCGAACTAACATTGGAAATTGCTGTGAAAATATGCCAAGCTAGCGAGCTAGCTCAAAAGCATGCCAAGACTTTCAGTGAAATCAATGATGATGCGATTGCAGTAAATGTTGCTGTCGGTGCTGTGTCCTACAAGGGGAAGAAACATGGGCAGAACAGAAGTGAAAAGCAATCGGAGGAAGGAATTTTTAATTGTAAACGCTGTGGTTACAAACACCAGTTAAAACAATGTCCAGCGTTTGGAAAAATGTGCACAAAATGTCATGGAAAGAATCACTTTGCCAAACAATGCTTTTCAAAAGTAAAAACTAAGAAAGGGCAACGAGTTAATGTAATTGAGGACACTGATTTAAGTGAGACATGTTTTGTAGGAATGGTGTCATGTGACAATATCAAAAAGGATACAGAAAATGTGCAGCCCTCAGGAATTAACAATGCTGAACATAAAGTTAATGCAGTAAAAGAGGGCAAATGGATGATACCAGTGCAGGTAAATGGAGCATTAGTTACATTGAAACTAGACACTGGGGCAAAAGCAAACTTAATCAGTATGAGTGACATTAACAATATGAAAGAAAAGCCCAAAATACAGAAAAAGTCAGTACTACTGAAGGACTATAATGGACAGAAAATAGATAGCTTAGGTGTATGCAGACTTAAAGTGACAGTCAAAGACAAAGTGCATCATCTCATGTTTTCTGTTGTGGCTGAAGGACTTGATTCACTACTGGGTGACAAAGCTTGTGAGGACTTAGAACTGGTCATGAGAGCATGAGAGTCTACCATATAAACTGTGCCATAAGCAGACCAGATGACTCGGTGGATTCTGTAGTGAATAATTTCCAGGATGTGTTCAAAGGATTTGGAGTTCTACCATTCACTTACAAGATCCAGCTAAAGGAGGATGCTCAGCCAGTGGTACATGCTCCACGAAGAGTTCCAACACCCCTGCGTGACCGGCTCAAGAATGAACTGGACAGAATGACCACACTAGGAGTCATCAGGAAAGTCGAAGAGCCAACAGACTGGGTTAACTCCATGGTATGTGTAAAGAAAAAGAACAATGATCTAAGAATATGCATGGATCCAATGGACTTAAATGCAAACATAAAACGTGAACACTACCAGATTCCCAAGCGAGAAGAAATCACCAGTGAAATGTCAGGTGCCAGATACTTTACAAAGCTCGATGCCTCACAAGGATTTTGGCAACTAAAACTGGATGAAGAGAGCACCAAATACTGAACCTTCAACACACCATTTGGCAGGTATTGTTTCCTCAGAATGCCTTTCGGGATAATATCTGCATCTGAAATCTTTCATAGAGCGATGGAAGACATAATTGAAGGTCTGGAAGGAGTTCGGGTCTATGTTGATGACATCATCATCTGGGGCTCCACACTGAAAGAACACAATGAGAGACTGACTAAAGTGCTACAGAGCATACGCCGGAATGGACTGAAGCTCAACAAAGCCAAGTGTCAGTTTGGCGTCCAGGAAGTCACTTTCCTAGGAGATAATCTATCTGGTAAAGGAATAGAGCCAGATATGGAAAAAGTAAACGCCATACTCAAAATGCCCCGACCCACTGACAAAAAAGGAGTGCTACGCATCATGGGGATGATAAACTTCATTGGAAAGTTCATTCCTAACTTGTCAGCCAAGACAGCCTGTCTGCGAGACCTGCTATGTAAAACAAATGAGTTTGCATGGACAGAAAGACATGAACAAGAGTGGATAAACCTCAAAGCAGTGCTGACAACCACACCTGTACTCACCTTCTTTGACCTAACAAAAAGAATCAAAGTGTCAACGGATGCATCAAAAGATGGCCTAGGTGCGGTCTTGCTACAAGCAGAGGTGAAGATTGGAAGCCTGTTGCCTATGCCTCCAGGTCTATGACTGATACTGAGTGTCGATATGCCCAGATTGAAAAGGAATGTCTAGGCTTGGTAGTTGGACTAGAAAAGTTTCATGGCTACATATATGGACTTCCCACCTTCACATTTGAGACAGACCACAGCCCACTGGTTGCCATCATAAAAAAGAACCTGAATGAGATGTCTCCAAGGATTCAACGACTCATGATGAAGCTGCAAAGATATGACTTTGAACTGATCTACACACCAGGCAAATACATAATGTTAGCAGATGCACTATCCCGAGCATCCACAATGAGTCATGTGAGCTCTACTGAAGAAGACGTGGATGTTCATGTGAGTATGGTCACTGCTGCGCTGCCCGTGTCAGACACAAAATCAAAGCGAATAGCAGAAGAAACAGTAAAAGATACAGTATTACAAACAGTAATAGAGAACATTCATCATGGTTGGCCAAAAGGTTCCTGTCCAAAATATTTTCACATAAGGTCAGAATTGCGTGTCGCAAGTGGACTATTACTAAAACAGAACAGAATAGTCATTCCACAGGCTCTACATCAAGACATGCTCAAAAGGATTCATGAGGGACACCTCGGAATTGAAAAATGCAAAAGGAGAACAAGAGACACTGTTTATTGGCCTGGCATAAATAAGGACATTGAGAACATGATAGGCAAATGTGAGACATGTCAGAAACACCAAAACAAACAAGCAAAGGAACCAATGATAGTAGCTGACATACCAACAGCACCATGGCAAAAGGTTGGTATGGACCTTTTTCATTTAAATGGTAAAGACTATCTAATAGTGATTGACTACTATTCTAACTATCCTGAGATGGCGCTGCTCTCAAGCACCACAGCAAGCAGTGTCATAATGCATGTGAAATCCATCTTCGCCAGACATGGAGTTCCCAGGATTGCCGTTAGCGACAATGGTCTGTGCTTCAACTGTAAGGAGTGGCAACAGTTTGCAGCACATTATGACTTTCAACACATCACATCCAGTCCTTTGTATGCTCAGTCGAATGGTAGTGCAGAGAAAGTTGTTCAAGTTCTCAAGCAGCTACTGAAGAAAGTGACAGAAAGCAAGTCTGATCCTTATCTCGCCCTGCTGAGCTACCGAGCCTCACCTTTAGACTCTGGTTCTTCACCTGCTGAACTCCTAATGGGTCGCAAGTTGCGTACCACGCTACCCTGCTGTGCAAAAGAAAAGCAGAGTAAGGAACTGAGACAGAGACTTCAACTGTTAAAGCTGTTAAAACAAGTCATCCAAAACTCTGAAATCATTGACAAGGGATGATGTTGTCAGGATTGAGGATCCGGATGCATGGAACAGGAAAGCTACAGTTCTTGAGGAAGTAGGACCAAGGTCATACACTGTTAGAACTGAGGAAGGACAGATTCTCAGGAGGAACCGCCGTTCCCTCCTAAAAACACAAGAGACTATCGAAGAGCAAATCAATGACAATGCCGCAACTGAATCTTGTCACTCACCACCAGAACAACCTAACACAAATACACATACAGGCTCTCATGAAAACACATCAGACTTACCTGTGCTGAGAAGATCCACACGTGAAGTAAAAAAGCCTGATATACTTAATCTTTGAGTACAAAGAAAACTACATTGAAAATGTATTGACTGTTGAAGATGTTTATGTTGTTATTGATTGATATTGATTGATACTGATTTTGTTTAACCTCAAAGAAAGGGGGATGTAATGATCAGTAACCTGTCATTCTGTAATGGTACACTAGGTGGTGCTGTATGTATATAAGAGTGGGCTACCCAGGATGCACTAGGCTACCCACAAGGCAGCAGTCAAGATGGAGGCCTCTACAGATACTGTACCTAGTCCACATGTGCTCAATAAAGTGTCTAGCAAAAGCTAGCTGTTCTTAATAAAAACGACTAGTTATTAATGAACATAACAGGACTGAGAGAGAGAGAGAGAAAGGGAGGGGAGAGAGAGAGGGAGGAGAGAGAGAGAGAGAGAGGGAGGGGAGAGAGAGAGGGAGGGAGGGGGGAGAGAGAGAGAGAGGGGAGAGAGAGAGAGGGAGGGAGAGAGAGAGAGGGAGGGAGGAGGGGAGAGAGGGAGGGAGGAGGCGAGAGAGAGAGAGAGAGAGGGGAGAGAGAGAGGGAGGGGAGAGAAAGAGGGAGGGGAGAGAGAGAGAGGGAGGGAGGAGGGGATAGAGAGAGAGAGAGGGAGGGAGGAGGGAGAGAGGGGGGAGGGGGAGAGAGAGAGGGAGGGGAGAGAGAGAGGGAGGGGAGAGAAAGAGGGAGGGAAGAGAGAGAGAGGGAGGGAGGAGTGGAGAGAGAGAGGGAGGGAGAGAGAGAGAGGGAGGGGGAGAAAGAGAAGGAGGGAGGAGGGAGGGAGGGAGGGGGAGAGAGAGATGGAGGGAGGGGGAGAGAGAGAGGGAGGGAGGGGGGGAGAGAGAGAGGGAGGGAGGGGGAGAGAGAGGGAGGGAAGAGAGATAGGGAAGGGAGAGAAAGAGGGAGGGGAGAGAGAGAGAGAGGGAGGGAGGAGTGGAGAGAGAGAGGGAGAGAGGGAGGGAGGGGGAGAAAGAGAGGGAGGGAGGGGGGAGGGGGGAGGGGGAGAGAGATGGAGGGAGGGGGAGAGAGAGAGGGAGGGAGGGGGGAGAGAGAGAGGGAGGGAGGGGAGAGAGAGAGGGAGGGAGAGAGATAGGGAGGGGAGAGAAAGAGGGAGGGGAGAGAGAGGGAGGGAGGAGTGGAGAGAGAGAGGGAGGGAGGGAGGGGGAGAGAGGGAGGGAGGGGGGAGAGAGGGAGGGAGGGAGGGGAGAGAGAGATAGAGGGAGGGGAGAGAGAGAGGGAGGGAGGGAGAGAGAGAGGGAGGGAGGGGGCAGAGAGAGAGGGAGGGAGGGGGCGAGAGGGAGGGAGGGGGAGAAAGAGAGGGAGGGAGGGGGGAGAGAGGGAGGGAGAGGGAGGGAGGGAGGGGGAGAGAGAGATGGAGGGAGGGGGAGAGAGAGAGGGAGGGAGGGGGGAGAGAGAGAGGGAGGGAGGGGGAGAGAGAGAGGGAGGGAGGGGGGAGAGAGAGGGAGGGAAGAGAGATAGGGAGGGGAGAGAAAGAGGGAGGGGAGAGAGAGAGAGGGAGGGAGGAGTGGAGAGAGAGAGGGAGGGAGGGGGAGAGAGGGAGGGCGGGGGAGAAAGAGAGGGAGGTAGGGGGGAGAGAGGGAGGGAGGGAGGGAGGGGGGAGAGAGAGATGGAGGGAGGGAGAGAGAGAGGGAGGGAGGGGGCAGAGAGAGAGGGAGGATTGGAGAGAGGGAGAGGGAGGAGGGGGAGAGAGAGAGGGAGGAGAGAGAGAGGGAGGGAGGGGTGAGAGGGGGGAGAGAGAGAGGGAGGGAGGGGGGAGAGAGGGAGGGAGGGGGAGAGAGGGAGGGAGAGAGAGAGGGAGGGAGGGGGGAGAGAGGGAGGGAGGGGGAGAGAGAGGGAGGGAGGAGGGGGAGCGAGAAGGGAGGGAGGAGAAGGAGAGAGACGGAGGGAGGAGGGGGGAGAGCGAGGGAGGGAGGGGGAGAGAGAGGGAGGGAGGGGAGAGAGAGGGAGGGAGGGGGAGAGAGAGAGGGAGGAAGGGGGGAGAGGGAGAGGGAGGGAGGAGAGGGAGGGGGGTGAGAGGGAGGGGGGAGAGGGAGAGGGAGGGAGGAGAGGGAGGTGGGGGGGAGGGGGAGTGTGGAGGGGAGAGGGGAGGGAGGTGGGGGAGGGGGAGGGAGGGGGAGAGGGAGGGGTGAGAGAGGGGAGAGAGGGAGGGGGGAGAGAGAGGGAGGGAGGGGTAGAGAGGGAGGGGGAGAGAGGGAGGGAGGGGGGTGAGAGAGGGAGGGAGGGGAAGAGAGAGGGGGGGAGAGAGGAGGGAGGGAGAGAGAGAGAGAGGGAGGGGAGAGAGGGAGGAGGGGGAGAGAGAGAGGGAGGGAGGGGGAGAGAGAGAAGCAGGGAGGGGAGAGAGAGAGAGGGAGAGAGAGAGGGGGGAGGGGGGAGGCGAGAGAGAGAGGGGAGGGGAAGGTAGAGAGAGAGAGAGGGGGAGGGGAGAGAGAGGGAGGGAGGGGGAGAGAGAGGGAGGGAGGGAGGGGGGAGAGAGAGAGAGAGGGAGGATTGGGGGAGAGAAAGAGGGAGGGAGGGGCGAGAGGGGGGAGAGAGAGAGGGAGGGAGGGGGAGAGAGAGGGAGGGAGGGGAGAGAGAGAGGGAGGCAGAGAGCGAGGGAGGGAGGGAGGAGGGCAGAGAGAGTGAGGGAGGGGAGAGAGAGAGGGAGGGAGGAGGGGAGAGAGTGGGAGGGAAGGGGAGAGAGAGAGGGAGGGAGGGGGAGAGAGGGAGGGAGAGGGAGGGGAGAGAGGGGGGAGAGAGAGAGGGAGGGAGGGGAGGGAGAGAGAGGGAGGGAGGGGGAGAGAGGGAGGAAGGAAGGGGGGAGAGGAGAGGGAGGGAGGAGAGGGAGGGGGGTGAGAGGGAGGGGGGAGAGGGAGGAAGGGGAGAGGGAGAGGGAGGGGAGGAGAGGGAGGTGGGGGGAGGGGGAGGGAGGGAGGGGGAGAGGGAGAGGGAGGTGGGGGAGGGGGAGGGAGGGGGAGAGGGAGGGGTGAGAGGGGGAGAGAGGGAGGGGGAGAGAGAGGGAGGGGTGAGAGAGGGAGGGGGAGGAGAGGGAGGGAGGGGGTGAGAGGGGAGGAGGGAAGAGAGAGGGGGGGAGAGAGAGGGAGGGAGGGAGAGAGAGAGAGAGGGAGGGGAGAGAGAGGGAGGGAGGGGGAGAGAGAGAGAGGGAGGGAGGGGGAGAGAGAGAAGCAGGGAGGGGAGAGAGAGAGAGGAGAGAGAGAGGGGGGAGGGGGGAGGCGAGAGAGAGAGGGGGAGGGGAAGGTAGAGAGAGAGAGAGGGGGAGGGGGAGAGAGGGAGGGAGGGGGAGAGAGAGGGAGGGAGGGAGGGGGGAGAGAGAGAGAGAGGGAGGATTGGGGGAGAGAAAGAGGGAGGGAGGGGGCGAGAGGGGGAGAGAGAGAGGGAGGGAGGGGAGAGAGAGGGAGGGAGGGGAGAGAGAGAGGAGGCAGAGAGCGAGGGAGGGAGGAGGAGGGCAGAGAGAGTGAGGGAGGGGAGAGAGAGAGGGAGGGAGGAGGGGAGAGAGTGGGAGGGAAGGGGAGAGAGAGAGGGAGGGAGGGGAGAGAGGGAGGGAGAGGGAGGGGGAGAGAGGGGGAGAGAGAGAGGGAGGGAGGGGAGGGAGAGAGAGGGAGGGAGGGGGAGGAGGGAGGAAGGGGAGAGAGAGAGGGAGGGAGGGAGAGAGAGAGGGAGGGGGAGAGAGAGGGAGGGAGGGAGAGAGAGAGAGGGAGGGAGGGAGGGGGAGAGAGAGGGAGGGAGGGGGGAGAGAGAGGGAGGATTGGGGGAGAGAAAGAGGGAGGGAGGGGGCGAGAGGGGGCAGAGAGAGAGGGATGGAGGGGGTAGAGAGAGAGGGAGGGAGGGGGGAGGGGGGAGAGGGAGGGGGAGGGGGACGAGAGAGGGAGGGAGGGGAGAGAGAGAGGGAGGGAGGAGAGAGGGAGGGAGGGGGAAGAGAGGGAGGGAGGGGAGAGAGGGAGAGAAGGGGAGAGAGGGAGGAAGGGGGAGAGAGAGGGAAGGAGGAGGGGGAGTGAGAAAGGGAGGGAGGAGAGGAGAGAGAAGGAGGGGGGAGGGGGAGAGTGAGAGGGAGGTAGGGGGAGAGAGTGGAAGGGAGGGGGGAGAGAGGGGGGAGAGTGGGAGGGAGGGAGGAGAGAGAGAGTGGGAGGGAGGGGGGAGAGAGGGAGGGGAGAGAGAGGGAGGGAGGGGAGAGGGAGGGAGGGGAGGGAGGGAGGGAGGGGGAGAGCGGGGGGGGAGGGAGGGAGGGGGCAGAGAGCGGGAGAGAGAGGGAGGGAGGGGGAGAGAGAGGGAGCGGGGAGAGTACAAGGGAGGGAGGGAGGGGGAGAGAGAGGGAGGGGCAGAGAGAGGGAGGGGGAGAGAGAGTGAGGGAGGGGGAGAGAGAGAGAGAGAGAGGGAGGGAGGGGGAGAGAGAGAGGCAGGGAGGGGAGAGAGAGAGAGAGGGGAGAGAGAGAGGGGGAGGGGAAGGGGAGAGAGAGGGGGAGGGGATAGAGAGAGAGGCAGAGGTGGAGGGTAGAGAGAGAGGGGGGAGGGGGAGAGAGAGGGAGGGAGAGAGAGAGGGAGGGAGGAGAGAGAGAGGGAGGGAGAGAGAGGGAGGTGGGAGAGAGATGGATGGAGAGGAGCGAGAGAGAGGGGGAGGGGAGAGAGAGAGGGAGGGAGAGAGAGGGGGAAGGGAGAGAGAGAGGGAGGGGGAGAGAGGGAGAGGAGGGAGGGGGAGAGGGGCGGGAGAGGGTGGGTGGAGGGAGAGAGAGAAGAGGGCGGGGCGAGGGAGGGGATAGAGCGAGGGGGGAGAGAGTGAGGTGAGGGGGGAGAGAGGGGACTGGGAGAGGGGACTGGGGGAGAGAGAGAACTGGGGGAGAGAGAAAGAGAGAGAGAGGGAGGGGAGAGACAGGGGACTGGGAGAGAGAGAGAGAGGGAGGGGAGAGAGAGAGAGAGAGGGAGGGGAGAGACAGGGGACTGGGTGAGTGAGAGAGAGAGAGGGAGGGGACTGGGTGAGTGGGGAGAGAGAGGGAGAGACACGGGGATGGGGAAGAGGGGACTGGGGAAGAGGGGCTGGAAGGGGGAGGGGGCGAGAGAGAGAGACCGGGGCTGGGTGAGTGAGAGAGAGAGAGGGAGAGACAGAGACGGAGAGACACAGGGATGGGGGAGTGGGGCAACAGATGGGAGAGAGAGGGGGGCTCGGGGAGAGACTTGGAATGGGGGCTCGGGGAAAGGAGACTGGGGAATGGGGGCTCGGGGAAAGGAGACTGGGGAATGGGGGCTTGGGAAAAGGGGAATGGGGGCTCGGCGAGAGGGAGACTGGGGAATGGGGGCTCGGGGGGAGAGGGAGACTGGGGAGTGGGGTCTCGGGGGAGAGGGAGACTGGGGAATGGTGGCTCGGGGGAGAGGGAGACTGGGGAATGGGGGCTCGGTGAGAGGGAGACTGGGGAATGGGGCCTCAGGGGGAGAGGGAGATGAGGGAATTGGGTGGGTGTGGTGCCCAGCCTCTCCCACAGAGCCGGGAGCAGCAATGTGGAGAGTGGGAGTGGCACTGAGAGAGGAGCTGCCAGTAAAGGGGTGAGTGAAACCTGGGGACCTCACTATGGGTAAATAGTGAAAGATTATTTCCAGTGTTGGGCGAATGGGAAACAAGGGGACGGAAACCAAGGAATCTCACTGGAAGAACCAAGGGATGAGGAAGGTCTTTGAATTGAGGGCTATGGGACCATGGGATGCTTCACCACAAGTGGCTATTGAGACAGAGATTAGAGCATCATTTAAAAAGGTTTGGGATAAGTATTTGAAAAGGAGGAATGTAAAATGATCTTGAGGGAATGGGGTTACAGGAGAGAGCACCTGGGGCCAAATGGCCTCCTCCTTTGCTGTAATTTCTATCATTCTATGTAAACTCTATACAGGACTTTATTTACTGGTGTAGCAATGTTGGTGCTGAGATGAGTTTAGGACGATGTGCCCTGTGAGAAGAGCACCAAACACTAGGCGCACCTCTGAATTCCCCCTGTGAATCCCACTCCCACTCACAGGCTGTCTCCCTCGTCCCCCTGTCCTCAGGCGCTCCCCTCGTCCCTCATTTTCGCATGTCACGTGAATCAGACGTTCAAGAATACCTCCAACCAGAGTGGGCAACCCTGGCTACGAAATTCTATGCCGCTTCGTTTGATACTGAGCCACATAAGGAGATATTAATGGCCCAGAAATTCGGGTCTCCACGGGTGAGTACGCACGGGGTACTCACCCGTAGGCCCAATGGAAGTGCCAGTTTCCAGCATGCACTGCGCATGTGCGGGAAACCGGCACTTCCGTTCCCCTGAGCGAAGGGGTTCAGAGTTCGAACGCGTGCGCAGGAGAGGCTGCGCGTGCGCATCGAACTTACGTTATTTTTACAGGTTTTCCCGGGAGGGTAAGTCTCCAGGAATTACACGTTTAAAAAGCAGGCGTAAGGCCTGCTTTTTACAAGGTAAGTGGTGAATTAATTAAAATTAAAACATTTTTTCCACAGGTTTATTATTTCTAGATACTTTAAAGCAAGGTAAGTTTATTTTTAGCCCCGTTAGAAAATAAAATTATTTTTTTCAAAAATTTAAATTATTGTTTAAAATAGTTATTTCATATAATTTATAGTTAATTTAAAAAATGTGATTTAAAAAAAAATTTTATTTGAAGATTTATTGCTGTTTTGGGGCCGTAGTATTTATAAGTTTTGACAGCTCTTCTTGTCAAACTTATGAATGGAGCATTCCCTGCTCCGATTGGCTCCCCATGGCCCACGTGATCCCAGGGGACGCTTCGAACTAACTGTGCCCCTGGGATACGCAAGCACTGCGCACCAGCAGCTGGACCAGGCCCCGGATCGGAATTCCACGGGGGCCACAGCTCTACGGCCGGCGCGCAAGGTAAGTGCAGGTCGGGGGCTTACACCCGCGGGAAGCCCCCGACCCGAATTTCTGGGCCATTAGGACAGATGACCAAAACTTTGGTGAAAGAGGTAGGTTTTAAGGAGCATCTTAAAGGAGGAGGGAGATGTATTGATTTCTTTGTGGGTTCAATGATGAGACATTTATGAAAGAGAATGAGTTTTAATCTAAAGTCTGTTCGACTCTTTTATACAGCTTTTACAGGAGACACGATGCTGTGATGCATCTAGAACGAAACTGAAACTAAACTAACTGCCTTGCTTCTCTCGGTCACATGCCTTCTGCTGGTCAGGCACAAGCAATCAATACATACAAACATGCTATTAAGGCATCATAATCGAACAGGCAAATACCATCTCTATTTGCTGATATCATTACATCTCCTTTTCTTAAAACAAAAGTATTTTACTTTTAACTAACAACATGTTTTCTTTGTATTAATCTGCATTTTAACTGTAACACTTAATGAAATTACATTATCATTATCATGATCAAGGTTTTTTAACCTTGCTTTGTGTGTTCACATGAACTATGTCAATACACTAGAACTTGAAGAAAGAATAAGATAACATTACTTCCTTCTATAACAATAGTCCTTAAATTTGCTCAATGAGTCTCTCAGGAGGCTTCACGTGTCTTGAGGATTTTCTGATTGATTGTCCTTGAATCTGAGTTGTTGCCTCAGATGATTGGTTCTCAGCTGTGTGATCAGGTTGTTCAACAGTATCAGTCTCTTGACCTGCTGTGGCTGGTCCCATGAGAAGATCTCGACGATTTCTTCTTAGAACAGCACCCTCATCTGTCTGAATGGTGTATGAACTTGGTTGAACTTCACTCAGGACAGTTCCCTTCTGAGTCCATGTGTTTGTTTTGTCTTTGAACCTTACTTGGTCACCAGTGTGGAGTTCAGGTAGGTTTTGTGTTCCTCTGTCATAGTAATACTTTTGCTTTTCTTTCTGTTGCTCTTTGAACTTCCTCACTTTCTCCCCCTCTTTTGTTTTCAGGAGGTTCTCCGGGATGGGTAGGTTTGACCTTAGTCGACGTCCCATCAGGAGTTGGGCTGGTGACATACCACACTCGAGCGGCGTTGTGCGGTATACAAGCATGCTCTGGTAGAAGTCAGTTCCACTGTCTTTTGCCTTGTACATCCGTCTTTTCACTGTGTTTGCGGGCTCTCCTGGGTCAACAGCTCTGGACAACGTGTCTGCTGTATACATCAGCTTACCCGGTGTGTACGCAACATTCAGTTCATCATAGACTGTCTCTCCTTCACTTTCCACAACGAGGACTCTCTTTACCAGGTTCAGTCTCTCACAGGCTTTTAAACCTAGTATGGCTTGCACCTCCTTTGGCACCACGATTAATGCTAACGTGTGCTCTCTGTCCTTGTGTGTCACTTTGACAATGCATCTTCCTTTCAATGGTATTTCAGTACCTGAGTATCCTGTCACTTTCACTTTGATTCCATGTATCTTTGGTCTGGGTCTAATTTTCTTAAAATCAGTCTCTGATATCACATTAACTTGTGCTCCAGTATCCAATTTAAATGGAATGTGTATGTCATTCACTTTTAGTGTCAACATCCAGTCTCTTTCTTCTGTTTCTCAGTTCAGTCACATACTGATCAATAGTCTCACCCGTTTTCTGTACACATGTGAAAAATCTGTGCCTCTCAAACGTCACGTTACGTTTAGGTATGCAGTAGGCCTCAAACTGTTCCATTATTTTATCTAGCTTCATTTTGTCTCCATCAACAGCGAATGTGAAGTTATTATACACCTCCAGTGCTTCATCACCCACGACATGTAAGAACAGTGACGATTTCTTATTATCACTTTTCTCGTCAGCTCCGATTGCTGATAAATACAACCCCACACGTTGTTTGAACCTTCTCCAATTTTCAGCCACATTACCTGTCATCTGAAGCATCGCCGGTGGGTGTAAACCTTCCATTTTTTCACTTCGTTAGCTATTCTCCAATGGTAAGCAACGATGTTCACTTTTGGCTTGCTAATTTGTGGAGAGCTGATTTCACTTTAGATTAAAACTCATTCTCTTTCATAAATGTCTCATCATTGAACCCACAAAGAAATCAATACATGGTGTCAGAAGTGGCTGAAAGAGATGAAGAGAAAAAAATCTAAAGTGAAATCAGCTCTCCACAAATTAGCAAGCCAAAAGTGAACATCGTTGCTTACCATTGGAGAATAGCTAACGAAGTGAAAAAATGGAAGGTTTACACCCACCAGCGATGCTTCAGATGACAGGTAATGTGGCTGAAAATTGGAGAAGGTTCAAACAACGTGTGGGGTTGTATTTATCAGCAATCGGAGCTGATGAGAAAAGTGACAATAAGAAATCGCCACTGTTCTTATATGTCGTGGGTGATGAAGCGCTGGAGGTGTATAATAACTTCACATTTGCTGTTGATGGAGACAAAATGAAGCTAGATAAAATAATGGAACAGTTTGAGGCCTACTGCATACCTAAACGTAACGTGACGTTTGAGAGGCACAGATTTTTCACATGTGTACAGAAAACGGGTGAGACTATTGATCAGTATGTGACTGAACTGAGAAACAGAAGCAAATCGTGTGAATTTGGGGGACTGACAGACTCGCTGATAAAAGACAGACTGGTGTGTGGTATTCCAGATAATGGTCTAAGGGAAAGACTGCTAAGAGAGCAAGATCTAGACCTGGGAAAAGCCATAGCACTGTGTAGGGCTACAGAGACTGTGAAGTTGCAGGCAAAGGAGCTGTTCAGTGACAATAGCTGCAACGTGGATGCAGTGAGAATGAACGGACACAAACCGTTTAACAAAAAGAGCGCCAATGTGAAAAAAGAGACGTGGCCAGCGAACGAAAATGAAAGGGACAATCGAAAGACATGTAGTCGATGCGGTACACAGCATCCACCAAAAAAAGTGTCCAGCATATGGTAAAACATGCAATAGTTGCAACAAAAACAACCATTATGCCCGTTGCTGCAAGAACCAAGCGCAACAAAGCAAGGTCCACACAGTAGATGAAAGCGAGATAGAGGAGTTCAATGTAGATGTTGTGTCTGTGGGTTCAATGACGAGACATTTATGAAAGAGAAGGAGTTTTAATCTAAAGTCTGTTCAACTCTTTTATACAGCTTTTACAGGAGACACGATGCTGTGATGCATCTAGAATGAAACTGAAACTAAACTAACTGCCTTGCTTCTCTCGGTCACATGCCCTCTGCTGGTCAGGCACAAGCAATCAATACATACAAACATGCTATTAAGGCATCATAATCAAACAGGCAAATACCATCTCTATTTGCTGATATCATTACAGGAGAGAGAGAGGCAGAAAGGTTTAGGGTGTGAATTCCAGAGTTTAGGGCCTCGGCAGCTGAAGGCATGGCCACCAAGTGGAGCAATTAAAATCGGGAATGTGCAAGGGGCTAGAAATGGAGGAGCGCAGGGATGTCGAAGGCTTGTAGGGCTGGAGGAAATACGATGATAGGGACCGGCACTTCCATTGGGCCTACGGGTGAGTACCCCATGCGTACTCACCCGTGGAGGCCCGGATTTCTGGGCCATTAATATCTCCTTATGTGGCTCAGTATCAAACGAAGTGGCATAGAATTTCGTAGCCAGGGTTGCCCACTCTGGTTGGAGGTATTCTTGAACGTCTGATTCACGTGACATGCGAAAATGAGGGACGAGGGGAGCGCCTGAGGACAGGGGGACGAGGGAGACAGCCTGAGAGTGGGAGTGGGATTCATAGGGGGAAAACAAGGATGAGAATTTTAAAATTGAGGCGTTGCTGGACTGGGAGCCAATGTAGGTCAGCGAGCAAAGAAGGAAAGGAATGTAGCTGTCCGTGCTCATGCATTCAACCTTCTATGATGCTGCAATATATGGTATCCGATTCTGCTTTCTCTGTGCTTGTTCTTTGTTATCAGATTGTTTGTTTTGTCGTTTTGTTCAAGCACTGATTGATGTGCGGTTCCTCTTCCTGCAGGGACTGCATTCACTTTGGGTCAGGATGAACTGACCAGTTATGAGATTTCCCATTAGATTTAAGCTGATGTTTTTCAGGACTCATTTTGCACACAGGGAAGTGTGGAGTTACCTGCCTGATGTATCCATTGAATTGCAGATCCAGTCATTTTGCCTCAACAGTCTGCAACACAAGTAGACATCTTTTTAAAGCACGCAATATGAGAGAAAAAAGCTTTGCTGTTCCAGGGACATAACAAGAAATTGCCCACTTCCAGCCCCAGATTTTCTGCCCTTTTAAAATTAAGTGGAAGCTTTCTGATGGGTCAGAAATCCAGCCCTAATAATAGGTGGGGAGTGAGTGAAAGTGGGAACATAAAAACATTAGGCACAGGATTAGGCCATTCAGCTCCTCGAGCCTGTTCTGCCATTAATTAG
Source organism: Somniosus microcephalus (assembly GCF_052327205.1). NCBI lineage: Eukaryota > Metazoa > Chordata > Chondrichthyes > Squaliformes > Somniosidae > Somniosus > Somniosus microcephalus. The sequence goes on from NC_140994.1 coordinate 62,681,389, forward strand.
ATCATGGCTGATCCATACCACAACTCCATTTACCTGCCTTAGCTCCATATCCATTGATACCCTTATGGGGCAGTAAGGCTGATATGGCTGGGGAGTGCAGAGGCATATTGAGAGAAGTTGAGGATCAGTAGAGTGTGGGAAAGAAGCCTGGGAATTGGGAGAGATTGAGAGCTTTTGGGAATTACTTGAAGAATGTTTTATTAACAAATGAATGTAAGTCTACGAGGTCCGAACGAGATGAGAGCAGCCAAGGAGAAGAAGTGGTCAGAAATTGGAGAGAGGCACTGAAGTCGTGATTGAACCCATTCCGGCGGCCGGGTAGTTAAAATGGCGGACAGGGGTCTGAACCACGTTCCCGATGTGTTCCCTCCTGACCCCATTTTAACCAAGGACATTTCAGGTACAGGTGGGCCACCAGCTCCACGCAGGTGGGGGCCTACTTAACATGCTGAAGTCTTGGCCCGAGAGGCACCAAACCAGTCAACAAAACCTGGCGGGAGGCAACAGAGTGGCCAGAGGAGGCCAAGATAAATAATTGCTAAAACTTTTGATGAGGATTCCTTATAGGTCTGAAGGAGCAGGACTGTTCCCCTGGGCCCTGAAAGGAGTCCTTGGGCCTCCTCAGCCCCAGCCATCCCTCTGCTTCCCAACACTAGCAGTTCCTTTCAGACCCCCCCTCCCAACAGTAAACCTTATGCTGAGAATTGTTCCCTTAGGTACCCTGCGACGTCGGGCTCCTGGTAGAATTCCCGCTCCCGCCCACTGGCCTTGACGTCACTCCCACTGGTTTTGGGCGGGAGACAGGCCTGATGAAATTAAATGAGGCTTGGGAGTTAAAATGGACCCAGGCCTTATGTTCAGCTCACCATGGGAGTTTCCATTCTGCCCTGCAGCCCACCTGCCTAAAACATGCCCCAAGTTAAATCAGGGCTTGAGTGGTGAGGGAGATTGAGAGTAGCTGGGGAGTAGGGAGAGAGATTGAAAGCATCCAAGATGTAGGGAGAGAGGCTAAAATACACGGGAGTCAGTGAAAGAAGCTGAAGGCAGCCAGGGAGCAGGAAGAGAAATTAAGAGCAGTTGGGAATTATTTCAAGGAATTAAAAAAAAAATGAATGGATTGGATTAAATTAATTAATCAACTTACACGTTACTTCTTTGTGGTTGCAGCCCAATTGTGGAATCAGCTCTAATAACTCCAGCCACATTGTCACTGGAAGGGCTATGCCAGCTTCATAGGTTGATAAAATGACAGGAAATTCTAACTTGGATAAAGGTACTCTATGGGACAATAGCTTGGTGCTTTAATGTGCTGTGAGAATATGTCAGCCTTGGCTCAGTGGTAGCACTCTTTACCCTGAAGGGTGTGGCTTCAAGTCTTACTCCAGGGACTTGAGCACATAATCTCGGTTGATGCTTCAGCGTAGTACTGAGGGAGTGCTGCGCTGTCACAGGTACCATCTTTTGGATGAGACGTTAAACTGAAGCCTTACCTGCTCAGGTGGATGTAAAAGATCCCATGGCACTATTCAGAGAAGAGCAGGGGAGTTGTCCTGCCCAACGTTTATCCATGAACCAACATCACTAAAAATTCGACTACCTGGCTATATATCCCACTGCTGTTTGAGCGATCTTGCTGTGCGCAAATTGGTTGTTCTGTTTGCCTACATTATAAACAGTTGCTATATATCAAAAAGTAATTCATTGACTATGAGGCAATTTAGGATATGAAAGGCACTATGCCAATACAAGTTCTATATTTCCTTTCTTACTTCATCAGAGATAGAAAGGCAAAGAATTTCATCAGAGGGCAGCTTGCACAGTGTCTCCATTAGCCTGGAAACATGTTGCCTGCTTGTCGCCCTCACTGCGGAATTTCTTGTCGGGTAATCTAAGGAATGGGGGAAAGTAAATGACTAGGTGGTGGAGGGGCGGGTGAGGGGGAAGTAGAAACAAAGAAAAGCTGTAAAACAAAAAGCCAACTGTTGCAGCAGCAATTACTGAGTAAATTGTTGAACAAGACCTTGAACTCTATACAAAAATGTGAGAGGATCTCACGAATCCCACAGTCAACACATTCGCTGGCAAAAGACTGGAGACCTTGGTTAGGCTCTGTGTCTGTACAAAGTGTGGCTACTTTTAACCTAATCCTCAAATTACATTGCTGCACATTACATTTTTGTAAAATTCTTCTTGGGATGTGGGCAACACTGGCAAGGTCGTGTTGCCCTGAGAAGGTGGTGGTGAGCCTCCTTGGACACCTGTGGTCCTTGTACTGATTGTGTTCCCACAATGGTATTTGGTAGGGAATTCCAGAATATTGATGCAGTGACGATCAAAGAACGACAATATATGTCCATGTCAGAATGGTGTGTGACTTGGAGGTGATGTGATCCTGCAACTTTGCTGTTCTTGTATTTCTCAGTAACAGAGGTCACGGAAGAAGAAGGCGCTGTTGAAGTTATCTTGGTGAGTTGTTGCAGTGCATTCTTTAGAAAATTCATACTGCAGCCACAGTGGCGGATACTGAGTCAAATGGTAGGGGTGTTGATCAAGCAAACTGTTCTGTCCTGGATGGTATTGAGCTTCTTGAGTGTTGTTGTGACTGCATTCAACTAGGCGAGTGATGACGATTTAATCATTCTTCTGCTTTGAGTCTTGCTTTGAGACTTCCCCTAAGATTCGCCCCTGCCCTAGCCCTGAACTCGTATCTAGATTCTCTGTTATCTCCCTTCATGCCCTCTCCGAGCATATCTTGTCCATGAGACCCACCCTCTGCTCCCTCGACCCTATTCCCACCAAACTGCTGACCACCCAACTTCCCTTCCTGGCCTCTGTTAGCTGATATTGTTAGCAGTTCTCTCTTCTCGGGTACTGTCCCCCTCCCCTTCAAATCTGCCATCATCACCCCTCTCCTCAAAAACCCCACATTTGACCCCTCTGTCTTTGCAAACTATCGCCCCATCTCCAACCACCCTTTCCGCTCCAAAATCGTTGAACATGTTATCGCCTCCCAAATCCATGTGCATCTTTCCCAGAACTCCATGTTTGAATTCCTCCAATCAGGTTTCCGCCCTGCCACAGCACTGAAACGGCCCTTATCAAAGTCACAAATGATATCCTATGTGACTGTGACCGTGGCAAACTATCCCTCCTCATCCTTCTCGACCTGTCTGTGGCCTTTGACATGGTTGATCCCACCATCCTCTTCCAACCCCTCTCCTCCGTCGTCCAGCTGGGTGGGACTGCACTCGCCTGGTTCCATTCTTTATCTATATAATTGTAGCCAGAGAATCACCCGCAATAACTTCTCTTCCTGCTCCCGCACCGTTACCTCTGGAGTCCCCCAAGTAACTATCCTTGGCCCTCTCCTATATCTCATCTACATGCTGCCCCTCGGTGACATCATCCAAAAACACAATGTCAGGTTCCATGTGTATGCTGACAACATACCTCACTACCATTTCTCTCGACCCCTCCACTGTCTCTGATTTGTCACACTGCTTGTCCGTCATCAAGTACTGAAGGGGCAGAAATTTCCTCCCCAACTAAGCATATTGTCTTCGGTCCCCACCACAAACCCCGTTTCCTAGCCACCGACTCCATCCCTCTCCCTGGAAACTGTCTGAGGCTGAACCAGACCGTATGCAACCTTGGTGTCGTATTTGACCCTGAGATGAGCTTCCGATCCCGTATCTGCACCATCACCAAGACAACCTATTTCCACCTCTGTAACATCGTCTCGACTCCGACCCGCCTCAGCTCATCTGCTGCTGAAACCTTCATCCATGCCTTTGTTACCTCTAGACTTGACTATTCCAGTGCTCTTCTGGCCGGCCTCCCATCTTCCACCCTACATAAACGCTCTTTAAAACCTACCTCTTTGACTAAACCTTTGGTCATTTGTCCTAATATCTCCTTATGTGGCTCGTTGTCAAACTTTGTTTGATAATCACTGCTGTGAAATGCTTTGGGACATTTTACTATGTTAAAGGTGCTATATAAATGCAAGTTGTTATTGTAGGTGGTGGAGAGGCTTTGAAGGGTCAGGCGGTGAGCCACTCATTACTGAGTATGCAGCCTTTTTCCTCTTACAGTCAGTGTTGATATGGCTGGTTATGTTAAGCCTCTGCTCAATGATGACTCCAAGACGTTTATGGTGTGGAACTTGGTGACAGTGGTGCTGTTGAAGGTCAGGTCTTGTTATAGGTGGTCATTGCCTGCCACTTATGTGATGTGAATCTTGCTAGTTGTCAGCTCAAACCTGCATGTTGTCTAGGTCATGCTCTAGGCTGTTATGGGTTGCTTCATTTTCAGAGGAGTTGTGAATAGAGCAGAATACTGTGAAATCATCAACAAACAGTCCTATTCTGACCTTATGATGGGGGGAAGTCATTGATGAAACAGCTGAAGATGTTTGGACTGAGGTCACTTCCCTGATGAAACTGGGTCAGTGATAACTGGAATCTGACAATCAGAACCATCTTCCTTTATGTCAGGTATGACTCCAGCCACTGGAGAGTTTTCCCTTTAACCAACATTTTGCTAGGCTTCATGGTACCATAATCAATCGAATCTACCTTGATGTCAAAAACAGCTATTCTCTCCTCCTAATTAAAGTATATGATCGGAAAAAAAAATCATCCTTAATTTCTCTCATTTTTGATTTCGTTTTATTCAAAAGTGGATGTTAGGGTGGAATCACAATAGTTACAAATTATATGGTGGGAGACTTGGGCCTAGAAATTCAGTTGGTTGCGCCAGCCGTTAGCGCCTTAGGAGGAGTAGATGTTGGGCGCTAGGCGGCTAGCGCCCAGGCGCAGCGCGATCTGCGCCTCGCCCCAACTTCACTAGAGATTTAGCGGCGGCGCAAAGTCTTTGCGCGCGCTCAGCTGCGCGCGCAGATCATGACGTCATTTCCTCGTGCAACGCCCTTTGTGCGCCCCCAACCGGAACTTCAGTGGCGACGCCCCATTGTGCGCCTGGCGCCCCTAGCGACTGTTAGAGTGGAACGGTGCTCAGCCGATGCGGGGCGTGGGGGGCGCAAATTAAAGGGCACTCCTCCTGCACTATAAAAGGCTGCCATTTCGCAGCACTCCTTCTTGAGAAACGGATCTTTGGAGAGAGACCAAGGTAGATAGCTTTCTGCTTTGGCCCAACACTCGGACAGGTACTTCTGGCTTCAGGCCACAGCTTTCCACTAGTCTTTGCCTTCATTGACATCTCATTGTTTGCCAGCATATTATGGGGCCTGCAATGGGTGTCAACGCTGGCTTTCTCAATTTCATCCAAAGGGCTCACAGACGCCGTGTGAGAGTGGCAGCCCTGGCTAGACGGAGAGGGGGCAACAGGCGTCGGGAAAGGAGGCCTTACTCACCCAGGGTATACCGCCAGCAGTTCTCCTATCTCAACATGTCTGAGGAGCAGTGTGTTCGGAGGCTGCGATTCAGAAGGGACGTGGTCACAGAGATCTGCCAGCTGCTTGGCGGTGATCTGCAGCCACAGCTGAGGAGCAGGACGTCTCTGTCGGTGGCAGTGAAGGTGACGGTGGCTCTCAACTTCTATGCCACCGGCTCCTTCCAATCCGCTACTGGGGACATTGCCAACATCTCCCAGTTCGCCGTGCATTGCTGCATCCGCCAGGTGACCAATGCCCTTTTCAAAAGGAGACGTCAGTTCATCTCCTTCTCCATGGCCCTTGCCAAGCAGCAACAGCGTGCAATGGGCTTTGCAGCATTCGCGGGCTTCCCCATGGTGCAGGGCGCCATTGACTGCACGCATGTGGCTTTGCGGGCACCTCTGGAGAATGCCGAGGATTACCGCAACCGGAAGGGCTACCATTCGCTGAACGTCCAGCTGGTGTGTGACCACAGGCAGCTCATCCTAGCTGTCAATGCCCGCTTTCCAGGCAGCAGCCACGATGCCTTCATCCTGCGACAGACTTCTGTGGCAGACATGTTCCAGGCACAGCCTCACCCACGAGGATGGCTTATCGGGGACAAAGGCTATCCTTTGTGTACCTGGCTGATGACCCCGCTCCGTGCGCCCAGCACCCCTGCTGAAGAGGGATACAACGAGAGCCATCAAGCGACCAGGAACATCATCGAACAAACAATCGGCGTCCTGAAGCAACGGTTCCGCTGTCTGGATCGTTCCAGTGGAGCCCTGCAGTATTCGCCGGAGCGAGTCTCCCATTTCGTGGTCGTTTGCTGCATGCTGCACAACCTGGCTATCCGCAGGACTCAGGCACTGCCACCAGAGATTGGAGGACCACCTCAGGAGGAGGAGGAGGAGGAGGAGGAGGACCAGCACAGGAGGGAGGCACAAAGTGCAAGGGCTGCCCGTTGCCGGCTTATTGAACGTCGGTTCTAGGCCCCCTCTCAGGGAATGGCTTGTGCCAATGTCAGCAGATGAATGTAGCCGCTCCACAAGCCCTCAGCCAAGCAGGGCAACCAGGACTTAACAAAAAAACCATGCATACTGCAATTTAACAACAATAATTTATTGAAAACCTCTGCCCTTCCTACATTACATGCTCATGTGGAGAAGCCCCCTCCAAAAACACAAAACTACCAGTCTCGGCCTTACAAAAAGAAAGAAAGACACCAGTCTCGGCCTTACAAAAAGAAAGAAAGACACCAGTCTCGGCCTTACACAAACACAACTGCACCAGTCTCGGCCTTACAACAAGCACCAGGCATTTGTGCATACCTCAACTTTTTGCCCTGCGAGGGCGATGCCTTGCGCATCCTTGCCTGGCCCCTGCCCGCCCTGCAGCTCCTCCTCAATGGGAGCCCAGTGGCTGCAGCAAGGCTGGGGGAAGGCTGCTGAGGGGCAGATGGCGAGACGGCAGATGCCCTTGGGGGTCGGCCTGCACCAGCTCTGGCCTTGGAGTGGCCGGCTGCTGACTGCTCCAACTCTGGCTGGACGGCAGCAGTCTGTCCAGCGGCTCGTGGCAGCTGCAATGGCGGAGTGGCAGTGTCGGCTGCAGGAATGGTGGCAACCTGGCAGATCGCAGGTGCTCGCTGGTCGCCTGAGACATTGGCACTCGCATGGATAAACATAATTTAATAGGGCAAACTCAGCATGGTTTCATGAAGGGGAAGTCATGTTTAACAAATTTGCTTGAGTTTTTTGAGGAAGTAACATACAGGGTGGATAAAGGGGAACCAGTGGACGTAGTGTATTTAGACTTCCAAAAGGCATTTGACAAGGTGCCACACAAAAGATTATTGCTCAAGATAAAAAATCACGGGATTGGGGGTAATATTCTGGCGTGGGTGGAGGATTGGCTCTCTAACAGAAAGCAGAGAGTTGGGATAAATGGTTCGTTCTCAGATTGGCAACCAGTAACTAGTGGTGTTCCGCAGGGGTCAGTGCTGGGTCCCCAACTCTTTACAATCTATATTAACGATTTGGAGGAGGGGACCGAGTGTAACATATCAAAGTTTGCAGATGATACAAAGATGGGAGGGAAAGTAGTGAGTGAGGAGGACATAAAAAACCTGCAAAGGGACATAGACAGGCTAAGTAAGTGGGCAGAGATTTGGCAGATGGAATACAATACTGGAAAGTGTGAGGTTATGCACTTTGGCAGGAAAAATCATAGAGCAAGTTATTATCTTAATGGTAAGAAACTGGAAAGTACTGTAGTACAAAGGGATCTGGGGGTCCTGGTGCACGAAACTCAAAAAGTTAGTATGCAGGTGCAGCAAGTGATTAAGAAGTCCAATGGAATGTTGGCTTTTATTGCTAGGGGGTTGGAATATAAAAACAGGGAGGTATTGCTGCAGTTGTACAAGGTATTGGTGAGGCCGCACCTGGAATACTGCATACAGTTTTGGTGTCCATACTTAAGAAAAGACATACTTGCTCTCGAGTCAGTACAAAGAAGGTTCACTCGGTTAATCCTGGGGATGAGGGGGTGGTCATATGAGGAGAGGTTGAGTAGATTGGGACTCTACTCATTGGAGTTCAGAAGAATGAGAGGCGATCTTATTGAAACATATAAGATTGTGAAGGGGCTTGATCGGGTGGATGCGGTGAGGATGTTCCCAATGATGGGTGAAACTAGAACTAGGGGGCATAATCTTAAAATAAGGGGCTGCTCATTCAAAACTGAGATGAGGAGAAACTTCTTCACTCAGAGGGTGGTAGGTTTGTGGAATTTGCTGCCCCAGAAAGCTGTGGAAGCTACATCATCAAATAAATTTAAAACAGAAATAGATAGTTTCCTAGAAGTAAAGGGAATAAAGGGTTACGGGGAGCGGGCAGGAAATTGGACATGAGTCTGGGTTCGGAATGGTCATGGCCCTGTGGGTAGTGGAGCGGGCCCAGGGGCCGTGTAGCCTTGTTCTGCTCCTACTGTGTTCTAATTCTGTTAGATTTCAGGAGATGGTTTTATTCCTGTTCCTGGCTGGGGTGGAGATCGCCTTTACAGAAGGTAAGTACTGTAGAAAATATAGGGACAGAGTGATCTCCTGGAAGAATTTCGATCGCCTAGATGGGTCGGAGAGGAATTTCCCAGATTTTTTTCTCCCAAATTGGCCATTGGGTCTTTATCTGGTTTTTCGCCTCTCCCGGGAGATCACATGGGTTCGGGTGGATGGAGAGTGATAGAAGATTTGAGGTTAGGATCAGATCAGCCATGATCTTATTGAATGGTGGAGCAGGCTCGAGGGGCCGATTGGCCTACTCCTGCTCCTATTTCTTATGTTCTTATGTTCTTATGTAACAGACTGCTGGGCTGCTGCTGCGCGGCGAGTGCCCCGGCGATGCCTGGCTGATCCAGCGAGGGTGGCAGCAGTTAGTGCCCGTGTGGCCCTGGTCTGTGTCCGCATGACACCAGCCAGTGAATGGACGGCACGACTGAGCACTTGGCTAGAAGCCAACTGTGCTGCCGCGAAGTCCTGCAGACTCCTGGCCTGTGCTGCACTGAATTGTTCCAGACTCCTGGCCTGTGCTGCACTGAATTGTTGCAGACTCCTGGCCTGTGCTGCTCCGAATTGCTGCACACTCCTTGACAGAGACTCTATGGAGTCAGGCATCCTTGCCACTGCAGCCATGAGCTCAGTGTGCCTGCGCTCAGCATGGACGGCCATTTCCTCTAGGAGGCGCACCTCCTCTGCGCTGACTGTCGCAGGACTGGAGGCCGCACTCACCCTCTGGGGAGAAGTCCGCCGAGCTTCCCCACCCCTCCCGCGTTGCTGCAGGCCGCTGGGCCCCGGAGCTTCACTCTCCTCCGACCCTTTCCCCCGGCTCCCCTCCAGGGAAGACGTGTCCCCTACATCGCCATGTGCTGGCGCGGCTGAGGGTGGCACTGATGGGCCGGCTTCCTCTTCCTCCTCCTCGTATTCCGAAGCGCTGACAGTGGCAGCTTGAGGGCCCGCCTCCTCACCTGGCGATTCACCATCTGAAAGCAGGAAGGCACAAGAGTAGCTTTAGAGTGAGGACAGGGCGGCAACGAGGGAGGCATGAGTGCTGCCATTCACCGCATTGGTCGGACAGTGGCAAAGGATGCTGATCTCATGCGCAAGTGGAACGAGAGAGGTCCAAAAGGTGACGCCCTTACCATTGGTGCCCAGAACAGGGTCGGCATCTCCACTGGCGACGGGGCCAATCAGCCGGCCTGCCATAATGCGCTCCACACGCTGGTCGAGGTCGGAGAGCTCTTTGAGGTCAGGACGGCCTCCCCCGGTCTCAGTTCGGTTGCGCCGGTTGTGCGCCACCTTGGCCTGCAAGAGAAAGGACGGCCTCTAAGTACAGTGTGAAGCCCTGATCTTGTCTGCACTGCCTCCCATGGTCGAATAGCTTGTACAGTGTGTAGCCCTGATCTTGTCTGCAATGCCTCCCATGGTCGAATAGCTTGTACAGTGTGTAAAGTGCTGAATGTGCAAGTGATTTTCATGCCAGTCCCATAGCTGCTGGATGAGGGCTGGCCATTAGGGCTTTCAGGTCCCTTTGCCCATAAAGTGAGGTGCACATGCAAGGATGAGGAGGACACTGGAAAGGGTACTCACCCTGACAACCCGAGTGAGGTCGTTGAACTTCTTCCGGCATTGCACAGGAGTCCTAGCAACCACGCTGTTGGAAGACACCCTGTTGGACACCTCCCTCCAGGCTTTCCGGTAGGCGCTGGGCAGCGGCCTCTTGCCACCTTCTGGGAACAGAACATGGCGCCTGAGCTCCACTCCACCAACCAGCAGCCTCAGGTCACCGTCGCTGAAGCGCTGCGCTCTCTCCCTGGCCTTCTCCATAGCCCTGAGCGTTGTGCAGGTGAAGCTGAAGTGGTCAGGCCTAGGTTGAGGGCTGCAGTGTGCAGGGCGTGGCAGGCAAACAAATCCACCCTCCCCCTTTAAGAGCTGACCGGCGCCAGAGTGTCTGCCATCAATCAAGAACTCGCCGCACCGGCGCTGCGCCCGGCCTCGGGGGTATCGCTCAGCACCGCCGGCTTAGCGCCTAAAGATAGTCGTGCATCGCCTGTTTTAGCGCAGCAGCAACCTCTTGGGGCGATGCGACTGAATATCGGCGAAGGGGGCGCGACTTTGCGCCGGGCGCAAACTTTAGCGGCCGCCCGACTTTAGCGCCCCAAAAGTGGCTATACTGAATTTCTAGGCCTTGGTGTCCCTTAGGAACAAAACCCTTTTCATCACAAGATTGCTCTGTCAAGTGATCAGTAAGCACTTTAACTCAAGAATGCCTTTGAAACAGGATTTGAAAGAAATACTTAGATGGCAGCTTATCACAAATCTCAAAAGCTTCACATACAATGAGTTTTGAAGTGTAGTGCTGTTGTTACAATGGCAAACACAACAATCATTTTATACACAGGCACTTTTTTGTATCATAATCATAATCATAATCAACTTTATTGTCATTGTTAGTGCACAAGTGCAGTATAACGAAATGTAGGCTTGCGGCTCCCGAGAGTGTACATTTAGATTAAGACATTTAACATTCGACATTCATTTGGCTTGTAATACATTAACATAAACATAATAAAGTGCATTGGCAGATGTGCAGGCTTTAGAGTTTATTTGTAGAGTTCAGTAGGATGACAGCCCTGGGAAAGAAGCTGTTCCTAAATCTGGTCGTTCGGGTGCGAATGCATCTGTAGCGTCTCCCAGATGGCAGGGGGGCGAACAAACTGTGGCTGGGGTGGGTAGGGTCTTTGGTGATGGTCAGTGACCTCCGTAAACAGCGTTTCTGATAGATGTTCTCTATGGTCGGTAGCCGGGTGCCGGTAATGCGTTGGGCAGTTTTGACTACCCGCTGCAGGGCTTTCCGATCATAGGAGCTACAGCTGCCATACCACACTGTGATACAGTTCGTCAGGATGCTCTCTATTGTGCAGCGGTAAAAGTTAGCGAGGATCAGGGGTGACAGGTTACATCCCTTCAGCCTCCTTAGGAAATATAGGCGCTGCTGGGCCTTCTTTACCAAAGAGGAGGTATTGAGGGACCAGGAGAGGTCTTCCATGATGTGGACTCCGAGGAACTTAAAGCTGTCCACCCTTTCCACCACAGCCCCATGGATGTGGATGGGGGTGTGACTTCCGCCTTTAGACTTCCTGAAGTCCACAATGATTTCCTTGGTTTTCTTGATGTTAAGGGCTAGGTTGGTATTGGCGCACCACTTCACGAGATGCTGGACCTCCTCCCTGTAGGCTGACTCATCGTTGTTGGTGATCTGGCCTACCACCGTGGTATCATCCGCAAACTTGATGATGGTGTTGGAACCATGAACAGCCACACAGTCGTGGGTGAAGAGGGAGTGGAGGAGGGGGCTCAGCACACAACCTTGTGGGGCCCCCGTGTTCAGGGTCAGGGGGGGGGAGGTGTGGTTACCTCATTTGACAGACTGGGGTCTGTTAGTTAGGAAGTCCAGGGTCCAGTTGCAAAGGGAAGTGTTCAGGCCAAGAGTGTGGAGTTTGGTGGCCAGCTTGTTGGGGACGATAGTGTTGAATGCTGAGCTGTAGTCTATGAACAGCATTCTGATGTAGGTCTCTTTACCGTCTAAGTGATTCAATGCAGAATGTAGAGCAGTTGTGATTGCATCCTCCGTTGATCTGTTTGCACGATAGGCAAACTGGTGTTGGTCAAGAGAGGCGGGAACACTGGCTTTGATGTGAGCCAGGACCAGTCTCTCGAAACACTTCATTATGATGGGTGTGAGTGCAACAGGTCGATAGTCGTTCAGACACGTCACAGCCGTTTGCTTTGGCACAGGAATAATGGTAGCGGTCTTGAAGCATGTAGAGACTACTGCCTGGGCCAGTGACAGATTGAAGATGGCGGTGAAGACATCAGCCAGCTGATCAGCACATTCCTTGAGTACCCGTCCAGGGATGCTGTCAGGTCCAGCAGCCTTACGTGTGTTCATTCCGCGTAGAACACCCCTTATGTCGGAGGTCGACAGAGTGAGCACCTGGTCTTCCGGGGGTGGCAAGGCTTTGGTAGCCGGCTCCCTGTTGTCCCTGTCAAAGCAAGCGTAGAAGTTGTTAAGCTCCTCCAGAAGGGAGGCATCGCTAACCGGGGGGCTGGTGTTTTTACTCTTGTAGTCAGTGATGGACTGGATGCCTTGCCACATGGGCCGGGGGTCCGAGTTGTTGTGGAAATGATCCTCAATCCGCAGTGTCTGTTTCCTTTTGGCAGTCCTGATACCCTTTTTTAGGTTGGTCCTAGCTGCACTGTAAGCCGCCGCGTCGCCAGATTTAAATGCTACGTCGCGTGCTTTTAACAGCGAGCGGACCTCCCCGTTCATCCAGGTGGTGGTGCTGATTCAGAGAGGAATGTTGGCCAGGACACTTACCCTTCAAGTTGTGGCACCGGATCTTTAATGTCCACTTGAACCACTGAAATAAGCAGACAAGGCTTTAATTTAACATCTCATCCAAAGGGTGACACCTCTGACAATGCCGCATTCCCTCAGCGCCGCACTGAATCAGCCTAGATTATGTGAAAAAGAAAGATTGCATTTATGTAGCGCCTTTCGCGACCACTGGACATCCCAAAGCACTTTACAGCCAATGAAATATATTCACTGTTGTAATGTAGGAACTGCGGCAGCCAATTTGCGCACAACAAGCTCCCACAAGCAGCAATGTTTAAAACGACCGAATTATCTGTTTTTTTTTAGTGATGTTGATTGAGGAATAAATATTGGCCAGGACACCGGGGATGTCTCCCCTGTTCTTCTACCAAAAAGTGCCATGGAATCTTTTACGACCCAATAGGGTCCTTTTTAAACAGAACTAGTCAGCAGAGAAACCCATGTGCTGCCAAAAAAACAAACATTCCGGTAAGTCCGAATTTATTTACTGATCCTTCACATTAGTATTAACTTTCCTCATTTCTTCCACATTTAATGTACTGGTTGGTTTTTAGAAAGGCTTCAATAAGATGGGCATTCATTCGTTTCTGCTCTCCAGAAGCAATGCCCACAGGTCTCTTAAGAGAGAAATGAAACACTTTTCTGCTTTTTAACAGACATCGGCTATTTTGCCACGAGTATAAATTGTGAAGAAAAGAGCCTTTTCTGGCACAGTTTTATAGTATAATGCAAAATGGAATATTTGTCGCTTGGAAACGGAGATGAAAAGCTTTTATCTGCATAATTGAATTACTCAAGAATGTGTGTGTGTGGGTGTACAGAATAATTAATTTCACTGAAAATGCCAAAGTGAAAAAGCAATTTTCAGCGTCCCATGCTCTTTTATCCCGTCTCTCCCAAAGCCAGTGTAAAGTGCTGTAGTAGTGCGACGGCTACATACACTCTTTAGCAGACAATACATCAACCGGATTCTTTAAAGAATCTCTTAAAATCAAACTTTTGATTGTTTTGGATGGAAATAACAGGAGAGTGCCAAAACCTTAAAGCTGTTTGTCAGCTGGATTCTCACTTGCAAGAGAATCGAGTCACTCTCTCCATGCTCAAAGACCTTTTCCTTATACCTTTTCTTTCAATCGACGATTACAGGCATGACCTTTTTTGTAAATGTCTAATTGAAGCTGGCCAAACTCACAAATGATTGTTTCACCATAGATTATATTTGAATCATAATTTCTAGAAAAAGCCATGGATGGAAAGAGCCAATTTGTACTCGGCAATTGAATCTAATCAAAAATATTATTGGCAGAGCCAAAACATACTTTGCACAGAAGTGATTGGAATTCTTGAGTATTGCTGTATTCTCCAGGTGAAGTGGATTCACTGCAGTTAGCCTGATGAGTAATAAACTGGACACTGGGAACATTGTCTGCTTCGATCAGGATTTGATATTCAGGTATTCTGCTGCTTGGATCGAGGATTTTTATACAAAAAATAAGGAATAAGAAGGAGCATCACTTGATTAGAGCTCGATATAATGGGAATGCGGGGGAAGCCCATTGGCCTCTTGAGATTCTACCTTTGGGCAAAATGACACTGGGATCGGTTATCTCAATTTAACTGTTTAAAATAGAATGAGAGAAATGTAAATAAGTGATGGTTTCCTCCCCAGTATAGTCACTTTTCTTCTGACAGACTGATTTTCCACAAACAGAAGCTACAAAAAAAGATTCTGTGCAAACTCCACACATAATAAGACAGGTTTAACTTGCAGATATGCATGTGTCCCTGGTTAGACTATTGCCAACAATTGGATCATATTTGAAAAATAGTGACACCGACAGCAGATCTATTGAAATGATTGCGATGGGTGCTTATTTTTACAGTTTTGGTGTCAGCTGTGGCTCAGTGGTTGCACTCTCACCTCTGTGCCAGAAAGTTGTGGGTTCAAGTCCCACTCCAGAGATTTGAGCACAAAATCTAGGTTGACATTTCAGTGCAGTACTGAGGGAGTACTGCACTGTCGAAGGTGCCATCTTTCGGATGAGACATTAAACAAATCTGCTCTCTCAGATTGACGTAAAAGATCCCATGGCACTATTTCGAAGAAGAGCAGGTGAGTTATCCTCGGTATCCTGGCCAATATTTATCCCTCAATCAACATTACTCAAACATTATCTGATCACTATTACATTGTTGTTTGTGGGAGCTTGCTGTGCGCAAACTGGCTGCCGTATTTCCTACATTACAATAGTGACTATACTTCAAAAGTACTTAATTGGCTGTACCGTGCTTTGGGATGTCCTGCGGTCATGAGAGGCACTATATAATTGTAAGTTTTTCTTTCCAGTGATCAGGAACCTGTGTCCTTGTATGTCCTGTGTCTGAGGTAGCATGCTTTGGTATGATCATTGGAGATCATGTGGGATGTCTACCACATTTCTCCAATTCTTTTGAAAGGTGGAAATAACATGCTGTCACACAAGTGTGTACAGATTAAAACTACTGCTCTGATTTATTTACAGGTGGAATACTACATAGAGGTAGTAAGTGACAACAAAATACTGAGAATAATACTTACAAACAATAAAAAATAAAATTAGTCCACTCCACTGGGGGTTGTACTTCCGTTTTCAGAATGTGTTTCTTACACATTTTGATAAATGACTGGATTTGTAGGTGAAACAGTCTTTTGTAGACCTTCAGAATACAATAGTGTGCATGGATGCTGCACATTTGCAGTCCAGCCTTGCACTAAAGCATTGACTGGAAATTTCGACTTCATGGGTAGCGCATGTCCCAGACTTAAAAGTGCACATACTTCTGAAATCAGACTTGTCATTTATTCATGATTACCAATGTGATGTTACTGCCGTTGGTGAGACCACACCTAGAGTACTGTGTACAGTTTAGTATAATGTGGGAAAATGTGAGGTTATCCACTTTGGTAGGAAGAATAGGAAAGCAAAATATTATTTAAATGGAGAGAGACTACAGAATGCTGCGGTACAGAGGGATCTGGGTGTCCTCGTATATGAAACACAAAAAGTTAGCATGCGGGTACAGCAAGTAATTAGGAAGGCAAATAGAATGTTGGCCTTTTTTTGCAAGGGGGATGGAGTATAAAAGTAGGGAAGTCTTGCTACAACTATACAGGGCATTGGTGAGACCACACCTAGAGTACTGTGTACAGTTTTGGTCTCCTTATTTAAGGAGGGATATATTTGCATTGGAGGCAGTTCAGAGAAGGTTCACTAGGTTGATTCCTGGGATGAAGGTGTTATCTTATGAGGAAAGGTTAAGTAGGTTAGTCCTCTACTCATTGGAGTTTAGAAGAATGAGAGGTGATCTTATTGAAACAAGTAAGATTCTGAGGGGGCTTGACAGGGTAGATGCTCCCTCGTGGGGGAATCTAGAACTAGGGGACATCGTTTCAGAATAAGGGGTCGCCCATTTAAGACGGAGATGAGCAGGAATTTCTTCTCTGAAGGCCATGAATCTTTGGAATTCTCTACCCCAGAGAACTGTGGAGGCGGAGTCATTGAATATATTCAATGCTGAGATAGACAGATTTTTGAACTACAGGGGAGTTGAAGGTTATGGAGAATAGGCAGAAAAGTGAAATTGAGGCCAAAATCAGATCAGCCATGAGCTCATTAAATGGCAGAGCAGGCTCGAGGGGCCGAATGGCCTACTCCTGCTCCTATTTGTTATGTTCTTATGTTCTTACATACCACACTAATGAGCCCATGATCAGCCATTTAGTCTCTAAGCTCTGTAATTCTTCCCCTATACCTCTCCACCTCTCTCTCCTTCTTTAAGACTTTCTGCAAAACCTACCTCTTTAACCTAGCTTTTAGTCACACATCCTATTATCTACTCCTTTGGCTGGGTGTCAATCTATGTCTGATCATGCCTCTGTGAAGCGCCTTGGGATGTTTTCCTACATTAAAGGCGCTATATAAATGTAAGTTGTTGGAAAGGCCTGAGCATGTACAGCAGTTACGTACATGAAAGGTAACTAACTGAGGCCTCATATATCTGTGATTCACCCATATGGGTAACACATCGACGTATTTGCTTGAATTGTAGTATATAAGTTAAACATAGGATAATGTAGAACAACTGGATAACCCAAGAGACTGAAGGGAATATAATCAATTGAGTGGAAATAGAACTGGTAACGCATAAGAGTTACAAAAATATAGTCCAACCAGCTATTTCCATTCATTCCTACTGGGTAGAATGTCAGTGGACCAAGTCAATTCACATTCATTCTTGTTGGATTGAATTGCTAATCTGTGTTTTACCCAGTCATTGTGAACTTCATCTTTTTGATTACCCAGTGTTGATATCACTCCGTGAGTTATGTTTCTTTATGGACTGGCCAATTCTGATGCCACTAGGTAGATTATAGTCGCTTCAATCCGATGGATTACCCAGTGATGATATGACTTGTGCATTACAGTTCCTTCAGATTTGTGGGTTAGTCAGTGCTCGTGACAGCTTTTGAAACTTTGAGTGTTCAACAATCCTGATGCCACTCTATAAATGACACTCTGTTCAGTCTTGCCTATTACCCATTCTTATTCCCCCTTGCACAGTTATCAATCCTAATGCCATACTGTAGATTGTACACTGAGGATTGCAGATTACCCCAGTCCTGATGCCATCCAGTGTGCTATACTTCCCTTAATCTCGTGCGTTATCCAATCTTGATGCCAATTACCTGATTTCATTTTCTTGTCTCCTGGGTTACCCAGTCCTAATGACATCCAGTGCTTTATTTTCCAGCAATCTGCTGCTTTCTGTATTGGTCCTCTATTCAGTTTTTTTAAGGTCAGTTAACCTCTAAGGTATTTGCTAATTGGACAGTTTTATTTCTGCACAAACGGGTGCATTTGAAAACTGCTTCTTACTGAAGTAATTTGTTCTCATTTATTTTGAAGCCAAGACCAGACGCAACACATTTTTCTGAAGCAATTATCTATGATGGATTCATAATGAAAACATAGAGTGTGCAAAATTCCTGACAGAAAACAATGTTGGTATTGATACAATGGAGCTGCTAAACAGTAAGGGCGCGAAATTCGGTAGCGCCGTTTGGGGCGCTACCTTTTAACTTTTTGAAAAGTTAGCGCCCGGTGAAATCCATTGAAAAATGTTGCAAAATTGGGCATTTCTACTCCAGGAGTGAAGCGGGCAGTAAATGAGGCGCTAATGGTCTCAGTGGAGCGCTGCAGGGGCGCTATTGCCAGAGAGCTACCCAATTTCAGCTGACTTGTGTTCAGCAATCAGCCTTCAAGCCTTGACGCTAGCTTATTCCTGCTCTTAAAGGGGAGGTAATTTCTTCATCATTGCCGGGCGCGGACGAGAGGGACGGTACCTACAGGAGCGGGGTGCTAACTCTTAGTGCCGCCGCAAAAACCCGGCCCAATTTAGCGTGGGGCGGTAATATCGCCGTGCATGGGCGAAAACCCATTTGCACCCGTTAGCACCACATGGAGGTGCTAATGGCAGGCGCAAAGCCGCCGAATTTCGTGGCCTATGCATATAGAGAGGAGCTTCTTCCCACTTCAAATACAGGTGCTGAATTCCTGATATCTTTCTGCCGAGAACAGATTTACAGAGTATGATTTCCAAAGCGACTGACCATAAACCGCTTGTGCTGGGCCAATAGATCTTGTTCTCCAACCAAGCGCAGTGAAAATGTGTTTGATACTGTGCAACTGTGCAAACCTAACTGCAACAGCTAAGCTCATTTAAATTCTGTTTTTGCTTGCAAGTGCCAGTAAAAAAACAGAGTGTGGAACAGAGCAACTTGTTTCCTAATTCACAAGACTTTTTTTTCCCCTCTTTTTTTTCCTCTAAACTAAAAGCCTTTCTGTCAGGAGAGAATGGTTGGCAGCCCTGTGTGGAGTAAAGGTTGCAGTGTTGTACTTCTGAGGAAACTCTTGAATCGAGGCATTGTTTTCTTGAGATAGCATACATTTTTCGCTGGACAGGGGGAGCAGGGCGTAAAAAGGCACCTTGTGTGCGACTGCTGGCAGAGCATTGGAAGTGAATAAGATGTGAACAAGGTCCAGGCAGCCCAGCGCAGATCACTATTCAAAGCCCCTCGCAAGTGGAGTTAGCTCAGACATTCCAAAGTTCTGACACAGCCCAGGGAACTCTGCTTCACAGCTTATCTGAGGTTAGCCTGGTATTTCACATGCTGAATCTGCCACTGAACTTTCACTCACTGCAGTACAATGGCTGCAGCTCAGTCTGCACCGTACCGTCTGTAAAGAGCAGAGCAGCCACCCCTGGACAGAGGCACACAGCAGCACTTCAGTGTGAAATGGGTTATAGCTGGAAGGTAAGAGAGAGACTCATGCATGATGAGGCTGAAGGGATTCATGGGTAGATAA
Source organism: Somniosus microcephalus (assembly GCF_052327205.1). NCBI lineage: Eukaryota > Metazoa > Chordata > Chondrichthyes > Squaliformes > Somniosidae > Somniosus > Somniosus microcephalus. The sequence goes on from NC_140994.1 coordinate 62,700,624, forward strand.
GGTGGCTTGAGATGGTTTTTACTACTGTTCTCGCATTCTGGACCTGTTGCTTTGTTGCTTGTTGTATTGGTGGTGGCCAAGCAGTGTGCTAAAATGCAAGATATATCAAACTAGACTGATGTGCACAATAAGGGTTTCTGGACTTTACTTCTTTTATTAAAGAAGAACAATTTATTAGGCTTCTGTTTAATCAATGTTAAGTTGTCAAAGAAAAATTGCAAAATTACAATGCTGAACATCATAGCAGCAGATACCAGTGCTCCAATTCCTCTGAATATTAATAGTTTGTCATGCAGTAATCCAGATACTTCACCATAGGCACCATACTTTTAACACCAATAATTGTTTAATTGCTGTGTTCAGAGCAGCATTCTGCTCTTTCTCTTGTCACTTATTACTTCAGCAACAATTAGTGCAACTGAAAAGTTACAGCGTTTTGTAACTGTCAATAAGCCTTTTAACTACAAGCGCAGATCTTCCGCTTGCTGTTCTTATCTAACCACAGTATTACTTGGAATGACTTTGCAGTATTTACCAAGATGTGTGAAAAATGTCTAATGTAGTTATTGCTCCCCCCTCCCCCCCAACCACCATTTTTTCTGGTTAACTACAGAAGCAATAGAAAACGGAATGTTTTTCTGCATGTGTAGGGTGGGGAGGGGAGTATAGATATCGTACTACCAAAAGAAGGGAAAATGTAGAAACAGCACTGAGAGGAATGGTTGGAACAGAATGAGTTGCACAGAGTATTCTCTGGATGGATTCACATTCTCCATCTGCTTTCAGGCATCTGCAGGAGGTATTTGCAATTTCCAAACTAGCATTGTTTTCATATTAGCAGCTTCAATAAATGTTTACTGATTAATTACTGTGTACTAAACTTTATTAATACTATGCACAAATGCATGGGGCTTTCAATCTCAGTTCTTAAAGGGGCACTGTCTACATAAGCCCTAGAGGAGTATAAAAAGTGCAGGGGTGTACTTAAAAAAGAAATTAGGAGGGCGAGGAGGGGCCATGAAATAACACTGGCGAGCAAAATAAAGGAAAATCCTAAGATGTTTTATAAGTATATTAAGGGCAAGAGGATAACCAGGGAAAGGGTAGGGCCCATTAGGGACCAAAGTGGCAATCTGTGTGTAGAGCCAGATGAGGTAGGCGGGGTTTTAAATGAATTTTTTGCATCTGTGTTCACTATGGAGAAAGACGATGCAGACATAGAAATCGGGCAAGGGGACTGTGACATACTTGAACATATTAGCATCGAGAGGGAGGAGGTGCTAGCGGTTTTAGCAGGCCAAAAAGTGGATAAATCCCCAGGCCCGGACGAGATGTATCCCAGGCTGCTGTGGGAGGCAAAGGAGGAGATTGCAGGGGCTCTGACACAAATTTTCAGAACCTCTCTGGCCACAGGGGATGTACCAGAGGACTGGAGAACAGCTAACATAGTACCATTATTCAAGAAGGGTAGCAGGGATAAACCAGGGAATTACAGGCCAGTGAGCCTAACATCTGTGGTAGGGAAATTATTGGAAAAAATTCTGAGGGACAAAATTAGTCTCCACTTGGAGAGGCAAGGATTAATCGGGGATAGTCAGCATGGCTTTGTCAAGGGTAAATCATGTCTGACAAATCTGATTGAATTTTTCGAGGGGGTGACTACGGGGGTGGATGAGGGAAATGCTGTGGATGTGGTTTACATGGACTTAAGTAAAACTTTTGACAAAGTCCCGCATAGGAGACTGGTCAAGAAGGTAAGAGCCCATGGGATCCAGGGTGCCTTGGCGCGTTGGATCCTAAACTGGCTGAGTGGCAGGAGGCAGAGGGTGATGGTCGAAGGTTGCTTTTGTGACTGGAAGCCTGTGTCCAGTGGGGTACCTCAGGGATCGGTGCTGGGTCCCTTGTTGTTTGTGATCTACATAAATGATTTGGATGAGAATGTAAAAGGTATGATCAGTAAGTTCGCAGATGACACGAAAATTGGTGGGGTGGTAAATTGCGAGGAGGAAAGCCTCAGGCTACAGGACGATATAAACGGGTTGGTGAGATGGACGGAAAAGTGGCAAATGGAATTTAACCCTGAAAAGTGCGAGGTGATGCATTTTGGACGGACAAATAAGGCAAGGGAATACACAATGAGTGGTAGGACCCTAGGAAGTACAGAGGGTCAGAGGGACCTTGGTGTACATGTACATAGATCCCTGAAGGCAGCGGAACAGGTAGATAAGGTGGTTAAAAAGGCATATGGGATACTTGCCTTCATTAGCCGAGGCATAGAATATAAGAGCAGGGAGGTTATGATGGAGCTGTACAAAACGCTGGTGAGGCCACAGCTGGAGTACTGTGTGCAGTTCTGGTCACCTCACTATAGGAAGGATGTGATTGCTTTGGAGAGGGTGCAGAGAAGATTCACCAGGATGTTACCTGGGATGGAGCGCCTCAGCTATGAAGAGAGGCTGGACAGGCTGGGGTTGTTTTCCTTGGAGCAAAGAAGGCTGAGGGGGGACCTGATTGAGGTGTACAAAATGATGAGGGGCATAGATAGGGTAGATAAAGAGGAACTTTTCCCCTTAGTAGGGGGGTCAATAACAAGGGGGCATAGATTCAGGGTAAGGGGCAGGAGATTTAGAGGGGATTTGAGGAGGAACTTCTTCACCCAGAGGGTGGTTGGAATGTGGAACTCACTGCCTGAAAGGGTGGTAGAGGCAGGAACCCTCACAACATTCAAGAAGCATTTGGATGAGCACTTGAAATGCCATTGCATACAAGGCTATGGACCAAATACTGGAAAATGGGATTAGACTGGACAGGGATGGATGGGCGGCGCAGACACGATGGGCCGAAGGGCCTCTTTCTGTGCTGTAAAACTCTATGACTCTATGACTCTATAAGCAACCTCTTCAGTTCTTTACAGACATCCATCACAATCATGTAAAGCACATCACTGTGCCACTTGCGTGTGATGGCATTGTGGAAAAAAAACGATGCATGTCTCATCTGGTTGTTTTCTCTCGAGCAAAAATGAGTTTGTTGAACGTTTTTAGTGAAGACAGTGCCCCTTTTAAGTGTTAAGCTTGTTCCTACATTTAATTGGTTTATCTCCTTGCACAATCAGATATTTTACAGTAAAAAAATTTTTGACTGGGATGTGATTGTGGCAGATAGTTGTTGGAAGTGATTCCCCTGAGGCAGGAGGTGGGAATGATGGCATGCACCCCACAGACAGTTTTCCAGCCTTTGCTTTCTACCCCTTTAGAATCATCGAACGGTTACAGCACAGAAGGAGGCCATTCGGCCCGTCGAGCCCGTGCCGGCTTTCTGCAAGAGCACTTCAGCTAGTCAATTCAATTCAATTCAATTCAAATCGCTTTATTGGCATGACAAGGTACATCTTATGTTGCCAAAGCATCGAAAAACATTCATGGTTGTACACAAAAATACAGATCTATCCATACAGTGTATAAACAGATATATCCCTGAGTGTATATAAATATACATTCATATAATTTGTATATACTCTTTTCTTATATTTAGTGGTGGTCCCACTCCCCCACCCTTTCCCCGTAGCCCTGCAAATTTTTTCTCCATCAGGTACTTACCCAATTCTCTTTTGAAGGCCATGATTGAATCTGCCTGCACCACCCTCTGCATTCCAGATCCTAATCACTCACTTTGTCATTCGTGATTATCTGCCATGTCTCATTGTGTGTACAATGCTGGCAAAGCAGGTGGTGTGCGGGAAATTTTAGGGATAGCAACAGGCCAGCAGTGAGCGAACGCTGTGGAGGTAGACCCAGTGTTCCAGTAAGGTAAGCTACTTCTGATCTGATGTTTTAAAGTGAGAACTTATAGATCCAAGATTTACAGATTTAAGATAATTGGCAAAAGAACCAGAGGGGAGCTGTTCTGCTCTGGAATGTACTGTCTGAAAGGGTGGTGGAGGCAGATTCAATAGTAACTTTCAAAAGGGAATTTCAAAGCTCTTTCAAAGAGGTGGCACAGGCATGATGGGCCGAATAGCCTCCTTCTGTGCTGTATGATTCTGTGTATAAAAATGTATAGACGTTTTCCTTGCAGAGCTTTAGAATTTTTAGTCTTGGCTGTCAGTGTGCTTCTGTAAGATTTTACTTGTCAATTTGGAGCGTTTTGTCCTCTACAGATGCCCAGCCAGTTAGCTAATGTAGCTGCCATTCTGATACAAGGGCTTAGGGTACTGCAGCCTAATCAGTGTCTAGAATCTTAGGTTTGTGGCACCACTGTCACTAACGCTTCCAAATTTGTCATGTGCTATTGTTTAAGCCCACACAGGGAAGCTGAGTTTTTATTAGGCTCTGTTGCAGTAACAGCAGATTTCAAACTATTCCTCACTGCTATTCATTACTGACATGCCAGTGACATCACTCCATTGAGCTGTGGTTGCCAGGGACTGAAGTGAACTTTTTGCAGTGCTGGAAGCTTAGAAAAAGCCTTCTGGTAACTTTGTCCTGCGAGTGTTTACCTAAAGGGATTTTAAATGGTTTAGTCCATATAAAATCCCCCATCCCCATATGCCACCCAGTGGAAATATTCCCCTTATTTTTGACACTGATGTGCTAAACTAAAGACAAGGGATGTGCCTAGTGTGTGTGGGCTTTTATTTATACTGATGCTATAAAAATATTTTCAATTTTCTTAAAGGGGAAGGGCATTTTTTTTATTTGCTCTAAGAAAATAATGACTTGCATTTATATAGCAGCTTTCACAACCACTGGACGTCCCAAAACGCTTTACAGCCAATGAAGTGCTGTCAACTGTGCCAATTTGCACATAGCAAGCCCCCTCAAACAGCAATGTGATAATGACCAGATAATCCATTTTAATGATGTTGAGTGAGGGATAAATATTGGCCAGGACACCAGGGGTAACACCCCTGCTCTTCTTTGAAATAGTGCCATGGGATCTTTTATGTCCACCTGAGAGGGCAGACTCATCGGTTTAACATCTCATCTGAAAGACGGTACCTCCAACAGTGCAGCACTCCCTCAGCACTGCACTGGAGTGTCGGCCTAGATTTTTGTGCTCAAGCATCTGGAGTGGGACTTGAACCCACAACCTTTTGATCCAAAGGCAAGGGTGCTACCCACTGAGCCACAGCTGACACTCTAACCATCTTCATTGCAAATATATTCCAGTCCTGGCAGTAACGGAACCTATTCAAATATTTTATTTTCTTGTCAGCTGTTTATGAGTGGTTTCCTGTTCGAATTAAGGAATACTTCCAGCAGGCAGGGAAAGAAAAGGCATCTGGCACAGTAGTGAAGGATGAGCTGGGATTTTTGGTATCCCTTGGTGTTGTGAATTTTTGTGGGGAGATGTTTGAGAAAGTGAAATTGTTTAGGAGCTGGTAATTTGGCCCTTATCATTGATCATGTTTAAACTCATGAGGTTATGAGCAAGCAGTTGTTTATCGCTGACCTGCACCTTTTAACATCATACACCTCACATGCTGGATAAGCTATTGCTGCTTGTGCGAGCCCCCCACACTTGAAGGACAGATGAGGCCATTTAATAATTTGTGTGGCACCAATGCCACCCATCTGAAAATAGCTCCCGTGGTTTTCCACATCTGATATCTTTCTGCAACGATACTGTGTGGAATTTGTAAAAACATTTTGGCCGACAGGATTTTATTGGCTCTATAAATGCCTGGTGAACAGGAGCCTCTGATAGCAACTTGCTAACAGGTGGCAGGAAAATGGATATTTCACTTCCAAAGATGTACCGTAACCCACTACCCACTTTCAAACCTTTTGCGAAATATTGGCATTCAGCTCTGATATAGAAGAGTCAGCCACACTCCAACAGGGTACTGCCTAGAGCAGGATAGTTAAGAAAAAGCTTTATTTCCCCTCCAAAGAATTGTCAATTTTGGAGCAATGTTGTTTAATTTTTTGAATAAAGAAGTCTTCCTGAAACAAATTCTGGTAGCTTATTCAAAGAATGTTATAGACTCAGAAACTGTTTGTAATCTGTCCAGTCTATCCTCGTCTGCTTCACGGCAGTTCTCATCCCCGTTATGTACTTTATTTAAAGGTGTGGTATTAAATGTAAGTTAATGTAGACAATTGCAAAAACTAATTCTTGATGTTCCAGCCATGTGCATCTTTTGATGGCTTTAGAGGATGTTTTTGAATCCTTACTTAAGCAAGACCCTAGCACACACCTATCAACGACAATCCTGTTAAAGGAGCATTATTTAAAGACAGAATGGCCTAGAAATTCACTATGGCCCCGCCAGCTGGCTAGCGCCCAGAAGTTAGCGCTGGGCGGGAAGCCTATAGCAATCGTCAGGTATTCATTGTTAGCGCCCCAATTCGGAACCGGGCACTATACCAGGGTGTGCCCGCCTCCGCTTGGGGCGCTGACATTGAATATCAGCGCTCTTGGCGCCGCTGCGCCAGCCGCTGCGGAGCGGCAGGCTGCGGTACTGCAGGCCTCCTCCTTCTCTTAAGGGGGAGGTGCCTGCAACAGCCGGAGCCCCGATCGCGAGTGCCGGCAAAAGAGCCCGGCACAACGGAGAAGTGCCGGGCTCCCGCAAACCAGCCGGCAATGCCGCGGGGAGGGGGGTGGAGGAGGCCGGGGAAGGAGGTGCAGGCAGGCGGCCGCCGAAAAAGCGGCCGGCCGCACCTTCCCCTTTAAAGCGCCCCACTAAGGATTCAGCACGGCCCCGTTTTCTGGTCGCTGTTTGCGGCCGCTTCGGAGGAGGCGGCCGCAACTAAATATGGGGATCGGGCCGGTTTCGGGGCGGTACCGGGGCACTGCGCACACCGATGACGTCATCGGTGCCGGCGCAGCGCTAACAGCTACCGCCGCCAATACCGCTGCACTGAATATCTGCGCAAACTCATTTTTGGCGCAAAATCACTCTTTAGGCGTTAACTGGGCGCAAAGCTGGCAGTGCCTTAATGAATTTCTAGGCCAATTTGTTTAGGCACAGATCCATTCCATATAAATTCTGTTGGCAAAAAATGCTGTTGTATGGGAACTCTTTAGACTGTGGGTTCTGCTCCTTAAGCCTGATTTTTGTGCTGTGGTTATAGTAAGCCTTGGCACATAACCCAGGCTGAGTATTGAGAGTTCTCGAGGTTGGGTTGTATGCTGCTGTCTCTCTGAGTTTTTACAGTATAATTGTGTAGCATAAACCACTTTTCAGGAGCTTGATTTTTGTTTTGCACATTTTAATGCTAATCTTGTGGCTTCAATTCCGTGTCTTTTTGGTGTCCTTTAATGTATAGTCGGGGCAAGTAGTTTTTTTTGGCACGAAAATGGGGTGAGTGCTGTTTGCACCAGTTTTCTGCCGTAAGTTCGACCTTCCTGTATTCCGTTGTGCTCCCTGGCCCTTCCTGTGATCCAGCCCAGAGTCTCGAGTGAGCTCATTTGAATATATTATAACGAGGGCCAGTGGCGCTGCAGCTGCGAGTGCCAGCATTGGCTCAGAGCTGGCACTCTCGCCTCTGAGACAGAAGGTCATGGGTTCAAGTCCCACTCCAGATACATGAGCACAAAATGTAGACTGACACTCCAGTGCGAGTACTGAGGGAGAGCTGCACTGTCTGAGGTCCCATCATTCAGACGAAACGTTAAACCGAGGCCCCGTCTGCTCTCTCAGGTGGATGTAAAAGATCCCGCGGCACTATTTTGAAGAAGAGCAGGGGAGTTATCCCCGGTGCCCTGGCCAATATTTATCCCTCAAGCAACATCATTAAAACCGATTATCTGGTCATTATCTCATTGTTGTTTATGGGACCTTGTGTGCTTCAAACGTACTTCATTGGCATTAAGGACATCCTGAGGTCGTGAAAGGCGCTATATAAATGCACGTCTTTCTTTCCTGCTGTTATGCTTGCAAATCACTTGGGTAAGTTAGAATGAGAATGATAAGGCATAGTTGCTGCAAGGGTCAGCTGAGACAGGCGCAAGTAGGAGTTTGTGAGCCTGAAGAGTGTTAAGATTTTCAGTAGTGATTTAGGCAGCTGGAAAACACTCTTTGAAGCAATTTTTTGGTATTCTGTCCACTCAGACCTGGACTAGCTTCTGATTGTGAGACCACTTGGAGACTTTCACTTCCCCACTCCCCCAGGCCTAGCCATGGTGAGGGTTTCTCAGGAGCAGTTATGGCATTCTCTATGGGCATACCCTTGTATAACATTGTCATGGGGGAGGGGGAGCAGCACAGGATGGAACAAAGGAGAGTCGGGCAGCATTTAAGGAGGATGGGCCCCACCAGATAGAATATACAGGTCATATGAGAACCTTAGTGAGGAGATGTGTATAAGAACGTGCTTCATCAAAGAGGCAATGGAGTAACACTGCCACCTATTGTATGAGCACCTGTAGTCATGGTCTTCTGCCCTTTCTGCGGCCCTGAAGGTGATGTCTGCAGTTAACTTTTACAGCACTGGCTTGTTTCAGGCAGACACTGATCTACATGATACCAGCCAGGATGAAGTACAGGCTATAATCTGTCAGGTGGTTGGTGCACTTTACAGGAGAGCCGGTGAATTCATTACCTTTGGTATCACAACAAGATAGCAGTGAGATGGGCCATCCAGTTGTATGGTGTAGTTGGCTTTCCCAAGGTTCAGGGTGCAAACACGTGTTACTTTACAAGCTTCTACAGAAAACCCTCCCATAAGAACATAAGAAATAGGAGCAGGAGTAGGCCATTTGGCCCTTCGAGCCTGCTCCGCCATTCAGTAAGATCATGACTGATCTTCTACCTCATCTCCACTTTCCTACACTATCCCCATATCCCTTGATTCCCTTAATATTCAACAATCTATCAATACTCAATGACTGAGCCTCCACAGCCCTCTGGGGTAGAGAATTCCAAAGATTCACCACCCTCTGAGTGAAGAAATTTCTCCTCCTCTCAGTCCTAAATGGCCGACCCCTTATTCTGAGGCTGTGACCCCTGGTTCTAGACTCCCCAGCCAGAAATCTCAGAAATCTTTTTCGACAGGAAGGGCTTGCACTCCCTGAATGTACAGATTGTGTGTGACAACATGCAAAGGATCCGATACATCAATGCAAGGAGTTGTCATGATGAATTCATACTTTGAAATTCAACTCTCCCTGATCTCTTCAGGCAATAAAATCATGTCAACGGATAACTTGTGGGTGATAAATATTACCCCCTGCTTTCATAGGTAATTAGCCTGCCAGGAAAGGCAGCAGAGGGGCTTTGTAATGAGGCACATGCCCCTACAGGAGTTGTCATTGAGAGCGCCACTGGGGTTTTACTTCCTCTAAGTATTCACAAGGAAAGATATGAACAATATGCCCTTCCCCCAGAAAAGAGTACCAAGGCAAAATTCAGTACTTCCAACATAAATGAGATTGAAGTTCTAAATGAGCTAAAATGGCTTAAAACAAATAAATCCCTTGTTCAGATGGTATTTATCGCAGTGTTGAGCGAGACTAGCAAGGAGATTTGTGAGGCACTGACAGTTACTATGAGGGTATCAATAGACTCTGGGAGGCACCAGTACATTGGAAACAAGCTAATGTGTTACCCATACTCAAAAAGGATAACAACAACTTGTATTTATATAGCGCCTTTAACGTAGTGAAACGTCCCAAGGCGCTGCACAGGAGTATATTAAGACAAAAAATTTGACACCGATCCACATAAGGATAAATTAGGGCAGATGACCAAAAGCTTGGTCAAAGAGGTAGGTTTTAAGGAGCGTCTTAAAGGAGGAGAGAGGTAGCGAGGCGGACAGGTTTAGGCAGGGAATTCCAGAGCTTAGGTAACAGAAGACACTGCCACCAAAGGTGGAGTAATTATAATCAGGGATCTTCAAGAGGGCAGAATTAGAGGAGCGCAGATATCTCAGCGGGTAAGTAACCCAGGCGACTACAGACTGATTAGTCCTTCCTCAATTCTGTGTAAAATAACAATCATTTGTCAGGAGTAAACTTGAAGATTATCTGTACAACAACAACCTAGTAAACATCAGTCACATGTCTTTACTAATAACAACAACTTGCATTTGTATATCACAGAAGCGCAATGAGACAAAAACTGACACTGAGCAAAGGAAGGAAATATTAGGAAGAGTGAATAAAAGTTTGGCCAAATTGGTAGATTTTAGATAGGGTCTTAAAGGAGGAGGAAGAAAGATCCTGCCTAACCCATCTCCATGATTTCTCTGAGGAAGTGATAATCCAAATCAACTGTGATAATCCCTACGACATTATTTACTTAGACTTCCAAAACAAAACTTGATTAAAAAAAAACAGTTCCACACAAAAGGTTACTAATTAAGCTTAAAGCTGTGAGGATTCTGGGCAAAGCCTGGGTATGGATAAGAAATTGTCTGAAGGGTAGAGAACAATGGGTACTAGTTAAAGTGGTAATGTCAAGGGGGGGGATGTATCGAGTGGGTTCCCCTCAGTGTTGGGGGTCACTACTATTTCTAATTTACATCAATGACTTGGATTCAGAAACTCAATGCAAATTGGTTAAATTTACTGATGATGCCAAAGTAGGAGGGGCAGTGGGATTGGAGGAGGCAGCTCAGAAATTACATAATGGGCCGGATATTCCGATCCCTACGGGTGTGCGCGCACTGTGTACACACCCGTAGGGACATCGGAAATGCCGGTTTCAGGCATGCACAATGTATGCGCTGAAAACCGGCATTTCCAATCTGTCAAGAATGCTCGACAGATCGGATGCCTGCCCTGGAGAAGGGCCTCTGCGGGCGGATAGTTCCGCCTTCTGGAGAACCTCCGCCCACAGAAAACCCTGAAAAATCTTCCGCCTGATAAAAACAGGAGTACGGCCTGCTTTTACCAGGATAAGAGTTGAAAAAAGTAAAAAAATAAAATTTCTCCACTCATTTATCATTTAAAAATACTTTTAAAAAGGTAAGTTTATTTTTAGCCCCGTAAAAAACTTTAATTATTTTTTTCAAAAAATTAAATTTTTGTTTAAAATATTTAATTTATTGTAATTTCAACTAATTTTAAAAAGGTGAATTTTTAAAATTTATTTAAAGTTTTATTATGTTTTTGGGGTGATCTCCATTCATATATTTGACAGGTTTATCTGTTTCTCTGTCAAATGTATGAAGGGAGATTCCCTTCTTCTATTGGCTCCCCATGGCCCACATGATCCCAGGGACACTTGTGAACCACATGCGCTTCTGGGATACGTGGGCCCTGTGCATTTCGAGTTGGAGAGGCCCAGGAGCGGAAGTGTCTGGACCTCGGGAGCCCTCAGATAAGTCCGTAGATTTTTTCCAGATCGGAGGCTTCCGCACGCGGGAAGCCTCCGATCGGAAAATATGACCCATTGAGTTGAACAAGATATGTCAGGGGGCAGAACAGTGACAGATGAAATTTAATGTAGACAAGTGTAAATTATTGCACATAGGAACAATAAATGGGTGATAATGTGAAAGGTGCTGAAATAGCTATAGATGTGGTTGAAAGAGACATAGGAGTCTTGGTAGACTCAACACTCAACATATCCACCCAATGGAGAGCAGCAACCAATATAGCCCATACAATGTTAAATTCCCAAGCCAGAACAGTAGAATATAAGTCGGCAGAAGTAGTGATCAAACTGTACTTGTGTTCTGGTCAACTAACACCTTTCAGTACTATGTCCAGATCCGGTTCCCAAGAAACAAGGGAGACATTCAAGCGTTGGAGGCAGTGCAGAGAAGATCCACATGGCTGATCTCTGGTGTCAGGAGTCTAAGATATGAGGAAAGATTGGAGCGACTTCGATTTTCAACCTTGAAAAGAGTCGTCTGATAGGTCATCTTGTTGAGGTATTTAAGATACTAATGGCATAAAAATCATTAATCTGGAATACTACTTTAAAATGAACAGTGGGAGCAAGACAAGGGGACAGGGGTTCAAACTAGTAAAAGGTAACTTTAGGGCTGATATCCAGGAGTTGTTCTTCATGCAGAGAGTGATCCTCACTTGGTGTAGCTTTGCCACGGGCCATGTTGAGTTATTTTGCGATTCTGACCTCATAGAGTCAGCTACAAAATGGAGGATACTTCAGGTACATGATGTGTCAAGGTACTTGTCACTGCAGGATAATATTGCACACGGTTGGGTGATTTTATGTTGAAAGAGTTCTTTGCTCTGTAGACTGACAACTGATCTCATCAAGTCTTCTGCCATTGCCTTCAAGGAGTCTAACAAAAAGGATACAACAACCTAGTAATCATCAGTCAACATGGTTGTTCAACAATAACAACAACTTGTATTTATATAGCGTAATGGGACCATTGTTATTCTTGCAGCATGGTGTTGATGCTGCTCCTCAATTACAGGCCCGGTTCTAGGAGATGGCATAATTCCTCAATGGCTTCCTTGGTGAGGTGCAGCCTCAGCACAACTTAGAGATGTGTGTAAATTAAACTTTAGAATATTAATAAAGGTGGATGTGCTTCTTATTGCAGTCACCTCTTGATGACTTGTGTCCCATGTCCCATTAACTTTTTGTACAATCCGTGTGATAACTTGTGGCTTCCAGCCAGGGCTACAGAGGAGGCTTGGCTGCAAGCCGATTGATGAAAATTAAAGCCAATTTTAGAACATTGTAACCGTGTTATGAGGTGTGAAGTTTTGTATTAAGTCTTGGCCTGGACTTGTTTGATTTGCTATTTGAGTGTCAATCTGACCTTAACGTCGTACTTGTTATTCAGTCTTAGTCTGGGCTTGCTGGTTCTGTTCAATCTTGGTCTTGGCTTGTATATGTGTTACATACATAGAAACATAGAAGATAGGAGCAGGAGTAGACCATTCGGCCCTTCGAGCCTGCTCCGCCATTCAACGAGATCATGGCTGATCATCCAAACCCTAGCACCTGGTCCCTACACCGACAGCCATCCCACCCAAACCCTATCCCCGTAACCCCACGTATTTAATCCCCCCCTAACACTAAGGGCCAATTTTTATCATGGCCAATCAACCTAACCCGCACATCTTTGGACTGTGGGAGGAAACCGGAGCACCCGGAGGAAACCCACACAAACATGGGGAGAATGTGCAAACTCCACACAGACAGTTGTGGACTAGGCAGAAACAATGGCCGGAATTTTAATCTGGAGTGGGGTGGTGTGGGGGGGAGTGGGGGGGGGTGCTAGAAAGCGGTTGGGAAACCCAGGAGAACGGGTTTCCCACAGGCCCTGCTTAGCATTTAGAAGCTGTGTTTCCCGCCCACAGCCAGCCAGATGGGGAGGCTGGCTGGATGGGGGGTAGACCTACTGCACTAGGCTGCAGAGAGGAGGGAGGAAGGGATCGGGGGTGGGGGAGTGGTTGGGGGCCAGAGGAGGATCGGGGCCAGAGGAGGATCGGGAGGGGGGTGAGTGGGTGGTCGCCGGAGGGGGGAGGCTGGGAAGGTGATCTGGAGCTGGAAGGTTGGGAACGCGTTCGGGGGCCGGAGGCGGGATCGGAGGCCTCGCGGGGGGTGGTCGGCGGAAGATCAGAGGCCTCGTGGGGGGATATTGGACGCTGGGGGGGGAGGTCAGAGGCCTTGTGAGGGTGGGGTGGTTGGTGAGGTTGGGGGGATCGGAGGACTTGTAGGAGATCGGAAGGATCGGGGTTGTTCCGATTGCGGGGGTGGGTGAGGCAGGGTCACTGGATCCAGCAGGTAAGTGGAAAGGCACTTACCTCCTGGATCCAGCAGTCTTCACTTCCCTTTAGCTGGTGGGCTCCCCAAAGCCTGGGAAAACCGGCCAGCCAGAGTTAAATTTGAAATGGTGGATCACCATGAGGCATGCCAGCCTCATTATAATATTTAAATAGGTGATCCATCTCCTGGAAGTGGGTTGGCTGCCCGCCCCACAACCCCCCACCCCGTCAAAAACTGGAAGTGGCCGTGTTGGGGTTGGGATTCAGTTTTTAACTCTTTCACCTCCCACCCGAGCCCAACCCACCTGTTTTTTGGGGGTTAAAATTCCTCCCAATGGCATAAATATCCATTGACGTCACACCTGTTTTACAGGTGTAAAATGGGCTCCTAAGCGTCCAATACGGTGGACAGCATGTGCATGCGCATTTTGCTCAAAAGTGCGCCGCCCGCCATATTGCTAAAGATTGAAGTGTAGCTGTCCAGGGCCTGTGCCTGATACAGGCATTGGGTCTTTGCGTATGCTAACAGGGAGCCTGATGCCTGTTTCAGGACCCCTTCCTGAAATTGAGTTGCCCTGAATGCAGCTGGCACCAGGCCGGTTGTGTTTAGGATTACCGAGTCTACATGTGGCCTAACCAATGGTCCTTAAATACTTAAATAAGAACAGAAAATGCTGGAGATGCTCAGCGGGTCAGGCAGCATCTGTGAAGAGAGAAACAGATTTAACTCTGACGAAAGGTCATCGACCTGAAACATTAACTCTGTTTCTCGCTTCACAGATGCTGTCTGACCTGCTGAGTTTTTCCAGCATTTTCTGTTCTTATTTCAGATTTCCAGCATCTGCAGTATTTTATTTTTGTCCTTAAGTACTTGCCTGAATGTGGAGCCAGGAGGAGCTGGAGTGCTTTCTTGAGGACTGTTGCCGGCCACCGCTTGGCCCCATCCCGATCGTTCCCCCAGCCCCTCCCAGGACCTCCCTGAGGGCAGCTGCCGGGGATGCAGCGGCCTGAAAGTTACATCGGCTTCGCCCACAAGCTGCCTGAGGACGGGCAGCAGGTGCCCACAGCTCAACGGTCTAATTTAAATGATGCCTGAGGCCCAATATCGATTGGGCCTTGGGCCTACCAGTTCTGGTACTGGCCTTGTTCCCTATGCCTAGTTCGTGCAGGCCTGCGCTGTACAATTTCACCCCCAATATTCCTGCAAACAGTGGCAGGAATCCTGATTTTTTTTTCCCCTGACAAAATACAATGTTATTTTCTCATGCTGCCCATTTGTGCACGGCCTGTGCAGATATCCAGTTTTGCTGACGTTAGGCACTCCGAAGTCCAATGTGAATGGTTTACTCAATAGGCCGGATGCCCTTTTCCTCTTCTTGCATTCTTCTTGGCCCTGAAATTCCTTCAGGCTTCTACCAGTCTCCGCTGAAGCTGTGGCAGGACTCCCGAGGAATCCCCATAAGAAGGGGGGGAAAGACCCAACTCCATTAGGTTGCCACCATTTCTGCGAATTTCTGAAGAGCCTTGTTAAATGACGGAAATTCTGTCCATCCTTCTCAAGGCAAATGACGACAGGCTGGGATGGAGACGGGTGCAGGGACTGCCTATGCTAGGAATTCCTACTTCTGACAATGAAAGCAAACCTGGTTGGTACACCAAGTGCGGTGAGGCATACTGGCCTTCACAAGGGTGCCCATGAGCTACACCAGCCAGGTGACGTCGAGGCCTGGCAAGTGGCCTGGACACCCGAAGAGGACATTTTAATATAAATAAATATGTTTTTAAAAACTTCTTGATTGACTCCCCCTTGCTCAGGGGCCGATCAGGGTTGGGAGGGAGGCAGGCATCCGGGATTCCAGGTGCATTGGGCAGGGCAGGGGCCGAAGTGTGTCCAAAGTGGCACATGCACCCACCTGCCTTGTGCAAATCGAGTACCCTCCTGGTGACCCCACAAACTCCGGTGGTGGGGGGGTGACGGAGGGTCAGGGCACCACCAGTGAGCTCAACCTGGCACAATGCAGCCCATGGAATCTCTGAGCTCTGGCATTGTTAATAACCAAAGTGAAGTGAAAACTGAAGATGAGGCATGTTAGATAATCTAGGCTTTCTCGAGCACGTGGGAGTCTATTTTGATGGCTACTGCAGCCTTTTTTAAGGGATTAACAAGAATCACTGAGCTGGAAGCTAACCTGCAGGCCTGCTTTTTCTGTATGGCAGCTTAGAACACATTCGTGTCTGAAAATACCTGCTGGAACGGCTACAATGGTGCACGCTAGAGTTCTGAATCTTGGAATGGAGCTGAGATTGTCTGAAGTAATGGGGCTGCTTTGTCTAGAACAAACATTGCCCAGTCTGCATCACATGAAAAGAGTTCTGATTTTGTAAGCACAGAACTTACTCTTAAGACAAAAAATGTTGTTAAATTTACAACAATAACAACTTGTATTTATATAACACCTTTAACGTAGTAAAACGTTCCAAAGCGCTTCACTGGAGTATTATAAGACAAAAATGTGACACGGAGCCACATAAGGAGAAATTAGGGCAGGTGACCAAAAGCTTGGTCAAAGAGGTAGGTTTTAAGGAGCGTCCTAAAGGAGGAAAGAGAGGTAGAGAGGCGGAGAGGTTTAGGCAGGGAATTCCAGAGCTTAGGGCCTAGGCAACAGAAGGCACGACTGCCAATGGTTGAGTGATTATAATCAGGGATGTTCAAGAGGGCAGAATTAAAGGAGCGCCGATATCTCGGGGTGGGGGGTGGGTGGAAGGGGCTGGAGGAGATTACAGAGATAGGGAGGGGCGAGGCCACGGAGGGATTTGAAAACAAGGATGAGAATTTTGAAATCGAGGCATTGCTTACCTGGGAGCCAATGTAGGTCAGTGAGCACAGGGGTGAAGGATTTGGTCCGAGTTAGGGCATGGGAGGCCAGCTGGGAGTGCGTTGGAATAGTCAAGTCTAGAGGTAACAAAGGCATGGTTGAGGGTTTCAGCAGCAGAGGAGCTGAGGCAAGGGTGGAGACAGGCGATGTTACAGAGGTGGAAATAGGCGGTCTTAGTTATGCCACGGATTTAATAAAAATGGTAAAGTATTGATTTAGAATCTGATGCACGTACCTGGGGTACCTGGCGGCTCAGTGGATAAAAATATATAATGTTATGTGGCACTAAGTCATGCAAACTAGAAAGGCCCCAGGTTGAATCCCGGTTGTGTGCTGAACTGGTTCGTCTCAGCTACATTTGGCCACAGTGTCTCCAGAAAGGCGTAATAAAACATCTGGGTTTTTGCTGTTGTTTGCTGTCCACTGATCGATGCTGGAAGAATGCGAGTGTAGATGTTGGGCAAGGTAGTGAATAGCATGGGCAGCCATGGAACTGCATCCCGGGATGAGTCATCGCCTTCAGAGGAGGAATAGTTAGGAAAGGAAATTGGAGTGAGGCATCAAATACAAAACAATGAATGCCTGATCGATTCATGAGTGTATTTTGGCTGTCTCTCAGGACCTGAACACATTACTTCTACCTTCCTTTCTTTTTCCTCTTGCCCCCTCTCGAGCCTTTCTGTCCTGTCTCCTTCCCTTCCTATCACCCAATTATGCCACTTTTCATTTCTCCATTCTTGTGGACTTTGCCCTCCCTCCCATCTCTTCCCCAACCCATCACTACTCGTCTGCCTTCCTATTCCCCTGCTGCCATCCCAGGCTTGAATCATCCCCCAACACCCCCCCCCTCCCCGCCCTTCAACACAGCTACACTCTGCCTCTTATGAAATTACCATTAAACCACTTGATGAACAAGGCCCTTACCATCCACGACTTTATTGTGGATAACCCCAGTGAAGCTCCTGGCTTTGACTGAAACTTGGCTCATAGATGGCGACACCTTGCCCCTTACTAAAGCTTCCCTACCTGGCTGTGCTTTCCACCACCTGTCCTGCCCCAATCACTGCGGTGACGATGTGGCCTTCATCACCAAGTTACACCTTGGTCTCCGCCCCCCCCCCCTCCTCCTTTTCAACATCTCACTTTGTTCCACCCCTGTCTCGCCTCCTGTAAAATCCTTGTTGTCTACCGTCCCCAAGCTTCACCCTAAGTTTTTCACTGAGAGAGCCTTCCTCCTTCCTCCATCAGCCTCTGCACTGAGCAACTCCTCATCCCTGGTGACTTCAATCTTCATCTCAGCTTTCCTTACTCACTCTCCTCCAAATTCACTGACCTCGTGTCTGCCCTAAGCCTCTCGCTCCAGATAAACCCTCCTTGTTTGTTGTCACCCCGTCAACCTTGCCATTTCCTGTGTCCTCTCTACTCTTATTTCAAGTACATCTCCTGACTGAGCCAACAGCTGCCGTACGTCGTACAGTGGAGGCGTTGCTAGAGCATGGAGCTGTGGTGAGGAACCTTGAGAACTTGGGAGAACGGACACTGCCATATAAAATATCCAAACACAATCTGCGGCACCAATGATTGTTTTGACTCTAAATTGTCAGACTGCTTGTCCGATATCCAGTACTGGATGAGCAGAAATTTCCTCCAACTAAATATTGGGACGATCGAAGCCATTGTTTTCGGTCCCCGCCACAAATTCCATTTTCTAGCCACCAACTCCATCCCTCTCCCTGGCAACTGTCTGAGGCTGAACCAGACTGTTCGCAACCTTGTTGTTGTATTTGAACCCGAGATAAGCTTCCGAAAACATATCCGCGCCATCACGAAGACTGCCTACTTCCACCTCAGTAACGTTGCCCAACTCCACCCCTGCCTCAGCTCATCTGCTGCTGAAACTCTCATCCATACCTTTGCTACCTCTAGACTTGACTATTCCTAACCACTCCTGGCTGGCCTCCCATTTTCCACCCTCCGTAAACTTGAGCTCATCCAAAACTCAGCTGCCTGTGTCCTAACTCACACCAAGTCCCGTCCACCCGTCACCCCTGTGCTCGCTGCCCTACATTGGCTCCCGGTTAAGCAATGTCTTGATTTCAAAATTCTCCTCCTTGTTTTCAAATCCCTCCATGGCCTCGCCGCTCCCTATCTCTGTAACCTCCTCCAGCCCTACAACTCTTCCGAGATATCTGTGCTCCTCCAATTCTGGCCTCTCAAGCATCCCTGATTTTAATCGATAGATTTTTGAATATTAAGGGATATGGGGATAGTGCAGGAAAGTGGAGATAAGGTAGAAGATCAGCCATGATCATATTGAATGGCGGAGCAGGCTCGAAGGGCCGAATGGCCTACTCCTGCTCCTACTTCTTATGTTCTTATGTTATGCTCTCGATCATAGAAAAGGACATTTCCAACCACTTCTTTATTTAATCTCTTTTTTCAAACATTTTCTCCAATTAAACATTGGGAAGACCGAAGCCATTGTTTTCAGTCCCCGCCACAAACTCCGTTCCCTAGCCACTGACTCTATCCCTCTCCCTAACATCTGTTTGAGACGGAACCACACTGTTCGCAACCTGTCATATTTGACCCTGAAATGAGCTTCCGATCACATATCCACAGCATAACTAAGAACGCCTATTTCCATCTCCATAACATCGCCCGCCTCCGCCTTTGCCTCAGCTCATCCGCTGCTGAAACCCTCATCCATGTCTTTGTTACCTCTAGACTTGACTATTCCAACGCACTCTTGGCTGGTCTCCCACATTCTACTCTATGTAAACTTGAGGGCATCCAGATGGCGGCCCGTGTCCTAACTCGCACCAAGTCCCGTTCACCCATCACCCCTGTGCTCGCTGACCTACATTGGCTCCCGGTTAAGCAATGCCTCAATTTCAAAATTCTCATCCTTGTTTTCAAATCCCTTCATGGCCTCGCCCCTCCCTATCTCTGTAATCTCCTTCAGCCCCACAACCCCCCAAGATATCTGCACTCCTCTAATTCTGCCCTCTTGAGCATCCTTGATTATAATCGCTCAACCATTGGTGGCCGTGCTTTCTGTTGCCTAGACCCTAAGCTCTGGAATTCCCAGCCTAAACCTCTCTGCCTCGCTACCTCTCTTTCCTCCTTCAAGACGCTCCTTTAAACCTACCTCTTTGACCAAGCTTTTGGTCACCTGCCCTAATTTCTCCTTATGTGGCTCGGTGACAAATTTTTTGTCTTAAAATACTCCTGTGCAGCACCTTGGGACATTTTACTATGTAAAAGGCGCTATATAAATACAAGTTGTTGTTGTTAAACAAAGATTAAAATTTTAAAACTGATATATTACATTTAAATGATATTCAAATGTTTTTATTAAATGTACACCTGAGGATTGTCCATAAGTTATATTTGAGTTATGTAGCAACACAGAGTAAAATTCAGGCGGTGAGTTTGGTGTGGACTTGCATGTTCCTTACTGCATTATTGGGAGTTGTAAATTGATAAAAGGGAGATATTCATCTGTGATAAGAAAATAGCTGTAAATCTGAAATAAAAGTGCATGGGAAGTGCTGGAGAAACCGAACGGGTGAGTCAGTGTTTGAAAGGGAAAGATAGATTGGCATTTCAGATGGGACCCTTCGTTCTAACTGACACAATCAGGCTGGAGAAAGCCTTTACAGGATTTACTAAATTGAAGTGGGGAAGGAAGGGTGATGTGGATTTTTTTTTGATGTACCTGACAGCTTTTTATGGCATGGGACATATGATTCATTGTCACACGCTTGGCTGCTGTGTTTTCAGTTTTCAATGCCACATTTTTCTTGTGGCTGCTCCTTTTGTTCGGAAGTGACTTTGATCACTGCTTCAGTGTCGATTTTTCTCATTATGTTAATGTCCTTATTGTTGCATGACTGGCTTTGTTTGGCGCCTTTGATCATTGATTTTTTGTGTGTTTTGTTTACTGTTTTATTCTGGAGGGATCTTAATGTTTCTGTGATCGGATTAGTGTGGCTGCAGGTCACGGTGCCAGGGGAGCTTGAGGGGGAACGTTCTGCTTCTGCACTTCTGTTGCACATGACCAAATTGCATAAGGGCGACTCCTCAATTTCTGGCTCCACTTCTGCCCCCACGCTTTGGCCACCCAGTGTGGAGGGGGGCAAGTCGGAGGACCTCCCTGAGGGTCTGCTCCTGGGCCTGGCCAAGGTGGCCATCTACAGGTTCAGGTTGGCGCAGCCCTTGGGGCGAACGCTCAGGCTGCCTGCCTCTCTTCCGCGGTCTTGTCTATGCCCAGGATGCCCTGGAGAAGGAGCACACGGTGTCCACTGGTATGCTTGAGACCTTCTGCAACTGGTGGGCACCACAGGGATTGAAGTGTATACTGGACTGCGGTAATAATTTTATTTAAGTTTATAAGTTTCTTTGGGGTTTTTTCATGGTTTAGTTCTTTATTAGTTGTGCCCCTTTAAAAAGGGGGCAACTTTGTTTTTTGTTTGATGATGCTGGGGCAACCCAGTGTCTCCGCATTGGTTTATTTAGGCAGACTCCCACTTCTGATTTTCCATTTAAAGGAAGAAAGACAGCGCTTTTCACAACCTTAGGATGTCCCAAAGCACTTTACAGCCAATGAAGTACTTTTGAAGTGTAGTCACTGTTGTAACGTGGGAAATGCGGCAGCCAATTTGTGCACAGCAAGGTCCCACAAACAACGATGAGATAAATGACCAGATCATCTGTTTTTAGGTGTTGGTGAAGGATAAATATTGGCAAGGACACCAGGGAGAACTCCCCTGCTCTTCTTTGAATAGTGCCACAGGATCTTTTACATGCACGTGAGAGAGCAGATGGGTTTAACATCTCATCCAAAATTAATGGTCAGAAAGTCACTTGCCCGCCAATGATTATCTTGAATATTTTCAGGCTGCTTTCTTATTGCTTCAGGGGCATTTTGCCATGTGTGCACTCCTGCATTTCTTTGGTGCCCATTCATTTGCTGCTGTGTGGTTTGAATATTGGAGCAAGCCCTGTATGAATTGCGTGTGGAGGGTTTACTTTATCTGCCCTACCTTTTCTCCTTCCCAGTTGAGCATTTCTTTTACCTGTCTCTCTCTCTCATTTGTCTACTCTCTCTTGTTTTTCTACTCTCCACTGCACTCAGATTATATCTTCTGTCTGGTAAGGATGATTATTTGAGTAATGTCCAGCTAGACTGAGCTTTGAAAGACCTGAAATAAGATGTCTCAACTTTTGGGTGGCGGTGTACATGCTGAAAGTGTCCTAGTTCTTGCCCATGCTCTCTAGAGTAGATGAAACCACCCTATGTGGTTATAGAATGGTTTCACCTACCATAAAGGGGAACATTTGAAACATTCAGGGGGAGAAATTTGGTATCGCCCCGTTTGGGGTGCAATTATCAGCCAGCGCAAACTTTAGCGCCTGGCACTAATTATCACCTCCAATTGCAAACTTGGCTCCTATTGCCCCTGGAAGTGATTGGAGCGCTAAATCAGGCGCTACACACCTCTCTTAAAGCGCTAACGCCGAGGAGCGAGGCGTTACCTCAGAGCGCTGGCAAAGCTCATGTGATGCCAGTCAGCAATGGGACACAGACACACTGGCGCCGGCCAGTTCTTAAAGGGGAGGGTTGATCTTGCTCTCCATCCACACTCTGCTCATTGCAGCCTTGAATCTCGGCCTGGAGAGACCTGTACATCAAATCTGCTGGAAAGAGCAATGGAGAGGCCCAGGGAAAGAGCTCAGAGTGCAGCCCCCATAGTCTCTTCTAAATCGATGCAAGGAACCTGCAAAGTGCTGCTCAGTACCCGAAACTCCTTCACACAGCGTTGAATCTCTCCAGAAGTCTCTCTGTCTCTCTCAGAATGCATGGCGTAAAAATGTCACCAACATAAAAAGGCAGGAAGCGGTTGCCTTTAAATAGCGCTCCCTCAGTCCCTTCCTGACTGCAAAACGCTCCCCTCAACCTGTCGTTGCTAGCGGCAGGCGGTAAGGCAGGGGGCACCACTCAGTATCCGGTCCGGGGCGCTACCGGGGCGTTGCACGCTCGACTGACGTCACGATCTGCGGGTGCAGGAGATCGTGGCAGTAGTGTTTAATGCCGCCGCAAAATGTCTGGTCAATTTCGCGAGCGGCGTAAACATCACCGCGCCCGGGTGCTAGTTGCTTTGCGCCCCATTAGCGCCCTCTTAGGGAGGCGCAAAGCAACCAAATTGAGTTAATCCACTGTCAAATCAGGTCATTTTTAGTTCTGATTTTGAATCAGCATTAACCTAATGTACAAGCTCTTTTACAAGCTTGACGAGTTGGGAGCTAATATCCTTTGAGGCTTGGGTGTGGTAGATATTTGAGCCAATAAGATTCTGTATTTCTTTTTTATCTTTGACCTATGTACCCATCAGAATTCATGTGAGGAATTTCAGAAATGTAGTTATTGCTGTATTCTGAGCTGAGCTTCAAACCCCACACCCTAACCATCACCTCAAATGCCTTTTTCCAATTCTGCAACATTATCCAACTTTGACCCCCCCCTCCACTTCAATTGCCACTCCCTTGCAACTTCCAGCCTCCATTGCTTCAATGCCCTCCTGAATTCCACTCTTCACAAATTGCAACTTGTCCAAATCTCCACTGATTGATATCTTATCCCACACTAATTCCCGCTGTCCTATCAACTCTGTCCTCTCCAACCTCCACTGGCTTGCTAACTCCCAAACCATTGATTCCAAAATCTTTGCCTCCTCTCTCATTTTCTCCATGGCCTCGCTCCTGCTGACCTCTGTAACCTGCAGCTCTATGTTTCTGCATATGACCTCCAGTCTTCCAACTCTGGCCACCTTTGCATCTTCCCCTCTCTCCACTTCCTCTTTGGTGACAGATCCTTCAGCTGCCTCACTTCCACACTCTAAACATGGTGAATGTTCACCTTTTTGTACCTTTACTGTGATGTGCAGATTTGTGGAGGTAAAATAAAAAGTTAGTCTTGCAGTGTTTCTGGAGGATTTAGTAACATTGCATTGCATATTGTTTTATTGGGTATAACACTCAGGCTACCATTTGCTGTCATGGGCTTCTGCACAAAAATCAATTGAGTTCAAAGCTGTGGGGATCCATGGTAAATCTTGGGAATGGATGAGTATAGTAATCTGGGATGTTATGATTAAGGTTATCCACCAGGTGGTGCTGTAGCCAATGCTGCTGCTAAGGTCAGAGGTTTGCTTCCTGTTAAGGTCAGAGGTTTGCTTCCTGTCAAGCTCAGCAAAGGTGAAATGTCAGGATGCAGGCATGATGTTTGTTACTCTGTTTGTTAATAAAGTACTCGTGCTAATTCTATGATATCGCCTCTTCGAGTCCTTGTCTCACTACATGGATTTATCACAATGAGAAACTAGCTGAGGGATAGTAAACAACAGGTACTAGTTATAGGATTTATGTCGGGTTGGGGGGAAAGTATTAAGCAGGGTACCCCAGCACTCAGTGTTGGGACCATTCGTGTTTTAACAGTTAATGTAAGCATGGTCAATGTGGTCTCCTGGACTGATTTTAATCACCTGAGGGAGTCGGAGAGGAATTTTCCAGATTTTCTTTTTCCTTTTTGGCCCTGGGTTTCTTTTCCTTTTTTGTTGCCTCTCCCGCGAGATTACAAGGCTGCTGAGGGTGGGGCGGGGCGCAATAGGAAGTTTCTACCTGGTCTTTTCCAGCCCGGCATTTTCATTTGTTTGTATGTTTCATTTACATCAGGGACTTAGTTTCAGCAACTCATTGCAAATTGGTGAAATGAGCAAATGATACCAAAAGTGGAAGAGAAGTGGAATTGGAGGAGGCAGCTCAGAAGGAGTTGGATAAAAGATGCAAGTGGGCAGAGCAATAGCGATGACATTTAATAGAGAGAAGTATAAAGTACTGCACATGAGGGGAAAATGGGCATTACGTGTTGTGAACAAATGGTGTTGAAATAACTAAGTATGAAGTTAGCATTCTTAGCAGACTCAACTAGTCCAATCAATGCAGAACAGCAATCAAAGCCAATAGAATGTTGAACTATATGCCAAAACAATAGAATATAATTCAAAGGAAATCGAGGTGAATATTTGCACTGAATGGGTAATGTTTCAGCACCCTTGCTAAGGAGGTAATGGTTAACTGAGCTGAATATCTACGCACAAGGGCATATGTTCGGGTGACAACACTGTAGCCTAGATTTTCTGGCCAGTCGTATTTTAATGCTGATGACGAGCTATTGGGATGCCACTGGTCCTAAAACCAACTGGAAAAATCCAGGCTTCTCTGTTGGCAGGCAGGAGACGCAGTGTGTGGGATTCTATGTTGACATTTTTGGACAGACACATAATGCTGAGGTGCAGCTGCAGCAGCTCTCGTTCCTGACAGAAACATGATATCCTGATGGATAATAAGGCTAAAGAAGATAACCCTTTATTATCTTCCACTTAATCTGTGAACTGTGTCTCTGGATACATTTTGTTGAATTGCTTGAGATATTTGATTATTCTAGGGGGAGAAATTCGTGTGTTAGCGCCAGGAGATGGCTCTAAAATGCCGTTGACAGCTGTAACGACAGCTGGTGCCGGTTCCAGGGCCGCATGCCATATCGGTGTTGCCGGTAGTGCTGCCGGTACCCTCGATCACCAGGGAGCTCACCATGATGGAGATCGTGACGTCAGTGAGTGTGCAATGCTCACTGGACGCCCAATATCCCAACTTCATTTTAGCCAATGTATTACTGGCTGGAGAAAGCAACAACAGGTTGAGGTGGTGTGCAGCAGCAGAAAGCTGGCTCCAGCGATGCTATTTAAAGAGATCATCACCAATCACTCGCAGTTTGAGTGACTATGTGCTACTCCCTGCAACAGCAAGAGATTTCCGTAGTCATTTAAAGGATCTTTGGTATCAGGGAGTGTTCCGGCAAGTACAAAACTCCCTCATTATTTTTGAAAGGCTTCAAAGTACAACACTTGCTAAAAATCATGGGAGCTGTACTGGCAGTCGACCTCGCCCTCCAGGATCTACGGCGGAGGGGATGAAGGCAGTGAGAAAGATGGGAACATGTGCGCAGAGGGAGGAGGGCCATCAGGGCTCTCAACAGGAGGCCTTACCCTCCTAGGGTCTTCCGACATCACATCTCCTACCTTCAATTAAGTGAGGAGCAGTGTATTAGAAGGCTTTGCTTCACCAAGGAAGTGGTCACAGAACTCTGCCACCTCCGGCAACCAGACCGCCAGCCTCAGACCAAAGAGACCATAGCTCCCCCTGTGGCAATCAAGGTCACTGTGGCCCTCAATTTCTTTGCCAGCGAATCCTTCCGATGTGCAACAGGAGACATGGCTAATATCTCACAGTTCGCCGTTCATCGCTGCATCCGGGAGGTCACTGAGTTTCTCTACAGCAGGAGAAGGGACTACATTGGCTTCCGGATCACCAGAGAGAAGCAGGACAAGCGTGCATGTGGCTTTGCCAGGATAGCGGGCTTCCCCATGGTGCAGGGCGCCATCAACTGCACCCACATGGTTTTGCAGGCACCGCATAACAATCCTGAGATCCTCCGTAACCGCAAAGGCTACCACTCACTTAATGTGCTGTTGGTGTGCGACCACACACAGCGAATCCTCAATGTCAATGCCCAATATCCTGGCAGCAGCCACAACACCTTCATCCTGCATCAGACCAGTGTGTCAGCACTCTTCCAGCCACCACATCAAGCTTAAAGGTGGCTGCTTGGAGACAAGGGCTACCCGCTTTCCACCTGGCTCATGACTCCCCTCCACAACCCCAACTCTTGTGCCCAGCGCTCATATAATGAGAATCATGCTGCTACCAGGAACATCATCGAGCAGACCATCAGCTTATTGAAGTACGGTTGCGCTGCAGTGACCGCTCAGGAGGAGCCCTCCAGTACTCGGCGGAGCGGGTGCCCCATTTCATGGTGGTCTGCTGCATGCTCCACAACTTGGCCACCATGAGGGTGCAGCTCTTGCCACTAGTGATTGCGGGATCACCTCAGGATGAGGACGACGAGGAACAGGAGGACTTGGAACAGGAGGGAGGGAGGAGGCAGCAAGACAATCAGCCTTCCGGACAGGCTGTCCGTGACTGGCTCATCAGACTGTGATTCGAATGAATGAAATCCCAGATCCCCATTGCTCACCACATCCCCATCATACAATCCTTGTCTCACGCCATATCACAACGTCCTCCTGGGTGCAAAGGTGAAATGAGAAAGGTGACAAAATATTCCAAACACAATTAGTAAATGTATCTATAAACATATCACGCACATCACATGAATTCTAATAACTATTGACCTTTGTGCATGCCATAGCTGAATAGCTGTCATTGTGTGCAAGGTGTGAGATGTGGGTGTGAGTGTTGCTAGGTAGAGATTGTTGGTGGGTGAGTGCTGGGTGTATGGTACATTAAGCAGTGTGTGAAGCTTGTGGTACAGATGGCGGTATGTAGCATTTATTGAAGCCTTCACTCACCCTGACCACTGTGTGAGCTCATTAAACTTCCCCCTGCACTGGGTGTGGGATCTGGGGACCACAGTGCTATGCCACCTCCCTCCTCATAGTCTGGCAGACTTGTGACGAGGGCCTCCTACCAGTTGGTACAGGACCGCCTGCTTTCTCTCCACCGCTAAAACCAATGCCTCCAAAGCTTCCTTGGAAAACCTCCGGGCTTTCTCCCTGGTGCAGCAATCTGCCATCAACATTTGTAAATAAGTGCTCCTTTTCTTTGTCCTTCTTCTGATGGTTGTTGAGGCAGCTGTACACCCAACAGTGCTAAGAATGAGGTGCTGCAGCATCAATGAACCTCCCATTTAAGTAGTGAAATAAGCCTGTGGCAATCATTACTTGCGTTTAGACTACACCCGATATTGTTCTAGCTTTTCAGTGTAACGCTAATGAGCTTGGGTTTTTAGACGAGAATCATGACTGCAATCATTTTATGAGGAGTGAGTGAACATTTTGCATGCAGCCTAGACAATTTTCAACTGGCGCTACTTAACCATTTTTAGTCTAAAATCCACCCATTCCTTGGCTATAATGAATTTCTAGCCCCTAGTGTCATCACAATTCGTCTTGATTTCCCCTATTTTCTTCCATTCTTAGTTCAACGTAAAGTATTGGCAATCACCTGGTAACCGCCTATTTGTTCATATAGTTCACAGACAGCTTGCCCATGAATTTTGGGCCTCTTGCCTCGTTAGCAATAGATCTCAGATAACTGCCGGGGGAGTGGTCTGGCAGGAAGGGAGGTGGAGAGAGAGGACTGTGGGAGCGGGTCAATCGCGAGTGCTGTGACACATATCTAAATTGTGGGAGGCAGAAGGTGTGCATATAATTAAAGTTTGTATAACCTTAGTAACAAATCTCCGTTCACGGTAAGCAAAAATGACAGGAACGTTCTACTTTACAAACACAAGTCATTATTCTTCACTCCAGAGACTTGAGCGTAAAATTCTAGGCTGACACTCCAGTGCAGTGTTGAGGGAGTGCTGCACTGTTGGAGGTGCCGTCTTTCAGGTGAGATGTTAAACCGCCATCCCGTCTGCTCTTGCAGGTGGATGTAAAAGATCCCATGGCATTATTTCGAAGAAGAGCAGGGGAGTTATCCCTGGTGTCCTAGCCAATGTTTATCCCTCAATCAACATAATAGAAACAGATTATCTGGTCATCATCACATTGCTGGAGTGGGCCTTTGGCGCAGCGGTAGCATCCCCGCCGCTGGGCCAGAAGGCGTAGGGTTTCGAACCCCGCTCCAGACAGTCCCGGCAAGTGGAGTCGGAGCTCCGGCTCTAAATTCTGGGTTGACATCCAGTGGGATACTTGCGTGTGTGGGTGCCCCCCCCCCTCGTATGGGTTGTGGGAGCCCATAAAACCCTCCCGCCATAGGACTAACCACCCTAATGGCTGGTACAAAGATGGTTGCAGTCACAGAAGGAGCGTTAATCGCGGCCAGAAATCCTTCCACCACTTCATACAGTTCCCCAAAGGGAACAGTGTGAAGACACGTACAACGACGACGATCACATTGCTGTTTGTGGGAGCTTGCTGTGTGCAAATTGGCTGCCACTTTCCTACATTACAACAGTGATTACACTTCAAAAAGTACTTCATTGGCTGTAAAGTGCTTTGGGACATCCGGTGGTCGTGAACGGCGCTATATAAATGTAAGTCTTTCTTTTTTTTTAAAGTACAAGCATGCGTCTTTTTATGCCTACAGCATCTAATTGTTAGTAAGCATTGAATGAGTCTATACAGAGATCCAGTAAGAGGTTGCAGATATTCTGGATTCAGTAATTTGTGTTTGTGAAGTGTTCCTTTATTTCTTTACATACTTTAAAAAAAAGTATAGTGTGACACACGAATTATGACAGAGAAGTATGCTGGACAGGAAATGCATGCTGCATGTACTGTTTGAATAGTATTGGCCCAGAAATTTGGGTCGGGGGCGTCCCACGGGTGTAAGCCCCCGACCTGCACTTACTTTGTGCGCCGGCCGTTGAGCTATGGGCCCCCGTGGAATTCCGATCCGGGGCCTGCTCCAACTGCCAGCGCACAGTGCTTGCATATCCCAGGGGCACAGTTAGTTTGATGCATCCCCTGGGATCACGTGGGCCATGGGGAGCCAATCGGAGCAGGGAATGCCCATTCATAAGTTTGACAAAACTTATAAATACTACGGGCCCCAAAACATCACTAAATCTTCAAATAATTTTTTTTTTAAATCACATTTTTCAAATAAACTATAAAGCAGGGGGAGGGGCCGGAGAGAGGGACAGAGGGGAGTGGGGGAGCGGGGGAGGGGTGGGGGGGGAGAGGGAGACAGGGGAGGGGAGGGGGAGGGGGAGGGGAGGGAGGGAGAGAGGGGAGGGGAGGGAGGGAGAGAGGGGAGGGGAGGGAGAGAGGGGAGGGGAGGGAGGGAGAGAGGGGAGGGAGGGAGAGAGGGGAGGGGAGGGAGAGAGGGGAGGGGAGGGAGAGAGGGGAGGGAGGGATAGGACAGGGAGAGGACATGACAGGGAGGGGGGGACACACAGGGGCAGGGAGACCAAACGCCCCAAAATTGCCCTCGCGCCCCAAAATTGCCCTCGCAATGCGGGGCTCCCCAGCTAGTAAACTATAAAATACATGAAATAACTATTTTAAACAATAATTTAAATTTTTGAAAAAATAATTTTATTTTCTAACGGGGCTAAAAATAAACTTACCTTGCTTTAAAATATTAAAAAATAATAAACCTGTGGAAAAAATGTTTTAATTTTAATTAATTCACCACTTACCTTGTAAAAAGCAGGCCTTACTACTGCTTTTTATATGTGTAACTTCTGGAGACTTACCCTCCTGGAAAAACCTGCAAAAAAAACGTAAGTTCGATGCACACGCGCTGCCTCTCCTGTGCACGCGTTCGAACTCTGAACCCCTTCTTTCAGGGGAATGGATGTGCCGGTTTCCCGCGCATGCGAAGTGCATGCAGGAAACCGGCACTTCCATTGGGCCTACGGGTGAGTACCCCGTGCGTACTCACCCGTGGAGACCTGAATTTCTGGGCCATTATTATATATATATATATATATATAAGTTAATATTTTTTGATCAAAATGGCCTGTGGTGTCATTATATTGATAGCAGTTCTGCAGAAGGCATAGATTAGTCATAGATTTTTAAATATGAATTAGCCTTGAATTTAATTTTTACCACTTGTGTACAACAATATAGAAAATGCATTCAGAACTATTTTAATTCCCTCTGCCTGATGGAAATGGGGCTGTGGTAGAGTTAAAATTGGGATGGTCAATTTACTGCCTGTGCCCAGTTCACTGCCATTTTAACTCGTGCCTGGATCGGGTGGGAGCCTCATTAATCTAATCTATACAAATCAGCCCTATGACGTACAGAGTGTGATGAAATATTCCATTCATCACTGCCTGTGACTGTGGTTGGTTTCAGTTTCATTTCCCTTACCTCTGTTCCGTTTCCTCACCATTGTATTGTACTATGTGTAGGGCTCCGCCCATACCTGGCCCATTGTATTGTACTATGTGTAGGGCTCCGCCCATACCTGGCCCCTATGTAAGCTGGCCCAGCCTGCAGCACATCCAGTACGGCAGACCTCTGGATGGAAGATACCTCTCTCCTGTGTGTTACCTTCTAAGTCAATAAAAGCCTTGTTTTGTTTCGCTAACATCGAGTCTCGGATTTATTGAGGCACATCAATTTTATTGACTTAATTTTCAACACAATGGATCAACTCTTGAAACCCGAACGTTTGGATTTGGACCAGCATGCTTCGGACGCATCGGCATGCTTCGGACACTGGTTTATGTGTATGGAATTCTTCCTGGACAATTCCGCAGCCGTCAAAGGCGCTACGGATGCTGCGAGTATGAAACTCGGAATTCTGCGGAATTGGGTAAGCCACCGGGTTTACCCCCTCATCCAAGACGCCGACACGTACCCGGCCGCCTGCGACATCTTAAAGATGCATTACCAGCAGCCTACGAATGAGGTGTATGCTAGGCATCTGCTCGCTACTCGCGCACAGCGACCTGGGGAATCGGTGGAGGAGTTCCTAGGCACCCTGAAAACGCTTGGCAAAGACTGCAAGTGCCAAGATGTAAAAGCCGCAGTGTACACTGACGAGCTTGTTCGCGATGCCTTTATCACAGGCCTCAGCTCCACTTACATCCGGCAGAGACTGCTGGAAAAAACGTGATTGGACCTGAAACAGGCTGCGGACACAGCGCGATCCCTGGATGTGGCCCAGAGAAACTCGGACGCCTACTCTTCAGCCCGCGCCGTCCAC
This sequence comes from Somniosus microcephalus, assembly GCF_052327205.1. Classification (NCBI taxonomy): domain Eukaryota; kingdom Metazoa; phylum Chordata; class Chondrichthyes; order Squaliformes; family Somniosidae; genus Somniosus; species Somniosus microcephalus. Next base: position 62,731,961 of record NC_140994.1, read on the forward strand.
GCCGCCACGTGTGCACCAAGGGCGCCACCATCTTGGAAGGCATCTTCCCTGCCCGGCAGCCCGACACCATCGGGGCCCCGCTCTCCCCCCAGAAGCCCTACGACAGCCGCGACGCGTCGGGGACCCAACTGCTACTTCTGCGGGCAGCCGAAGCACACCAGAAACCTGTGCCCGGCGAAAGGCACCACGTGCTTTAAGTACGGTAAGAAGGGGCACTTCGGGAAGGTGTGCAGAGGGAACCCCGCCGGAAAACCCGCCACCGCCGCGTGTGCGCCGTGGGAGCGGCCATCTTGGACGCCATCTTGCCCGACCTCGTGGGGTCCGCCATCTTATGAGCAGACAGCGTGGACGCCATCTTGTCTCGATCAGGGCCCTACAGTGGCATCGGTCACAGTGGACCAGACCAGGCCGCACCCGCTATCCAAATCAATGGTGGACATCGAGGTAAACGGGTGCGGGGTTAAATGTTTAATTGACAGTGGAAGCACGGAGAGTTTTATCCACCCTGAACTGGCACAACAACTCTCCCTAAAGGTGGTCCCTACTCGGGGTACCATCTCTATGGCTGATAAAACCCAGACAGCGACCATTATGGGTTACTGCACGGTACAATTGTCCGTTAACGGAACTGTATACGATAATTTTAAAGTATTAATCAAGAAGAATCTATGTGCGAGCGTGATCTTGGGCCTGGATTTCCAGTGCAACCACCAAAGCATCACGCTCAAGTACGGTGGGTCCCAGCCGCCCCTCACAGTGTGCGGTCTGGCTACCCTGAAGGTAAAGCCGCCTTCGCTATTCGCGAACCTTACCCCTAACTGCCGGCCAATAGCGACCAAAAGCAGGAGGTACAGCTGGGAGGACAGGCGGTTTATCGCGACCGAGGTAGACAGGCTCCTGAAAGAGCGCATTATTGAACGCAGCAACAGCCCGTGGCGCGCCCAAGTGGTAGTGGTAAGGGGTAGCGAGAAGAAACGGATGGTGATCGACTATAGCCAAACGATCAACAGGTACACCCAACTAGACGCCTACCCGCTACCCCGCATATCAGAAATGGTGAACCAAATCGCCCAATACCGGGTGTTCTCCACCATCGACCTCAAGTCAGCGTACCACCAGCTCCCTATCAGACCAGAGGACCGCCCGTACACCGCCTTCGAGGCGAACGGACGCTTCTACCAATTCCTCAGAGTCCCCTTTGGGGTGACGAATGGGGTCTCGGTCTTCCAGAGGGAGATGGACCGCATGGTCGATGACCACCACTTGCAGGCAACCTTCCCCTACCTTGACAACGTCACCATCTGCGGTCACAACCAGCAGGATCACGACTCGAACCTCGAGAGGTTCCTGAAAACCGCACAAAAACTCAACCTCACCTACAACGAGGACAAGTGCGTTTTCAACACCACGCGCCTCTGCATACTAGGCAGCGTGGTGGAGAATGGGGAAATCGGACCAGACCCCGACCGATTGCGCCCCCTACGGGAGCTGCCCCTGCCCAACACTCCCAAAGCCCTGAAAAGGTGCCTGGGGTTATTTTCATATTATTCCCAATGGGTCCCCAACTACTCCGACAAAGCCCGCCCCCTCTTGAAAGCATCCTCTTTTCCGCTCTCTGCTGAGGCCCACGCCGCCTTCAAAAGCATTAAGCAGGATATTGAGTGGGCCACGCTACAGGCAGTGGACGAGAACACTCCATTTCAAGTGGAAAGTGATGCGTCTGACTTTGCCTTGGCGGCCACCCTCAACCAGGCGGGGCAGCCCGTAGCTTTCTTCTCGAGGACCCTCCAAGGGCCCGAGATCAGACACTCCTCCGTGGAAAAGGAGGCCCAAGCCATCGTGGAGGCAGTGCGCCACTGGCGCCACTACCTAGCCGGCAAACGCTTCACCCTACTTACCGACCAGCGGTCGGTAGCGTTTATGTTCAATAATAAACAGAGGGGGAAGATCAAAAATGATAAGGTTCTTAGGTGGCGGATCGAGCTCTCCACCTTCGAGTATGACATCATTTACCGGCCCGGGGCCCTTAACGAATCCCCTGACGCCCTCTCACGAGGGATGTGTGCCAGCGCCACCGGGGATCGGCTACAGACCCTCCACAACGATCTCTGCCACCCAGGGGTCACGCGGCTGTTCCACTTCATAAAGTCCCGCAACTTACCCTACTCGATTGAGGAAGTTCGGTCTCTAACCAGGAACTGCCGCACTTGCGCTGAGTGCAAGCCTCGGTTCTACCGCCCAGATAGAGCCCACTTAATCAAAGCTACACGGCCCTTTGAGCGGCTCAGCTTAGATTTCAAGGGCCCCCTCCCGTCCGTCGACCGCAATGTTTACTTCCTGAACATTGTGGACGAATACTCCCGGTTCCCATTCGCCTTCCCCTGCCCAGACATGACCAGCGCCATGGTCATTAAATGCCTCAACAGCCTGTTCTGCCTGTTCGGTATGCCGAGCTACATCCATACGGATAGGGGGGCGTCCTTCATGAGTGAAGAGCTATGCCAGTACATGCTGTCCAGGGGGATCGCCACGAGCCGTATCACCAGCTACAACCCCCGGGGTAACGGTCAAGTGGAACGAGAGAACGGGACAGTATGGAAAGCAGTCACTCTAGCTCTAAGGACCAAGGGCCTCCCTATCTCCCGCTGGCAGGAAGTCCTCCCAGATGTGCTCCATTCGATACGGTCACTATTGTGTACTGCCACTAATGCCACGCCGCATGAATGAATGTTTGTCTTTCCCGGAAATCCACCTCAGGCGTATCCATGCCGTCATGGCTCTCCACCCCAGGTCCGGTATTCGTGCGAAGGCATGTGAGGGGCCACAAGACAGACCCTCTCGTGGAGCCAGTGCACCTCCTCCACGCCAACCCCCAATACGCGTATGTCCGGCACGCCGACGGAAGGGAGGACACCGTGTCCATAAAAGACGTCGCCCCAGCCGGTAACGACAACAACCACGACAATAGCAGCAACAACGATCACAGCAACTCTTACCCACCCACTACTCTTTCATCACCCCCGGAAGAACATCGACCAACGGCACCCCCACCAACTACCCCTTCAACAACCCTGGCGGCACCCCCGGCAGAGACCCAGGAGGCCACCGGGGACACCCAGCCGACACCCGTGGCACCACAACAGCCACGTCGGTCGCAGAGGACTATCAAACCCCCGAACAGACTAAATCTATAGAAGGGGTGAATGTGATGAAATATTCCATTCATCACTGCCTGTGACTGTGGTTGGTTTCAGTTTCATTTCCCTTACCTCTGTTCCGTTTCCTCACCATTGTATTGTACTATGTGTAGGACTCCGCCCATACCTGGCCCATTGTATTGTACTATGTGTAGGGCTCCGCCCATACCTGGCCCCTATGTAAGCTGGCCCAGCCTGCAGCACATCCAGTACGGCAGAGCTCTGGATGGAAGATACCTCTCTCCTGTGTGTTACCTTCTAAGTCAATAAAAGCCTTGTTTTGTTTCGCTAACATCGAGTCTCGGATTTATTGAGGCACATCACAGAGGACCTCAGTGCAATTTAGAGGTCCCACTGGGTGGGTATGTACTGCGGATGCTCCGCTCAGTAAAACCCGGTGGTGCAGGGGAAGAGGCCACAAATAAATGAGTCCAAAACTGGTTTTGACATCGATGGAAAAGAAAATCGGGTGAGGTGTAAAATGGGTGGCAGATTCACTATCGCCTATTAGCCTGGTGATAAAAGTTAAAATCACCCCTGCCTCCTTGGGTCAATTAAAGGCCAGTAAATTTCAGACTCCAGAGTGAAATGCCAGGCTTTCTTTTTTTTCTCTTAAGATTATTTTGTATCTGTAACAGAGTACAACATCTGGATTGGGATGGACATATGCTAGACTCAGTGGCACTGCTCACAGTCAATCACAGGATGTGTTGTTGCAAGGGAGGCGTGGTGTACATCTTCACCGAGAAACATTGGGAAAATGCTTAAGAGATCTCTTTAGAGCCAGTAAAGTAAGAGGTTTTTTTTAAGTGGTTGCTGTAAAATTGTGTGTTCCTGACTCCCTGCATGTAGATAAATAAATACAACTGTTGCATAAAATTAATCTGTTTCTATGAACAATCGTTTTCAGCACAAACAAATAAAAGAAATGCAAGTTGTTCTAACCACTTGGAATCGGTCACCAAATATAAAGATCTTGCTTTGAAATTTGGCCGCCTTCAATCCCCCTTTGATTTGATCAGTCCCATAAAGGGGCCTGCCAGTCTTTTTAAGTTATGATGAAATATCTCTACCTGAAATGTCAAACCATCATTTCCCTTTTCAGATGCTGATGGACCTGTTGGGTAATTTTCCAGAATTTTGTGCTTTTAGTTCAGATTTTCAGCTCCCTCTCTTTTACTTTTTTATTGCTACAAAGGGCTATATTATCCCATTGTGTTGAAAAGTAGACCTGTAATAACAGTTATGCACTCCCGCTGGAAACCGCTAATGGATAGTTTACCTGCGGTTATTGCTGTTCTGAAGATTGCTGCAATTCAGTTGTGGAGTTGGGAAACTGGTGAAAGTAATAATATAAAAGCTTTTTGCTTAATAAGGCCTTGTCAAAGGCCACTTGTGAGAAACTCATGCAGAAATAGACACAGGGATTCAAAGGAAATATTAGTATGGACCACTCGATCAGAACTGCTATTAGTTCATATGGAGCAAGGACAAGATTTATAGAGCATCAAAATGGCACATTGCCATAAGTGGGGGGTGGAATTACAGCACAACAATTCTACAGAGGCAACTTCCATTTATAAAGGTGGATGTAGGAGTTTATAGTGATAATATAAAAGTAAAGACGTGGCCCAATTTTAACCCCCCCATGCCTCATGTGAATGGGACACATATAGATACTTGCAGCGACCTACTCACCTGATTCTCGTTGGCCTCGTATCATGCGCCATTTTAATAGGTCCATTCTGCCCAGCCAGCGAGGCCCTCGCCACAGGCAGGCATTTGCCTCATGGAAATTCAAAATTTGGGGTCTGATGACATCATTCAGGTCCCGCCATTATTTTAACTCTCAGTGGCCGAGTTCGGTGCCGAGCGCTGGCCTCGCTAGGTGCACATGGAAAGAAGAGGGCTGAAAAGATAAGTACATTTTTTTTTGTAAAAGGTTTCCTTCAGTGCCAGGAGGAGATGGTCCGGGCACCACAAGGAAACCTAGGGCCCCCACGCTTCCCACCCCCAACTGCCAATATCTACCCCCCTCGCCACTTACCTGACTGCCAGGGATTGTTCCCACGGGTCCCGGGCTGTGCATGCCCAATTCCCGCCTGACATTATTGATGCCGGGTGAGGCCAGGGGTCGGGCCTGCTATACTTAAATAGAGCCCGGGGGTCAAATGGCCTGGGCCTCATGTCGGTGACCTGGGGTGAGCCTGACGTGCTCACCCCTTAGCCCCAGTTAAAGTCTCATGGCATCAGGTCAAACATGGGCAAGGAAACCTCCTGCTGATTACCACCTACCGCCCTCCCTCAGCTGATGAATCAGTACTCCTCCATGTTGAACAGTACTTGGAAGAAGCACTGAGGGTACCAAAGGCACAGAATGTACTCTGGGTGGGGGACTTCAATGTCCATCACCAAGAGTGGCTCGGTAGCACCACTACTGATCGAGCTGGCTGAGTCCTGAAGGACATAGCTGCCAGACTGGGCCTGTGGCAGGTGGTGAGAGAACCAACATGAGGGGAAAACCTACATTACCTCGTCCTCACCAATCTACCTGTCACAGATGCAGCTGTCCATGACAGTATTGGTAGCAGTGACCACTGCACAGTCCTTAACGAAGTCCCGTCATCACACTGAGGGCACCCTCCATGGTGTTGTGTGGTACTACCACTGTGCTAAATGGGATAGATTCAGAACAGATCTAGCAGCTCAAAACTGGGCATCCATGAGGCGCTGTGGGCCATCAGCAGCAGCATAATTGTATTCCACCACAATCTGTAAACTCATGGCCCGACATATCCCTCACTCTACCATTACCATCAAGCAAGGGGACCAACCCTGGATCAATGAGGAGTGTAGAAGACCAAGCCAGGAGCAGCACTAGGTGTAAACTGAAAATGAGGTGCCAAAATGGTTAAGCTACAACATAGGATTACATGCATGCTAAACAGTGGAAGCAGCATGCTATAGACAGAGCTAAGCAATCACACAACCTATGGATCAGATCAAAGCTCTGCAGTCCTGCCACATCCAGTCATGAATGGTGGTGGACAATTAAACAACTACCGGGAGGAGGAGGTTCCATGAACATCCCCATCCTCAATGATGGCGGAGCCCAGCACGTGAGTGCAAAAGACAAGGCTGAAGTGTTCGCAACCACCTTCAGCCAGAAATACCGAGTGGATGATCCATCACAGCCTCCTCTCGAGGTCTCCACCATTACAGAAGCCAGTCTTCAGCCAATTCGATTCACTCCACGTGATATCAAGAAACGGCTGAGCATACAGGATACAGCAAAGGCTATGGGCCCCGATAACATCCAGTCTATAGTGCTGAAGACTTGTACTCCAGACTAGCTGCGCCTCTAGCCAAGCTGTTCTAGTACAGCTACAACACTAACCTCTACCCAGGTATGTCCTGTTCACAAATAGCAGGAAAAATCCAATCTGGCCAATTACCGCCCCATCAGTCTACTCTCAATCAGCAGCAAGGTGATGGAAGGTGTCATCGACAGTGCTATCACGCAGCACTTACTCACCAATTACCTGCTCACCGATGCTCAGTTTGGCTTTTGCCAGGACCACTCGGCTCCAGACCTCATTACAGCCTTGGTCCAAACATGAACAAAAGAGCTTAATTCCAAGGTGAGATGAGAGGGATTACCCTTGACATCAAGGCAGCATTTGACCGAGAGTGGCACCAAGGAGCCCTAATAAAATTAAGTCAATGGGAATCAAGGGGAAAACTCTCCACTGGCTGGAGTCATACTAGCACAAAGAAAGGTGGTTGTGGTTGTTCGAGGCCAATCATCTCAGTCCTAGGACATCACGTGCTGGGCTCCGCCATCGTTGAGCAAGGGGATGTTCATGGAGCCGCCTCCTCCCGTTAGTTACTTAATTGTCCACCACCGTTCACAACTGGATGTGGCAGGACTCAGGGCATTGTCCTAGGCCCAACCATCTTCAGCTGCTTCATCAATGACCTTCCCTCCATCATAAGGTCAGATGTGGGGATGTTCGCTGATGATTGCACAGTGTTCAGTTCCATTCACAATTCCTCAGATAATGTAGCAGTCCGTGCCTGCCTGCAGCAAGACCTGGACAACATTCAGGCTTGGTCTGATAATTGGCAGGTAACATTCGTGCCACACAAGTGCCAGGCAATGACCATCTCAAACAAGAGAGAGTCTAACCACCTCCCCATGACCTTCAATGGCATTACCATTGTCAAATCCCCACCATCAACATCCTGGGGGGTCACCATTGACCAGAAACTTAACTGGACCAGCCACATAAATACTGTGGCTACAAGAGTAGGTCAGGGGCTGGGTATTCTGCGGCGAGTGACTCACCTCCTGACTCCCCAACACCTATGCATCACCGACAAGGCACAAGTCAGGAGTGTGATGGAATACTCTCCACTTACCTGGATGAGTACAGCTCCAACAACACTCAAGAAGCTCGACACCATCCAGGAATAAAGACAGTCATGCACCACCTTAAACATTCACTCCCTCCACCGCCAGCGTACCGTGGCTGCAGTGTGCACCATCTACAAGATGTACCATGACAACTTGCCAAGCTTCTTCAACAGCACCTCCCAAACCCGTGACCTCCTCCACCTAGAAGGACAAGGGCAGTAGATGCATGGGAACACCACCACCTCCAAGTCACACACCATCCTGAATTGGAAATATATCACTAATCCTTCATCGTCGCTGGGTCAAAATCCTGGAACTCCCTCCCTAACAGCACTGTGGGAGCACCTTCACCACATGGACTGCAGCGGTTCAAGAAGGCAGCTCACCACCACCTTCTCGAGGGCAATTAGGGATGGGCAATAAATGCTGGCTTTGCCAGCGACAGCCACATCCGGTGAGTGAATAAATAAAAAAATTGGAGCTATATTTTATGATTTTAAAATGAGGACTGAATTATGTCTTCATGTCCTGGTCCAATACCCCGCCCTCTAACCCTGCTGCACCACATTTGGCCACGACTCCCCGGAGGATTGGCCTGTGTTGAAAAAATTGCAAGTGCATAGCACATAAATATGAGGCTGTTTTTAAACGGTGTATTTCTGAGTTGCGGACCTTTTTGTTTTAGTACTTAATTGCTTTCTAATACCGTGAGACTAAAATATTGCACTGTACAAACATTTTTAAGATGCTATTATTTTTTTGTATTGCTCTGTGAGTCAGTTACATCGACAATCTAAGAACCTCACCGGCAGTCATTCAGTAGAAAGAGTAGCTCATTTTACAACTGATGATTCAAGAAATGTTGAGTCATGTGGCCAGCGATGTGATTTTGTTGGTGTTTATCTCCTGATCTAGTGATGGGCTGTAAAACCTGGCAAACAGAGGTTATTGGCAGCAATCCAGATTCTTGCATACTGCGAGAGTGGACCTTGGTGAATGGAGTGTTGTCACAGTAACAATCAACCAGTTAATGAGCTCCAGCATCAGTGATATTGATGAATTTGCTGTGACAAGTTATTACAGAACACAGCTGGACGAACCCTGTGAGTTGCGATTACTGCTGTGTGAACTGCAGCCCATTGTTGGGAGTCCGAATGTGTTGTGAGCTGTTGCTATGGGAAGCATTATTTACAGAACACAGTGCACCAGTGTTCCCACTCCAACAGAACCCCTCCAAAAACTTGAACAATAGAACAAATATTCTATGGCTGCAATATTTCATTTTATGGCAATATGTCTACAAAAAGTTGACAAGCATAATTAAGAATAATGAATCACATACAGAAATGATTGTAATCTGATTTGATCCTTTGGAATCTCAATCTCCAATACAAACAAAAAAAATCAGCAAAACGTAAAAAGCCAAATTTATGAATAGTTAAACAGGTAACCTAATTTCTGCCTTGGAATGTCTTTCCCTATCAATAGCACACTAAGTGTTTATATAGGTCAGTGAATACGATCAGCTAAAAGACTGTGAAGATCACAATGTAATTATGGATGAGGAAGGCTTTCCATCTGTCCAGAAAGACCTTAAAGATGCCCCAATTCCATCTCCCATCCAATTGTTTCTGACATGATTGTAAGGTTTTCACCTCCACTATTCTATCTGTGAGTCCATTCCATTTTGTTGTTTCCATGTGTTGATCGCTCTGTGTGAAGAACTTCCTGATATCAGTCCTTAATTTACCTTTTGCAAGTTTAAACCTGGGTCTCTTTGTCCTACTCACGCAATTGAATTCGAAGTAATTTTCCAGATGAACCTTTTCCAACATACCATTTACTGTTCTGTATATCTCTACAAGATCTCCTCTCGGATGTTTCCTTTCAAGGCTGAAAAGCCCAGATTTCTCCCAAGTATTCCTCATAAATCAGATGTTTGACAATAGGGATCAGCAACCTCACTCTTCTCTGCACTGCCTTCAGCATTCCAGTGATCAAAACTAGACACGGTACTGAAGGTGTGATCTGACCAAAGCATTACACGTTTTATATACTCAGCAGGTCAGGCAGCATCTGTGGAGAGAGAAACAGTGTCAGCGTTCCAGGTCGATGTCTTTTCGGCAGGTCATCAACCTGAAATGTTGGCCTGGGAATTGCGGTCAGAACCTTGCCGCCGGCGTATGCCTCTGAACCGCACAAAAACTATGTACTCACCTGGTATCTCCATAGCTTCGGACTCTTGCGGTCCTGGACCTGTAGGCGTACGCCTGCGTAAAGGCCCACGCATCCCAGGGGCGCAGGCGGTTCGCAAGCACTCCTGGGATCATGTGGGCCAGGCCAACCAATGACAAAGGGGATTCCTATTATGCTTATGGAGATTTCATTTACATATGGAATCCCCATAAGCTAAATAGAAATCACCTAATAAATAACATTTCACACCACTGAAATAAAAATAAATCATCACAGGTTCAAAATTAATTAAAATTTCATTAAACATATAAAATAAAAATTAAATTTTTTGAAAAATAAATTTAAATATTTTTAAACAGGACAAAAATAACCTGAACTAATTTTAAATGTAAGTGAATGTTTAAATCATTAAAAAAAAATTATTTTAACCTTTATTTTAAATGTTATGCTGGTAAAAGAAGGCCTTACGCCTGCTTTTACCAGGCGTAAGGGTTTGGTGGGTATTCACTGGGCAGTAGTTGGGCAAATAGCTCAACTCTGCGCCAGTGAAAGTGAATTTACAGCGGATGCAGACGATCTGTCGAGGAGAAACTTGACGGATTGCAAGCCCCGTAAATTCTGGGCCGTTATCTCTGTTTCTCTTTCCGCAGATGCTGCCTGACCTGCTGAATATTTCCAGCATTTTCTGTTTTTATTTCAGCTTTCTAGCATCTGCAGTATTTTACTTTAGTATTATACGTTTGATTCTGACTTCCTCTGACTTATATTTTACTGTTTTGACTACATAGTTCAACATTCTATTTAATTTGTTGGTTGCTGCTCCACATTGGCTGCACATTGACTGCCGAGCTTACTACTCCGAGGCCTCTTTCTACTTCATCCTTAGCTATTTCAACATCCCCCTTATTACTCCCACCTCCCCCCCACTCTGACATAACCACATTCTTTTCTGCCTTTCAACAGTTTTTCAAGTTTTGCCTGGTATCCCCGTAGCTTTGAGCTTAACTAATTCTTTAATTCAAACATTGTTCTTATAAACTTTGTTTTTAATCAGGGCGAGGGATGAAAGAAATGAGATTTTGTTCCCCCCTTTTTATGCTCATCAGCGTTAAGCCCAGTATTCGAGGGGCCTGGCTATATCTGCACCTTAACCCTGATATCAGCCAAGCACCCTCTTGGCAGAATGCGACACTCTTATTTTCCACAGTTAGTGTTAGAGTATGTGAGGGAGGCTTCTCAAATGAAATCAAATTATTGATAGATCAGGTGATGCTGAGGACTTTTCATTGATATCCAGATTGAGTCTACATAAGCGGATTTGGTTTTAGGAGGCTCGAAGCTTTCATGCCGTTTACTTTCGGCTGACTCCAAGCCCAGGTCTCTGAAGTGAAATGGCCAATGTTCGCACCTCTTGTAGCACTCGGCTAATTATATAAATATCTTCAGAGCTCCATGATCCTAGGCTCTGATCCATCTACCACAGCCACATGAGATTCAGCACTAAAGGACAAAATAGAAAGTGCTGCATGAAGATAATCTCGCTTTTTGTAGGTAAGATAAGCAAGGGAAGGATAAGCAAAGAGTTGGTCTAAGTGACGTTCATTCTGACTGAAGACTGATTTTTTTTTTAACTTGTCACAATAACGTTTAGAAATAAAAATTTTGAGGAACTGAAGGAGTTGTGAGTTTCTTGGTATAAACAGGAATGTTCTAGTGCCTTTGCCATAACTTATATTGCCCATGATGGCTAATTTGGTTAATGGAATCATGCAGTTGTTTAAGGGAGATGTTTACTGACGCGAAGCTTGATCTAGTTCTGACCCAACACCCACATGTCACTGGATAGTGATCAGGAGCAGAATACCTGGCCTTACTGAATCTAATGGCAGTGAGGCCAATTGTAGCAACTCTAACACCACCATGTTTGATGCCAGCTAACTCAGCACTGACTGGGAATCAAACCTGATCCTGTATGAAAACAAAAATAGAAAAAGCTGGGAAGGCAGAATCTGTGGATAAGCAGAAGTCACCTGACATTTCAGGTCTTAAGAGTTTCGGGACTTAAGACCCTTTTTCGGGACCGGAAGGGTCTTGAGACCTGAAACGTCGATGTCTGTTTTTCCACAGATGCTGCCTGGCCTGCTGAGTATTTCCAGCTTTTTCCGTATTTGTTTTCAGATTTCCAACACCTGCAGCATCTTATTTTCTGTTTCTGCTTGATCTGTATGACTCAGCTACTCACTACCTTAACCAACTGAGAAACTGGGAGAGCTTCAGAAATCACATAACCTGCTGCATTGCAGTGTCGTACAGCCAGTATTAAAGCTCAATTCGCCAGTTTAAATTGAAAGCATGGTTTAGCTAGTTAGTAGGTGTAAATCTGTTTGAAATGGTTGAAGTCTTAGGCCGCGATTTTCTTTGAGGAGGCAGGTTGGAGTCGGGTTGCCTGGTGGGTGGGTTCAGGTCTTGCTGCCGGTTTCAGCCGCTCCCAATTCACGATTTTAAATTAAGTGGCCTCATTAAGCCCGCCATGCGCGCTACCCAGCCCAATGAGTGGGAGCGGGTCTGATGCTCGCCTATGATGATGTCATTCATTCAGTTGTTTTTAAGCGGCCCATGTAGCATTAGCTTCTCATTTCGTTTGTGCTGCTGTGGAAATCAGCCCAGGTGGCCATGACTGCTGCCAAAGCAAAGGCTGCTCCTCGCTTCGATGAGGACTCCCTCCAAGGTTTTGTGGAGGGAGTAAAAGGGCGCAGGGAGATTCTGTTCCCTCCCAATGGCCAGAGGAAGCCTCCTCAGCAGACAAAGGCAGCCTGGCTGCAAATTGCTGAGGAGGTGAGCGCTAGGTCCTTATGCTCACGCACCTGGGTGCAGTGCCGAAAACGGTTCAATGATCGTCTGCGCTCATCAAAAGTGAGTATCACATCACACTTACCTTCAATCTGCTTCCCTTCTCTTCTCATCACTGGCACTCTGCATTGTAAGCCTCCTCCTCCACATCACATCTTACCCTTACTTCCCTTGCACCCTTACCTATCCATCTCTCACTATGTACTGAATCACTTCACCATCCTACTATGCACCCCTCACACTCACTCTCATGTTATGCAATGACAACAACTAACAACGCACAGGGAGGCACCTTTTCCTTGCCACCTCACTCCATCTTGGCCTCCCTCTAAGCATCTATGTTATGGATTCTTCACAGTCACTGCATCACTCTCGCTGAAACTCCACTTCTGTCCCTCCTTGCAGGAAAAGATAGCCCACAATAAGAGGGAGAGAGCGACGACAGGAGAGGGCCACCATCACTTGCCACATTAATTTACGCTGAGGAGGCTGCTCACGACATCATGGGAGATGGCGAGGAGCTGGATGTGGGGGACGGAGAGACGGGTACAGTAGAGGAAGCTGGTGAGAGAATAGGTTTTCAACCCTCATTTAGATTTCGTGATTGAGTGAAATGGCATATGATGTTCATAGTGATTGACTTTTGATCATCTGCACAATAGGATGTGTCTGCTACCTAAATATCACATGTCTAACTCATGCATTTACTCTCCCACAGGACCATTGAGAGCCCCCCTCCCCACTGTCCAGGAGGAAGAGTCGGACGACTCCTCAGAGGAACCTGCAGCCTCTGAGGGAGCAGCGTCACCAGGGCTCAGCACAGCCAGCACCAGCGCAGAGACGCGCACCTTGGCGGGGCCTTCGCGATATAGAGTAGTGTTGTCACCTGGTTATCACAGCTCACAAGTGAGCAGGTGCAGATGGTGGAGACAGCAACAGCAGTAGAGAGTCCTCGTCGGAGGCCGCAGGATGCTCCTAGCTCTGCTCAGCTGCATGTAGACGCTGTGCCTCTGGGGCCATCCAGAAAGAGAGCAGTGCTGGAACTTCAGGAATAAGTGCAGGAGTCTCTGACAGCGTTTGCATCCACGGTAACTGCGAGTGTGCAGAGAATGGAGGAGTCCATCTCAAATATGTGCACTGCCTTGGTGGAGGCAATGGAGCATGAACGTGCCGCCGTGGAGGGGGTGGCAACCTCCATGGAGGAGATAACTCGCCAGACTCGCCAGCATGGTGACTCTTCTAAATAGATGGTCTGCTATGGAGGATAGATGGGCATCTACTGAGGAGAGACACCAGAGGTACTTGGATGTCCCTGTTATGAGGACTGTTGGTACAGAGATGGCCCCATTAATGTTCAGCAAGGTGCTCTCCAGCCACTTGCTAGCACTGAAGTGCGGGTGACCCATGAGAGGAATGTTGGTGGCCGACAACAAGGAAGTGTGGGCTCCTCTCCAAGCGCTCACATGACTGTGCCACTGCGGAGCCCTCGGTCAGAGCCCCAGATTCCGCACCCAACTGAGATGGCCGTCTCGGCCCCTGCACAGCCGCAGGAAGAGCAAACTGTGGAGGAGCCCTCCCAGGCTCCCAAACACAGAGAACGCCCGCCAAAGGTGCCGAAGCAGGCGCAGCATAAAAGTGAGCAAGCTGCCTCTACATCTGCCGAAGCCATAGGGGAAGCACCACGTAGAAGCACATGTAAAAGGAAGTTAACACACAAATAGTCACAAGGGTAGTCACTTGGGTGTTTTCTTGTGTAACAAAGTAGCGATTGTCGTCCTGATTGTCATTTTATTAAACAAAAGTGATGGCAAAGAGTTGAAGATTTGGCCTATGTATACTGACAGTGAGGGCTCAGGGCGACTTGTAATGATGGTGGTGAGAGTGATAGGAAAGCACCGTTTATTGGACAGATGATGTATGGTGTGTTAAGAAGGTCATCCAGACATTCATCTCCATCTGCCAGCCACCTGTGGTTGAAGCGTAAGCTTACGCAAATCTGGCATGGATGAGTGCATCTCTTGCCTGATGGCCAGCAATGTGGTCGCATGCTGGTGGAATTGGCACATCCGGCCCCGCAAGGTGCCCCTCATCTGCCGCCTCCTCCTCCTCACCCTCATCATCCTCCTCCTCCTCCTCTTCTTTCGAGGAGGCTGTGCGCTGAGCCACTTGTTCCTCAGGCAGCGCTAAGCCACACTGCTGTGCAATGTTGTGCAGGACACAGCAGACCACAGTGATTCTGGAGACCCTGGCTGGTGCGTACTGTAGGGTTCTACCAGATCTGTCGAGGCATCAGATTCGCATTTTCAGCAAGCCGATGGTTTGCTCTATGATGCTTCTGGTGGAAATGTGGCTCAGATTGTACCGCTCCTCAGCCTCGTTTGATGGCCTCCTCATCGATGTCATGAGACACTTTTTCAGGGCATAGCCCTTGTCGCCAAGTAGCCATCCGGAAAGTTGGGTTGGCGGATTGAAGAGCCGAGGCACAGTAGACTGCTGCAGGATGAAGGAGTCATAGCAACTGCCAGGGTACTTGGCGCACACATGCATAATGTTCTTCCTGTGGTTACACACCAGCTGGACGTTAAGGGAGTGGAAGCCCTTGCTGTTGACAAATTCAGCTGGGTTGTGATGGGGTGCCCTTAAGGCCACATGTGTTCAGTCTACGACGCCCTGCACCCTTGGCAAGCCTGCCACATTTGCAAAGCCAACCACACGCACGATTACACTTGCTTTATCCGTGGAGAAGTGGATGTAATTGGGCGACTTTGCAAAGAGGGCATCGGTGACTTGCGTGAGGCAAGTGTGTGTGCGGCCAACTGGGAGATGCCGCTGATGTCTGCTACTGATCCCTGGAAGGAGCCCGAAGCAAAGAAGCTGAGTGCGATGGTGACTTTGATAGCCACTGGTAAGGAGTGTCCACCCGCTCCTCTGGGCTCCAGATGTTGGTGCAGCATTATGCAGATGTCAGCGACTATCTCTTGCGAAAGCCTCAGCCGCCTTTGGCACTGCTGCTCACTCATGCTGAGGAAGCTCATCCTTGGCCTGTAAACCCTGTGTTGGGGGTATCTCCTGTGGCGACGTGCAGCCCTGCGCTGACGTCCTCTGCCCTGTGCAGCATCAGGAGGCTGAGGAGAAGGTTGCACCTGTTGCTGGTGCTGCTGTTCTGCCTGGTTGTGGAGCTGCCGCGGCTGCTCTTCCTCCGAATCTGACGACCAGGATGAAAGGATATAAATGTATCCTGTTCCACTGGTGGACATCTCAGTTGAGCAATAGAGGTTGTAAGTGCTCAGTCAAAGGGTCTTCCAAGGAGGTCACATTGCAGATGGATCTCAGCTTAAACACTCAAGATCAGTGGAGCTGCAAAATGTTAGCCAAAACCTCAAAGCACTAACTTGTGCCATCTGAAACTCAGACATGTTATAGGACCGCTTTTAAGCTGCTCCAGCAGCTGCCAACAATTCAGGTCCTCGCTAAACCCGGCACAATGCAGCTGGCGTGTTTGTCTGATGACGGGCAACATGCAGAAAATGCTCCAAAATCGGAACAGGTAGTTAAAATAAGATTAGCAAGGCAGTTAACAAACAGTTAACTGCCTTAAGTGCCTCTCCCGCTGTTTGGTGTCGGGTCTGATCGGAACTCGCAGACCCGACACTTGGCAAAGTAGCGTGGAGGCGGGATGGCGGTGGGTTCGCAACCCGCTGTCAATCATTTAGATTTTTACTCCCGACCCGTCTCCAAACCCGCCCTCTGAGCGCCGGCAATTTCGCAGCCCCAGTGTTTGCTGTGCTAAATCTAAGTAGGTAAGTAGTACGGAGCTACTTCATCACCGCTTCTTGTTTTATCCTGCTGTTTTCCAGCTTGATGATGTCCTGCACTATAAGCTTTGGCTTTTCACCAAGGTGTCTTTATAAAGAATTATTTTTATTTTTGCAGGTTAAGGTGACTTTTGTACCCTGACCCAGTAGGCACCCTAGCCTGCTGAAACAGAAATTCCACACAATTAGCACAACAAAGTGCATCATTTTCACGGGGTGGGGCAATTATTCTACTTCACTTTCAAAACAATTCTCCAGCGCTATCGGAAATGAAAAACACCATAAGTTCTTTTTTGTGTTGAGATTATTTGTGTATTAAACAACCGGTAGTTAGTACCTATTTCAAAATATGGTACTCTGCTACTCCTAGACTGAAAGTGATCAATATGCCAATGAAATTAGTTGACACTGCCCCTTCGATTCCTAAAAACTTGAGAAGTTCCCATTATTTTCAGTACAGCGTGGATCTGAGGGAAAAATAGGCCAGTCAGCTAGTGAAAGTAATACTCATTTAAACTATGACCAACTGAACATATTGTATTAGTGAGTATGATCTCATGCTTATCTGTGCTTCTTGTACTGATATAGGAATTTAGTGCTCTGAACAAAGTCTAATACTGTGCTTTTGATTCAGTTTTGTGGGTTATTTTTCAAAGAAACAAATTTTCCTTTTGCAACAAGCAAGAGATCACAATGGGAGTTAAAACAGGGAAATTTATTCTGTACCTTTTGGTATTGCAGTTATTCCATTTTGAGGTGTGATTCTCAAAACCAAATGCAATATTCTAAGTGTGGTTCGTAAAGTGCATTGTAAAGCCTGAGCATAACTTCTATAGACTTGTATTTTACTGTTGCGGCCACACATCCTCCCACTCCTGTTAACTGTTTTAATTGCAGTGCCACATTGTCCAGGCAAATAAAGTGATGAGCCTACTATTACTTCGGAGTCTCTTTCTAGGTCTCCCTGTGCTAATTCTGTTCTGTTCTTTGCAAATTTATGTCTCACGTTCTTTTTAGATTTATATGTGTAACACTTTACACTTATCAGTGTTAAATTCCACTCGCCGTGAGCGGGCAGCAGTTACATCTGGATTCGAGCCTATTTTGACTGGCCCTTTAAATTCCCCCGAGAGGGCCAGAGGCGATTTCCTGCCAACAACAACAACTTGTATTTATATAGCACCTTTAATGTAGTAAAACGTCCCACTACCCTGTCAAGGGAATGTGTCTGGGACAGGTTCCAGGCTTTCTGAGGAAGTTCTGCTCTTTACATCTTACTTGGGCATCAGTGACGTTCTGTTGAGGGCTGTAAAGAGGCCCCAAACCTTTGCTAGGGAAAAGTAATAGAGCCCAGAGGTGATCAATTGCCTTTCCAACGAGGCCCATTTGCTCCATTGGGAGGAGAAGGTCTGAGGAAGGTCTTGCCGTGCTTCCCTGCCACTGTCAGAGCAGCACTGCTCCAGCATTCCTGTGGTCGGTTCAGGGCGGGTGTCACTGATGTGCCCTTGCAGGTGCAACAAGCCCAGCTGGCCATGCAAATGACCCTATCCCCAGGATTTGGAGTGGGTCTGTGGCTTGGAGCTAAGCTAAGATTCCACTCTTCCACACTTCTGCTATTGGACCGAATCCCCAGGAATTTGGGGGCTTAAATGTCCAAGCATTTGTCTCCACTCAACACACCCCTTCCCTCTCCCCACCACCACTGGTTTAACTATTCTCTCCTGAGTATTTTTTTTAATTGTTTAACCATTTTAAAAAATCTAGTCCCATGTTCTACACTGGATTCTTGTCCCATTTAAATTAATTAGTTCAGTGGAATTTTGACAATAGTTTATTGAAAGTCTAAAATATCTTGAGTATCACTCTTTATCTAGTGTGCCCATTAAAATAGATTATTGGTGCATTAATATGACACATTACAAAGTATTTAAACAACCTGGTTCTACTTTTCATGCAGAAGCATGCTCTATGACCATATTCCATCAGACCCTTTGTGACAATGTGATATTGTTGGTTTGTTTCAGTTGAATCTCCCACACAGCTGCAGTATACAGACCTACCAGTCCATGCTGCTATTCTGACTCCCTGACATATTGAGGCATAGGCCTTCATTGATGAACTTCCATTTTAAAACGATAAATGCACCATTGACAATTTCCAATCTACTTTTCCAATCTGCTCCGTATGAGGGCTAATGTTTGTGATCTAGACTTGGAGAGTGTGTGCTAGTTCAGGTCTTTTACTGAAATAAGGTTAGTGTGTTCTAATGTTTTTGGTCCTGTCAATACATTGGACACTCTTAATGACCATTTAAGCAGCACAAAAATCATTTAAAATGTTGCTGTAAAATTGCCTTTGGGTCAATGACAGGAGATTCACTGGGCTGGATTTTGAAACTGGAGGCGTGTAGGAGGCGGAACTACAACTTTCAGGGTTGTAGTCCCGCCTCCATTGAGTTGTGACCAATCCACGCGATTTTCACTTGATTGACCTTGTTGAACCCGCCCAGTGGGCTCAGCAGGCCAATTAAGGGCCACCCGGCAACAGGTAACGTCACAGATTGACATTTCATCTGTCAAGAGCTTTTAACAGATGAAATATCAGCGTTAGACAGCTGTTTGAAGCTGTCAAACACTGACAATCTGTACTCCAAGTTAATTCCTTCCTCTCAGGCTGATTTAGAGATCTCTCCGGAACAGAAAGCTGAATGCTGCAACTTTTGACAGCTCGCGGCCATTCTGCTTTCTGTGCCGGTGAGATGAGGGACTCCCGAGACCTGAAGGAAGGAAGGCTGTAAAGGTATGTAAAGGTAATTAAACTTCTTTAAGCACTTTACACACACCAAACACACTTACCTCTGCACTCATGCACCCATTACTCACCTGAACACCGGACATCTCAAACCCTCCAAGCCCTTCAGCCCGACAGTCCACCTTACTAACTTGGCGTGCTTTGGAGCTGTCGGGAATCCCACACTTCAGCAATAAAAATAGGGATCAGGCTAAAAACTGCCTGTTAACTACCTGTTAATAGGCAGTTAATTGGCACTAATCCCTTTCCCGCCTCAGGGAGGCGGGTCCCAGCACAGGTC
Organism: Somniosus microcephalus; assembly: GCF_052327205.1. NCBI lineage: Eukaryota > Metazoa > Chordata > Chondrichthyes > Squaliformes > Somniosidae > Somniosus > Somniosus microcephalus. The sequence goes on from NC_140994.1 coordinate 62,751,527, forward strand.
GGGTATCCGGCTCCTTTGAAACTGGCATGGAGGCGGGTTGGGGGTGGGATGGGTTCGTGCCCCCTGATTTCGGGATTTTAACCCCCCACATGCCTCCAATCCTGCCTCCACGGCCCAATGAAAATCCTGCCCACTGTTTCTTTTTGAAGTACTGTCTCTTTAATGCATCACTGTGTTTCTTTGTTTCTGTTCAAAAAAAGACAAAATGATAGTTGGGAGTATTGTGGTCAATTCTGGGCACCACACTTCAGGAAAGATGTAAAGGTCTTAGAAAGGATTCAGAGGAGGTTTACCAGGATGTTACCAGGGATGAGGGACTTCAGTTATGAGGAGAGGCTAGAAAAGTTTGGACTGTTCTCCTTGGAACAGAGAAAATTAAGAGGTGACCTAATAGAGGTTTTCAAGGTAATGAGAGGTTTTGATAGAATAGATAGAGAAAAACGATTCCCTCTGGCGAGTGGGTCAATAACCAGAGGTCATAGATTCAAAATCATTGGCAAAAGATTTAGGGGGAGATGAGGAGAATTTTTTTCTCTTAGAGAGTTGTCAGGATCTGGAACGCTCTACCTTAAAAGGTGGTGGAAGCTGATTCCATAAATAATTTTAAAAGCGTGCTGGACAGTTACTTGTGGATGAGGAACTTACAGGGTTACGGACAAAAAGCGGGGATGTGGGACTAAGCACGACTGCTCTTTCAAACAGGCACGATGGGCCGAATGGCCTCCTTCTGTGCTGTAAATTTCTATGATAGCAGCCCTAGCATTTTTGAAAATAAAAGCATTTAAAAAGAAAGGAAATTATTTAATTTTCTGTTCAATTCTGAGGCACTATATGAACATGAACATAGAATCATAAAATAGTACAGCACAGAAGGAGGCCATTCAGCCCATCGAATCTGTGCAGGCTCTTTCGAAGAGCAATCCAGTTTGTCTCACTCGCTCGCTCTTTCCCCAGTTCCCTGCAATTCTTTCACCTTTAAGTATTTATCCAATTCCCTTTTGAAGGCTACTGTTGAATCTGTATCCACCACCCTATCAGGCAGTGCATTCCAAATCCTAACCACACTTTGCATAAAAAAGTTTTCCTCGTGTCACCTCTGGTTCTTTTGCCAATCACCTTAAATCTGTGCCCTCTGGTTATCGACCCTTCAGCTATTGGAAACAGTTTCTCTTTATTTACTCTATCTAAACCCTTCATGATTTTGAACACCTCTATCAAATCTCCTCTTAACCTTCTCTGCTCTAAGGAGAACAACCCCAGCTTCTCCATTCTAACCATGTAACTGTAATCCCTCATCCCTGAAAACATTCTAGTGAACCACTTCTGTACCCTCTCCAAAGCCTTCATGCCTTTCCTAAAGTGTGGTGCCCAGAATTGGACACGGTACTCCAGCTGGTGCCAAACTAGTATTTTGTACAGGTTTAGCATAATTTCTATATGAAAATTGAAATGATTATGTTTTACCACCCTAAGCCGCAGCTTGCTGTAATGGAGCAATGTAGTAAATATTGGGCCTTAGAATCAGTCTAGCAGCAGTTGTCACATGACTAATGTACCCTGAACAGCTTTGTCCTGCTATCAGTCATTGCACATTTTAGCCTTTGGCGAGTTTGCAGCCAATTCTCATAGAATTGCAATCAGCCATTATAAGAGAGGAAACTAGTTGTTTATCTGACTTGGATGCTGATGGATGCTAAACCTGGAGAAACAGATGGCCTGACTCCATCAATATGAAGAAAATTTAGAACTAATAATGAGCAGGCAAACAAAAAAATGCATTATGCATCAGGCAGGATGAGAGATCCCTCTCAGAATATGATCTTTGATGGGCTAGTGGCTAAAGGTGCTATACAGGCAAGAAAGTCGTAGGCTTGAGTTAATTAAGTAAATTGATCAGCTGGGGAAGTAACAATTGGTCCTAATTCCCCTGTGCTGGGGAGAGGAGCAATAGTCAGCGGTGAACCATAGGCCAGCTTCGTCATCCCTTCAGGAGAGATAAGATAGGGACAAAAGATGGAGAAGAAAAACACACTGGAACAATATCACACCCATGTGATTTTAGGATTCAGGCAACTGTTACAAAGTGCTTGATGTTGAATCTCACTATTGCCATCCGAACTCCGATTTGAGTATAATCACTCCTCGGTAGTCATTACATTACATTTATATAAACAAGGAAAGATTTTGCTTCTAAGATGGATCTTCCATGCATCTTAATTAATACATGTCCTGCCTACGTTGTATTCACCGTTCTGATAAAACCGGTTTGAAGATCACATGTCATGGTCTAGTTTGTAAATTTTCCCAACAGCTGCAGATATTTTCTTGGAGTTGCTGTGGCTAAAAGAATTTGGCACAATGTAATCAGTAAAATACTACGAGAAGCTACTGTGGGAGTGTTGGCTGTGCAGCTTGTGTTTAGGACAGTATGGTGGAGGAGTAGCTGGACGTCAGCATTTGACAAGCCTGCGCCAGGCGGATTCGGAAGAACCCTGATCCAGTATTCAATTTGCACCGAGAGCCCCGTGTCTGAATCTTACCGTCAACTGTCATTGAACTGCTCATCTAATTGGGTGAATTTTGTCAGTTCTTGGCTAGGTTTCTAGTTTGAACACCTTGCAGTTGTGAAAAATGTGGAAGAGTGTGAAAGTTAACTGATGGATCTTGTCTTGCAGAAGCGTGCATCTTATTACTCATTTACAGTGCATTGACAGTCTGTAACCAAGACAATCCCATTCATTCACCTGCGGGGGCGGGGGGGGGGGGGGGAGAGGTGTGGAGTCTGAAGGCCATTGAGACAAAGAAAGAGTGGTGAAGAAGGAAAGAAATGCAGCCTTGTAAACAGCTAGAAAATAGCTGATTTAAAGCATCAAATCCTTACATTTAGCAGAGATTTATATCCCTGAGATGCACCTTTCCAGGGGAAGTGGTTGCACAGGTTTTTATTTTAGTAGCCTATTTAATAAAATTAGCCCATTGTAGCTCCTGAGGTAAAGTCAAAATACACAATACTTACAAATTCTGGACAAAACAATTAATATTATAACAATACATTAAAATGACAAGGAGTATTACAAAAGATAGAATTAAGTTTTGACTAAGTTAAGTAAATCATCAATCATTTAATTGGTAACCGCCCAAGCCTTTGAAGACCAAAGCAATGTCCATGGTTATAATTTCCTCTCAAATAACTCTGCGCTGTGGTTGCCTTTTCCCCCATTAATTCCAGGGTTCCCTGGGCATCCATCTCTGCCCCCACTCAGTTCTTTTTTCATATCAGTGACCTTGTTCACTCATCATCCAACCCTATTTACTTGTTCTCTGATGTTTCTATTCTACATTAATCAACTTCCTTCAGAACACACACCCTCACTGTACACCACTTCCGATCCACTTGAAAAGCAATGGTTGAATTGCTACATCTTGATCTCTTCCATGCTCTTTGTGGCATTGAAAATCCTGCTACTTTAAATTCTTCAAAGGTACATTATCTTTGTTGCTTGCTAGTCAAACTAACAGTTATCACCTTTTATGGTCCTACCCTTAGTCCTTCTTCATCTATTGACATTTTTGGTTCAAGGAACATTGGGGTTTTTTCTTGAATGCCTTAACAACTCCTAGCTTGCTATAAAGCTGGGCTGAGAAATTGCATCCCATTTTGGGCACCGAATCATTGTAATCTGGTGAGGGGAGGAATCTGCGACAGAATCTGTTCCCATCCTTTTCTGTCCAGACTGACCGATTCCAATGGTGGAAGGGCGGGGGGGGCGGTTGTGGTTCCCTGCACCGCACCCCAGTCATAGCGTCCCTTTTGGAAGTGAGACTATCGGGATGATCCTCCAGAAATCCTGCTAATTCTGCCCAGCATAAGCCCTCTAAATGGGCCCCACAATACCGTATCCCAATGGCAATGAGTTCCCAGTAGGAGATCAGTACAACAGCAGTGGAGAAACTTTCAGTTACAACTTTTAGCTTTTGACATTTAGGCTGGATGGAGCGGCAAGATGTTGCCCTGGAATTCGGGTGCCCAGGGGGCAGGTGCTCAAGTAGAACAGTGAATGGTGCGGCGGCCTGCCCTTATTGGGAAAATGACCCCATCCATGGGATTTGGGATGTGGTCACTGTTGAGGCACATGGTTGGACACTTATACTCTGGGAAGTCGCCATGCAGAATTTTTCGGCCACACCGTCACCAAGTCATCACCGGGGTGGGGGGGGGGGGGGAGAACATAAGAACATAAGAAATAGGAGCAGGAGTAGGCCAATCGGCCCCTCGAGCCTGCTCCGCCATTCAATAAGATCATGGCTGATCTGATCCTAACCGCCAACCTACTATCACAGAACCATCTCCTGAATCTAACAGAATTAGACACACGAAATAGGAGCAGGATCAGGCTACATGGCCCCTGGGCCCGCTCCGCTACCCACAGGGCCATGACCGATCCGAACCTAGACTCATGTCCAAATTCCTGCCCGCTCCCCGTAACCCTTAATTCCCTTTACTTCTTGGAAACTGTCTATTTCTGTTTTAAATTTATGTAATGATGTAGCTTCTACAGCTTTTTGGGGCAGCATATTCCATGGACCTACCACCCTCTGAGTGAAGTAGTTCCTCCTCATCTCAGTTTTGAAAGAGCAGCCCCTTATTCTAAGACTATGCCCCCTAGTTCTAGTTTCACCCATCATCGGGAACATCCTCCCCGCATCCACCCGATCCAACCCCTTCACAATCTTATATGTTTCAATAAGATCGTCTCTCATTCTTATGAACTCCAATGAATAGAGTCCCAATCTACTCAACCTCTCCTCATATGTCCATCCCCTCATCCCCGGGATTAACCGAGTGAATCTTCTTTGTACTGACTCGAGAGCAAGTATGTCCTTTCTTAAGTATGGACACCAAAACTGTACGCATTATTCCAGGTGCGGTCTCACCAATACCTTGTACAACTGAAGCAATACCTCCCTATTTTTATATTCTATCTCCCTAGCAATGAAAGCCAACATTCCATTGGCCTTCTTAATCACTTGCTGCACCTGCATACTAACCTTTTGAGTTTTGTGCACCAGGACCCCCAGATCCCTTTGTACTTCAGTACTTTCCAGTTTCTTGCCATTAAGATAATAACTTGCTCTACGATTTTTCCTGCCAAAGTGCATAACCTCACACTTTCCAGTATTGTATTCCATCTGCCAAATCTCTGCCCACTTACTTAGCCTGTCTATGTCCCCTTGCAGGTTTGTTATGTCCTCCTCACTCACTACTTTCCCTCCCAGCTTAGTATCATCTGCAAACTTTGATATGTTACACTCGGTCCCCTCCTCCAAATCGTTAATATAGATTGTAAAGAGTTGGGGACCCAGCACTGACCCCTGCGGAACACCACTTGTTACTGATTGCCAGTCTGAGAATGAACCATTTATCCCAACTCTCTGCCTTCTGTTAGATAGCCAATCCTCTATCCATGCCAGAATATTACCCCCAATCCCGTGATTTTTTATCTTAAGCAATAATCTTTTGTGTGGCACCTTGTCAAATGTCTTTTGGAAGTCTAAATACACTCCGTCCACTGGTTCCCCTTCATCCACCCTATATGTTACTTCCTCAAAGAACTCCAGCAAATTTGTCAAACATGACTTCCCCTTCATAAAACCATGCTGACTTTGTCCTATTAAATGATGATTATCCAAATGTCCTGTTACTGTCTCCTTAATAATGGACTCCAAAATTTTAACTACCACAGATGTTAGGCTAACTGGTCTATAGTTTCCAGCCTTCTGTCTACTGCCCTTTTTAAATAAGGGTGTTACATTTGCAGTTTTCCAGTCTGCCGGGACCTTTGCTGAGTCCAGGGAGTTTTGGAAAATTATTACCAATGCATCCACAATCCCTACCGCCACTTCCCTCAAGACCCTAGGATGTAAGCCATCAGGTCCAGGTGATTTATCCGCCTTGAGTCCCATTATTTTACCGAGTACCACTTCCTTAGTGATTTTGATCGTGTTTAGCTCCTCCCCCCCTTTAGCCCCCTGTTTGTCCAGTGTTGGGATATTCTTAGTGTCTTCTACTGTAAAGACTGATATAAAATATTCATTCAGTGTTTTTGCCATCTCCATATTTCCCACCATTAATTTCCCGGTCTCATCCTCTAAGGGACCAACATTTACTTTAGCCACCCTTTTTCTTTTTATATAACTATAAAAACTCTTACTATCTGTTTTTATATTTTTTGCTAATTTACTTTCATAATCTATCTTCCCTTTCTTAATCAATCTTTTGTTATTTTTTGTTGTCTTTTAAAGTTTTCCCAATCCGCTATCCTCCCACTAGATTTGGCTACCTTATATGCCCTTGTTTTTATTCGAATACTATCCTTAATTTCTTTACTTAGCCACGGATGGCTGTCTTTTCTTTTACACCCTTTTCTTCTCAGTGGAATATTTTTTTTGAAAGTTGTAAAATAACTCCTTAAATGTACACCACTGATCATGTATCGTCTTACCCTTTAATCTATTTTCCCAATCCACTCTACTCAATTCCGCTCTCATACCTTCATAGTCTCCTTTATTCAAGCTTAGCATGCTTGTTTGAGATCCAACCTTCTCACCCTCTAATTGAATATGGAATTCAACCATGTTATGGTCACTCATTCCAAGGGGATCCTTTACTAGGACATTTTTAATTAATCCTGGCTCGTTACACAGGACCAGATCTAAGGTTGCTTGCCCCCTGGTCGGTTCAGTTACATACTGCTCAAGAAACCCATCCCTAATACACTCAATGAACTCATCCTCAAGGCAGCCCTGCCCAATTTGATTTGTCCAATTAATATGATAGTTAAAATCCCTTATTACAAGCCTCAACTAATTCCTGATTGATACTCTGTCCAACAGAGTTGCAACTGTTCGGAGGCCTATAGACTACGCCCACTCGTGTTTTTTTCCCCTTATTATTCCTTATCTCCACCCAAACTGTTTCATTATCCTGATCTTTTGACTCAATATCATTTCTCTGTATTACAGTGATTCCTTCCTTTATTAACATAGCCACCCCACCTCCCCTTCCTTCCTGCCTGTCCTTCCTGATCATTAAATAACCTGGTATGTTTAATTCCCAGGCATTGTCACCCTGCAGCCATGTTTCTGTAATGGCCACAAGATCATACCCATATGTAGTTATTTGTGCCATTAACTCATCTATTTTGTTACGAATGCTACGTGCATTCAGATAGAGAACTTTCAAAGATGTTTTGTGACACTTCGTTCCTGCTTTTGCCCTTTTTATTACTTTACCTTTTACTCCATACCTTCTGCCCCTTCCTGACACGCTCTGGTTTTTAATTTCCCCACTGCTACCTACGTCTATGACCTTCTCTGTTGTCATTTTTATTATTTGCTCTCTAGGAACCTCCCCCCCACTAGTTAGTTTAAAGCCCTCTCTACAGCCCTAGTTATATGATCCGCCAGGACTCTAGTCCCAGCACTGGCCAAGTGAAGCCCGTCCCAACGGAACAGCTCCCTCCTGCCCCAGTAGTGGTGCCAGTGTCCCAGGAAGCAAAACCCATTTCTCCCACACCAGTCTTTGAGCCACGCATTTAACTCTCTAATTTTATTTGTCTGAGCCAAATTCGCTCGTGGCTCAGGTAATAACCCTGGGGACCTATAAATTGGCCAGAAAAAGCAATAATCCTGAGGATTGGGAGCAGTTTAGGATTCAACAAAGGAGGACAAAGGGATTAATTAAGAAGGGGAAAATAGAATATCAGAGTAAGCTTGCAGGGAACATAAAAATTGACTGTAAAAGCTTTTATAGATATGTGAAGAGAAAAAGATTGGTGAAGTCAAGCGTAGGTCCCTTGCAGTCAGAAACAGGGGAATTTATAATGGGGAACAAAGAAATGGCAGACCAATTAAATACATACTTTGTTTCTGTCTTCACAAAGGAGGACACAAATAACCTCCCAGAGATGCTGGGGAACATAGGGTCTGATGAAAGGGTGGAACTGAAAGAAATCAGTATTTCTGGGGAAATGGTGTTAGGAAAATTGATGGGACTGAAGGCCGATAAATCCCCTGGGCCTGATAATCTACATCCTAGGGTACTTAAGGAAGTGGCCCTAGAAATAGTAGATGCATTGCTGGTCATCTTCCAGAACTCGATAGACTCTGTAACAGTACCCATGGATTGGAGGGTAGCTAATGTTACCCCACTATTCAAAAATGTGGTAGAGAAAAAGTGGGGAATTATAGACCGGTAAGCCTGACATCGGTAGTGGGGAAAATGCTAGAGTCCATTATAAAAGATGTAATAGCAGAGCACTTGGAAAGCAGTGACAGGATCGGACAAAGTCAACATGGATTTACAAAAGGTAAATCGTGCTTGACTAATCTACTGGAATTTTTTGAGGATGTAACTGGTAAAATAGATAAGGGAGAACCAGTGGATGTGGTGTATTTGGACTTTCAGAAGGCTTTCGATAAGGTCCCACATAAGAGATTAGTGTGCAAAATTAAGGCACATGGGATTGGGGGCAAGGTATTGACTTGGATAGAGAACTGGTTGGCGGATAGAAAGCAAAGAGTTGGAATAAACGGGTCATTTTCCGAGTGGCAGGCAATGACTAGTGGGGTACTGCAAGGATCGGTCCTAGGACCCCAGCTGTTCACAATATATATTAATGATCTGGACGAGGGAATTGGATGTAATATCTCCAAATTTGCAGACGACACAAAGCTGGGTGGGAGGGTATGCTGTGAGGAGGATGTCGTGAAACTCCAGTGCGATTTGGACAGGTTGGGTGATTGGGTAGAAACATGGCAAATGCACTATAATGTGGATAAATGTGAGGTTATCCACTTTGGTGGCAAAAACAGGAAGGCAGATTATTATTTGAATGGCAATAGATTGGGAGAAGGGGAAGTG